>NW_028227265.1:107645192-108245192 GCF_978045245.1 Mus caroli | reverse complement strand
AAATAAGGCTGCTATGAGCATAGTGGACCATGTGTCCTTCTTACCAGTTGAAATATCTTCTGGATATATGCCCAGGAGAGGTGTCTTAGTCAGGGTTTCTATTCCTGCACAAACATCAGGACCAAGAAGCAAGTTGGGGAGGAAAGGGTTTATTTGGCTTACACTTCCATACTGCTGTTCATCACCAAAGGAAGTCAGGACTAGAACTCAAGCAGGTCAGGAAGCAGGAGCTGATGCAGAGGTCATAGAGGGATTTTCTTTACTGGCTTGCTTCCCCTGGCTTGCTCAGTCTGCTATTATAGAACCAACATTACCAGCTCAGAGATGGTCCCACCCACAAGGGGCCTTTCCCCCTTGATCACTAATTGAGAAAATGCCTTACAGTTGGATCTCATGGAGGCATTTCCTCAACTGAAGCTCCTTTATCTGTGATAACTCCAGCTGTGTCAAGTTGACACAAAACTAGTCAGTACAAGAGGTATTACGGGATCCTCCGGTAGTACTATGTCCAATTTTCTGAGGAACCACCAGACTGATTTCCAGAGTGTTTGTACAAGCTTGCAATTCCACCAACAATGGAGGAGTGTTCCTCTTTCTCCACATCCTCACCAGCATCTGCTGTCACCTGAATTTTTGATCTTAGCCATTCTGACTGGTGTGAGATGGAATCTCAGGGTTGTTTTGATTTGCATTTCCCTGATGATTAAGGATGCTGAACATTTTTTCAGGTGCTTCTCAGCCATTCGGTATTCCTCAGGTGAGAATTCTTTGTTAAGCTCTGCACCCCATTTTTAATGGGGCTCTTTGATTTTCTGGAGTCCACCTTCTTGAGTTCTTTATATATATTGGATATTAGTCCGGTATCTGATTTAGGATAGGTAAAGATCCTTTCCCAATCTGTTGGTGGCTTTTTTGTCTTATTGACGGTGTCTTTTGCCTTGCAGAAGTTTTGCAATTTTGTGAGGTCCCATACCTAAACATGTAAAAGCAATCTACAGCAAATCAGTAGCCAACATCAACGTAAATGGTGAGAAGCTGGAAGCAATCCCACTAAAATCAGGGACTAGACAAGGCTGCCCACTTTCTCCCTACCTATTCAACATTGTACTTGAAGTCCTAGCCAGAGCAATTCGACAACAAAAGGAGATCAAGGGGATACAAATTGGGAAGGAAGAAGTCAAAATATCACTTTTTGCAGATGATATGATAGTATATATAAGTGACCCTAAAAATTCCACCAGAGAACTCCTGATAAACAGGTTCAATGAAGTAGCTGGATATAAAATTAACTCAAACAAGTCAATGGCCTTTCTCTACACAAAGGATAAACAGGCTGAGAAAGAAATTAGGGAAACAACACCCTTCTCAATAGTCACAAATAATATAAAATACCTTGGCGTGACTCTAAGGAAGTGAAAGATCTGTATGATAAGAACTTCAAGTCTCACCCCTTCTTGGAATTGGAAACAATCACCCATGGAAGGAGTTACAGAGACAAAGTTTGGAGCTGAGACAAAAGGATGAACCATCTAAAGACTGCCATATCCAGGGATCCATCCCATAATTAGCCTCCAAACGATGACACCATGGCATACACTAGCAAGCGTTTGCTGAAAGGACCCTGAAATAGCTGTCTCTTGTGAGACTAGGCCGGGGCCTAGCAAACACATAAGTGGATGCTCACAGTCAGCTATTGGATGGATCACAGGGCCCCAATGGAGGAGCTAGAGAAAGTATCCAAGGAGCTAAAGAGATCTGCAACCCTGTAGGTGCAACAACGTTATGAACTAACCAGTACCCCGGAGCTCTTGACTCTAGCTGCATATGTATCAAAAGATGGCCTAGTCGGCCATTATTGGAAAGAGAGGCCCATTGGACATGCAAACTTTATATGCCCCAGTACAGGGGAATGCCAGGGCCAAAAAGTGGGAATGGGTGGGTAGGGGAGTCGGGGGGGAGGGTATGGGGGACTTTTCAGATAGCATTGGAAATGTAATTGAGGAAAATACGTAATAAAAAATAATTAAATTTAAAAATAAAAAAAAAAAAGAACTTCAAGTCTCTGAAGAAAGAAATTGAAGATCTCAGAAGATGGAAAGATCTCCCATGCTCATGGATTGGCAGGATCAATATAGTAAAAATGGCTATCTTGCCAAAAGCAATCTACAGATTCAATGCAATCCCCATCAAAATCCCAACTCAATTCTTCAACGAATTAGAAAGAGCAATCTGCAAATTCATCTGGAATAACAAAAAACCTAGGATAGCAAAAACACTGCTCAAGCATAAAAAAAAAACCTCCAGTGGAATCACCATCCCTGACCTAAAGCTGTACTACAGAGCAATTGTGATAAAAACTGCATGGTACTGGTATAGCGACAGACAAGTAGACCAATGGAATAGAATTGAAGACCCAGAAATGAACCCACACACCTATGGTCACTTGATCTTTGACAAGGGAGCAAAAACCATCCAGTGGAAAAAAGACAGCATTTTCAACAAATGGTGCTGGCACAACTGGTGGTTATCATGTAGAAGAATAACTCTTTACTGATGACATTTCTGTTGGGAAACAAAGTACCAGGACCACAGGGAACTTGAGGAGGAAAGCTCTCCTTGTTTCCTGTTCCAGAGGGATGAGAGTCCATGATAGTCAGCCAGGAGCGGAGCACCAAGGGGCAGGCATGGCAGCAGGAGCAGGAAGCTGAGGGATCACATCTTTGTCCCCAGATACAAACAGAAAGAGCGTGGTGGCGCACGCCTTTAATCCCAGCACTCGGGAGGATTTCTGAGTTTGAGGCCAGCCTGGTCTACAAAGTGAGTTCCAGGACAGCCAGGGCTATACAGAGAAACCCTGTCTCGAAAAAAAAAAAAAAAACCAAACAGAAAGAGCAAGCTAGAAGAAAGGCCAGGCTATGAGCTCTCAAAGCCAGCTTCCACATGTACTTCCTCCAGCAGGGACGCTCTTCCTAGAACTCTTCATCAACTCCAACTAGGAACCAAGTGTCCAAATGCCTAGGTGGATTCAAAGCACTGACTCCAAGAGAGCTATTTCCATTCAGTGTACTAGAGAGTATCGGGCAGCTTATCTAGAGAAGGAATTAGTGAGGCTTCCAGGTCCACATGTTAGCACAGGGGCCAGAGATTGCTAGCATCTAACTCTAACTTCAGAATTTGCTCAGTGGGTCCAACCAGGGGCTACCATTTTTGTTATCAGCAAATTGTTCTCTTTTTCCAATCAACTTATATGTTTCTCTAAACGCTGACATGATAGGTCAAAGAGGGTCACACTTAGGGTACAGGGAAAAGCTGCTCAGAAGGATGTAGATGGGAAAGAGCATCACCTTTCCACATATCAACAACAACTGGATCTACTCTTCAGTGCAGAACACAGAATAAGTCTCATCACCCAAAAGTCTAAGAGCAATCAACACCTTACCAGGTTCCTAGAGGTTGCCAATGATGGCAAAGAATCAGAAGCAACACCTAGACAGGTTTCCCTGACCCCTGCCTTGTTTGGTTTCTTGTGTTTTGTCCTTAAATCTAAGCTTCATTACAAGGCATAGGTAGGTGGACTACAGTGACCAGTGTTCTGTCAGTTACTCAATAAAGACAATGAGGTATGCTATGGTTGAAGTAGCTTGCTTAATCTCTCAGGATGTGTTTTCTTCAGGTGTTCCCAAAATTCCATCATCTTCAACTACATGTAATTGTAGCTGAGAGTCCCTTCATATCTGGAAGTAAAAGAGGCACAGCTAAGAACAGCACAGGACAATAGAGCTGGGGCTGCTAGAGAGAAGAGAAGCAGGTGAAGGGTCTCCCAGCACGGGGAAGAGAAGGACTTATGGACAGTGTGTCTTCAGGATACTGAAGCCATTCCAGGCCAGCATTGCTTGGTAAGCACACACCAAGACACAGGGTAAGGGGATATTTGCAGGAGGACTTTACAGTTATGACTTAAGTGTTTAGGGTAGGGAGTGTTACTCCATGGAAACCCCCTATAACTTACCCACTTCTTCATCTAAAACAAATGCCAGACTAGATGATCCCTAAGACACTGAGGATCTCTGAGAGGCTGATGATCCCTGACATGCACTTAAAATGCAACATTGTGTGATTCTTGGAAAGGAATTTCCCATTCTGCTTCACTTAAACTGACCTCTAATGGTACCACATGCATTTTACTGCAGAGTAACTTATAGAAGAGAGTTGGGCAGGTAAATGAGGTTGATACCCACCATTCTGTAGAAACTTCTGAATCAAAACTAAAGGACTAAAAAACACATCATATCAAAGATATGATAGTGTGTGGAGGCCATGAATGCCAGCATGAGTTGTCAGTGCGTTTTGGGAATAGAGAGTATGTGAGGTGAGTGTAGTGATGGCAGACACTAAGCCTATGCTTGGGGGTTGTCCCAAGTGACCATGGTGTGGGGTCTAAGAGTGAGCAAACATGGGGAGTCATTGAAACAGTCTTCATCTTTCCAGAGAACAGAGGCACTGGGATTTGACTCCTACCTCTGTCCACAGGCAAGACACACATCACAAGACACACAATACTTGGATGCCTGCATTAGCCCTCAGGCACCACTCCTGATCTTTTTACCTTTAGAAAAATTAATGGAGTATTTCAGAGAAAATATAAATGCCTGGCCTTGAAAGTCGACATCCTTGAACAAACTCTCCTCACCCTGGATCACAGATGAGACAGCAGCACTTTGCTCGTACACCTTAGCTGGAGCAAACATGTGCATGTCCTCAGAGCAACGGTTTATAACCACTCCCCCTTATGAAGTAGCAGGGTACATCATCAAATCACCTGGTTGGGGACTGCAATGGGCAAGAGCTAGACAGGGAATAGAATTGATCTCTAAGGAACCTTTAAGGTAGGATAAAGTTTAAGAGGGAGAGAGAACAACATTGACCTGTGTCTTAAATCCATGATACAAATTCATACTTAAGAATAGGTTGAGGAGATGGGACCAGGTCAAGAAGACCTCAGGATTGCTGAATAGAGACCCCAGAGAAAGATGGGCACACATCAGCAGATGTGCTGCAGCCCTGTTTCTGTAGTGTGCTTGTGTATCAACTGGGAGCAGTCTGTATGTCAGTGCATTTCACTCAGCAAATGTGTGTCAGGTGGAAGTTGCCTGGTATGCTTTTCACAATAGACATGTGGGAGTCGTTAAGAAACACTACAATGAACAGTCTTGAAATCATGTAGGTAATGGATTGAATCTGCTTGACTGTGGAAGGGAATGAGCCCTGGAAACACAGTCTTCAAGTTCATGCTGTAGTGGGCAGAGGTATCATCTCTTATCTCCCGCCATTGTGGAAGGGACTGTTGGGTTGGCGAAAGGTATTATTGTTAAGTATATGTTCAATAAAACGCCAGTGTCTTTAGTGTGTGTGTATGCACAGAATCACACATGCAAAATATCCACAAATGAATGTGATAGCTAGTGCAACAAAGAAAACAAAATTAAAAGTATTCAAGTGTAGAATAAATTGCTCAACAGCCACAGGTTTCTATAGTTTCTGTAGTTTTCTTGCTATTTCTTTCTAGTTGTATTTCAATTGCCAAGACACAGGAAATTTATTTTTGAGGTTTTGTATTTGTGATGACGTGTTTTATGTTCTAAATATAATCTGTTTGGACAAAGTTTCTATGGGCTGCTGAGAAGAGTCTGTTCTGAAGTAGCTGGATGGGACAGTCTGTACGTGACTTGATCCATTGCACAGTTTAACCTTGCAGTTTCTATTTTAATTTTCTTGTTCTGGGTGGTTCAACTGTTGGTGAAAGTTCAGTATTGAAATCACCCACTGTTACTGTGTTGGACCTGTCTGCCCTTTAAACTCACAGTACCCATCCTATGGCATTGGGTGAATTAAAGCTCCATGCATATATTGACAGTAATATCTTCAAGATCATATATCTAGATTGTTTCCATTATTAATGTATAGTGAGCTTCTTTATGCCTTCTAATTTTGTCTAAAATCTCTGTCACATTTGTCTTTTAGATAGCAAACTGTCATGTATTTCTTTATAACCCAGTCAGTCTCTCTCTTTTAATCTGGGTGCTATCACTGTTTACACACAGGGTTACATTTGATAGGTTTTACTAATTTATCCATATTAGACATCTGCTGATTTCTGAGTCAATATAACCCTGCCTGGTTCTTTTCTATGTCTCAAACCTTAATCTGTTCTTTCATGAGAGATGGGTTGGTTTTTTTCTGAGTTCTTGGGTTTGTGTTTCTCTTTCTGGTCTGTGTACAGATTCCATGAAGGGTCTCCTATAATGCCAGCTTGGTGACCATGAATTGCTTTGGTACGTGTGTATCATGGCGGGTCTTCATATCTCCCTTGACTTTTACAGTAGGCTCTGCCAGTCTTTGGGGGCAGCTCCGGTGTTTCATGGCTTGAACAAGGTCATATCCCATTCTCTCAGCACTTACTGTTCCTGCTCTTAATTCTTCTCTTATCTGACTTTGTAAGAATCCAGCACTTCTCGCTCACAATGGTCAATATTCTCTTTTTCTATATCCCTGGCATTTTAACTACAGTGTGATTTGGATATATTCATTTCTGGCCTTGATTACTTGAGTTCTAAAACGTCTCATATGCTTACATGTCATTTCTTTCCCTACATTTAGATCACCTTCTATAATTTTACCGACTACATTTTCTGGGCTTTTAGCCAGTAGTTTGCTTCTCTCCTCTCCACCATTGATTCACGCATCCAATCTCTTACTGATTTTCCGTGGGTATTGAATGTTGTAGTCATGAATCTTTTGTTATGTAAATGTAGTAATTCTCCCACCTTGCCTTCGATCCCCAGTATCCTTTAGTCTCCAGCCCAGTCTATTGGTGATGCTCTGTACTGAGCTTTTCATTTGACTCACTGAGTTCCTTCGATTTCCACTCTGTTGTTCTGTTGCTTTTTCAGAATCTCTGTCTCTGAAGAATTTCTCACCCCAGTAGCTGATCTCCAGCTCCAGGTTATTAATTGCCTGCTTTCTTCATTTTCCTGTTTATTTGAGTCTGAAGTGAGTTTATTGATCATTTTTTGTTTATGTATTTTTTTTAGATTTATTTATTTACTATTTGTACACACGAGTGCTCTATCTGCATGTACACCAGCATGCCAGAAGAGGGCATCAGATTCATTACAGATGGTTGTGAGCCACCAGGTGGTTACTGGGAGTTGAACTCAGACCCTCTGAGAGACTAACTGGTGCTCTTAAATGCTGAGCCATCTCTCCAGCCCTATGGTCCCTTTTTAAAAGCAGATTTGAATTCTTTGTCATTTTACCCCCTGGATGTTTGAATTTAACCACTTCCAAGTTGTGAGCTTTTAGCAGAATAACGTTTCCTTCTTTTTGCTATTTCTTGTGTTTCAAAGTTGTGACTTGTGTATTGTTGGAGATCAACTCTAGCTGCTATATGGGGGTCATGCTAGTGAATAGTCTTCTCTTGAGGACTTAATTATTTAATCCCTAGTACCTCTCAGAGAAGTGAAGACGAACTGCAGTAACATCAAACAAACTAGCTACAAAAACCAGAGCTACCAAAGACCAGCCACTGATAACCACAGAAAATCCACAGGAAGGAGAGAAAAGTGTCTGATGACAGACAGATGCAAGTAAATGTATCAGATAAAGGCAGGAGGAGGAACAACATTTAAGTCTCTTATAATAAAATTAAAGCTTAAAGCAATACTAAAATGTAATAAGACAGGGGCAGATAGTAGCGTGGAGGAGGAGGGGGAAGAAGAGAGGGAGGGAAAGGGGAGGGGCGAGGGAGAGGAGAGAGACAGGTGTGAAAATTGACAAGGAATTAGAGAAGCTTCTTCCTGGGCCTCTAGTCATGGAATTTCCCAGCATGGGGAGGGGCAGAGGTTATCTGGCCCTAATCTTCCCCACTGTTCTACATAAGACTGCATGGGGGCTGAGTACCATCCCGTGTGGGCTAATTGCTGTGCCAGTGTGGACTGAGACCAAAGCTTCCTGTCTTCCCACACCTGGATCACTGCTGACCTCAGAGAGCTTCACAGGCTGGGCTCTTGCCTCAAAGGACTTCAGTTTGTTTACCCAGAGTGAACAAATGCCCAAGCCTGTGACTGTAGTTTCATCTCCACACGGCCTGTAAACCAGCATGGGAGAAGGGGGCTGTTCCTCACCTGTCTCCGTGTATCTTCTCTGTTTCTACATGCTTCTTGGCCCTTGTATCACCTGTTTTGGGGTGTTTTTTTTTCCAACACACATGTCTGATGGTGTATATATTGTGAGTGTAAATGTATCATCCCTTCTCATTGCCTCTCACTCTTGCACACTTCTTTTTCCGACAAGGTCTCCTTCCTATTTTCATGTCCTACTGTTTGTGGATGTGTGTTCAGGTAGCCACAGCAGTGTGTTCATGTTAGTGGTGTGTAGAGAACACAGCATGTCTAAGACTCTCCCCATCCTCCATCTCTTATATTCTTTCCACTCCCTTTCCTGTGACATTTCCTGGGGCTTGCAATGAGTGATACTGATGTCCCTGCTTAGGGATAAGTCATTTATTCTCAGCAATTCAACCACTCATGAGGTTCTGTGTTAAACACTAACCACTGTACAACAATGATTCTCTGAACACCATTGATGTACCATGTAAGCATAAATATTTAAATGCAGTTTGGCACCACACCCATTTAGCATGGCCTAGGGAGTAGGTTCCTCCCTAGTTTCGATAACTCCCCAGTCGTAGGTTTATACCTAGGTTTCCAGCACTAGGTTTTTATTCCTTCCCATGCTGTGGGCCTGGCATCCAATCAGAGGCCAGTTCCTTTCCAAACAACCATGCCACTATTGTGCCAGTGGGAGCATCTTGCCTGCAGATTGTTTTTATTTAAGATTCATTTTATGAATACATGTAAGCTGCCTACATGCTCATTTCTCCATGTAACAAATTCCTTTCTTCCTCCCTTTGGTTGAAGTCAGTTGGCCAAGGCTAAGCTATCCTAGTACCCTTGTTTTAGGAGAAATAAATATCATGTAACTTTGGGATAATTGCCTCTAACATCTATAGAAAAAAAATCAAGTACAGAGGGACCATCAAGTTTAGATGGCTGCTCTTGGCCTTCTGAGAGAAGGTGACAAGCTGAAGAAAAGCAGCCATTTATTTTCAATGAAGCATCTGCTTCCAGCAGGTGCCACAGCAAAAGGACAAAGCCAGTTCATCCCCAAGTCCCCATGTGGCCCGAGCCTTCATCTGACTGGTTGCTCTTGCTCCTTCCACAGGGCTGGACTGTCACACAGCACTTCAGATTCTTCTGGCAGAGAGCAACGAGTTCTTCGTTCTTCAGACAAGATGCTGTGCATCTCCCATTAACCCTGCTGCATTTCTCATCAAAAAAGGCATTCTTGGCTACACAAAAGAAGAAACCCCTGCCCAGGTTAATTTTTTTTTTCAAATGTGGCTAATTACTACCTGTGATTGCTGTCTACCACCAGCAACAATCTCTTTAAAGCTGTGTCTTTGTTCCTTTAGACTCTGGTAGATGAATTGCTTGTATTTTCTGTGTGATAACCCCATCTTTTGTCACACAAGGTGAAAGACCACAAAGAATTAGTGAACACCTGAGCAGTTTTGATTAGGAGTTTGGAGGACAGAAGCTAATGTTCTTTTATACCAATGGACTAGAAAGATCATTAACTCAACTCATAAACACTATCACACCCTGGAGCTTCCCTTACATGCTTGGAAAGATTGCTACTCAGGAAGAGTTAGGAGCAAGATCTAAGTCTGGGGAGACGGCTCAAGACTGGTATTAAAAGTGGAATTGTATACAAGGGACAAAAGCTTAATGGAGAAGACGGAAAGTGACGAGGCCTGGAGTATATCACAGAACTCACAGTGATGGCCCAGGAAGGTTGAAGACCAAGAACATACTTGTCCATGGGTTTCTAATGGGCCATCACAGATCCCCTAGTAAGGGTATCTCGATCACATTCCACCGAAATTCCACTGTAAAAGTCAGACACTTTAGGGAAGGGGGCATAGATGAGGCCGTCTCCCTGTGACTTTTATTTGTTACTCTGCATGAAATTGCAGTGCTGGCTGGCATTATCCCTCAGGAGAGCAGCCTGCTGCTGTATGCTAAAGGCAGACAATCCATATTTCCAAGGTCAAAATCTCAAGAGTACTTGGAGTACACGACACGAGGTGTGGAAAGTACATAGACTCCACGTGATGTGAATACATAAGGATGCTAACTCAAATGTATGCAAATCCTAAATCCCAGGGGTGATGACTCTCACATTCCAGCCATTGTCTACTGTCTGACTATCCACTCACAAGTAGAAGGAGCCCACGGTTTCAAAGCCCTTTAAACCCTGGCTTCCTCTGCAGTGTTCAATATCTTCTCTGCTCTCCTAACACAGTAAGGCTGTGTCAGACTAGAGGTTTAAGACCTTACTCTACTTTTAGCATATCCAATTCACAATGATAAACCAGCAGCTTTTGGACCAAAGGAACATCTTTGCCTATAGCTTTCTAATGAGTCCAAATGGAGTCTCTGCATGTGTGGTGCGTTTGGTACAACAGATAATTTTATACTGTATAATCTTACATTGTGTTAACTGTGTAGTACTCATGAGCAGTCTTAATATCTCTCCTCAGACTCCGATGTTCACATCAGTGCCAGCAGGAAGAATGATTTATCATTTATCTACTGAAGGTCTAGATCTCCGAATCTTGATGCAGCATCCACTCACATAGTTCTGTCACAATACAGATCAGGGGTACATACAACTAATGTAAGATTGTTCAGCAACACACATGAGCTGATACAACACTAGTACCTGGAATAAAGTTAGATTCACTTGGACTCCCATGAGTCCCCTTCTTCAGCTCCATAGAATTGGCAAGGGTCTAGTCTTGTTCCTTAATTTTGGAGAAGACGCAGCTACATCTTTTCCAACTTGCCAAAAGAGTGAGAAAGTACAGAGAGCTCTGATGTGGAAAGGATGGATGTCCCATACAGGTCACACTGCACAACACAGAGTACTAATACTGCCTTACCTGTATGTCCCTGAAAAGAAACTTCGCCCATCTGAGTCCCAATCTTCATGCACAAACAATATACATATGGTGCATATTTCAAGCCAAAAAGAAAAATGGCTCTGAATATCTCTACGCTAAAAGTGCAACAGAATTTTCCTCCAAGGCACTGGCTTTGGAGAAGTAAATGTGTTTATTATCAGGACTCTACAATACAGCAACCATCTTTAGATGTGCATTAACAAATGGTTGTCTCCAGTGTGTGCATTTGCCTGGTGCCATGATGGACATGGATATGTAACCCTACCACTTTCTTCTTCCATATCTCTCTTCTTCTATCTCTTTGTGTCTATTTTATTCTATACTTATATAAACACATTTTTAAAAAATATGTGCATTTCTTCATTTTAGTTCTTCCTTTAGCTTTTGTCCATTATTTTTGCTAATGAGCATAAAGCCAGGCATCAAAAGCATCTTTCCTGGTGATGCTCTTGAACTTACCCAAACCTGTGACAACTTATCGTGAATAGAAAAGGCAATGTATCAATACATGATTCACTGATGACAAGTCATAGGGAAGTTACCTTCTGCAACTACTGTTCTCTTTCAAGTCCAACACACCAAAGGTGTCTGAAATCCTAGGGTTGATCACGTGTGGGCATTTTCAGGATAGACCTTGAGTCTGGGCCATCACCACAGATCACCCTCCATGTAAAGATGTTTTCTTTACCTGGGTCCAGAAAGAAGAGAACAGCAAAGAGAAATAAGAATGTCTTCATGACCTGAAGGGCTGCGAGGGTCAGCACAGTGTCCATGGAAAAGAGCATCAACACCCACTCACCTTTATATGCTTCTCCAGAGCAAACAGCCTTGATCAGTGAAGTGTATCAGAACAAGTGACCCCATGCCCTGCTGCATGGAGCCCACCCACCTCAGTGGGTGTCACTCAACCTACAGTGTGTTGCTGTTTTCTCTGGCTCTGGAAAGTTCCCAAGAAGGAGCATAGTCATGAGCATAGAGCAGGGGTGGATGACTGGGTGCAGGTCGTGTGCTAGAAGAATCTGGAGTCCAGTCCTTTGCACTGCTAATCCTCACTAGGTTCCCTCCCTAGTGGCTTCAGACCATGGGTATAGTGGGAGTGTAAGTACACAATACCCCAGGTTTCAGTGAAGAACTGGTGCCCTGTGGTCAGGTGGACTCTGAACTGTAGAGCCAACCTTTGTGAGCTGTCCACACTGGGGTAAGAACCTGACTTAAGCATGTACCCAATCATTTGTTTTTAAATTCTGAGCTTTGCCTCATGCAGCCCATTTCAAGTGTTAGACCATCTTACTTAATCTCAGAGGGTTTTTGTTTTGTTTTGGTTTGGTTTGGTTTATGTTGTGTATGCTTTTATTTGTTTTTTGAGAATTTCACACAGTATATTTTTTAAAGATTTGTTTATTTTATTTATATGAGTATACTATAGTTGTCTTCAGACACACCAGAACAGGCAGATACCACTACAAATGAGCCATTATGTGGTTGCTGGGAACTGAACTCAGAAACTCTGAAAGATCAGTCAGTTCTCTTGACCACTGAGCCATCTCTCTAGCCCCTCACAATAGTATATCTTGATCATATTCTTTACCCTCCCATAACTCTTCCCAGAGCCTCCCCACTACCCACCATACTTCATGTTGTCTGATTTGGGTTGGCCAACTACCCTGAGCATAAGACCTGTCCTGGAGTGTGGTTGATATTCCCAGTATCACTGCAGTGATGGAAACTTATTTTCCTTATCCCAGGAGCTATCAATCACACATAAGTAGATTCTTGTCTAGGTGGGAACTCTGTGCCTACTTCCCCTTTGCTCTTTGTCTAGCTTATACTGAGCAGGTCTTGTGCACACTGTCAGCCTCTATGAGTTCAGGTGCACACCAGCCTTTTAGTACCTGGAGCAGTCCTTCATCAATGTCGATTCCTCCTAGCTCTGACACTCTTTCCAGCTCCTCATCCACATAGATCCCTGAGCTTTGAGTGGAGGAGTATGATAAAAATGTCCCATGAAGGGCTGAGAGCTCCACCATCTCTCTGCACATTGGTCAGTTGTGGAGCTCTGTATAAATTACCACATGATGCAAGAAGAAGCTTCTTGGCGAGGGTTGAGGGATGCTCTGATCTATGAATATAGACTATGTCATTAGGAGCCATTGCTATACTACTTAGCAGAGTGGTTGTTCAACATTCTATAGAAATACAAATGTGATGATGATGATGATAATCAGACATACCGCTAAACACTTCTATGCCATGTGCAATGCACTCAAATGCCCAATGAGGCTGGTATTATCAATATAACCCAATTTTAAGGATAAAGAGACTAAGATTTCAAAAAGTGTTAACCTATCCAAGGTGGTCTGCTTGGTAGGTATCTGTCTAACTACATAGTCTACATTTTTCATATGTATGTGAGAGAGAGAGTGAGAGGAGGGCACTGAGAATTGAATGTAGGCTGTGTGTGTGCCAGGCAAACACTTTTCTACTGAGCCACATCCCAGGCCCTTTTTACTTATTTTAGAGTCAAGTATCACCAAATTGCACAGGCTGGCTTTGAACTCATTGAACTCACTGTGTAGCCCAAGCAGGCCTTTAGCTTGTGGTGCTTCTGCCTCAGTCTCTGGAGTAGCTGAGTTACAAGTCTGTGACACCAAGCCTGCCTTTGTCTCCAAGACTGAAAACCAGAACATCATGTAACTATAAGCATCAAGGTGTCACTAGGCAGGACACAGTTTGGGGGTTGACATGAATATTCCTTTTGATGCCCATGGTTTTCATTATTAAAGGATGTTGTAATTATAACTTTGGTCTGTGATGAGATGTCTGACAGGCACAGGATTCAAATCTACCGTAGCAAAAGGTCTGTTACTCCTCACGTTCTGCTGAACAGTTTATAAATCCAGCTGTGAGAATGAGGAGAGTCAGTGTGCACATCTGTGGATCACCTTCCATCCCCACCATAGCTCTGTAAGCACTAGGAGCATTCAAAGTGCACCTGAGTTGAAATCATACTGGATCCCCAGGATGAGCTACAAAGGCAATACTTGTGCTTTGATCCTTGAGAAGTCATGGAGACCCATCATGATTCTCTCCCCTAGATTCCTGCAGTAGAAGTGTGCACAGCCCTGAATTCTCCAAGTCTTGGACCAATGTCCACTCCATTCTACAAGCTGGGTAGGCATGGGGAAGTAAGACTTTGCAGGCTCAAGGTTATAACCCACTGCCCCAGCTCTTGATCCTGGCAAATGGGGCATGTAATCGTGCTTTCTTTATTGATTCACTTCACTGACCTAGAACATAGCCCACTAATTTCCAATATAAATGCTTTCTTGCCTCCTCAAAGAAACCCCGATTCTGTGTGTTGAAGAATCTCCCTTCAAACATGGCTCTGAGCATAGAGGTGTTCTATTTTGGTTTTGCTTTGTTCTTCATTGTAGTTGAATGGCCATCAGGTAAATCAAAGTTGATGAGATTTTGATGGGGTTGGGTGGGGGAGCAGTGGGCAGATCATAAAACCCAATGATTCTCCCATGCATCACCCTGAAACTGAGCATAACTCTCCTCTCCCCAGAGATTTCTTGGATCTGCACTCATGTTTCCTAAGAGTCAGCTGAGTAGAACTCTAATTTTTAGTTTATTAGTTTGTACACTGGTCTTTCTGGCTTCCAGGAGTGCTGGTCTTGAGAAATCCAATAAAGACAGCAGCCATAATATTGGTAGTCCCTCAAGAGCCATGTAACATGTACAAGAGATTTTATTAAGTGTCATTGTTTTAATATTCTTTCCTAAAATGCAATTTGTTTTAAATTTAGGGTCCTGGGCAGGACTTGAGTATTCCCAGTCATTTCCAGGAGGTAAATTACATCTTTATCTGTACTTTCTCCTTCTCTCTTGGGGACTCGGCCTAGTTAGCTATCTTGGACCGATGAAGCCAAGGAAGGGAGGTAGTTGTAAAAGGACTAAGTTCTGGTCCATTGGCTCCATCTTCTATTACTCTTATGGCTATGGTCATATTTGTATTTTTCAGTGACATTCCTATTAATTTAAGGTGCTTAGGTTCAACCTCATCCCCCATCAATTAGCATTACCCAGAGATCCTGGCTGCCCTTCACTTATGACCTAACTTGAACGAGGCCTGCATGAGGACATCTGCTGGATGAGGAAGATCACATAGAATGGTGCAGATGGTATGGTGAGGCACCACCCTAATTATAGAAGCACTGTTTATAACGGTTAGTCACAAGCTTTGGGTGTGCACCAGAGTTTCTCTTACATGGGAAGATAGCACAATACAAACACAATTAAAAGTAATATTAAAATATCATTGGAAGTCTGGAGAAGTGGCTCACAAGTTAAGAGTGCTTGCTATGCAACTATGAGGACCCAAGTCTGGACTCTGCTGCAGACCCTCTGGGCCCCTTTGTCTGCGTGGAATGGGTCTCTAGTCGCAGGTGGGCAACGCGTCAGATGGAATGACAGACAGATGCACACAGGAGAGGTTGTGTAGAATCTGAATGTAATTTGTCAAATCGAGCATCAAACTTCTTATACAGAAGAAAATAGGGAAGTTGGGTGACACATCAGCAAGGTACAAATGAGGTTACCGGATGCTTAATGACTCTTACACAAAACAGAGGAATGTAAACACAAAGACTGGCAGGAACTGGGCAATAAAATAACTGAGACAAAGTCAGCCCTATCTAAGGTCAGCTATAGTCTTAGAAGCCAGGTGTGAGGTCTTTACACTCCTAGGGCAAGGGCTTTCACACCCAAGTCATGGTTCTAATTAGGGAGTTCCATTCTAGCTAACCATCTCATGAATAATGCAATACTCTAAAACCACAACCCGATCTACTTCCTAAACCATTGTAAATTCCTGTATATGGGAGTGACTTGGCTTTTATTCTAAGTGATAGTGTAATACCAGAGGCAATTCTGAATGTCACTGAACAGGCAACATTCTTTCTGAATTCCAAGCCCATGGTCAGCTTAAGGACTTTCTAGGACGTTGGAACACTGGTGAAGGCTTAGCTATGTCAGAATTCAATCTTAAAAGGCACTTATAATAAGATAATACTAAAAGAGAGCACATGGATCCATACACCAGACTAACATGGGAATAGAATATGAGTATATGGGTTGAAGAGAACGCCAGACTCCAGGAGGTGAGTTTCAGTGAAACTCTCTGCCTTGTGAGTGGCTTCCAGGCCTCTCGGCCTGTCAAGCTGACTGACCGAAGTGCGTGGCAGGACTCCAGCACACACACAGTGTTGCTTGAGCCTGTAACCCCAGCACTATGGGGTTAGAACTAGGAGGTTCAAGGGCAGAGCTAGGTGGTTCCCTGGGAACCAGAACAGCTAGGCAAATGAACTAAGGTTCAGAGAGAGACTCTGCTTCAAAGCTGAGAGTTACAGAAGAAGATGCCCAAAACCTTTTTCTAGTTCTGAAGAATAGATGTTGCTGTCACTTACATCAGGGCCCATGAAAGACAATAAACACTTGGGGGGCGTGGTGATGGTTACCTATTGCTTTTAACTCTTTTCAGCTCCACACTGTGGTAAGCAGATGCTATGGGGTAGTGCTCTTCTTACAGCGTGAGTGTGTGTGTATGCATGTATGTGTGGAGCCCATGGGTCAAACTTAAATGTCATTCCTCAGAAGCCATCCACCTTGTTTTGTGAGACAGAATCTACCACAAACTCAGCTAGACTGACCGCTGAGATTCAGCTATCCCTGCTTCCCCAGCTGAGGACTGTGAGTGACACAAATGCCTGGCTTTTTACCTGTGCATGGAGGATCATACTCAGGGTCCCATGCTGACCCAAGAAACACTTTGCCAACTGAGCTATCCCCAACGCCTCTGGCCTAATTCTAGAAAACACTCCTGGTCATACACACAGATATTCTTCCCATTCCCACAAAGTTCCAGCAAACATCTCAGCAGCTCTTTCCTGGCACAGGGGAGTTTGTTGTGTGCAAGATATGCAGGCTCGGCTGGAAGACTTGCAGGAGAACATGCATAGATAATGAGAAGATTGCAGGCTTGTGCAAGCTGAACTTCTTCTGCTGTCGGTAGAGAATCTGAACCCAGTGACCAAGCCGTGCTGGATGGATGGTCAAGGAGAGAACATCTGTGGCTTCACAGGGCCACAATCAGCACTGCTCAGGCCCATCTCACTAAGTCTGCTTCTGTGCTTCATTCTAATTTTAAGATGACCACAGTCAAAACAGCAATGAATGCCTTCTACACAAGCAGACATGACTGCACGTCTCCAGAACACTCATAACTTATAAATGTTCTTTCCAGGATTTTCTCATAGGGCTCAGGGTCACCTGAGAGTGTGACTATCATCCTTATTTGTATTTGATACAGGTATTCTATTTGTATGGCTGCCTGTGGTACAGCAAACCTGGGAGACAAGGGGCAGTGTGTGCATCACTACCTCTTTCTGTGTCTCTAACATACTAATTATTATGGGGTTAATAGACAAACGAAAGTGCCATGCTCCTCTATGTTGACAGCTTTGTAGTTCTATAGACTACAAGAAAAAAATGCATTCCTTTGATTCTTGATTAGGTAATGTACTATTATCCACAGATTATAACAACTGTGATGCATCTTTTAAAACAACTCTCATTTACTCTATTGATGCCTGAGCTCCTAAGACTGCGTTGTCCTTTTACCTGCAAAAGGAAATAGTTAGAGATTAATTAAAATGTCCATTTGCATAGGGTATCTGCAGATGAAAAACTAACTTTCGCCTTGTGAAATAAAATTTGTAGCTTCAAAAACTAAAAGTCAAAACTAACAGTCATGGGGCTCACACTTGATCAGTTGTATGGGGATGCATGAACCTGAGCAGTATTATGCACAGAGTTATCTAGTGCCTAGGATCTTCTCTTACTCTTTTCCTTCTAACTATGCAACATCAGCACTGGTCTATCCTATCCCCATCCACCAGTGTTCCTGACTTTGGGCTGAGTTTACTCAATTCAATCTGCTAGGAAAATAGCAGATAGCAATAGAAACAGGGCTATTTCCCCACCAGAGGCTTCATTTCCCATGTTAAAGCTACTGCTTTTCTCTCAGCTCTCGCCTGTCTCCCCCATGGCAGGTGCAGCTTCTGACAGGCAGAGCCTGGGATACTAGATAGAGGGCAACAAGATGTGTGTTTTATAGAGGTCACAAAAACATCACATGGGTTCATTGACTCAAAGGCATCCTTAGGGGAAAACAGCTAAGGATGTGGTCTGTTAGGAAAGAACATAGCATAAAGGGGTTTTAGTATCAAGTTCTGGGAATGAGATGAATGGATAAGAAGACAATTACAAAGACTTTCAACCCCTTGGGAAACTGCTCACTGCTTTGGAGAGCACCACAGCCTTGTGAGAACATGCAAAGGCCTCTCTACAGAACACACACACACACACACACACACACACACACACACACCTTAAGATACAATTGTTATCCATGTGCTGTATAAGAACACACTGCGAAGTTAGCAGCTTGACGGGGCACACGCTACCTCAAACTCTCTCAGGTCAGAAGTCTGGGTCCTCTGCTCAGAGATTCACAAGACTGACAATAAAGCATCCACTCGAGCTGCAATGCCATCAGAGGCAAAAGGTCTTCCAGACACAGTCCGGGGCCAACCTCAGCAGTTGTAGCAAGGGCAGACCACTTAGCATCCCCTGCTCACAGCTGCTTTTGTCCACGGCAATCTCATCCTTCAAGACCAGCAAGAGAACCCCTCACTTCAAAACTCACCAACTTACTTCTATGTCAAAATGAGCTGAAGAACTGAGGCTGTGGCTCCAGGTTACTACTGAAAGTAAGTTGGTGTTACCATGGAAGAGTTGGGTAGGAATTGCAACATTAGTGATAATCTCAAAGGCAATTGCTTGTAAATATATATATATATATATATATATATATATATATAACAAATAACAAAACTGATATAAGTTCTACTTTACTGATAATTACATTAAAGGAAAAATCAATTAACCATCCCAATTAGAGATTAACAGAATGTGGTTTAACAGATTAAAGTTTAAGTTGTATAGTTTAAAAACTTTGCATTTAAAGAAACTTTGGAAAGAAGTGGTAGACAAATAGCTTGTAAAAATAGACTTTGGCAAAAAAGAAAAAGCCTGATATTACAGACAAGGATGTTTTATGACTGAAGTATCCATCCAAGAGAGGAGATACAATATACAAAACATTGCACCTAAAAGCAGATCTCTAAAATAATTGAAGGAAATATTGACACATCAAAATTCTAATGTCTAGTCTTTTCTGAGATTCAACAAAAACTCAGCTGTGAATATATGTAAACATAAAAAATCCAAAAGACATGCTTTCCATATACAATGTCACCCAGAAAAAATTTCTGTTTCAAGAATAATTGTGAGGATAATCATGGCCCAAACCTAGACCAAAATCCAGCTGAGCAAACACTAAAACCTTCTGCTCCATGCCTGGCATCTGGGACATGGGGTGACATGATGTAAACTCCAGATGATTTGACTAGCCCTATCTCTATACTACTGCCCTGTCTTCTGCAGCAAGTATGGCTTCTTATAGACTATTTGGTAACTGTGGCTTTCCTTGGCAGAGATCCAACATCCTTGGTATCTCTAACACCCTAGGGTCTTGGTCAAAGTATAGACTTCACCCCCCAAACTTTGTACAAAACCTGTTCCAGGACACTTTGCAGAGAATTTGGCCTTGCTATAAAGTCCTGTATACAGGCCACATTCTCTGGAACCTTCCTGAAAGCCTCCACATCCCCACAGGTCTTGCATTCTGCAAACCAACAGAACTAGGATGGCGTAGACATCCAAATTCTCCTGCCAACTCGAGACGTCACGAGGCCCTCTTGGACTGTAGCGGCAACAAGCTCTGAGAGTTTGCTCGGCTGAAGCTGGAGAGTTTCCCTAGGCAACCCTTTCACAGAAAGCTTTCAGGTGTGTTGGTGTGTTTGTACCCTGGGCCCCTCAGTGGGAAGGGACCCCATCTTCAGGACACCTCTCCTGCTTTTCCAAAGCAAAGTACTTGGTGTCACCGATGCCATCAGCCTTGCTCAGGAAATGGAAAGAAAGTGACAGCTGGGGTCAAAAGGAAGCCCTGAATCCTGGAGAAGTAACACAAAGGAAGGTCAGAGATTCTGGGATTCTGGGCCTAAGGGGGATGGTGTGAGGCCTAAGCACCCCCATTTCTGGCTCTGGCTCTCATAAAGTGTTGAACAGGGTCATCAACTGAGGGTAGGTCCAGGCGAGTGTATTTGCCTGTTTTTCTTTTGCTAACACACAACAACTGAGTCTAGGTACTTTATTTTTAAAAAGTTTATTCCAGTGACAGGCCTACATCTATGATCAGGCAGCATCTGTGTTCAGCTTCATGGTCTACCAGGCCATGTCAAACCTTGGCGATGGCATCCTGGAGGAGCATGGATTAGAGTCAACAGCAGCATGGAAGGCAAGAAGCAGGAGTATGGGGAGTGGGGAGGTCACTGTTATTATAACCTCTCTAGGATAGTGAGTCCCCATAAGAACCATGTTCTCCTTCTAAAGACAGTGTCCCAGTGACCTAATTAGCTTACACTATACACATAGTTTGGGGGTTCACTTTTGTTTTGTTGAGACAGAGTCAGTCTGAGACCAAATTAGGCTGGTACTCACTATGTAGCCTAAGCTGGCCTGAAACTCTCTGCCTCCACTTCCTGAGTACGGGACAGGTATGTATCACCATAGGTGGATTCTAAGCCCTACAGTTTAAATGGTCCATCATAGCTCACACTGAGGGCCAAGATTCTTACACACCAAGAATCACTGGTAACTCACCGACTCATTCTCTACCTACATGTTTTCTTTTCTCTAAAGTATACCCGACTTCATTGCATCTTACACATACTTTCGGCAGCTGTGCACTTTCCAGAACTTTATTTACTATTAGTGTGAGAATTGATCTGTTAAGCGTTCACTCTGTTAGGGAGGTAGATTTTTCCTCTGGAATATTCTTCCAGATAACTCTCCTGCACAAAATCTTACACTGTCTCCTTTGGTTTTAGGACAAAATTAAGGCCTACTGACTGCAAATATCTGCAGTACAAATACACATGGCTTTTATACCACAAATGATTATGGAAAGAATATAGATCATATGCCCCAGTACAGGGGAATGCCAGGGCCAAGAAGCAGGAGTGGGTGGGATGGGGAGCAGGGTGGGGGGAGGGTATTGGGGGCTTTGGGGATAGCATTTGAAATGTAAATGAAGAAAATATCTAATAAAAAAAGAATTATACCATCTTTGAAAGTCTTATATATGCATAAAATTGAAAGATTTAATGACAGTTTGCATCTAATTGTTTGTTTAGCCATGAATTACCCTAAGCAGACAGCTTATCACTAGAAACCTAAACACCACTGATATTTAACCCACTAGAAGAAAAGAACTCAAAATTGATCCAATTTCTTCAATGACATTTAGTATCTACTGGGATAGCTAACTTATCCCACAAAAGCCACTATGCCAGTTTCAATCAATTAACTAAGAATTGGTAGATAAAACTTGTAAACAAGTAGACTATACATAAAACCTTACTATAGGAAGAAAGGGGTGGATAGTTGTAGGTTTTCTGGAATTGGGGGTCCTGGAGATGAAACATGAAGGGAAATGAGGGACACCTAAGAAGAAAGGAAATAGAATATTTCAGGCAAAAAGGCAGGGTGCTTTCTCTGCCTTGCCTCTAATAAAAGACTTAGACAAAAGGACCATCAGCTGGCCCACACGTCACTCAGTGGAGCATGGAAAATAGTTTTCCCTCAAGGCTGTTTCTGAGCACTAGTATGGATCTTACTCTCCTCTCCTTAATAAAGGAACTGGGCTCCATTACTGTACCTTCTCCATCTTCCCTCCCCTGCTGCCTGGAGACATGAGAATCTTTTCTTTAATTGTTGCTGGGCTGGTTCTTCTCATTCAACTTTACCCAGGTAAGAGGAAAGTCACTGGAGTGGCAGTGTTGCCAACTTGATGGGGATCTGTCATTGGAAAACAAGCTAACTTCAGAGAACCTCGCCCTTCAGCTCTGTGGTCTGTAAGTCTGGGGCCACAGGGGCCGGAAACGTCGTTCCAAGCCGAGGAGCAGAAGAGAAAGCTTACGCTGACTCCGATCAGCGAGGACTGGAGCACCTGGGCCGCTTCGACAGTCGTTCTGCGCAGGGATTTGGACTTCTTCACTCCTTTAGATTCTTTCCCTGGTTTTCAATCTCAACATATGCCAGCACATGATAAAGTGACTGCTTTAAAATGGAAAAAAAAAATCAACATTTCCATGTCTTGGTAGTTGGTTCGAATAACTTGCTGTGAGATCATTTCAAACCTGTTTTTTTGGGACCTCATAGATAGTGGTACCACCCTGATTTGTTTGCTCTTGAGAATCGGGGTTCTTTAAACAGATCTGTTTGTGCAGCATAACCTACAACAATCTGGCTACCCCCCCCCCCAAACACCCTTGCTATATACTCCCTGTATCCAGTTTTCCCATCCTACTGAATAACTCTCAAGTGTCTAATTGTCTTGGGTATGTGTGTCAACAGCAGAAGCTCTAGGGAGACAAGAGACCCAGACCGTGTGTCCTTACCACTTGTGAGAGAGACAGTGTCCCCAGCTGTGTTCATCAGCTATACAAAATAAGCAGAGATTTTTTTTTATTTAAAGCAGAGCCTTTGTCCTTAATTTTCTGGAAATGTACTGCCATGCTATATCTGTTAATAAATAATAGATTCCCTGAAAGTAATAGATTAGTAACTGAGTGAGGAAAGACATAGAGCTTTAATTCAAACCGTTTTCCTAAAAGCCAGAATGCCAAGTACAGAGGAGCAGGAGCAGGACAGACCACACTCTGGGAGATGCAGAAAGCCTCCCCAGGAGCCGGTTTACATGAACCGTGCTAAGAGGCCACACAGACATAGGAGCATTTGGGGAACAGCCATGGTGAGCTCTCCTGGGAACAGACCATGATGAGCTCTCCCTGGCAAATTAGGCTCCCAGTTAGGTTCTTGAACTCTGTGCTTGCATTTCTTTTCTGCAAGTGCCAATAAGGAGAGCATTGTTGACTGATTTTGTATCTGAAACATTAAGATCATATGCTATCTGGCATGGTTTATTGTTGACCTGCCTATAGTATCAATCATACTGTCTTTGCATTTTGATCTATATCAGACACTATTAGAAGTACAAAGAAAAAAAAATCTTGTCGGGAAGGTTTGTTTCTTGGAGTTGGGAAGTGGATTGCTGCCTTCCTAGGGAGAGACACTCTCTTTCTATGTGACCTCTTTCTATGTGACATGTGTGACTCCTATAGATGATTGCTAAGGGCACTGATTGCAAATGACATGCCAGGAGTCTGCTTCTCTCTCTCTCTTTCTCTCTCTCTCTCTCTCTCTCTCTCTCTCTCTCTCTCTCTCTCTCTCTCTCTCTCTCTCTCTGTGTGTGTGTGTGTGTGTGTGTGTGTGCATGCATTTATCTGTCTCTGTCTCTACCTCTGCCTCCCTGTTTCTCTCTGTCTGTCTCTGTCTCTCTGTCGCTCTCTGATTAAGTAATGAAGTGTTCTCTTTTTATCCTAGTGAAAGATTACTAGATAACTAACAGTGGCTCTCTCCCCCTAGCCTGGGGCACATTGTACAGAAGGTTCCTCTGCAAAAAGATGAATGGCCAATGTGAAGCTGAGTGCTTTACCTTCGAGCAAAAGATTGGGACCTGCCAAGCCAATTTCCTGTGCTGCAGGAAAAGAAAGAAACACTGAACTCTCAGCACCAGCCCTGAGCAGAATCTCAGAAGAAACTTCTCGGGACTGTCCCTCACTGGCCTCTTCTCCAGTTTTGGGCTTTGGGAAGTCAGGTCTATTCAGTGTCTAGTATAGTGGAAAATGGCCTCCCTGGGTCTGACCTTCTGTGGGGCTGACACTATGTCCTGATAACAAAATCTACACACTCTTTCTATCACAGTCTATGGATTGTTCCATTCTCCAACAAAAGTATAAAAACAAAACAAAAACAAACAAACAAAAAAACATGAAAGCAGGTAAGATGGAAGAGTTGGCCCATGATTTAGACAAGCCGCCTTCTCTAGTTCTCTCCCTAGCTTTAAGCAGATCTTTGACAATAGGTCTTCCCCTCAAATTTCTGATACCTGTAAATAGAAGGAACTTGACCCTCAGAGTAAATGGGTTATCTGCTAAACATAGCCATCTTCAGCAATAGCCCCACCACACATTGTGAGAAATTATTTAAGTTGACTTCCATATACTGGATGCCCTAAAACATTGAGTTCCATATAGAACAGAGCTCTCAATGCATCAAAATGAACGTTGGCTGTAGCATAAATGTGTCTCAAGCTGGCCGAGTACTGTGAGAACTTAAATCATAGCCTGTGCAGACCTCATAGTCCTCAAAAGTCCTGAACTCAGTGCCTAACAACAGATGAGGCTACATTCAATCTATGATTTACTGCACTTATAATTTAGACTTCTGGCTTTGACATCTCATGTTCTTAGCATGTCCATTAAATAGTGTTCTGGACAAAGACAGAACAAAGGCCATGGATAAAGGTCTGGTAGTTCTCAGCAGCCAAAGTGAAAGGAGATGAGAAAACAATCAGCCACAAAGAAAACAAGAAGATGCTTCCCCCAAATGCTCCCTGCAGAAAAATGGCACACTCTGGCTTGCCCTTCCTTCGCATTAAGTCACCAGAACTGGAAGTCCAGTGTATTTCACAGGCCACGTTTAGCATGTAGCTTTCCTAGCCAGCCCTGTTAAGCTTGTATCCTGCAAAGATTAAAATAAAAGAACCAAATAAAACTATTTGTTAAAAGAAGGGGTATTTTTGAGAAAATGTTTTAAAATAAGAGCTAGGAGCTGGGGTGGTGGCCCAGCTTTTTTTTAAGAGTGCTTACTGCTCTCGCAAGGACTCAGTTTCAATCCCCAGCACCCAGACCAAGCACACACAACTGGCTGTGGCTCTAGTTTCAAAGGTCCTGATGACTTCTGGCCCCCTTCAGCACCTGCATGTTCAAGTAACAGGGAAACTCATGAAGACACACACTGCACAGATAAATACCAATGAATAAATGAATTTTTTAAAAATTTTTATTAGGTATTTTCTTCATTTACATTTCCAGTGCTATCCCAAAAGGACCCCATACCCTCCCCTCCACTCCCCTACCCACCCACTCCCACTTCTTGGCCCTAGCGTTCCCCTATACCGAGGCATATAAAGTTTGCAAAACCAATGGGCCTCTCTTTCCACTGATGGCTGACTAGGCCATCTTCTGATACATATGCAGCTAGAGACACGAGCTCCGGGGGAGTACTGGTTAGTTCATATTGTTGTTCCACCTATAGGGTTGCAGATCCCTTTAGCTCCTTGGGTACTTTCTCTAGCTCCTCCATTGGGGGCCCTGTGATCCATCCAATAGCTAACTGTGAGCATCCACTTCTGTGTTTGCTAGGCCCCGGCATAGTCTCACAAGAGACCGCTATATCTGGGTCCTTTCAGCAAAATCTTGCTACTGTGTGCAATGGTGTCAGCGTTTGGAGGCTGATTATGGGATGGATCCGTGGATATGGCAGTCTCTAGATGGTCCATCCTTTCGTCTCAGCTCCAAACATTGTAACTCCTTCCATGGGTGTTTTGTTCCCAATTCTAAGAAGGGGCAAAGTGTCCACACTTTGGTCTTTGTTCTTCTTGAGTTTCATGTGTTTCACAATTTGTATCTTATATCTTGGGTATTTTAAATTTCTGGGCTAATATCCACTTATCAGTGAGTACATATCATGTGAGTTCTTTTGTGAGTGGGTTACCTCACTCAGGATGATGCCCTCCAGGTCCATCCATTTGCCTAGGAATTTCATAAATTCATTCTTTTTAATAGCTGAGTAGTACTCCATTGTATAAATGTACCACATTTTCTGTATCCATTCCTCTGTTGACGGGCATCTGGGTTCTTTCCAGCTTCTGGCTATTATAAATAAGGCTGCTATGAACATAGTGGAGCATGTGTCCTTCTTACTAGTTGGAACATCTTCTAGATATATGCCCAGGATAGGTGTCTTAGTCAGGGTTTCTATTCCTGCACAAACATCATGACCAAGATCAAGTTGGGGAGAAAAGGGTTTATTTGGCTTACACTTCCATACTGCTGTTCATCACCAAAGGAAGTCAGGACTAGAACTCAAGCAGGTCAGGAAGCAGGAGCTGATGCAGAGGCCATAGAGGGATGTTCTTTACTGGCTTGCTTCCCCTGGCTTGCTCAGCCTGCTCTTATAGAACCAAGATTACCAGCCCAGAGATGGTCCCACCCACAAGGGGTCTTTCCCCCTTGATCACTAATTGAGAAAATGCCTTACAGTTGGATCTCATGGAAGCATTTCCTCAACTGAAGCTCCTTTCTCTGTGATAACTCCAGCTGTGTCAAGTTGACACAAAACTAGCCAGTACAAGAGGTATTGTGGGATCCTCTGGTAGTACTATGTCCAATTTTCTGAGGAACCACCAGACTGATTTCCAGAGTGTTTGTACAAGCTTGCAATCCCACCAACCATGGAGGAGTGTTCCTCTTTCTCCACATCCTCACCAGCATCTGCTGTCACCTGAATTTTTGATCTTAGCCATTCTGACTGGTGTGAGGTGGAATCTCAAGGTTGTTTTGATTTGCATTTCCCTGATGATTAAGGATGCTGAACATTTTTTCAGGTGCTTCTCAGCCATTCGGTATTCCTCAGGTGAGAATTCTTTGTTAAGCTCTGCACCCCATTTTTAATGGGGTTCTTTGATTTTCTGGAGTCCACCTTCTTGAGTTCTTTATATATATTAGATATTAGTCCCCTATATGATTTAGGATAGGTAAAGATCCTTTCCGAATCTGTTGGTGGTCTTTTTGACTTATTGACAGTGTCTTTTGCCTTACAGAAGCTTTGCAATTTTATGAGGTCCCATTTGTCGATTCTCAATCTTACAGCACAAGCCATTGCTGTACTATTCAGGAATTTTCCCTCTGTACCCATATCTTCGAGGCTTTTCCCCACTTTCTCCTCTATAAGTTTCACTGTCTCTGGTTTTATGTGGAGTTCCTTGATCCACTTAGATTTGACCTTAGTACAATGAGATAGGAATGGATCAATTCCCATTTTTCTACATGTTAACTGCCAGTTGTACCAGCACCATTTGTTGAAAATGCTGTCTTTCTTACACTGGATGGTTTTAGCTCCTTGTCAAAGATCAAGTGACCATAGGTGTGTGGGTTCATTTCTGGGTCTTCAATTCTATTCCATTGGTCTACTTGTCTGTCGCTATACCAGTACCATGCAGTTTTTATCACAATTGCTCTGCAGTACAGCTTTAGGTCAGGCATGGTGATTCCACCAGAGGTTATTTTATCCTTGAGAAGAGTTTTTGCTATCCTAGTTTTGTTATTCCAGATGAATTTGCAGATTGCCCTTTCTATTTCGTTGAAGAATTGAGTTGGAATTTTGGTGGGGATTGCATTGACTCTGTAGATTGCTTTTGGCAAGATAGCCATTTTTATTATATTGATCCTGCCAATCCATGAGCATCAGAGATCTTTCCATCTTCTGAGATCTTTAATTTCTTTTTTCAGAGACTTGAAGTTCTTATCATACAGATCTTTCACTTCCTTAGTTAGAGTCACACCAAGGTATTTTATATTATTTGTGACTATTGAGAAGGGTGTTGTATCCCTAATTTCTTTTTTAGCCTATTTATTCTTTGTGTAGAGAAAGGCCATTGACTTGTTTGAGTTAATTTTATATCCAGCTACTTCACTGAAGCTGTTTATCAGGCTTAGGTGTTCTCTGGTGGAATTTTTAGGGTCACTTATATATACTATCATATTATCTGCAAAAAGTGATATTTTGACTTCTTCCTTGCCAATTTGTATTCCCTTGATCTCCTTTTGTTGTCAAATTTCTCTGGCTAGGACTTCAAGTAAAATGTTGAATATGAATTTTAATATAAGAAAGACAGCATGTTCTCAAGAATTATCGTGGTATTAGTACTTGTCTCTGTGGTTTCACATTCTCAAAACTAGGCCAGAAGAGACCATGGAACCTCTGCCCTGATCAAGTAAATTCTGTTTCAGATGAACCTAGCAGAACATCTCTCGGCACATTTACCCATCTTATTTCTCCCTTTATTCTTTCTTTCTTCCTTTCTTTCTTTCTTTCTTTCTTTCTTTCTTTCTTTCTTTCTTTCTTTCTTCCTTTCTTTCTTTTGTTGAGACCTTTTGGTGCCACTTCTAGGAATTTGGCATTTGTCACTGGGCTCAGACAAGGAAGTAGGCTCAGATAAAAATGTCAGAAACAGTGACCACGGGGCTTTGTTTCCTGCCTTGATGAATCACTACCTTGTGTGATCTCTCTACTTAATTATTTTCTTGTGTGATCTTCTTTTTGCTACTTCTCTTGAGAACTGACCACGTGTTTTGGATGTACTGAGAATGATATAAAAGCAGGCTGGAGAAAAGTGAAGCTGCTTCAGCCTCAGCACTGGCTGGGGCCGGGTTATAATTTTGTCAAATTGTCTTTCTTTCTCAATCCTTACTTCCTCGCTTGAGTCCCTGTTGACTGACTGAGCTGGCTTGGTCATTCTTTCAGTGTCAAATGATTAGAAATGCAATGCACATTTTCCCAGTTTTCAAAATGTCTTCTCTACAGCCTGTGGAAAAGTCTACTGTCACCAAACCAATGGAATGTGTCTTTATAAAGAAGCCACTGCTCTCTTCACAAAGGAACCAGTTGCTGGCAACAGTCTAGGATCTGCATTTGTCTTCCTGGCCTTCTCTGAGATGTTCTACAATGTGGTTCGGCCCCCACCTTTCCCATTCTCTCTACATCTCTCTAAGGGCATCTCCTCTGCTGACTTTACCCACTCACTGTCTCTGCCTGTTTCTTAGGTTTTGGTTTTTGTTTTGTTTTGTTTTGTTTTTGTGTTTTTTGTGGTTTTTGTTTTTTTATGGAACTGCATTTGCCCACCTTATTACACATGCTACCTTGAAGTACCCACTCAACCCTGTGGCTTTGAGTCTCACTGGATACCATAGCATTTATTTATCAACATTTCTGAGCCCTGAGTTCTCGTCCTGCCCAGGGTGGGGAGTGGCTGGCTTCCAGGGGCTTAGATCGCTCTTGGAGGTGACAGAACTATTGTGTATCTTAATTTTGGAAGTGGTTGTATAATCATAAATCTGTTGACTCAGTATGACAAGCATGTGAAAGCACACGGGTGCACACACACACACACACACCGCATGCACATATGTCTAAGCTGTATGTTCACAATACACATGTGCCCAATTGAGATAAATGATTTGCTGGCTCGTAGTTATAACACTAAAAGTTTACTAACTATGATGAGCTTCTTTGTAATACATTCCTAAATATGTTGTAAATTAACTTGCAAGTGATTATTTTGAATGAATATGGCCTTTCAGAAATGAATAACATAAACAGTATAGTTTTGAGGATTTTAGGAATTGAGAGTGGAGAATGTTGTCTGAGGACAGTGAAATTATTCACTATCAATATGGGAAGGAATCTTATAGATAATTCTTAATGTTTTCATTTTGCACAGTAGAAGTTTATGACTGCCTACTGTCTTGATGAAGCTCAATCACACAGAGTCAGTTAGGTGTCAGTGCCAAAAAGACATCTTACTACATTAATGTTAGTTCTTTGTCCTTCTCCCTGTAACCCACACAAGTTAGTTTGTGCTGGTTGTCTCTGATGACTATTCACAAGCTGTTACCACAGGTAGCCAGTGCTTGCAAAGAAAGATCCATAATATTTATGAGCTAGCTTAAGACCTGAGTAAATAAGTCTTCCATGCTGTCAGTTTATATTGAAATGTTTCTTAATTACCTTTAAACATCATCAGGTTATAGCATTTTAATAATTAATCCACTTTAAGCAATATGTATTTTACTGCTAATTTGCATTTGATTTTTAAATGTAATTCTGGCTTATACCAATAAGAAGCTTATCTGTGGCTAATACCTGTCACAATCTCCACCCTGACAGGTCTCCGGGAAGGAAGGGCCAGATCCCAGTGTCTACCAGGACTAGGGATTGTCCAGCACAATTGGTAATTATACATTACCAAGCTTCTTTCTTAGCTCACACCCCATGGGGCTTTATGTACCATGGCATGTGCACAGCAGTGCCTGACAGTTGTAGTAGAATCTAAGGATGAGAAACTTGACTAAAGACTCTTTTCAGGGTAGATGATAAAAGATGGTGGATCTTCTTCCCTGTTGTAGCCTCATGTCTGGTAAAGATAAAAATGTTATCTGGAGACTTTGGGAAGCTCCTCAGAGAAAATGCTATGGCCATAGGGAGTAACTTCTCACATAAGTGGCATTTGTCTGTGAGTGCAAGTAGTTTCCAGAATGTCGCCTTACAGGAGTAGTAGCATGGTTCACTCACTACTAGGAGGAGAATTTAAGAGGAAGCTTCCAAGAGATGTTTCTAAGCAGCCAACTAACTAAGTACTCTTTGGGTCAACAATCCAAGAAGCAAAAGGCTTTGCATCTGTGGTGTGTGTGTGTGTGTGTGTGTGTGTGTGTGTGTGTGTCTGAGATGTCCCTGTTGATGCCTAGTAAGTTCAATGCCGTTTTACATACTGTGCATAGCTAAACTCAAGCTTGTTTGGTCTATATCTAAAACAATGGTTTTGTAAAACTTTAAATTCAGTTGTATCAGACATTGAATTAATGAACAGAGGCTCAATATTCAATAAAGTGTGTTTTACAAAACTCAACCTCATTTTCTTTGAATATTTTCTTCACATTTTGGTGACTTCACATTTTGATATTACAATCCTCTATGATATTTTGCATTTCAGATATTCAAATTATTAGCCACAACTTTTTTTGATTGGATATTTTCTTTATTTACATTTCAGAGGTTTTCCCCTTTCCAGGTCTCTATTTTGGAAATAGCCCTGTCCCATTCCCCCTCCCCCTGCCTTTATGAGGGTGCTCCCCCACCCACCCACTCCCATCCTCCCACCCTGGCATTCCCCTACACTGGGGCATCAAACACCCTCAGGCCCAAGGGAGGCTTCTCCCACTGATGTCCAAAAAGGCCATCCTCTGCCACATATGTGGCCAGAACCATTAGCCCCAAATTTTTATTTCATTCCATTTTATAATTTATATTCTATCTTTCTATTAGGACTTCCATTTTTTAACCATTTTTGTTTGTTTGTTTTAAGATTTTATTTACTTATTTAATGAGTTCTCTACCTGCACATATACCTGCATGTCAGAAGAGAGCTTCAGATCCTATTACAGACAGTTGTGAGCCACCATGTGGTTGCTGGGAATTGAACTCAGGACCTCTGGAAGAGCAGTCAATGCTCTTAATCACTAAGCCATCTCACCAGCCCAGTACTTCCATTTTATGATACATAATTCTTTTGGTTTCTTTGAGGCAGCAATCCAGAGTTTCTCTGAGTGCTATGACTCATTAAAAGCTTTCCTCTTTTGTCAAAGAAAAAATATTCAATGATATTTACTAAACGTATTATGGAGTGTTTAAGTTAGGGTTTTACTTCTGTAAACAGACAACATGACCAAGGCAACTCTTATTAGGACAACATTTAATTGGGGCTTGCTTACAGGTTCAGAGGTCCAATCCATCATCATCAAGGTGAGAACATGGCAGCTTTCAGGCAGGCATGGTGCAGGAGGAGCTGAGAGTTCTACATCTTCATCTGAAGGCTGCTAGCAGAATACTCCCTTCCAGGTAGCTAGGAGTAGGGTCTTAAAGCCCACACCCACAATGACATACCCACTCCAACAAGGCCACATCTACTCCAACAGGGCCACACCTTCTAAGAGTGCCACTCCCTGAACCAAGCATATATAAATGATCACATTCCACTTCCTGACCCCCATAGGCTTGATCAATAATGTGAGTCTATGGAGGCCATATCTAGCCATAGCATAATTTTAAAAGTACATTTAGTCCAACTTCCAAAGTCCCCATAGTCTATAGCAGCATTAACAATGTTAAGAACCCAAAGTTCAAAGTCTCTTCTGAAATTCATCCCATAACTTAACTGTAATCCCCAAATCAAGACAGGAAACCAGCTGGGCAAATTCCAAACTCTGCATCACCATGTTTGATGCCAAAGCAGTTTTCAGATCTCCACTCCTTTTTCATCTTTGTCGACAGCAACAAACTTCTTTCTCCTGGACTGCTTCCACTCCCTGTTAGCAGCTTTCCACAGCAGATATCTCACGGCTCTGGCATCTCGAACATCTTGGGTCCTCCAAGGCAACTTCAAAGTTATAGCTTCTTGTTTCAGTGTCTGGAATCCACACATGATCTTCTGTGCTCCTCCAAAGGGCTGGTGCCACTTCTCCAGCTCTGCCCTCTGTAGCATTTTAAGCTCATGTTGAGTCACTCCACTGCTGCTGCTGTTCTTGGTGATCATCCCATGGCCCTGACATCTCCAATACACTGGGGTCTTCCACTGCAACTAGGCTTTACCAAAAGCCTCTCACAGGCTCTCTTCATGGTGCCAAGCCTCAACTCCTTTGCATGACCCCTTCAGTCCTGAACCATCAACTAAAACTGAGGCTACATTTTCACCAATGGCCTTCCATGGCCTCTCACAATGCCAATCCCCAGCTGTTCTTCATGTCTTCAAAACCAGTACCACCTGGGTGACTCTTACATATTTCCAAGTCCAGCTGCAGCACTAGATACAACCTTGGCTATCTCTGGAATACAGCTTCTTTGTGCTCTCAGAAAACACTTCCCAGAAGATTTTACCTCAGTGATGCTGGTCTCTTAATCACCACTAATTTCTTAGCTCCAGCTATCCAACATCAATTGTCCCAGTAGTCCATTCTATTTTTCACTCAAAGCCAAAGCCACATGACCAAAGCTGCTGAGTTCTGCTGCTTGCAGGAGCTGGAACATGGCCCATCCCATGTTCTATTACATTGTCACCAGCTCTCGATTTTCCAACTCCTTCACTGCCTAAGCTTGGCTGGCCTGGATCATACCCTGTAGACTGACCTTGAACTCAGAGATCTGCATACCTGTCTCCTGGCATTAAAGGTATGTACCACCATGTCTGGATTTAAACTTTTCTTCACCTAGAATTTACTCTATCTCAGGCTGGCCTTGAACTCAGAGATATCCTTGGCTTTATCTCCAGGGATTAAAGGTGTGTGCCACCAGGTCTGGATCCAAATTTAGCTGGGTAGGATCTTGCCCCAAGGTCACCAATCACTTGATTCAATTTAATACCTTTGAACAAAGGATTCAGCTACATTTCACTTCCTCTTTAATACTCGGACCATATATTTTATATTTTTATTTTCTAAGCTTGCTATGCTTGGTTGTTCAAAACACTCCTCATAAGACTTAATCAGAGAACAACGTCTCTGCTGGGATTTTTTAAATCTTCCTTTGTCAGTGCAATTAATATAAATCTCTTAGCCTTAGACTCAGGTAGACTCTTCAGACAAGGGCCAAAAGCAGCCACATCTTCACCAAATACCACAAAAACGGTCTCTAGGCCACATTCTGAAGTTCTCCAATGAAGTCTCTTGGGCCAGGTCTGCACAGGTCAAATCATACTCAGCAACAAAGTCTTCCATATTCCCACTAGGATAGCCCGTTAGGCCCCACTTAAAGCATCCCATGGCTTTCCAAGTCCAAAGTCCCCAAATCCACACTCTTCTAAACAAAAGCATGGCCAGAACCAACTTCTGTCTTAGTTAGGGTTTTACTGCTGTGAACAGACACCATGACCAAGGCAACTCTTATAAGAACAACAATTAATTGGGGCTGGGCCAAGCATATACAAACCATCACACAGAGGGTTTTTTTTTTTTTTTGCTTTGTTTTTTATTGTTATTGTTGTTTTTTGGTGTTTTTGTTTGTTTGTTTGGACATGAGCAATAGAAATGGAAGCCACAGAAACAGTATCTCTCTGTAGCAGTGAGATTTGGGGTTTGTGTCCAAATATAGTATTGAAAAGTAAGAAACCACAAGAGACAACATAGAGGCCAGTGAATGGAAAATTACTGAGAGAAAAGAAAATGTATGAAAAGTGGATTCTGAATCACACAACAAATAGTACAAGATTCTTAGTGCTGAGAAGATAGGCAATCTCGTCCTCTAGTGGCCATATCACGCAATAACCCTTCCTTTGCAAGATGGGTTTTTTTTTTTGGCATAGCATTTCTCGTCCCTTTCTCAATAAACGTTTTGAAGTCACTACTGCCCATCCTGTGTTTCTGCCCTTTGCTGTCTGGACAGATATATCCTAATGGGTGAGTTATACACATGGGATAAATGGCAGAGCGCTGGGATCACGGGGTTAAAAGCTCTTTTGAGCTAAATTGGAACAGTGGAAATGTTTAGAAAAATGCTCCTTATCTATTAAAATAATAACTGGTATTTCAAAAGAAAAACTAAAACTACACATAATTCCAGTATATTGTAATTGTGACCCTAAAATCAGCTTTTAAAACAAACTTAGCTCTGTCAGAAGGTAATAGTTGAGAGTATTTCTGATACCTCTGTCAAAAAGCAATTGACTCCTTGTAAAGACTTGAACCTGAGTCCAAGCCAGGTATTCACAGACCCATGCTTGTGACCCCAGGTCTGTGAAAGCTGTCAGCGTATCACTGATAGCTCAGGTTAGCAGATGTGGCCAGAGACAAACTGCTGAGAGTCTCTGTCTCAAAAGAAAGAGGATAAAGTCTGAGGAATGACAGTTGACAATCTCTTCTGGCCACCATGTGACGGTCACATGTGTTCTGACACACATACACAAACACCTGCATGTGCTCTCATGTACACACACATACAACTAATGTGAGTCCTTTTGTGTCTAAACCTTGGCAAGTTGTCATTCAGAAGAAAGCTCATGATTTTACACTTAATGCATGGTTTAAAACAGCTCTGAATTCTTCTTCCTGACAAGTCCTCTGGGGCACACCCTAGTGTCCTAAGCATCTGGCTGTCTTCCAGAGCTCCATTGTCCCACCACCTTGCCATCTAATACACCAGGCCTGCAACACAAGAAAAATCCCTTACCCCCCCCCACCCCAAATCCATCCCCATCTGGCTTTGTCCCTAGGAGTACACCCAAGTTCTAGGAAACATCCACTGCCCCCTGAGCTCCATTGCCTGGCCCAAGGCTGCCATATGGAGGCCCAGGAACATCCAAGTAGGCCTGCATTCCCAACACTTGCTACAACAGGAATGTTCATGGATAATCAGATGGCGAAAATCCAGCATAAGAACACAATCAACAGCCGGGCATGGTGGCGTACGCCTTTAATCCCAGCACTTGGGAGGCAGAGGCAGGTGGATTTCTGAGTTCAAGGCCAGCCTGATCTACAGAGTGAGTTCCAGGGCAGCCAGGGATACACAGAGAAACCCTGTCTCGGGGGAAAAAAAAAACCACAATCAACACAAACCAAAGTAACATTGTCCCCTCAGAGCACAGCTATAATAATACAGCAAGCCCTGGATGTCCTAACACAGCTAAAGCACAAGAAAATGACCTTCAATCCAATCTTATAAAGATGCCATGGACCTTTAAAGAGGAAATGAATAAATCCCTTGAAGAAGTCCAGGAAACTACAAATAAACAGGTGAAGGAAACAAATAAAACTCAAGACCTGAAAGTTGAAATAGAGGCAGTTAAAAATAAATAAATAAATAAATAAATAAGCCAAGGGAATCCTGGAGACAGAAAACCTAGGGACGAGAACAGGAACAGCAGATGTGAACATCACCAACAGAAGACAGGAGAAGGAAAAGAGGATCTCAGACATAGAAGATAGAATGGAAGACATTGATACATCAGTCAAAGAACATGTCAGATCTAAAAATTCCTGACACGAAACATCCAGAAGTCTGGAATACCATGAAAAGACCTAAGATAAGAATAAAAGGAACAGAAGAAGGTGAAGAGTTCCAGCTCCAAGACCCAGAAAAGATTTTTAACAAAATCATAGGGAAAAAATTCCTCAATCCCTTCTCCCCCCTCCCCCCCAAAAAAACCAGAGATATGCCTATAAGCATACAAGCAGCTTTCAGAACACCAATTAGATGGGCCTGAGAGAGGATGATTGAATCTTCCTCAGAAGGGAAAATAAGATATATATCCTAGGTGACAGACATCCAGGTTGCTTCTGATTTCTGGCTATTGCAAATAAAGCTGCTATGAACATAGTTAAACAAATGTCCTTGCGGGATGGTGGGGCATCCTTTGATTATACGCCCAGGAGTGGTATAGCTGGCTCTTGTGTTAGAACTATTCCCAATCTTCTAAGAACAGCCAGACATGGTCTTCTGCTGCCCATCACAAATGAACCTATATCTGCATTTCCACCTCCCAAGCATCTTCAGTCTGAAACTTAGGGATTTCCACTCCCTATTAAGTGGCTTTAAGTATTAAATCAAGATTAAAGCCTCTGTGTTGATGCCTTAAGATCAGGTGTTCTGCATATTAGCCCTCTATCAGATGGGGGGGGGAGGGGATATCCTCGTGGAGGTGGGGGGCAGGAGTATGAAATGTAGAAAACAGTTGGGGTGGGTGGAGGGGGGAATAAAATCTGGAGTGTAAAATTTTTAAAAATTTAAAAAAAGATCAGGTGTTCTTAAATGGCTACTTTGATTAGATTGCATCATGGAGGCCATGACCTTGAGAGGACATTATAAGAAGCCAGCGCAACACCTTCTTTTCGGTCGTGTGTTTCTCTCCACCTCCTGAAAGTGACGCCTGGTGAGCGGATCCAGACTGCACAGCTCAGAGAAGCCACTAAAGAGACCATAGAGAGAAGACAGGCTCTCAGGTGGAAATCTTTTATCTGATTTTTCTTGAGGTGAGTGGTTAGAGATGGGAGTGTTTTGAAATGAATCTGAAGTTCAGGGATGAATTTCGCATGTGAGGGTAACGGCATTTCCCTTAAATAGTACTTTCTCATTCAAATTTTTGGCAGCAGTGATGGATTCTTGCAGTGAAACATTCCCTGAATGTTACAACTTCAAGTCCCTAAGTCTCCTGATGGAATATGCTTGGGAGGTAGAAACACAGAAACGGGTTCATTTGTGGTAACCATCACCAGGCCACATGTTCCTAGCAAATCACAAAACTTAATTCCGTAGTTTGAAACACTTTTGTTAACTTTTGTTTCAGGAAATCAAAGCCAACAGGTCCACAAATGGAGTCACAAATCAAGGGCCTTCCAGCCGTTCCAGCTCAAACAGCCCAGGGAGAGCCAAGAAGCTCATGGGAACAGACTCTTCCATCACTGAAAGAGGAGGACAGTATAGTAAGTGGTGGCCTGTATGTGTCAGCCAGTCCTGGGCCTAGGTGAGACAGGGCTGCACCACAAAATCTCTGTGTTGTGCAGGATTCACTAGAGAAGAATACTGGCGTATAGGTTTAAGGCAATAGAAAGTCCTGAGTAGCCAGCTGGTACTGTACTGGGTAGGTAGGTCCTCTGAATCCCAGTGGGCCACTAACCCTTTCTCCCAGTGAGTTGTGTGCACAGAAATCAAATTCTAGGTTAGTGTATTTCAAGGACAACAGGACAGTTTTTGGTTTTTGGTTTTTTTTTTTTTTTTTTGGTTTTTTAAAGATATTTTCTTTATTTACATTTCAAATGCTATACCAAAAGTAAAGGCAGGCTGAAAGGCAAAGACTTTCCCAGAACCATGGGCTTGAATGGATTAGGTCTCCATTCTTTTTGGTTTTCTGGGGTGGGGGTTGTTTTTGTTTTTTCTTTTTGGATATTTTATTTATTTGCATTTCAAATGTTATCCCCTTTCCCTGTTTCCCCTCTGCAAACCCCCTATTCCATCCTCCCTCCCCCTGCTTCTATGAGGGTGCTCACACACACACACACACACACACACTCTCTGCCTCACTGCCCTAGCATTCCCCTATACTGGGGCATCGAGCCTCCACAGGACCAAGGGCCTCCACTCCCTTTGATGTCAGATAAGACTATCCTCTGCTACATATGAGCTGAAGCCATGAGTCTTTCCATGTGTACTCTTTGGTTGGTGGTTTAGCCTCTGGGAGCTTTGCAGGGTTGATATTGTTCTTCCTATGGGATTGCAATCCCCTTTAGCTCCTACAGTCCTTCCCCTAACTCCTCCACTGGAGTCTCCAAGTTCAGTCTAATCATTGGCTGAGTGCATTCCGCATCTGTATTGGTCAGGCTCTGGCAGAGCCTCTCAGAAAACAGCTATATTAGGCTCCTGTCAGCAAGCACTTCTTGGCATCAGCAATAGTGTCTGGGTTTGGTGGCTGCATGTGGGATGGATCCCCAGGTGGGGCAATCTCTGGATGGCCTTTCCTTCAGTCTCTGCTTCACTCTTTGCCCCTGTACTACCTCTAGAACAGGAGCAATTCTGGGTTAAAATTTTGGAGATGGGTGGTTGGCTCCATCCCTCAATCAGGGCCCTGTACCTAAACCACTAGATTTGGTCTCTATTAGGTCTCATTTTCATGGTGCCAGGTGGTAGTGTCTATGGATGAATTCTATGGCCTGAAGGGTACTTCTATCTTGGAAATAGTTATGCAAATGTCTGGGGGTCTACTAAGGTCTGGTGCCCAGCTATATCTGTCATACTGACCCATGGTCCTGACTGTATCAGAGGTATCAGAAGGCCAGACAAAGGAACTGCTCCCCTGCATGTGGACCTAGAGACTGGAAGAAGGCTCCTCTCCTCTCTGGCAGGATTGGTCTATTGGAAGATACAGGGCTCCCTCCCTATCTTCACCTATATATCTCCCAATTATTGGTGCCTCTTCCAGATTCAAAGAAACAACCAGGCAGAGCTTCAATCCATTCTGTAGTGAATGTTGTCATTGGAGAGAGACCATTACAGGGCCTTTTAGCTTTATGGGGGATTGAGGATGGAGAGGTCCCTGGATCTTTTTGTGACTCACTGATATCTCCTTTTGCTCCTCACAGGTGAAATGCAGAAACTGTGGGGCCTTTGGCCATAATGTAAGAAGCACAATGTGCCCCATGAAGCAAGGCCATGTGCTCCTAGTCCCCCAGCCTCTGGGAGCCAGGAAAGAGAAAGAGAATGGGGATCCTTGCAGGCCCCATGGTCTACAGAAACTCAGTCAAGTCACCAGACAGAGGTAAGAGATGGGAACAGGACTGGTGGAAGGGAAAGCTCCAGGTTAAGCAGAGTTCACGGGGATACCTTGTCTTATCTCTCAGTCTCCAAACTGAAAGGGCCAGAGAGCTAGTAAATAGTCTGCTTGCCAGTGAGTGAGTGAGTGAGTGACGAGTGACTGACTGAGTGAGTGAGTGGCTGACGGAGTGACTAACTAACTGAGTGACTATTTGAGACTAAGGCTGAAATGTCCCCACACCACTGACTGTCCCACAGGTTTGATGAGCAGCAGAGGAAAGCTCCCTTCCAGAAATTTCCAATGAAGCCGCAAAAGGGGGACCAGCGGGTCAACTTGGCTGTAAGTAGATAACCTGTCCCTGAAAGTCCCTTCCTCTGTGCTCTGCCAGTTGCACCTTTCCTTCTGCATGACCTATTTGCTCACCTCATGTCCTCTGTCCATGCTAGATTTCACAAATCCTCTCTGGCAGCAATGATTCGTTTGTTCATTTTCATAGTTCAGCCAGACTTGGGTTTGGATGGGTGAGTGAGCCTCTGCTGTAGGCCTCCTTTACAGACCAGCTCACCTGGAGGATAGGCAGGTTCCTCCTCACTTACCCATGGATTTAGGTCTCCAGGTCCTCCTTCCTACCGAGGTCAGATGACAAACGGTGCCTGCTCTCCAAGCTTTCTGGTGACCTGCATTTTCTGTCTGCAGTCTTGACTGTTGCCGTTTTGAACTGATTATGTCTGCTGCTTCTATAAATCAAAACTTTTACTGGAGAAGTCTAAGCAGCATGAGCACATCTATGTCCACCATCCCAATCGGGTGGCTACAATATTCACTGTGGATTGCTGTCTATATGCAGGTTAGGGCAGGCACAAGATAAGGTGAGAGCCTGTGATTGGGCAGTGGAAAAGGAAGGCAGGCTGAGAATGTTAGAGAGGAGCAGAGAGAGACAGACAGAAGACAGGAAGGAGAGGAAGGGACAAGATGGAATCTATAGGAGAGGAATAGGAGCCAGAACCACACAGTCCTGGGAGCCATAAGTATTGGGGATTTCTTAGATAGATGATTAAATAATAATTAGGGTGTGTCTGCCCCATCTGGGTGTGTAGCTTGTGTTTACATCAATTGAGTTTTGAGTTCATTGTGCAGGCGTTTTGTGAGTTGAGAATTTACTAATATAAATCTGACTGATAAATTACAAGCCTCTAGAGCTTTGATTTTACCAGGTTTCTAGGATTTGTGACCGCTAATCACAGGAGGTGAATGGCTGGGAATGTGAGCACAATCAGCAGCAAGAGAACCTCGAGATGGGTGGTCCCTGCATGGGGCTAGCCATGGAGGCAGAGAGATCACTGGGGACAGACAGTAGCTTTCCCACAACAGTTCACCTCAAAGACCATTGGCGGAGAGACAGATTCAAGGCAAGCCAGTGCCTCTTGCCCTACTTCATATCCCAAGCAAGATTATTAGAATTTTCAATACTATGCTGTAAATTACATGGAAATTTGAATCTAACTGTTCCTCTATGACCACAGAAGGATGGTCCTAGCTGTCTCTGCCTATCTATACATCATGTACCTCTTGTCAGACCACACACACAAACACATGTGTGCGCACATACACACACACATGGGGGTTGGGGAGAGAGAGAGAGAGAGAGAGAGAGAGAGAGAGAGAGAGAGATATTTGGATTATCAGAGTAAGGTTCACTTATAGGGAGACTGCAACTCTCTCCCTTCCATTTCCCAACCCACCATGCTGCAAGTGTTGGATAGCTAATGTGGGTCACCACAGCCTGATGACTTTCACATCAGACCGAGCTGCTACAAACTATCATCATAAATCCCATGAGCTCCTGGTGTTGTTTTGAAAGCCTTCACTGCCTTCCATGCTGACAGTGCCCCACTGATCTCTCCATCCATCTGTGTTTTTCTACAGCAGCCACGGATGCCAAGCATCCCTGGGATCAGAAAGATGAATGCATCACCAGTCAAAACATCTCTTGGGAAGCAGATGTGCCCTGGAAAACCTGCCCCCCAATGCTTTGACAGCTCCTACATCTTACATTCCAGGCAGAAGGAAGGTCAGAGCATGGCTGTCGCTGGTGTTGCCAAGCTAGTGTTCAGGCACAAAGGAAGAAACTCAGAAGAGCTACTGGATCAAGAGGGTACCTCATGCCAACACCCAGTTGCTGTCCCCAAAAGTAATGCAAGCAGTAAACTGTTCCACAAAAAGCCAAAAGCCCAGGGTCCCAGTAGGAAAACGAAGCCCAGCCAGCATCCTGTCATCCACCAGAATAGACAAAACCCCAAACTCAGCTTCGGGGCCCCAGCTAAGGAAGCTTCCTGGTGCACCACACAGCCTAGCCAGAATCCTCTGAAGAAACGAAGACTTAACTCTACAAATGCACCAGAGAAGAGCCATGCAAGGACTGGTTCCAAGGGCACCCTGGACAGTCAGGCTCCTCCCATTGCCAACAGACTTGGACTGAAAGGTGCAGATGAAACAAGCAAGAAAATAGCAGCCCAGGAGCCCAGCACTGACCAACAACAGCTACATAGCAGGGCTGCTCTGGTCCCAACCAGACCCTGTATTGAGTCCCACAGGGCATCGGCTGGCCATGTTGCAGACCAAGCCCTGAGAATGATCTTCACCAGACACGGTCAGAACTTCTGGAGCTCCAGGTTCCTGACAGTGCCCCCACCACTTCCCCTTGAGAAGCAAACACCTCCTTCGGAGAGCCCTACCTTCCCCGAGGAAGGAGAGGTAGCAGGATCACAGGTCAAAGTGAGCATCCTCTATGAGGATCTTCAGGTCTCCTCCTCCTCCTCAGAGAACAGTGATGGAGAATGAGCTGCCACCTGAAGAGCAGACACTGACACCACCACCACCACCACCCCACCCCCTACTCAGACTGGCCAGATTCTTTCAGACTGATCCTCTCCCGAATTAACCAGGTAGATGACATGACTGTATCATGTCAGGGTACTTCCAAATGAGCACTCCTATGGTGGGTTGGGATCACATTCCTTTCCTCTCTTTGCAACTAGCCTCACCTCAGCATGATCTCTGGATTCTGAGGTGTGCCTCTAAGAAGCACTCTGAAGGTTACCTGTCCTCTTCACTCTTGTCACCAGTGACCTCTAGTATGTCCTTTCAGATACTTTAATGTTCAAAACTATCTGTCAGTTGTCCTATTTTATGAGCTTTTCTATTTTCACCAATAAAGTTACCTTAGAAATTATGTCTAAGCACTCATGTTCTTGAGATGATACGGTTTCTCACACTACTTATGACCCAATAGCAATCCAAAAACCCAAGTGACACTCAACCTACTGCATCAGGCTCATCATGTTGACACATGACCTGGTCCTTGGGTCAGTCAACAGGATCTGCAAGAGAGAGAGTGGGGACTCAAGAGAGGAGTAAGAGACTCAAAGAATGGAGACAAGACAGGCTATCTGATCAAGTCTCGAGTCTCAAGTCTCATTTATTGGAAGGTAACTATGGGTATATATGTACTCACTGGGGAGTACAGCTGGAGACACTTAACCACAAGTCCAGGATGTACAGGAGAAAACCAAGATATTTGATCAGAGTGTGTTCAGCTGTGGTGGACTTCTTGCAAAAACATCATGCTAGGAAAACAAGTCTCTCGTCAGGGTGGAAAAGTACCAACCTGTCAGTAAATAGCCCAAGATGGCTGCAGAGATGATAGCTGCTTTCTGCTAAGAGTCAGCTCCCAACAGACACAAACATTTTGGCACTGTGCACAGGTACCTCCCACATGTGACCTTAAGACCCTTGAGGGACAGTACAGTCTGTTCTCTCTTTCAAAACCTCTGCTGTGTGACTGAAGCTTTGGCTTCATTGACACCCAGAAATCCAGGTAACACATACCATAAGGTATGAAGCCCTGGTGACTCAAGCTCAGGGTACCCTGGTGTGGGACCCTGACAGTTTCCTCTAGATTTTCCATTCTTCCATTGAAACAAGAGGATGTTCAACAACACACAGTAATAGCAGGGCTTGAGGTCCCATAGCTCATGTTGGCCACATGGTAGACCAAGGCCAGAGGATTGCCTCCATTTCAGGGCTCAGTTGGATACTTGTTGGCCTGCTAGACAAGTTTCTCCAATGTGGGACAATTCACTGGCTCCATCTGTGATCTTAAACTTGGTATCCATCCATGAGTTCAGGACATTGCAAACTTTCTACATCTGGCTTTTGCATTAAGTGTGTTCATGACAACACTCACAGCAGTACCTGTATTTTTCTATAGTTGTGCATTTGAGATGGGGTCTCTCAGTGACTACAGAGGTTCAACAACTTGTCTATCTACTCTAACAAGCTTCAGTGGTGTGCATCTCTCCAACCTCCTAGCCTGACAAAGTGCTGCTGTCACAGCTACATCTACAGAACCAGCAGAAGCTCAGGTAACTATGGGTAGTCCCTGCTGGATCCTCTCTCGACCCATACAGGTACCACATGGAATGAAACTCTTTTTGACTCAGGCCTAGATGTAAATGTCACTTTTTCTTTGTTAGATGAAGTGATGAGATTAGAGCCGTACATAAACTTTATGAATACATCGTTTGGGCTGAATCCAGAGGGTGGTTCTCTCTGTTGTAACTCTCCCTAGGACTAGGCCTGGATACTTCTAGCCTTCATACAATAGAATCCTCTGCAAATCCGAACCTTGAAAGGTTCAGCTTCCAGCCTCCATCTAACGTGGGCCTAGAATGTTTCAGCCTTGAGACATACTGTGAAACATCCTGTGGAATATACCCATCTTTTCTAGCTTGTTCTCCCTGCAACCTGTCCCAGTAAAACTGCTACACACCACCACAGCCCCATTTCTCTCCCTGTGCTTCTCTTAAGTACCCTCTCTTTTAAAGCTGTGCTGTCCTCACCAGAGTTGGATGTATAGTATCTCTGACTCATTCTGTCAAATATTTCTCTGATTGGTCACTTTGCCTCTCAAACATGGCTGTCTTCAAACATGGCTGCTTTCAAGCATGGCTGCTTCCTTCTACAAACAAACCTTACCTTCATTGTTAGGGATTAAAGGTATGTATTAAGAAAGTATCTAGACTCCAGCACCGGGGTGCCTTGCCAGCAGAGTCTCCGGACAACCGCAAGGAGCCACACAGGATTCCCCACGGGATCCTAAGACCTCTGGTGAGTGGAACACAGCGTCTGCTCCAATCCAATCGTGCAGAACCTGAGATTGCATTAACTAGGGAAGCGGATAACCCGGCCTGAGCTGGGGCACAAGTCCCTTCAGGTCCACTCCAGCACCAGGGTGCCTTGCCCACGGAGTCTCCAGACACGGGCAAGGACGCACACAGGATTCCCCACGGGATCCTAAAACCTCTGGTGAGTGGAACACAACTTCTGCCAGGAGGCAAGTCCGAACACCAGATATCTGGGCACCTTCCCTGCAAGAAGAGAGCTTGCCTGCAGAGAATACTCTGATCACTGAAACTAAGGAGAGATCTAGCCTCCCAGGTCTGCTGATAGAGGCTAACAGAGTCACCTGAGGAACAAGCTCTAACCAGAGAAAACTGTAACACCTAGTTTCAGAGATTACCAGATGGCGAAAGGCAAATGTAAGAATCCTACTAACAGAAATCAAGACCACTCACCATCATCAGAATGCAGCATTCCCACCCCACCTAGTCCTGGGCACCCCAACACAACCAAAAAGCTAGACCCGGATTTAAAAGCATATCTCATGATGATGGTAGAGGACATCAAGAAGGACTTTAATAACTCACTTAAAGAAATACAGGAGAACACTGCTAAAGAGTTACAAGTCCTTAAAGAAAAACAGGAAAACACAACCAAACAGGTAGAATTCCTTAAAGAAAAACAGGAAAACACATCCAAACAGGTGATGGAAATGAAAAAACCATACTAGACCTAAAAAGGGAAGTAGACACAATAAAGAAAACCCAAAGTGAGGCAACGCTGGAGAAAGAAACCCTAGGAAAGAAAACTGGAACCATAGATTCGAGCATCAGCAACAGAATACAAGAGATGGAAGAGAGAATCTCAGGTGCAGAAGATTCCATAGAGAACATCGGCACAACAATCAAAGAAAATACAAAACGCAAAAGGACCCTAACTCAAAACATCCAGGAAATACAGGACACAATGAGAAGACCAAACCTATGGATAATAGGAGTTGATGAGAATGAAGATTTTCAACTTAAAGGGCCAGCAAATATCTTTAACAAAATAATAGAAGGAAACTTCCCAAACCTAAAGAAAGACATGCCCATGATCATACAAGAAGTCTACAGAACTCCAAATAGACTGGACCAGAAAAGAAATTCCTCCCGACACATAATAATCACAACAATAAATGCACTAAATAAAGAGAGAATATTAAAAGCAGTAAGGGAGAAAGGTCAAGTAACATATAAAGGCAGGCCTATCAGAATTACACCAGACTTTTCACCAGAGACTATGAAAGCCAGAAGAGCCTGGACAGATGTTCTACAGACACTAAGAGAACACAAATGCCAACCCAGGCTACTATACCCGGCCAAACTCTCAATTACCATAGATGGAGAAACCAAAGTATTCCACGAAAAAACCAAATTCACACATTGTCTTTCCACGAATCCAGCCCTTCAAAGGGTAATAACAGAAAAAAAACCAATACAAGGACGGAAATCACGACCTAGAAAAAGCAAGAAAGCAACAAACCAAAAAGAAGACTGCCACAAGAAAAGAATACCAACTCTAACAACAAAAATAAAAGGAAGCAACAATCACTTTTCCTTAATATCTCTTAATATCAATGGACTCAATTCCCCAATAAAAAGACATAGACTAACAGACTGGCTACACAAACAGGACCCAACATTCTGCTGCTTACAGGAAACCCATCTCAGGGAAAAAGACAGACACTACCTCAGAGTCAAAGGCTGGAAAACAATTTTCCAAGCCAATGGTCTGAAGAAACAAGCTGGAGTAGCCATTCTAATATCGAATAAAATCGACTTCCAACCCAAAGTTATCAAAAAAGACAAGGAGGGACACTTCATACTCATCAAAGGTAAAATCCTCCAAGAGGAACTCTCAACTCTGAATATCTATGCCCCAAATGCAAGGGCAGCCACATTCATTAAAGACACTTTAGTAAAGCTCAAAGCACACATTGCACCTCACACAATAATAGTGGGAGACTTCAACACACCACTTTCATCAATGGACAGATCATGGAAACAGAAACTAAACAGGGACACAGTGAAACTAACAGAAGTTATGAAACAAATGGACATAAAAGATATCTACAGAACATTTTATCCTAAAAGAAAAGGATATACCTTCTTCTCAGCACCTCACGGTACCTTCTCCAAAATTGACCATATAATTGGTCACAAAACAGGCCTCAACAAATACAAAAATATTGAAATTTTCTCATGGATCCTATCAGACCACCATGGACTAAGGCTGATCTTCAATAACAACATAAATAATGGAAGCCAACATTCACGTGGAAATTAAACAACACTCTTCTCAATGATACCTTGGTCAAGGAAGGAATAAAGAAAGAAATTAAGGACTTTTTAGAGTTTAATAAAAATGAAGCCACAACATACCCAAACCTATGGGACATGATGAAAGCATTTCTAAGAGGGAAACTCATAGCTCTGAGTGCCTCCAAAAAGAAACTGGAGAGAGCACAAACTAGCAGCTTGACAACACATTTAAAAGCTCTATAAAAAAGGAAGAAAATTCACCCAGAGGAATAGATGGCAGAAAATAATCAAACTCAGGGGTGAAGTCAACCAAGTGGAAACAAGAAGAACTATTCAAAGAATTAACCAAACGAGGAGTTGGTTCTTTGAGAAAATCAACAAGATAGATTAAACCCTTAGCTAGACAAACTAGAGGGCACAGGGACAACATCCTAATTAACAAAATCAGAAATGAAAAGGGAGACATAACAACAGATCCTGAAGAAATCCAAAACACCATCAGATTCTTCTACAAAAGGCTATACTCAACAAAACTGGAAAACCTGGAAGAAATGAACAAATTTCTAGACAGATACCAGGTACCAAAGTTAAATCAGTATCAAGTTAGCGACCTAAACAGTCCCATATCTCCTAAAGAAATAGAAGCAGCCATTAATTAAAAAAGCCCAGGACCAGATGGGTTTAGTGCAGAGTTCTACCAGACCTTCAAAGAAGATCTAATTCCAGTTCTGCACAAACTATTCCACAAAATAGAAGGAGAAGGTACTCTACCCAACTCATTCTATGAAGCCACAATTACTCTGATACCTAAACCACAGAAAGATCCAACAAAGATAGAGAACTTCAGACCAATTTCTGTTACGAATATAGATGGAAAAATACTCAATAAAATTCTCGCTAACCGAATCCAAGAACACATTAAAGCAATCATCCATCCTGACCAAGTAGGTTTTATTCCAGGGATGAAGGGATGGTTTAATATACAGAAATCCATTAACATAATCCATTATATAAACAAACTCAAAGACAAAAACCACATGATCATCTCGTTAGATGGGGAAAAGCATTCGACAAGATCCAACACTTATTCATGATAAAAGTCTTAGAAAGATCAGGAATTCAAGGCCCATACCTAAACATGATAAAAGCAATCTACAGCAAACCAGTAGCCAACCTCAAAGTAAATGGTGAGAAACTTGAAGCAATCCCACTAAAATCAGGGACTAGACAAGGCTGCCCACTTTCTCCCTACCTATTCAACATAGTACTTGAAGTCCTAGCCAGAGCAATTCGACAACAAAAGGAGATCAAGGGGATACAAATTGGAAAAGATGAAGTCAAAATATCACTTTTTGCAGATGATATGATAGTATATATAAGTGACCCTAAAAATTCCACCAGAGAACTCCTAAACCTGATAAACAGCTTCGGTGAAGTAGCTGGATATAAAATTAACTCAAACAAGTCAATGGCCTTTCTCTACACAAAGAATAAACAGGCTGAGAAAGGAATTAGGGAAACAACACCTTTCTCAATAGTCACAAATAATATAAAATATCTTGGCGTGACTCTAACTAAGGAAGTGAAAGATCTATATGATAAAAACTTCAAGTCTCTGAAGAAAGAAATTAAAGAAGATCTCAGAAGATGGAAAGATCTCCCATGCTCATGGATTGGCAGGATCAACATTGTAAAAATGGCTATCTTGCCAAAAGCAATCTACAGATTCAATGCAATCCCCATCAAAATTCCAACTCAATTCTTCAACGAATTAGAAAGGGCAATCTGCAAATTCATCTGGAATAACAAAAAACCTAAGCTAGCAAAAACTTTTCTCAAGGATAAAAAAACCTAGTGGAATCACCATGCCTGACCTAAAGTTTTACTACAGAGCAATTGTGATAAAAACTGCATGGTACTGGTATAGTGACAGACAAGTAGACCAATGGAATAGAATTGAAGACCCAGAAATGAACCCACACACCCATGGTCACTTGATCTTCGACAGGGGAGCTAAAACCATCCAGTGTAAGAAAGACAGCATTTTAAACAAATGGTGCTGGCACAACTGGTTGTTATCATGTAGAAGAATGTGAATCAATCCATTCCTATCTCCTTGTACTAAGGTCAAATCTAAGTGGATCAAGGAACTCCACATAAAACCAGAGACAGTGAAACTTATAGAGGAGAAAGTGGGGAAAAGCCTCGAAGATATGGGTACAGGGGAAAAATTCATGAATAGAACAGCAATGGCTTCTGCTGTAAGATCAAGGATTGACAAATGGGACCTCATGAAACTGCAAAGCTTCTGCAAAGCAAAAGATGCCGTCAATAAGACAAAAAGGCCACCAACAAATTGGGAAAGGATCTTTACCACCTCACACCAGTCAGAATGGCTAAGATCAAAAATTCAGGTGACAGCAGATGCTATAGAGGATGTGGAGAAAGAGGAACACTCCTCCATTGTTGGTGGGATTGCAAGCTTGTACAACCACTCTGGAAATCAGTCTGGCGGTTCCTCAGAAAATTGGACATAGTACTATCGGAGGATCCCGCAATACCTCTCCTGGGCACATATCCAGAAGATGTCCCAACCAGTAAGAAGGACACATGCTCCACTATGTTCATAGCAGCCTTATTTATAATAGCCAGAAGCTGGAAAGAACCCAGATGCCCCTCAACAGAGGAATGGATACAGAAAATGTGGTACATTTACACAATGGAGTACTACTCAGCTAATAAAAAGAATGAATTTATGAAATTCCTAGGCAAATGGTTGGACCTGGAGGGCATCATTCTGAGTGAGGTAACACAATCACAAAAGAACTCAAATGATATGTACTCACTGATAAGTGGATATTAGCCCAGAAACTTAGTATAGCGAGATATAAGATACAATTTGCAAAACACATAAAACTGAAGAAGAACGAAGACCAAAGTGTGGACATTTTGCCCCTTCTTAGAATTGGAAACAATCACCCATGGAAGGAGTTACAGAGACAAAGTTTGGAGCTGAGACAAAAAATGGACCATCTAGAGACTGCCATATCCAGGGATCCATCCCATAATTAGCCTCCAAAGGATGACACCATTGCATACACTAGCAAGCGTTTGCTGAAAGGACCCTGATATAGCTGTCTCTTGTGAGACTAGGCCAGGTCCTAGCAAACACATAAGTGGATGGTCACAGTCAGCTATTGGATGGATCACAGGGCCCCCAATGGAGGAACTAGAGAAAGTATCCAAGGAGCTAAAGAGATCTGCAACCCTGTAGGTGATACAACATTATGAACTAACCAGTACCCCGGAGCTCTTGACTCTAGCTGCATATGTATCGAAAGATGGCCTAGTCGGCCATCACTGGAAAGAGAGGCCCATTGGACTTGCAAACTTTATATGCCCCAGTACAGGGGAACGCCAGGGCCAAAAAAATGGAATGGATGGGTAGGGGAGTGGGGTGGGGGAGGGTATGGGGGACTTTTGGGATAGCATTGGAAATGTAATTGAGGAAAATACGTAATAAAAAAATAAAATAAAATAATTTTAAAAATTAAAAAATTAAAAAAGGAAGTGTCTCTATTCCAGCCAGGTCATCCTGTAACCCAGGGTGTCTCCATTCCTGACAGATCACAGAGGCCTCGAAGGTCTTTAGATGCCATGCCTTGCCAGAGCAGCCATGTTGCTGGATTAAAATTCCTCTAACACCTAGGTTATCCTTATCTAAACCCTGGCAGGTCCCCTAACTCTGTCTTTCACTAGAGCTGAAGAACGTTCAACAACAAGGATTAGCAGCTGTGATGGTTTGTATATGCTCTGCCCAGTGAGTAGTACTATTAGAAGGTGTGGCTCTTTTGTAGTAGGTGTGGCCTTGTTGGAGTAGGTTGTCATTGTGGGTGTAGACTTTAAGACCCTCATCCTAACTGCCAGGATGAGGCAGCCTTCACATGAAGATGTAGAACTCTCAGCTCATCCAGCACCATGCCTGCCTGGAAGCTGCCATGCTCCTGCCTTGATGATGATGGTCTGATCCTCTAAACCTGTAAGCCAGCCTCAATTAAATGTTGTCCTTACAAGAGTTGCCTGGGTCATGGTGTCTGTTCACAGCAGTAAAACCCTAACTAAGACAGCAGCAGTGCTAATGTTCATGTATGCGATGCCAGCCCTGCAGTAGACAAAGGCCTGAAGATTGCATTTATTCCAGAACTCAAGAGTCTACTTAGTGATTTTGCAACCAGCTTGGACTGCAGTGTGAGACAATCCCCTGCCCCATGCCTCAGCTTAATCTCAGTGTCCATCTGATTCCAGAACTGTGAAACCTTCCCATAGTTTCTATAGCCTGGCTTTTGCAACACACCTTTCCTTGTCAACAGCCATTGCCGAATCCTGCACATGCAAGGCTTTAGTGACAGCATCAAATGTTGAGCTATTCTTTCTTTTTCTTCCCTGTTCGTCTCTTTGTGGCCATGTGTGTATGTGTGTTGCAAATCATGTGAGAATGAAGGCACATCTATGAACCTCTTAGGCTTTCCTGGGAATATCTTACCCTCAGCCAGGGGGTCACTTGAAGGACAGAAAGTTTGGATGTCAGCTGTGGATTAAGCAAAACAGCACAGCTGAAGAGACTTTGCCTGGGCTTCACCATAACCACTCACCAGCCACTAGAGGAGGCCAATCAGTGTACTGAAGGTGACTACCATATCACTCAGGGATCCCTGTAGGTACTGACATATGTAAGCCTTCTCTTTCATACCTGACTCATGTTTCTCTAGAGGGGGGAAATATACTGTACTCTATAGATCATCTTCGTATCTTGCTTTGGTGCCAAGGAAACTCAGAGCCGAAAATTAACCAGGTTGCAGCAATTGCCTAGGGACTGTGACAGCTGGTCTCCAATGAAGATGAAGGAAGTCTACAGATGCCTTTTCCAGGACTCCATCTGAGTGAGAAGCGCATGTGCTGATGTACACAGATGTTGAAACATCTGCATTCTAATGACTTCTACTAACATGTTTGCCATATACTTTTCCTTTAATTGTATGTAGCAAGGTATCTAAAGACTCTAAGTTTGTTACAAAACTAGATTTAGAGAAGAAACGAATAATAACAGGGACTCTCTCTGCATATATATGATAAAGCATTAGCTCCATTAAGATATAGATTATTGCAATATTCCAGGGACATCCAGGCTTCTCTGTGACTCTCCAGGATTCAAGAACAGCTGCTGTTGTACCAAGAGCTCTAGCATGGATATGGCATCTGCAAACAGGCATCTTGATAGCCATGGTTCCCCAGAGGCTTCTTCTCTATCAGGCACCCTCAAGTGAGAGCAACACACAGACACATACACACACACACACACGTGTGTGTGTGTGTGTATACATGTGCGTGTGCATGCTTTTGCTTATGACCAGGTATTTGATGCCAACAAATTTTCAAGTCAGCTACAGGTTCTCAGGGTAGAAGAATCACAAATACATCCTTATCTTCGTTAAATCTAAAAGTATCCCCCACCTCCCAGGTATTAAAGGCTGTATTATCAGAGCATGGGGACTCCAACTTCAATGTAATTGGAAAATGTTTCACATACTTGAAAATCAAGCAAAAGATTTATAAATATAATTCACAAAGGTAACAAAAAATGAAAGTACAGTGGATATTAGGGGAAATTTTCTTTTTTAGATACATCCTGTCTTAGTAGCTGAAACTTTGAGCTCACTTGACACCTCAATCTGCCTTCAACTTGTAATTCCCCTACGCAGTCTCTCAAGAGCTGGGATTATTGGCTTGTCTACCTCAGACGAGAGTTTAATTGAATTATACTTAAACATCTTAAAAATACAGTGAAATATAGAGGGAAATTGCCTTAAGCAAAGGAATAAATTAAGCCTAAAGGAGATCATGCCATTTGCATCATTGATCAGTCTGGAGAACATTATACTAAATGAAATAAGTCAGACATAGACATAAAGCCACCAGTATCAGGTCTCGCTGCCATGTGGAATTCAGAAGAAATCACAGCACATACATAGAAACAATAAAATCGTGGTGGGGTAGAGAGGGGTGAAGCAACATGTGGGTGAAAGAACAGCAAGTAGCAGATATTTGGGATACGTAATTCCTGATATGTAATTGTGTTGCCTTGAAGATGTTTGATAAGTGCTGGAGCCAGCCGGTTAGTCAAGGTGGAAACCATGACAGGGGAGTTAGGATGATATAGGAAAGGCAGAAAGAAACTGCAAGCAACAGATATGGGAGGGCTGATGCTTAATACCATGTCAGAGAGCAAGTGTATTTTCTCAGTGTCTATTAAAGGCAAGCAACACAAAGCATGACCAATCCCAGGAATATAAACAATGACCACAAATTCTTACATGATGAGTTTATGGTACACGGTATCTATGATTGACTAAGGCCATTGATTGTAAGCAAGAAGCTAGTCAAAGTTAACTCCAGAAGTGCTCCCCACAGATAAGATTTTGATAAGAAAGTAAATTTTGGGTGCTCTGAACTCACTATCCCCCAAAGGATATATACCTCTGTGAAATAGCAGGTTTGTTCATTTTCTGGGCTATAGCAAAAGGTTCACTATGTTGACAAAAAAGTTCTGGTGTTGAAAATGAAAAACTTAGTCAAGGGGCTTAATAGTAGATTTAAGCTGATGGGGAATGAATCCATGAACTCAAAAGCAGCTCCATTGAGATTATCCAGTCCAAAAGACAGAAAGAAGCCAAAAAGATAAAACTTCAGACTTGTGGGCCCCCATCAGCTGCAAACCCAGGAATACCACATGTCTTAGTTAGGGTTTTACTGCTGTGAATAGACACCATGACCAAGGCAAGTCTTATAAAAAACTACATTTAATTGGGGCTGGCTTACAGGTTCAGAGGTTCAGTCCATTATCATCAAGGTGGGAGCATGGCAGTATCCAGGCAGGCATGGCGCAGGAGGAGCTGAGAGTTCTATGTCTTCATCCAAAGGCTGCTAGTGGAAGACTGACTTCCAGGCAACTAGGGTGAGGATCTTATACCCACACCCACAGTGACACACCCATTCCAACCAGGTCACACCTATTCCAACAAGGCCACACCTTCAGATGGTGCCACTCCATGGTCCAAGGATATACAAACCATCACACCACAAGTCCTGGAAAAAAAGGGGCAGACATATAACTGAACCTGTCTGACCTTTGATGAAAAACTAAGTAAAGTTGTCCAATATCAAAGAATCTCAACAAAATCAACCAGGATAAACAAAAAAAGACACAAACAACCAAAGGCAAGACTAACATACCAAGAGTCCTTCATTCTAACACCCTACCTGAACAAACAGATGAAATCTGAGGTAACAGGAATGGTTGACGAAGTCCAAGGTGAGTGACACTAACGTCTTGCCAACCTGTTGGGGGCTCGCTCCTTTTCATGGGTCCCCAATATAGGGCCTCATTTTGATCTCCAATCTGTGACTCAGAATTAAAAATGAAAGGGTCACTGCAATGACTGCTGGAGACGCATCATCAGGATTCTGATGTGACAATGTCTGCCTGCCCTCTGAGGGCTCCAGGGCCCTCCCAGTTGGGAAACAGCTAAGCAGTAAGTAACCTTAAAAATAAGTTGTAGCCTGGTATGGTAATGAAGGCCAGTTATGTTTTTATTGAATTTATAAGTATCTATATAAACACATAGTCAAGTTTCTTTTGTCCTTGATATATAATACATATATAACGACTCAATCTCAACTATTTTATTTTTAAAGAGCATTGGTTTTTATGTTTGTTTGTATGGGGGGGGGGGTATGGACCACTGTGTGTGTTTACATGTCAGAGAACAACTTACAGGAGTTCTCTCTTTCCTTCCACTCTATGGCTTTCAGGAATCAAATACAGGTCGTCAGACTGGGCAGCGAGTGCTTTTACCCACTAAGCCACTTTGCCATTCTTCCCAAAGATTCTGTCGTGGTCACTTGATAAAAACTTGAAGATAATTTTTCCTCTACTCTTCTAATTCAAGTAACTGCCATCCATTGAGCTTCTGTATCTTGAACATCTGCTCTGTGGCAGAAATTACACTAGGCACTGTGCCTAGCAGTGACAGACAGGCATCAGGAGGGAAGGAGGGCAGCCCTGAGTCTGAGTGAGAGGCTGTGAGGAGAGGCTGCCTAGAGAAGGCATCTCCTTACCTAAATCTGGAAGGATTGGCTAGGTCAGTTAGTTCAAGCTATCTGGGGGGTTTGGGGAGGGGACTAATAGAATGGAAGTGAAGAACTTAGCATAGTCCAAAGATTCTAGACAAAGCATCATAGAATGACACAAGCAAAATCAAAATTCTAAATCAGTTATATTCACCCTACATTTTTTTTTACTATCTGCTGGGTTACAAAGACAGCAGGAAGATCATCCACACATAATGTCAAGTATATCAGATAATGATAGGACACTGGCAGATAGAGATGGAGAAGAAGAAAGAAACAAGAATTGAAGCCTACCCTGAAGGTGAAGGAAACCTTAGAAGGGACACACTTGGTGCTTTGGTACAGAGGTAAAAATGTTCAGGTCGTGTCTAGAAAAGAAACTAAAATGTTCAGGTCATGTCTAGAGAACGAACTATATGTCGCATGGAGCAGAGTAGACAGAAGAATATAAAGATATAGACAAGCAGTAGTTGGTTGGTTTTGCTTTTTTGTGCTATAGTATTGCCCGCCGCTTTTGTGTGTCCCCCTGGTAAGAACACGCTCAGGGCAACCGGAATCTTCTGCAGTACAAACTTTATTGCTTACCCCATCAGGAGCCAGTGGAGAAAGGAGCCAGAGAGAGAGAGATATGGCGGAGCCCCCTCCCTTTTATGGAGGACTGTCCTCCGCCTCGGACGTGTCACTCCCTGATTGGCTGCAGCCCATCAGCCGGAGTTGTCGTCACGGGAAAGGCAGAGCACATGGCGTGGAAAGCTACCCCGGCACATGCGCAGCTTGCTTGTTTACTACTTAGAACACGGGTGTCAGTGCCATCAGCGCCATCTTGTAGTGGCGAATGTGAAGGCGGCTCCTTACATCTCCCCCTTTTCTTTTATATAAGAGCAATAGGCCACCCATAATAATGAGAGTGGAGATAGAGGTCAAATCCCCAGTGTGTAAAATAGGGGCTTTACACAAAACCTCCTCCCAGGCTCATCACCCAAAGGGGTCTTGGTCCGCTCCCGTGTCGTTTTTCCTGGGGGAAGGACACTTGGACACTCAACCTTCTTGAAAGATGACATGTCTCCCTAGAATAGGCTCATATATGCCACAGAGCCCTTCTACTGCAGTGCTTAGCCATGCAACTCTCTCGGGCTGCTGAAGCACACTCACTCTATCCCGTGCAATGAGACTAGCCTCGTGGGGTGCAAGAGCTGAGTGGCCAGCGACCTATTGCTTAAGCATAGATAACCATATATCAGGGGAAGCACCATGTTCTAGTGCTGCAAGCGCCTGGGAAATAACCACCATGTCTCCTCTAGTTTGGGCCTTAAGCTTACAGACCAATCAGAAAAGCAACACTAATCCACAGCAAAGAACAGCTCCAAATAATTCCACCCCCACCCATTCTTTAAAGAAGGAAAATGTTGAAAAGATAGTCTTTAGGTCAGGGACAGGTCCAAGTGCGTGGGGCAAGTCTCAATTTTCAAAGGGTCTGTTCAAATTTAGCCGTCCAATTCTGTATCTCCCAATGCTGCTCTCCCTTTGTTGTTGTCGCACTGGACATCACCAAGACGAGGGACATCAGTATTCCCTTGGTCAGTCTGGATTTTTCGGGTGAGTCTTTCTGGTATCCAAAATGGGTTGTCTTCATTCTGTGGAAAAACACAAACAGCTCCCCTGGATCTTATCAAAATAGGATCCGGGCCTTTCCATTTGTTATTTAAAACATCTTTCCATTTAACCATCTCTTTGGGCCTATCTGGCTCTGAACAATGTCGTTCAGCCGCGGTATGGCCATGAGAATCAAGATTTAAAAAATTGAGTGTAAAGAGTGCTGTAGACACAGACACTCTTGGTACTCGGGGAAAAGCCTCCTCGACTCCCCCTTTCTGTTTTATTAGATGGAAGTCCAGTCAGGTGGGTCACATCCATCTGACGGCAGAACTGTTGGAATTTTTGAGATGTATAAGCTGGTCCATTATCAGTCTTAAGGAGTTTGGGTTTTCCCCAAGCACTCCATGCCTCAAGGCAATGTTGAATCACATGTGAGGCCTTTTCTCCGGTTAAAGGAGAGGCAAACATGATGCCAGAGCATGTGTCAATGGACACATGGAGATATTGAAGTTTTCCAAAGGAAGAAACATGTGTAACATCCATTTGCCAGACCTGTAGAGGTCGAATACCGCGTGGGTTAATTCCCACATGAGGAACTGGCAAGAACTCACAGCAGCTTTGACATTGAGTAACAATGTCACGGGCTTCTTTTCTCGTCAAGGAGAAACGGCGGCGTAATGTTTCAGCCGTCACATGAAAATTGTTATGAAAATTTCTTGCAGCCTCTACCGGGGATGTTAGGGCAGCAGCCACCACTTTAGTGTCTTTATCTGCCAAATCATTCCCCAGAGCCATGGGGCCAGGTAGGCCTGAATGGGCTCTAACATGAGTAATATAAACAGGAAATCTTCTAGATAACAAAACTAATTGTATCTGCTGAAAAATATTGGCAACTTTACTGGAAGGCTTAATCACTCCAGCCACTTCTAAAAAATTGAGGGGTTCTAAAAAGGTTTTTAAAACTTCTAAAACCACTAAACATTTTACCACTTGAGGTGAATTTTCATTATATTGTTTGGATACTACTTCACCATTAGCCACATAGGCACCTATGCCAGTTTTTGATCCATCAGTATATACCACAACCCCATTTTTAAGTGGGTTTCTTACTGTTATTTGTGGAAACACAACAGATTGATTTTGGGCGAACTGTAAAATTGGATGTTTTGGATAATGGTTATCTATTTGTCCTGAAAAGGAGGTAACTAAAACTGCCCAATCATTAGATGTGGCTGCCAAGGTCTGAACCTGTGCAGCGGTATAAGGTACAATTAAAAGATAGGGATTTCGTCCAAAATGGGTGATCGCTGCTTTTAGGCCTTTAAGGGCGAGCTGTGCAATTGCATCAGGATACCAATTTATTATTTTAGCTGGAGATAAATTTGGATGGATCCACAACAATGGCCCATTCTGCCACAAAACTGCGGTTGGCAATTGTGCTGTCTTAAAGACACATAAACTAAAAGGCTGCGAATCCTCAATACGTTGTAATTGTGCATTCTGTAAGGCATCTTCCACCTTTTGTAAGGCCTGGCTAGCAGCTAGAGTAAGAGCCCTAGGGGAGGAGATATGAGAATCTCCTTCTAAAATATCAAACAAAGGCCTTAACTCAGCGGAAGGAATCTTCAGAAAAGGTCTGAGCCAGTTAATATCCCCCAACAGCTTCTGAAAATCATTTAAGGTATGGAGGTGATCTCTTCTTATCTCTACCTTTTGGGGCACAATTTTATTTGGGGACACCACAGAGCCCAAAAATTGTCCTGTATCAGAAATTTGGACCTTTTCTGTGGCTATCTGTAAACCCCACTGACTTAAAGTCTTAAGTAGAAAAGGATATGCCTTTTGTAGTATGGTAAGGTTTTTATGGCATAGAAGGATGTCATCCATGTAAAGAAGCAAAATTAAAGAGGGGAATTGTTCCCTCACTGGCAAAAGAGCTTCTTGCACATAAAGTTGGCACATTGTAGGACTATTGGACATTCCCTGTGGTAAGACCTTCCATTGATACCTCTTATCAGGTTCCATGTGATTAATAGAGGGGATGGTAAAGGCAAATCTGGGCCTATCCCTTGGACACAAAGGTATAGAAAAGAAACAATCTTTAATATCTATAATAATTAAATTCCAGCCACGTGGTAAGGCGGAAAGTACAGGGAGACCTCTCTGTACGGGGCCAAATAAGTTCATTTGCTCATTAATGGCTCTGAGGTCATGGAGCAGTCTCCACTTTCCTGACTTTTTCTTAATTACAAAAATTGGAGTATTCCAAGGTGAGGTAGATGGTTCAATATGGCCCAGTTTTAATTGTTCATTTCCTAACCCTTTTCCCTCTTTATAACCCATCTTTGCCATGATATTTCTTACTTTAACCGAACACCCTCCCGACGGGGCATTCTCATTGGACAAAACAAGGCCCAAATGCTGCATAATATCCCTCCCCCAGAGGTTAACCGGGAGTGGGAGCACATAAGGTATGAATTTTCCTCGCTGCCCCTCGGAGGATTCCCATGTCAAGGCAACAGAGCTTATAGTGGGACATGATTGATATCCTAGGCCCTGTAATGAATGAGATGACTCTGTGGTGGGCCATGCTTTGGGCCACCAATGTGTAGAGATTATACTTTTATCTGCTCCGGTATCAAGGATGCCTTCAAACTCTTTTCCGCTGATCTTAAGGCGGGGCTTAGGTCTATCATTCAAAGATACAACCAAATAGGCAGAATCATTTCCAGAGGAGCCCATTTTCTTTGTCTCAGGTCCTGCAGATTTCTCCCTGGTATTATCAGGGAGGAGCAGCAGCTGAGCTATCCTATCTCCTTTACTAATAGAAAAAACGCCCTTAGGGCTTGAACACAGGACCTGTATTTCAGGGGAATGTTGACAATCCATAACTCCAGGGTGGACTACTAAGCCCTGCAAGGTGAGTGAACCCCGGCCGAGAATAAGGCCCATGGTTCCAGGGGGCAAAGATGGTATAGGCTCCACCGGCACCGGCTGAATACTCATTTGAGGCATTAGTAGGAAATCGGAGGTGGCGCGCAGGTCCACCCTTGTGGGTCTTCCTGGGTCGCCTCTCTGCTTCCTGGGTCCTGAAAAACCGGTTCCCATATCTTTGAGGGCCCTATAGCCCGTTTTTTTGACACATCAGCTGATTGGTTATCAGGTGGGGGAAGGAATCTGCCCTTTATATCCCTCACAGAGCAACACTGGTCGGCTCTATGATAGCCCTTGCCACACTTAGAGCAAAGAGTGAGGGTCCCCCCCTTTTTGTCTGGAGCTCTACAATCTTTCTTAAAATGCCCAGGCCTCCCACAGTTAAAACATGTCCTCCAATCATTTCTGCCTATGAAGCGTTTTTGGGATTGGAGGATGGCAGCCGCTAAGCCTGCATTGGTGAGAGGTCCCCCGAGCTCTCGACAAACCCTGAGCCAATCCTGTAAGCCTTTATTCTTTCTTGGGGCTATGGCCGTTCGACACTCCTGTGTGGCTTGCTCATAAATGAGCTGTTCTATCAGAGGTGAGGCTTGCTCTGAATCTCCAAAAATACGCTCTGCTGCCTCTGTCATTCTGGCCACAAAGTCTGAGAAGGACTCCTGGGGTCCCTGGATGATCTTGGTTAATTGTCCAGTGGCTTCACCTGTTCGGGAGAGCGCCTTCCAGGCCTTAATAGCCGCGGAGGAAATTTGGGCATAAGCTCCCCAGTGATAATTTGTTTGATCAGCGGTATAAGCTCCCTGACCCGTTAACAGGTCAAAGGTCCAATCTCTCTGCTCTGGAGTCAAAGCGGCAGCATTTGCTCGGGCCTGAGTTTGTGCAGCCTCTTGCCATAGTGCTCTCCATTCCATATATTTGCCCATACTGGGGAGAGCGGCTTTTGCAATCATTTGCCAGTCGGCAGGAGTTAGTGCCATGCCAGCAAGCCTGTCTAACTGCACCAAGGTAAAATTAGCATTGGTTCCATATTTACGGACCGATTCAGCAAGCTCTTTAATCTGTGTATAATCTACCGGAGCGTGGACACACCCACCCTCAGCTCCTTCAAAGACCGGAAATGCCTGTTGTATCTTCCTTTGTTCCTCTCTTGGAATGAACGAGTCTGCGCACTGTTTCTCTGCGCAGGGCTGACGCACTACGCAGGGCGGGGGCTCCCCATAGGGCGGAGGTGCACTATGACCCTGAAGCTGACTGCCCTGAGGCCAAGCAGCAAGCTGGCCTTTGCCAGTCGCTTTTGGCTTTTTTCTTGACCTATAAGCTCGCATTTCTCTCTCATAACAAGCTGCTTCCTCCTCCAAGTCTGTTTCCTCAGAAGGGCTAATTTCTTCATCTGATTCACAGCTATTAAGAACTGGCTCCTTAAACTCATCTCTTTTCTCCTCTTTCCTTCCAATCTCTCCCCAGGTATTTTTCCCTGACATTAACTTTTCCTTGGGTTCAAGACCCGTGGAAAGGCCTGTATACTTATTTCGCGCGCCATGCTTTCTCTTTTTTCCTGCTCTCTCTCCCCGCTTTACTTCTGATAGACTGTCTTGAATTTCGTTCAGAATTCTCCACCCTGCCTTAACCACTTGTTGACATGTGAAAAGAAATAAAAGGGCTTTTAACACTAGAGAAAGTTCAAGACTAGACATACCTTGTAAAGCTGTAACTCGCGTCCCATCCCAGCAGTTCTGGTTCTGCTCCGTTCCCCAGCTGAAGAGTTCTGAACCCATGCCGGATCCTTCTCAACAGTCTGTTTTGTGGGAACACTTCATTATCACAGTCCCCCAGCTGATGAGTTCTGAACCTACACCGGGTCCTTCTCAACAGTCTGTTTCCGGGAACACTTCACTAACCGCTCCTTCTCCGTGATGCAGTAGCTCGCGGGTTCCGGCACCATTTATTGCCCGCCGCTTTTGTGTGTCCCCCTGGTAAGAACACGCTCAGGGCAACCGGAATCTTCTGCAGTACAAACTTTATTGCTTACCCCATCAGGAGCCAGTGGAGAAAGGAGCCAGAGAGAGAGAGATATGGCGGAGCCCCCTCCCTTTTATGGAGGACTGTCCTCCGCCTCGGACGTGTCACTCCCTGATTGGCTGCAGCCCATCAGCCGGAGTTGTCGTCACGGGAAAGGCAGAGCACATGGCGTGGAAAGCTACCCCGGCACATGCGCAGCTTGCTTGTTTACTACTTAGAACACGGGTGTCAGTGCCATCAGCGCCATCTTGTAGTGGCGAATGTGAAGGCGGCTCCTTACACTATAGAGTATTTGATGGCTTATAAGCAGGTGTGATACAACAAGACAGAACCTTAGAAATCCGTGTTAGGGAAGGTTACTCTGCCTAGGCAGATATCTGGACAGCAAGGTCAACAACAGAGACCATGGAAGCAGGAACAGACATCCTACCCAGAAATGGCTACTGGAAGATGGAACAGGAAGTGTGTACCTCTAAGAGATGGGAAGGATCAGAAACATTAGGGCTTGGTGGCTAAGGAGAATTCTGGTATAAGAGGGGAAGAGGTCAGGTAAGGTCAACAGCCATACACAGCATAGATACCATCTTTTCATGTATTCTCTCTCTCTCTCTCTCTCTCTCTCTGTGTGTGTGTGTGTGTGTGTGTGTGTGTGTGTGTGTGTGTCTGCCTGGTGCCTTGTAGCAAACAGCTCTCACATATGAGCCTCCCAGTGTGAGTGAACATTGACATATTGAGAAGGGGGGGGGAGAGAGAGAGAGAGAGAGAGAGAGAGAGAGAGAGAGAGAGAGAGAGAGATGTGTGTTTCATTCCCTGATCCTAAGCTAGAAGAGAACAACACAGGGAAAGTCTGGGCCATGCTGCTTCACAGTGTGGGGCTTTAGTGAAGACCACTGAGGACAAACTCAGCTTTCAAGAAGCACACAGTGATATCTGCGCACTTAAGCATGTGCACACTAGCTACATTCAGCTTTTTCTACACTCTAGGCACTCATTTTTCTCACCCCGTGACCAGCCATGGTGCTTATCTGAATTGTGGGCTGCCTTGGTATTTGCTACTTCAGCTACATGACAGTGTTTAGAATCCTTATCCTCACCTTTCTTCTTTGCCTTCCTTTCTCTTTTCCTCTCTTCCCTTCCTTTCCTTTTCTTTCCCTTCCTCTCCTCTCTTTTCCTTTTCCTTCATTTCCTCTTCTCTCCTTCCACTTCTGTCTTCTCTTTGCTTCCCATTCCTTATTTTCCTCTTTCCTCTCTTGTCTCTTTTCCACACCTTCTCCCATCTTTTTCTCTCTTCTTTCCTCTTTTAATTGGTGTTTAGGTTTTTTTATGGACATTTTTATATGACACATATGCAGTCACCACCCAAACAAACAAACAGGGCACTGCCCCGCCTCCAGCTCTTCTCGACTGCTCACACTTCAACCTCTTAGTCACACCCTGAATTGTTCTCCCACCCACCACTATCCTGATTAAGTTCACTTAGTTGCTTTTTACTCATTGGGCTATAGCTAAAGTATGTTTCCCTACACCGTGGGGTTATTGCTTGTTTGAGATCTTTATTCTTTGAAATCCCTTGATTCTTTCATCACAATATTTATAGATTTCATTCATGTTGCTGTTTGTACTTCTGTTGCGCATTAAAGGAATTAACCACCATGTTTTATTACTTCTGCTTGCTATGAATTGGGCTGTTTCCAGACTGATGAGTGTGGACAAACTATTGAATATGCTTTGTCTGTGCCCTGGTCATAAATTAGAAGTTTCCTTCAGTTGGCATCTAGAAGTAGTGTCTTAGTTAGGGTTTTACTGCTGTGAACAGACACCATGACCAAGGCAAGTCTTATAAAAAAACAACATTTAATTGGGGCTGGCTTACAGGTTCAGAGGTTCAGTCCATTATCATCAAGGTGGGAGCATGGCAGTATCCAGGCAGGCATGGCGCAGGAGGAGCTGAGAGTTCTATGTCTTCATCCAAAGGCTGCTAGTGGAAGACTGACTTCCAGGCAACTAGGGTGAGGATCTTATACCCACACCCACAGTGACACACCCATTCCAACCAGGTCACACCTATTCCAACAAGGCCACACCTTCAGATGGTGCCACTCCCTGGTCCAAGGATATTCAAACCATCACATTCCACTCCCTGTTCCCCATAGACTTGTTCCAAAACATGAGTCTATGGGGGCCATACTTAAACATAGCATAATGCAAAATGCATTTAGTGCAACTTTCAAAGTCCTCATAGTCTATAGCAGTTGCAACAATGTTAAAAGTCCAAAGTTCAAGGTCTCTTCTGAGATTCATTCAACTTAATTAACTGTAATCCCCAAAGCAAGGCAGGAAACCAGCTGGGCAAACTCCAAACTCTGCATCTCCATGGCTGATGTCAAAGTGGTCTTCAGATCTCCACTCCTTTTTCATCTTTTTTGACTGCAACAAACTGCTTCCTCCTGGGCTGGTTCCACTCCCTGTTAGCAGCTTTCCTCAGCATGTATCCCATGGCTCTGGCATCTTTAACATCTTTGAGTCTCCAAGGTAATTTCAATGTTACAGCTTCTTCTTTCGGTGTCTGGGATTCCACTTGACCTTTTGGACTCCTCCTAAGGACTGGCATCACTTCTCCATCTCTGTCCTCTGTAGCACTCTATGCTCAGGTTGATCCACTCCATTACGGCTGCTGTTCTTGGTGATCATCCCATGGTACTGACATCTCCAATACACTGGGGTGTTCCACTCCAACTAGGCTTCACCAATAGCCTATCATAGGCTCTCTTCATGGTGCCAAGCCTCAAATCCTTTGCATGACCCCTTCAGTCCTGGGCCATCAACTACAGCTGAGGCTTCACCTTCTCCAATGGCCTTCCCTAGCCTCTCACAGTGCTAACCCTCAGCTTCTCTCCAAGATCCCTTCATTCCTTCACAAGCACTACCACCTGAGTGACTCTTACACATTACCAAGTCCAGCCGCAGCACGAGGTACAACCTTGGCTATCTCTGGAACACAGCTTCTTTGTGCTCCCAGAAAACAATTTCCAGAAGATTTCACCTCAATGATGCTGGTCTCTTCTTAATCACCGCTAATTCCTTAGCTCCAGCTAACCAGCATCAATTTTCCCAGTAGTTCCTTCCATTCTTAACTCTAGAGCCAGAGGCACATGGCTGAAGCTGCCGAGTTCTGCTGCTTACAGGAACTAGAACATGATCCCCTTGTATTATTACATTATCACTAGCTTTATGTTTTCTAAATCCTTCACTGCCTAAGCTTGGCTATCCTGGTTCTTGCTCTGTACATTGACCTTGAATGTAGAGATCAGCATGCTTGTCTCATGGGATTAAAGGTGTGTACCACCATGCCTGGATCTAATTTAGCTGGGTAGGATCTTGCCCCAAGGTCCCACTCCCTTAATCTTTATCTCCTAGAACACAAGATTTTGCTCCATTTCACTTCCTGGTACCCCTTTAATCCTCGAACCATATATTTTATATTTTTCCTTTCTAAGCTTGCTATGCTTGTTCAAACTTCTCTTCATAAGACTTAACCAGAGAACAAAGTCTCTGCTGGGCCTTTTTGAAACTTCCTTTGTCAATGCAATTAATCCAAGTCTCTTCACCTTAGCCTCAGGCAAACTTTTCAGACAAGGGTAAAAAGTAGCCACATTCTTCACCAAAATACCACAAAACCAGTCTTTATGCCACATTCTGAAATTCTTCTCCTTTGAAATCTCTTGGGCCAGGTCAACACAGTTCAAATCACTCCCAGCAACAAAATCTTCTATATTCCTACTAGGATGACTCATTAATCCCCATTTAAAGCATTCCACTGCTTTCCAAATCCAAAGTCCCAAAATCCACATTCTTTCAAATAAAAGCATGGTCAGGCCTATCACAGCAATACCCCACTCAAGTAGAATTGCTAGCTAGCTCACTGGTGTCATTATGTGAGCATTTTTCAGGTTCCACAGCCTCACTAATATTTGGCATTGTCTCACTTTTTCTCATTAAGCCTCTTTTTATCAAATATGCTTTTTGGCCAAAATAATCTCCCTCCCTCCATTGGTGGAGTTCCCCTTCCAATTGTCCAGGTATATTGTAAAAACAACTTTCACGTGGGAGCCACCAAACATGAATGAACATGAACTTCCAAGAGAAGAATTTAGATGAATCTTGAGTGGCTTTGGCAAAAGTAAACCCTCCGGAGACTGTGGCAACTTATTACTTAAGAGGAAAGCAAATGACCTGCAATCCACCCCTTAAATGACCACGTCACCCTTGCGTTCTTTTATTCCTAGTTTAGCACCACTGTCTTTGTTGGGTGAGATTGTTTTTGGAACACTAGACCTTGAATGTATCAAGCAGCTCAAAGCCATGACCACCCTGCATTCTCCTGTACTAAAGAGTCTCTCTCACCAATACGCTCAAGAGAGCCATGATTAAATTCTCATATCAGACAGCATGCTTCCAAACACCGTTCTCTGGTGAATGTTCCTCACGGATGTGTTCTCTCTGATGTACTCACAGGGTTTGGCCAACTGACCTGGACGTGGTCAACAGCCCTGACCTCCAACACAGCCATCCACCATTCCAACTGATTGGGAGATGTTTCCCTTCAAGGTGAGCAAGTGGATGGGACTGGCCTGCCTCCGATCACTGGTGCTGCCCTCGCCCAGTATTCGTCAGAAGAAATTAATACACAAGCTGCAGGAGGAAAAGGCTTTTCGAGAAGAGATGAAAATTTTCCATGAGAAAATCGAAGACTTCAGGGAAGAGATCTGGGAGTTCCGAGGCAAGATCAGGGCTTTCCGGGGCCAGATCCTGGGTTTTTGGGAAGAAGAGAGACCTTTCTGGGAAGAAGAAAAAATCTTCTGGAAGGAAGAAAAAACCTTCTGGGAAATGGAAAAATCTTTCCGGGAAGAAGAGAAGACTTTCTGGAAAAAATACAGAACCTTCTGGAAGGAGGACAAGGCATTCTGGAGAGAGGATAATGCTTTATGGGAAAGAGACCGGAATCTTCTTCAGGAGGACAAGGCTCTATGGGAGGAGGAAAAAGCCTTGTGGATAGAGGAAAGAGCCCTGCTTGCAGAAGAAAAGGCTTTGTGGGAAGATAAGAAGTCCCTCTGGGAGGAAGAGAATGCCCTCTGGGAGGAAGAAAAAGCCCTCTGGGTGGAAGGTGGTGGTTTCCATCTCCTTGGGGAACAGAGGCACCAAAATGGTCCCTACAATGCCAATGAAGAGCCACAGTCAACATCCTTCCCCCGGGGCCGTGCTTAGTGGACACTGAACAGAGAGGGTCATGGGGTGCAGACATCACTGGTTGGACTGAAATCCAGGGTGACCCCATGTACTAGAAGAAATAGACACTAATTTGTCTCTTTGCCATGAAAGAGATAATAAAGTCCTGAAGAGAGGTTTGACAAAGCAGCTCTTCGAGGAAGGTTGGCCTCATTCTTTCTGCCACGCCATCTGATTCTGTGATTTTTTTTACTCAATCCTCTAGATTATCACTGGCCCCTGGGGTTGGCTTCAGATAGTTCCCATTGTCCTTTGCCTGTGTGGGTGTTTGTAAGGTTGCATAAAAGAGACTCAACGTCAGGCTGAGACATACAGGGACAGAGAGGAGCTGAGACATCCTGCCTCTGCCACCCTGTGGGGGTGACCTCTTCTTTACTTTGGCTAGTCTGGGAGGCCTGACTTGGGCTGACAGACCTCTAGAGGTTTTCCACACTCCTGGAAGTGGGAGAAAGGGGCTTTGACAGTGTCCAGAGGCTCAAGAACACTTTTTAAAAGCACTAACCTTTTCTGAGAATGGAGAAAAAAGTAGACTGGACAGATAATCTAGGAACCATGACAGTCTTGTCTCTGTGTTCTTGCACTCAGATAGGTTTCCCTGTATGTGACTCTAGATTGTCAGTTCCTTAGCCCTGCCCTGCTAACTTGTGTAAGCTTTCCCATTACTCTGGGTTGAAAAAAAATTATGACATCCATTGATGAGAGAACAGAGATCCAGAAAGGCAAAGTGATTGCATGTGGCCAGGAAAAGAACATATCTACTCTGCCCTGGGACCCAGCTCCTTCTCTAATGCATGGTAGCTCTTTAGAGGCCACTTACCATTAGAGGTAGTGAGTCTAGTAAGGGAGTCTAGTCACAAGGGCTTTGTCCTTGAAGGGCACAATATTTAACACAGGCATCAAAGCAACAGACCAAGCAGCCATGGATCAAGACCTCCCAAGCTGTAGTCCCAAATAAACTTTCCAATTTAGAAGGTGATTGATCACCTTGGGTATTGAGTGAAGTAATGAAAAACTGGCTGACATGTAGAGAGAACAAGATGATGGTTTAGACGATCAGATTTCAAGAGTGATCGCTGAGGCTCATACCCAAGAAAATCTAGACTGAATGTGGTATGGGAAGTGACAGGAGCACACAGAGCAGCAAAATGGAAAGATCAAGCAGGACCCAGATGCTACCAAAGGGGGGGGGAAAAATCAGAAAGTGGTTAACACCAAATGAAAGCTAAAGAACAAGAAGTACGACTCAGCAGTAAAGCGTTTGCTTAGCATGTGTGAGGTGGTAGTTTTCATTCCGAGGCTGCAAAGACATATGGAACAGAAAATCAAAAGCAATTTGAAGCAGGAATTAGAAGGACACGCTGAATAGAATTGGCCCTCTTCTCAATTTCCCATAGAGACTACTGGAAGCAACAACTGTCCATTGATGAGTGCCCGGAAAAGCTATCCAGAGAGGGTGTGGGTCTCACTGATTTTCTTTTACCCAGTACACAGTAGTAACCTTTGGCTGTCTCAGGTTCTGCTCTTCCAGATCTAGGTAAGAAAATGAGCAGGTCAACGAGCCAGTGCATCTATACATGGTGAAGGCCGGGGGAGACAGACGCATGGAGGGATTCCTTACCTTTCTCTTAAGCTATTTGAAAGCATGAGTGGGAGCTCGTTAGAAAGGTTTCCTAGAGGGGAAGATGGCTTTGAGAGTCTTACAAGAGAGTAGGGATGATCTGGAGACTAAGCCATAGGGTGCATTCCAGATATAGAGAATGGAAAAGCACAGAGCTTTGAGGAACTGCACACGCTTAGTTAAATGCCAGGGTGGAGTCGGGGGCACAGACTAAGGAGTTATAAGTACTGGTTGGGTGATCCAGGAGCAGTGTGGGCAACAGAGAGCCACTGAGGGGTGGCAGGAGAAGGGATGATGTATTTATACTTAAATGTAAGGTATTATTTGGTGCTAGAGACCAAATCCAATGTCTCGCATATGTTAGAGGAATTCACCACCACTGTTACACCTCCAGCTCGGGCTTCAGTCTTAGAAACAGCATCTGATTGTTCACATGGAACTCACAGAGAAATAGCATGGACCTCACCTGGGAGCATCTCATAGATATAGAATCATAGGCCTTGATCCAATCTATTGAATTGGGGTCCTATTTAATGAGGTCCCTGATTTAATTGTGTGCCTTTCAATTTGGCAGCATATTTCTGTAATATGAATGAGCATAGGAGAGGGCAGTGGGAAAATGGTGAGAGCATTCATCTGGCCACAGCAGGATCCAAGGAAAGGTGATGGATTGGGGTGAAGCAGCAGCAGGGTTGGGATAGAGAGAAACCACATCTTGGATAGCCATTGAGAGGCAGACCGGTATCTGTGTGCCGAGGGATGGATGGGATTTGAGGATATAGGAGAAGCAGATAACCAAGATGTGGGTTCCTCAAAGACAATGAAGGAGCCATTGTGCCTGTCTGTCACTAAGATACAAAGGGATCAGGAAAGTGAAGAGTTTAATCTGGGACATGAAAGATTGCAGGTCTCCATAACTTGTCTTGTCAGTGCTTGGATTCCCCTGGAGCTGGACTTGTAGGCAGTTGTGGGCTATCCAATATGGGTTTTGAAACTCTAGACCTCTGGAAATGAAACTCTAGACCTCTGGGATAGTAGCAAGCACTCTTAAGTAGCAAGTGCCTTCTCTTCAGCCATGTCACCAACGACTTTTTTTTTTAATTTTATTTTATTTTTATTTTTATTGAAATCAAAATATTTTGGTTATTTTACTCATTTACATTTCAAATGTTGTTCCCCTTCCCAGTCTCCCCTCTGCAAATCTCCCATCCCCTCCCCCCACCAATGTCTTTTTAAACGAGTCAGTGGGAATACCTCTACCCCTCACTCCCTAAATGAAAGTGGATAGAGACACCATGGCTTTTTCCCTCCTTGTCTTCAATTCTTTTATTTTCCCAATCCAGATAGTTCACTTGCTTGTAATAAACAAAGCTCCAAGTTAGTCCAAGGCTTCAAACTCAGGCAGATGGTGAGCTGACAAGGTAACCCCGCCTTCCTCTAGCTTACTGCATTTTGTGTTTCATCTGCTCCCTAGCACTGCTAACATTCTGCTGAGCAGACTGCTCTACTCCAGCCCCGCCTGTAGATCCAAGAAGCCCATTGTTTTACTAAACCAGAGAAGTTAATGTCTTTGTTTACAAAAACTGCTGAGTGGTTCAGGGCTTTACACCTCTGCCTCTGCCTCTGCCTCTGCCTCTGCCTCTGCCTCTGCCTCTGCCTCTGCCTCTGCCTCTGCCTCTGCCTCTGCCTCTGCCTCTGCCTCTGCCTCTGCCTCTGCCTCTGCCTCTCTCTCTCTCTCCAGGGTCAAGGGTCTTTTTGTCATGAGCCTGCTCTAAATTACCAGAAAATAAAGGTGTCTTAATATGACTATCATTGAAAGGCATTCTCCTGTGTCAGTAAGATGTAGGACATCTGGAGGTCCCAGTGAGATGCTCATTTAAGGCAAACCTGCACTTTAGCTCTCTCCATTGGTGGGTTGTTACAAGGGAGATACCTCCTAAGACATTCCAGAGCCCTGTGCCTCTCACACCAGGACTGGAGATGCCCACTCTGTTTCTTGACACAAGTACTGTCCTCCTGATCCTCCCAGGAGGTAGATTCTGATATATAGGCTAGATCTCTGGTCTAATCTAATAAATCCTGATGAAGATTTCTCTCTGGCACCTTCATCCAAAAAGTCAAGATTGTAGCCTTAGGAAATTCTGGTCGGAAATCTTTATGTCTGTTTCTGTGGATGACTGAATGGCTGATAGCATAGTACAACTTAACCATTTCTATTTCCGCTATTGCTCTGGGCCTCACCACTTCCCTCTGAACTTCCTTGGAGACTAGAGAGCCAGCCATCTCTCAGAGCTCATTTTGGTTAATGGTAACTGGAAGCCAACCTGGGCATTCCTTCTTCTTCTCTCTGAAGGAGTGGGGAGTTCTTCTGCCCTGGCCACCTATGCTCAGAGAGACAACCCAACCTTTTTTTTTTTTTTTTTTTTAATGGTTCTATCAGCCACATGGTAAATACAACTACTCTCTACTTCCTCCTGGTTCCACCATAGTTCCCCTCCCATGTCTTTTCTAATTCCTTGTCTCCTTGGTTCCAAATCCCTTGATTACCTTCTCATTCCTGCAGACTCATCACACTGGAATACTCTCTTGGCACCTCCTCCTTTCCTTTGTTGTTCTGTTCACTGTGCAGTTTAAGTCCAGCTCAGACATCAGTCCGGAGCACAGAGGGGTGTTGGGAAGCTCAGTCACTTTAAACGGACTCCTCTCCAATGTATGTTTAAAAAGTTTCTCAGGGACTGGAGAGATGGCTCAGTGGTTAAGAGCACTGACTGCTGTTCCGAAGGTCCTGAGTTCAAATCCCAGCAGCCACATGGTGGCTTACAACCATCTGTAATGGGATCTGATGCCCTCTTCTGGTGTGTCTGAAGACAGACAGCTACAGTGTATTTAGATATAATAATAAATCTTTTTTTTTTTAATTCTCTTTAGGATTTGATGATGACTACAAAGTGTCTCTGAGAGAAAGTTCCATAAATTGGCCACCTTATGGCATAGGCTAGACCCAGTGGTCCTTAGACACCCCCGCCCCCATCACTAGACCTGACTGTCTTGTGGTTACAGGAAGCCCTGATACCCAGACCATTTCTCCTACATTGATTAGTGGTTAGTCCTTTGCATTGAAGACTTTCACGCTGAGCCATCATCCCAAAGACAACTTCACTCATTTTTTGTCCACTACCCCATGCCATCATTCTACCCTCACAGTCAGGATGAGGGTACAGGCCCCCCTCACCCCTTCTCACATCATCTGCCCTCATCTCTACCATTCCCCACAGCTTACAGTCTCTGTTGTGAGCCCAAGTCCTGTCCTCTGCTCTCCTTTCCATCCCCTGGGATAGACCAACAAGAATGCTTGTCCCTAGCTTACAAGTGATCCTCTATGGCATGATTATGATCTATAAAATGGATAGGCTCCAAATACCCCGATCTCTAAGAGACCTCAGCCCTTCACCTCTCTCATTATTCTACAAATCCACAAACGTACTTGGAATGACTGCCAGCAACTGCTTTGACTGTTCACAGCTGAGCAGTGAAAAGTTTGGGGATTTTCTTGGCCACAGCTGCTTACAGGGAACAGAAAACTGACTTGGAGGTTTTCCCTTCCACCCACCCCAAATGTGACCAGAATATGCCCCCTGGCCCTTCCTTGAATGCTAATGAGACGCTTTTTTAAAACCCTCATTCCTTTAGAAACTGTAGCCATGAGAACAACTGGGCTCTACATTTGGCTTTTGTTAGCCAATCTTCTTTGGGATCCAGAAAAAGAATGCTCCAAATACTTGAGAATTTCATGGGCATAAACACTTTGCATCTTCTAGAAGTGCCAAAAAGGTTTTCATAACTGAGATGAAAAATAAAAACAGACAATTATGACTGTAGATGGGACAGCACAAAGACAAGCTAAAATCACGGTTGCTGCCTCAAGAATTGTCCCATTCTGAACCAAAGGATGACCTCATCTAGAGAAAAGGTGAACCTTGATGGGAAAAATTGGTGAAAATGAGACAGCCCGCACTAGAACAAGATCGATGTGTTTACTGCAAGCAAAGAAACTATTAGAAAAGTCATGTTCCTGCTATCACAGGAAGGTCCTGGCCATTCTACCCACTGGGGGATCAATAATGGATCAGAAGGAAGACACCTGGAGTCTGCTCTCCTTGGTGTCCAGGAGCCCTTAGTTACAGCATCTGAAGGAAGCCACTTAATCTAATTGCTAGTGGGAACAAACTCTATTTAAAAACCATGCTAGATTGGCCTTCCCCAAGGGAACTTCCTACTCAGGCAGCTACTGGTAGTCTGGGACTACCACTTCATACCTGAGAATACCGTGAATCTGGGTCACAAGCAAGTATCTGTGAGGACACAGTGAAACTGCCCAATTGGACCACTTCATGGACAGAAAGAAACGTTTACTGGGGAAACAAACAAGCTGTCTCCAAGAATAATGGCCAGCAGCATGGTGAGAAAGCAAGCAGATTTGTATGATAGCAAGATAAGGGTCTTTGAATTGATGCAACCTGTTAAGATGAATCAGGAATGAGATGCTCTTTCCAGATGTAATTGATCATTGAGAGTAGATCATTGAGGAATGTGGTGGCTTTCCTTGAATTCAGACATCTGTTTGCCTTTGTATCCTGGGATTAAATGTGTGCACCACCATGTCTGGGCCAAAGATTTTAATGCCACTATTCCTCGAGATCTGGATCAAAAGCCTGTGTCCTCGACATCTGAATTATAGTTCATTCCAGATTAAAAGTCTCTGAATTCAAAGTCAGCCTGGGACAGAGCAAGTTCTAGGTGAAGAAAAGCCTAAATCCAGGCTCCTAGCATTCAGGAGACACAGAATTCAGATCTCTGAGTTCAGGTCAGTTTACAGAGCAAGTTCTAGGACAGCCAAGTTTAAGCCAGTGAAGGAGTTGGAAAACAGAAAGCTGGTGATAATGTAATAGAACAAGGGGGTCATGTTGCATCCCTAGAAAGCAGAAGAACTCAGCAGCTTTGGCCATGTGACACTGGCTTTAGAGTCCAAAATAGAAGGAACTACTGGGACAATTGCTGCTGGTTAGCTGGACCTAAGAAATTAGTGGTGATTAAGAAGAGATCAGCATCACTGAGATGAAATCTTCTGGGATGTGTTTTCTGAAAGCACAAAGAAGCTGTGTTCCAGAGATGGCCAAGGTTGAGCCTCATAATGCAACTGGACTTGCTAATGTATAAATATCTCCCAGGTGGTACTGGCTTTGAAGGAATGAAGGGGTCATGGAGAGCAGCTGAGGCTCAGCACTGTGAGAGGCCAGGGAAGGCCATTGGTGAAGGTACAGCCTCAGATGCAATTGATGGCCCAGGACTGAATGGCTCCTGCAAAGAAATTGAGGCTTGGAACTATGAAGAGAACCTATAAGAGGCTATTGGTGAAACCTAGTTGCAATGGAAGACCCCAGTGTATTGGAGATACCAGTACCATGAGACGATCACCAAAAGCAGCAGCAGCAGTGGAATAAAGTCAACCTGAACCTACAGAGGGAAGAGCTGGAGAAGTGACCCAAGCCCTTTGTGAAGCCCAGAAGATCATGTATGGACCCCAGACACTGGAACAAGAAGCTGTAAAGTTGAAGTTGCTGTGGAGGCCCCAAGATGTTAGAAATGCCAGAGCCATGGGATACCTGCCAAGGAAAGTTGCTTACAGAGACTAGAACTGGCCCAAGAGAAAGAATTGTGTTGTAGTCAGGAAAGCTGAAAGGAGTTGGACACCAGACATGGAGATGCAGAGTTTGGAGTCTGCCTAGCTAGTTTTTGGTCTTGCTTTTGCCCAGGATGTCATTTGTTGGAGGTATGTGATCTGCTTTTTTTATTTTTATTTTACAAGAGATTACATTTAAGAGATTACATGAATCTCAGAAGAGACTTTGAACTTTGGACTCCTATCATTGTTGAGACTTAGAGACTTTGGGACTTTGGAAGTTGGACTGAACCTAATTTGCATTATGCTAAGGCTAGGCATGGCTCCCGTAGACTCCTGTGTTTGAACAAGCCTATGGGGGCAGGGAGTGGAATGTGGTGGTTTAAATATGCTTGGCCCAGGGAGTGGCACTATTAAGAGGTATGGCCTTGTTGGAGGAAGTGGTCACGTTGGGGGTGTGCTTTGAGACCCTCCTCCTAGCTGTCTATGGACAGTCTGCTCCTGGCTTCCTATGGATGAAGATGTAGAACTCTCAGCTCCTTTTCCAGCCCCATGCCTGCCTGCATGCTGCCATGTTTCCTGCCATAATGATAATGGACTGAACCTCTGAACCAGTAAGCTAGCCTCAATTAAATGTTATCTTTTATAAGAGTTGCCTTGGTCATGGTGTCTCTTCACAACAGTAAAACCCAAACTAAGACAACATCCCAAAAGAAAAGTGAAAATATTATAGTGAGAAAAAAATCATGCAGAAATAATTATGGACTGTGTTTTGAACACAAGTGTGACATATATAATACACACACACACACACCTGTTCACTGTGTGTGTCTTGTGCCCTCAGACACCAGAAGACCGAATCCGATCCTTAAAACTGGAGCCACAGATGGTTCCGAGCCACCACATGGGTTCTGAGAGCCTAACCAGGTCCTCTGCAAGAGCACTAAGCGTTCCTAATGACTGGACCATCACTCTAGGACCTAATTTTGTTGTTGGTTTTTATTTCATTTCCCTAAACTTTATTATTTTATTTTTTGAGATTATAATGTAATTGCATGTAATTACGTGTGTGTGTGTGTGTGTGTGTGTGTGTACATTTTCATTATCTATTGAGAACTTGAAGGACATTTAGATTGTTTCCACTTTCCAGATACTGAATAGAGCAGCAATGAACATGGCTAAACAAGAATCTGTGGACTAAGATGTGGACTCCTTTGGGCATATGCCAAAGAGTGTACAGCTGAGCCATATGGTGGATTTGTTTTTGCTGTCAGAGAATTCTCCCCGGAAAAACCTGAGGGCCAAATAATAATGAAGAGAACTTGGATTCTGGCTGTGACTGGAGTATTGTTTGGTCAGAGAGACATCTGGTGGCTCCCAAGCTAAATTGCACCAGCTTGCCAAAGGACGGTAGCCACCTCCTCTACTGAACTGAAAGGTTCAGCTTTGCCTTAGGAGGAGAGAGCTTTCCACCTGGAGCAGAGTGGATTGTGAGCTCTGAGGCCATAGTGGCAGTGTGGGTGCCCCCCTCCATCCCCCACTGTCTCCCTGGCAGCTAGTTTAACAGTGCTGTCACTTGGTTCCCTGGCAATAAAAATGGAATGTATGCAGATAGCTCCTGTGAGCATTGTGAGAGATGGGGACTGTAGCAAGTCACAGCTAGTCCTTCCTGGGGCCACTGCATCATCTCAGTGTTCAGTGGTTGCAGCTGGTCAAGGCTGGAATACAGGAAGCCAGGAGACTCTGCCACATCTATATCCAGATGAATTCACACACAAAGACAAAGGATCTCCCTCTACAAAACCCTGCTTGGGAGCTTTTCTCTGGAAGCCGGGGTGGCTTTTAGAGCAGCTCTCTGCACCAACTTTCTCAATTTCTATACTTAGAATTTTTGCTGTAACAGTGTTATGGTTTGTATATGCTCAGCCCAGGGAGTGACACTATTAGAAGGTATGACCCTGTTGGAGTAGGTGTGGGCTTGTTGGAGTAGGTATGTGGGAGTCATGGGGGTGCTTTAAGACTCTCATCCTAGCTGCCTAGAAGCTAGTATTCTGCTAGCAGCCTTCAGATGAAGCCAGCCCCATTTAAAAGTCATCCTTTATAAGACTTGCCTTGCAGGGCAGTGGGGGCATATGCCTTTAATCCCAGCACTTGGGAGGCAGAGGCAGGCAGATTTCTGAGTTCGAGGCCAGCCTGGTCGACAGAGTGAGTTCCAGGACATCCAGGGCTACACAGAGAAACCCATCTTGAAAAAAACAAAAATAATAATAATAATAAAATAAAATTTAAAAAGACTCGCCTTAGTCATGGTATCTGTTTACGCCAATAAAACCCTAAGACAGAAGTTGGTACCAGGAACTGGTGTATTGCTATGATGGGCATGATCATGGTTTTGTTTGGAAGAATGTGGATTTGGGGACTTTAGATATGGAAAGCAGTGGAATGCTTTAAGTGGGGCATTCTTTAATGAATATGGAAGATTTTGTTACTGAGAGTGATTTGAATTGTTCATACCTGGACCAAGATATTTCAGTGGAGAATTTTCATATGTGGCCTAGAGACTGTTTTGTGGTATTTTTGGTGAAGAATGTGGCTAATTTTTGCCGTTGTCTGAAAAGTCTGGCTGAGGCTATGGTAAAGAGACTCAGAAACACCCAGCAGAGACTTTGATCTCTGGTTAAGTCTCATGAAGAGTGTTTTAAACAAGTGTGGCAAACTTAGGAAAAATATAAAACATATGGTTTAAATATTAAGGGTCACCAGGAAGCAGAATGGAGCTGAATCCTATGTTCTAGGAGATAGCAGATTAAGGAAATAGAACTTTGAGGCAAGATCCTACCCAGCTAAATTTAGATCCAGGCAAGGAGGTACACACCTTTAATCACTGGAGATAAAGACAGACAGATCTCTTGAGTTCACGGCTAGCCTGGAACTGAGAAAGTTCTAGGTAAAGAAAACCTTTAAGTCCAGGTGGGGTAGTACACACCTTTAATCCCAGCATTGATAAAGTTGAATAAGGGGTGATAGGCGGGGCAGGCATGCTCAGCCCCAGCAAGCAGCAGAACTCAGAAGCGTCAGTCCTGTGGCTCTGGCTTTAGAGTCAAGAATAGAAGGGACTCCTGGGACAACTGATGCTGGTTAGCTGGAGCTAAGAAATTAGCAGTGATTAAGTAGAGACCACTGAAGTGAAATCTAGGAAGTGTTTTCTGAGAGCACAAAGAAACTGTGTTCCAGAGATAGCTAAGGTTGAACCTCCAGTTGCAGCTGTACTTGGTAATGTGTAAGAGTCAACCCAGGTGGTACTGGTTCTGAAGGCATGGATAGGTCATGAAGAGCAGCTGAGGCTTGGTCCTGAAGAGGCCATGGAAGGCTATTGATGATGGTGCAGCTTCAGTTGCAGTTGACAGCCCAAAACTGAAGGGGTCATGCAAAGGATTTGAGGCTTGGCACCATACAGAGAGCCAGTGAGAGGCTATTGGTGAAGCCTAGTTGCACTGGAAGACCCCAGTGTATTGGAGATGCCAGTACAATGGGATGATCACCAAGAACAACAGCAGCAGTGGAGTGGATCAGCCTGAGCCTAGAGTGCTACAAAGGGCAGAGCTAGAGAAGTGACACCAGCCCTTTGAAGGAGCCCAGAAGATCATATGTGGATCCCAGACATTGAAACAAGAAGCTATAACTTTGAAGTTTGCCTTGGAGGCTCAAAGATATTTGAGATGCCAGAACCAAAGGATATCTGCTGAGGAAAGCTGCTAACAGGAAGTGGAAGCAGCCCAGAGAAAGAAGTTTGTTGCTGTCAACAAAGATGAAAAAGGAGTTGGAGATCTGAAGACTGCTTTGACATCAGACATGGAGATGCAGACTTTGGAGTTTGCCCAGCTGGTTTCCTGTCTTGCTTCCCAGGTTACAGTTAAGTGATTGGATGAATGTCAGAAGAGACATTTTTAGTTAATATTTTATTCATTTACATTTCAAATTTTTCCAAGTTACCCCTCCACAAACCTCCCACCCCATCTCCCCTCTTCCCTCTCCCCTCTGCCTCTACGAGGGTGCCCCTCCACCCACTCCTGCCTCCCTGCTCTAGCATCAAGCCTCCACAGGACCAAGGGCCTCCCCTCCCATTGATGTGAGAAAAGGCCATCCACAGCTCCATATGTAACTGGAGCCATGGATCTCTCCATGTGTACTCTTTGGTTGATGGTTTAGTCCCTGGGAGCTCTGGGGGGTCTGGTTAGTTGATATTGTTCTTCTATGAGGTTGCAATCACCTTCAGCTTCCTCAGCCCTTCCCCTAGCTCCAGAAGGGACGTTTAACTTTGGACTTTTAATATTGCTGATACTGCTATAGTCTATGGGGATTTTGGAAGTTGGACTACATGTGCTTTTTTATTAAGCTGTGTCTACATATGGCCCCCATAGACTCGTGTGTTTGACAAGCCTATGGGGCCATGGAGTGAAATGTTATGGTTTGTATATGCTTGGCCCAGGGAGTGGCACTATTAGAAGGTGTGGCTCTGTTGGAGTAGGTATGTCATTGTGGGCGAGGGCTTTAAGACCCTATTCCTAGCTGTCTAGAAGCCAGTATTCTGCTAACAGCCTTCAGATGGAAGATGTCGAACTCTCAGCTCCTCCTGTACCATGCCTGTCTGGATGCTGCCATGCTCTCCCCTTGATTATAATGGACTGAAACTCTGAACCTGTAGCCAGCCCCAATTAAATGTTGTCCTTTATAAGACTTGCCTTGGTCATGGTATCTGTTCACAGCAATAAAATCCTAACTAAGACAAACAGCTAAAGGGTTTTATTGGCACTGAGCTCAAACCAGGGATCTTGCACATGTTAGTTAAGAGGTCTACCAAGTTATACCCTCTTGGTCCATTTTTCCTTATGCTGAGATAATATAATAGCCATTTCTACCCCAGAGAAAAAAATGTTAAATTTCCATCAATCATATTTCATTTTGAAATGTTTGAATGTATGCTTTTACATTTTTGTTTATCTTTTTGAATAGAAAAAAAAAAACTCTGGGATTTCTCAGTATTATGTAACCTTCTTACATTCTACATAGTAATCTCAAAGTCTCAAAGACTCTGTGGTCATTGTCTTTATATGAAGAACAAGGGCAGACAGCAGACATCTCTCTCCATGCAGTAACCCCAAACAATGGCGCTTCCAGCCTTGCGCAAGCCCAGTGTGAAACTTCAGCAGAGCAGTTCCTTCTCCACCAGTCCCAAGCAGTTTACACACACACCTGAAAAGGGAAAAAAGGACCAGTAGGCCACTTACTGTATTCCTCTGTGTATGTGCTCCAAGGAAAGGTGGAATTATGGGTATATGCAAATGAGCCTTTTATAATTCGGGGTCTTTATGTACATTACAGAATTTGTCTTAGGTAAGCCTATTTTATTTGTACAGGGGATTGAACCTACTACTCCAGCCCCCTACATGGGTTTTTAAAGCCCCGAATCTCCCCAAATCCTTTAATCAAGTAATCTTTCAAGTGAAAGTCACCTTTATTAATCCAAGTTCTTTATTAAACTAGCTCAATAGTTTAGATATCTGTTTTTAACATGCCAATTTCCAGATGCCACTGAAAATTAGAATTATCAGTCATTTCTTATAGCGGTAATCCCATCTTAATTCTTTAGTTTACCAGGAGCAAGAGAAGATGCTCAGATTCAGCCAGATGCCTGAGAAACCTTGCAGGGACGCTTGCTAATCCTCCCCACAGGGAGCACCAACACTCCTTCCACAATGGTCCGTGGACACTTCATGCCCTGACTGTAAAGTCCTCTAGGGTGTGCTAGAGACCAAACAGTGAGATTCTGGGCACAGTCAGAGCTTGAGTCAACCTATTGGGGCAGTGACTTCAGCAAAGGCTTTCTTCTCTGCAGTCCTAATGCTACCGGGTAGCTGACTACTCTAGACTCAGCAGAGTGGTTCAGACCAAGGCAAGGCAAGAGGGTTCCCACCACCTCATGTCCCCACTGCTAGAATCCTATCATTCTTTGTCCCTCCAAAGAAGTCCCCAAGAATCCGGTAGCATGAGCCATATGGACAGAATAAGCAAGCCACAGGCAACTCCTGGATGAAAAGATGCAACTTTATCCTCGTGCTTCATGGAAAGTTTTGAAGAGGGAACTGTTCTCCGGCCAGTAAAAACAAAAACAAAACCCTGACTCTTTGAACATCTAGAAAGTTATTTATTTTATTTGTACAATTATATAAATATTTTCATGTCTACATGTGAACATGATGCTTACATTCTCAGAAGGTTTAAAAATCAATACAATTAGAATCTTTAGAAAATGATTACCTTATTCCAAAACAAGACTTATTCTATAAGAACAGAACTATAGACAGAGTAGATGACGTCAGTGGGAGGTCGCTGGAGAGGGCGTGGGAGGGTTGCAAATACCGAGAGCGCAACAGATCCCTATACTATCCCAGGTTTTAGAAGATAAAGCCCAGCAAGCACCACTAAGGTGCAAAACCAAACCCAGCCATCCCAAGGGATGGGTAGTAACCTCGTGACCAACTGCATTCTAAGTTGATGCAGCTAAGTTGGTCCATCTCCTGTCACGTTTGCTTGTGCAGTGACAAGGACCCTCGTCCAGTTTACTCTCACCGAGCAAACTGATATTGTAAGGCAGCAGCGGCATTACAGAAAGGCCTTCGGAACCCTCTGAACTGCACATTGGCTGTGAGTTCCTGGGAAGACACCAAGGCCCTCGGACCCTGTTTCCTTGTTTTCAGTCATAAACGTTAGGTAGCTACGGTGCTATTTTTGTGGGGAAAAGAGGTGAGAAACCTACAAAAAAAAAAAAAGAAAGAAAGAAAAGACTAACACTGCCATGGCCAATAAGTGACATCCTATAAAGGAGTTTTGTGGCTTTATTTATTTATTTATTTATTTTTAATGTCACAAATGAGAGTAACCCATTTCTGCTAGTCTGCTCTGGGTGGCTCAGCCGCTCGCTCAGTTAAGCTGGCCCCATCTCTGCCCTCTGAAGCCACTCCAATCACATAGTCATAGCTGACAACAAGAGCATTTTCACTGGGGGGGAAGGGGGGGCTGTGGGTGTCCCTCCTTTAGATGTCTCCTCAGCAGCAGATAGCTCTCTATTGAGAACTTCACTCTCTTCTGGTGGGAAAACTCCCTCCAGGCACACACACTAAGCATTTGTGACAAACTCCACTGGACCCCACTGAGTGACAGAGGTGTGCCCTTATGCATACACCTCCCAGGGAACAGTGCTTTATACACTACAGGTTATGGCATGGCTGTATAGGGTGCCCTGAGAGGCAAGGACCTGGACCCCGTAGGAAAATGAACTATGGTCAGGCTCTGAGGTATCTCTCCAGCTGGTTGAGAGCGGCACATGTGAGTCTGTAGGTGTGGCTCTAAGCAGGATGACATTCTCTCCTCAGAGTAAATAGGGATGCCGGGTAGCTTTTGGATTGGGCTGCAAACCAGGGCGCCACCTTTAGGCGGGCAGAAATGCAGGAGCCAGAGCATCAGACCCAAGGCACAAATTCTACCCTCAGAAGATAGAGGGCAGGCAGTTCCAGTACTAAGGATGCCAACTACACCAGGCAGAGAACAGACTCATCTGAAGGAGCCTTAGGCTTACACGGCCCATGTGTGCTGCCTAACTCCAGGCGTTATGGGAGCTCTTAGTATAGGAGAGATTTGGTTGGAGCTCTCCAGGGGCGCTGAGCTAGGCTTGTGGTCCTGATGAGCCTGGTCCTCACTGCCTAGATAGTATATACAAATATAGTAGGCAGGGCTCAGTGAAGAGTGGTGGTTTCTTCCCAAGCAGGGTGTGATCTCTCCCTCATGAAAAGCAGGGAGAATGGTGTACTTTCCCCAACCTAGCAGCTTCTGGAAGAGCAATCCTGCCCAGCCTCTGCAGATACACCACACACTGTAAGAAGGCAAGGCTAGCAGGATGCTCAGGTCTCACCATGAGCTTCGTCCATCCCACTGTGGCTTGTTAAGGCTGCACCTCCTGGCTCGACCACCATGAGCAGGAGCAGGCTCACCCAGAAGGAGTGCCATGGCCTGCCCAGGGGAACACTCAGATGCACTGCTCTTCATCCCTGTCACTCAGGAGCAGGGACCATTTGTCGCCACCGTCCTCTGCTGCCCCGCCATGCCGAGACAATCTGTCTGACGTCAGGGAGGACAGAGACACTTGGCTCACATAGCTGACCTGGTCCCATGCGGTGGCCCTGGGAGAATCCCGACGCCGGTCATCCATGCCAATGTGCACGCTGACTTGGGAGGCACTCAGGGGCTTCATGCGGCCATGGGCCTGGGCCTCATATCTCTCTAGGTCAGGCTTTCTATAGCTGAAAGGCAAGAACCCGAGAATACTCCAATCCCTCTGGACATAAGGCCCTTTTTCTCTGGCGAAATCTCTATTTTTCAGTAACATAAATAGCAAAATTTCATGGGTTTTTAAGGAAAAAAAAAAAAGGATACTGAATTCCCATGGTTCAAGTTCACATAGTCCAGAAACGTCTTATGTAAACACTCCCCACATAGTAGGCTACTGTTCATTTTTGTTAAGTGAATGCATGAGTAAGTAAATCAATGTTTTTCTGTTTTGGTATTGTTGGGACTAAACCCAGGATCTTTCCCATGCAAGACAACTGTTCCACTAGTGAGCTCTGTTCCCAGTCCATGGACATATTTGCTAAGGAGAAAAACTGGAAATACACAGGGATCATATTTCTACATGTATTCATGTAAATAGCTCTGAAAAAGACCCAGCCTCTTACCACTGCTAAGTGGGCAGTCACTGTCCAGGGTACTGAAAAATCACTACACAACCCCATGCAGGTCCTTTGTGTTGCTCCCAGATAAATAATGGAGAGCACAGGAAGCAGGAAACACGCTGCTGTGCCCCGACCTGCTGTCACCATGCATGGTGGAGCCTGCAGAGATTCCTCCAGCAGGTGCTCCAGGCCCAGGACTTACCACTTGAGCTGAAGAGACGAGAGCACCACAGACACAGAGGAGGCAGCCATGGCTGCTGAGCCCATCCACGGCTGCAGCACGATGCCAATGGGCATGAAGACACCTGCCGAAAGAGGTACCACCTGACAGCCAGGGAATACTGAGAGCCCTCCTCGGGGAACCTCGGAGACACTATGCCCACCAGCTCTCAAGGTGAGGCTAAGCTAGCAGGAGGTGGGCAAAGGGAAGGTGACTCTGTCTTGCTTACTCCTGCTTAGAACTATGTATGGGTACCACCAGCCAGTGCAGGGGCTGGGAACCACGGAGGATAACCACTGTGGATATGGTCATCATCCTTCTCTACAGAGGTAGCAACCTGGTCTCTAGGGAGGGCTGGTAGCCAGGTCCCAGACAGCCAGGAGGGAGTGAAGCTCCTAAGCTGCTCTGAGGTCAGAAAAGACCCTTATCTGACTGCGGCTGTCCTTCACTTCTTTGTGGGTTCTTCTATCTTCCACTCTTCTCCACCCCTTTCTTCCACCCCTTCTGCCCCCCTAACACTAGATAAGAGAAAAAAGAGGAGAAAGGAAGGAGATCCCCGAATAAAGTCAGGGGTCAGAAAGAAGGTGACATTATCATTAGACTGCTTCCTGCTGTTTAGGGTGTTAAGTTCCTTGGGGGTAAGTTTGATCTTTGCTGGGAGAATATCTAATATCTTCTTCTTCACCCACAACTTCTTAACAAACCGCAACCAACCAACAACCCGTCCAGCTTCTCAAGGCGCTAGCATTTTAGCCTCTTAAAAGTTTCTGGGATTCCAAATGTCTCGCAATCTCGGCTACTATCTGCAGCTGGAAAAATCACAGCCCTACTAGAGCACAAGGCAAATCACAGTCAGCTGCTGTGGACAGTCTGAAGCAGCCCCATACCTGAGATTAAAATGAAAACATATAATATTTCTGTGTGTTTTAAAGAAATCAAAGTTCCAGAATTGTCACTACATCTGACTTCTAGACTCAGGAGGCTGAGGCAGACTGGATAATCTCTATAATGGACGTCACCACTAACCACTTGGATATAACAGAGAAACTGAGACAGGAAAGCTGTGACGTTAGGTCAGGGGCTAACAAGATGGCTTAGTGGGTGAAGGAACTTACAGGCAAGCCGAATGACCTGAGCTTGTTCCTCAGGACCCACATAATGGCATGGGAGAACTGATTCTGGCAGGAAGTCCTGTGACCTCCAGGTCCACATGTGCACATATGCATGTATACGCATACATACACACAAATAAAATATAATAATAATAATAATAATAATAATAATAATAATAATAAACCCCTTCGGGTCCTTTCAGCCTACACAGCCTTTCAGCAGAATACCCTTCCTCTCCAGGTTGTTTGTGGAAATCAAACTAGAGTCTGGGCAGGATTCATTGTTAATACAGTCTCTGAGACAATAGCCACTGTGTCTGAAATAGCAAGTACCTCAAAATATCCCATGATGCCTATTCAGACATTATGTCTTAATAAAGCTTCAGAGAACAGAGACACTCTTAGAGGATAGGACCACCTTAAATGAATGGCCAAGCCTCCTAATCAGCTGTCTACAGGGAACCAGAACGAATGAGGCTTTGAGGCCCTCTCGGGACTTTCCACACAGTGTCTGGCCAGCCAGACCAAGATGGATGAGTCAATAGTTCACCAGGGACACAGCAGAGACCAAAGGTGATGTAACAGGTGAGAGCTGCCCCTACCTACCTGCAGCAATAGGTATCCCAACCATGTTATAAATCAATGCCAGCACCAGATTGACCCGGATCCTCCGGACGGTCCTCTTGGAGAGATGAATGCTGGCCACGACGTCCAATAAGTCATTCTACAGGAGAGAAGCACGCTTGAGTATGGACTCACACCAACACCAGCCCCTCCTGAGACCTCCACACAGCGGAGCTCACTCTGATCAGGACCACGTCTGCTGCTTCGATGGCAACATCTGTGCCAGTCCCGATGGCGATGCCCACGTCAGCCTGGGCCAGAGCTGGGGAGTCATTCACCCCATCTCCCACCATGGCAACTTTCTTCCCTTCATTCTGAAGCTCCTGGACCTTGGCCACCTTGTGAGAAGGCAGTACCTCCGCAAAGACTTTGTTGATGCCAACCTGAAAGGAAGAGGTCGATGCCTAATGTAGGTGCGAGTTTGATAAAAGCAGAGATCCACAGTAGCAGTTGGGTTTCCACAGAGTTTCACATTTGGCTGGTTTGGTAGGGTGTGCAAGGGTGATAATACAATGCTCCGGAATTCACACTAGAGCCATGGGGACAGGCAGCTACCCCGCGACATCGTCCTCATGCCCCAAACTCAGAACTGAGTGGGCCAAGGTCAAGCCATTCCTCTCAGTCCATAAGCAAACTGAAGCAAGAAAGCACTCCCCCGTAATACAGTGCTTAAATGACGGCTTGTTGTTGTCGTTGTCTGTTTATTTTGGTTTGTTTTTGAGACAAGGTCTCAGTGTAGCTGTGGCTGCCTGGAACTTGCTATATAGACCAGGCTGGCCTCGAACTCAGAGGTCCACCTGCCTCTGCCTCAGAGTGCTGGAATTAAAAGTGTGCTTTTACATCAGATGTTTAGATCTTTTTTTTTCCATCTGTGAGCTTGTCTACAAATTTCCAAGGACAAAGAATGCCTGGCCACTGCCCTACCTGAGTAGCAATGGCTCTGGCTGTCTTCCGGTTGTCCCCTGTGATCAGAGCCACATCCACACCCATGCTTTTCAGGGTGTAGATAGCCAGGGCAGCCTCTGGTTTGACAGCATCTGCGATGGCGATCATCCCGCAGAGCACACCTGGAACCAAGCAACAGCAATCAGCAAGAGCAGGCCCAGGCAGCTCCGTGCAAGCAAGATGGCTCTCAGCCTATGTCATTTGCCACAGGAAATGACCCTCCAGAGTACGTGATATCATGTCTGGGTTCTGTTGCTTTGTTTTTGTTTCTCAGTCATGGAAAGGACAGGAAAAGGAGCACAGGTAGGAGCAGGGAGAACCTCATACCCACCAAAGCCCAGTGGGCTTTTTTAGAGTTTCCACTGGGAACATAGATTACCTTGCCAAGTATCTTTTGCATGGCAAGAACCCAGTGTATGTTTGCTATTAAAAAAATACAAGACACATACAATGCTGCTTTCAGGGACAGACATCTAACCTAGGAAGCTGCCCTTCCTTTTTGTCATTTCCTACAGAAAGTGTGATTTGTACAATATACCTTTTCCCTGAAGTTAGACACTTCCCTGAAGTGAAGACACAGGAGGAGGAGAGTTCTGAGCTGAAGTGGCATGGTAAGAATACAGCAGAGCGCAGGCCCTCCGCTTACCCTGAGTCCGAGATTAGGAACTGTAGACCACAGTTTGTAAGGATGAGGGGCAGGAAGGCACGTTTGGATGGAGTGTTCAGAATACAGGATTGTAAACTACCTTTTATTTGAGTCCAGCATTACTTCTAATAACAGACACTAAAGTGAATGTAGCAAAGGGTTCCATCTCTCAGGCAAACAGCCCAGTGTACTCTAAGCGCTGAGACACCCAGAGTCCTGGGAAACTGTATGGCCTGAGTCAGACAGTGGGGAGCTGCAGGGGCCTCCTGGGCCATGGACTCCTGTTTTGTCTGTGGAAATTCGTGAGAAGGACGATGTGAGTTGCCACCTTAGACAGAAGCAAGTACAACAGAGACCAGTTGAGGCTTCTAGGAGCCGAGCTGGCATGGGATCAATATGGAGACAGTAACAAGGGAAAGGCCTCAACTCTCAAGAGTTCCTGGGAACAGCCTTCCCAGGGAGGAGACATCAATTGGCTACCTAGTACCAGTGGTCACCCCTGAAGACAAGCATACAAGTGACATTTACAGACTGAGCTGGCTGTGCTTATGTATTTAGACATACATACATACATACATATGTGTGTAAGTAAAAAATGGAGCCCATAAATTTGACAGAGAAGTATATTGGAGATTTGGGGGGAAGGAAAGAGTAGGGGAAGATAATATAATTATATTGTAATCTCAAGAATAAAAGAAATCGATACCCAAGATATAAGATACAATTTGCTAAACGCATGAAACTCAAGAAGAATGAAGACCAAAATGTGGACACTGTGCTCCTTCTTAGAATTGGGAACAAAACACCCATGGAAGGAGTTACAGAGACAAAGTTTGGAGCTGTGATGAAAGGATGGACCATCTAGAGACTGCCGTATCCAGGGATCCATCCCATAATCAGCTTCGAAACGCGGACACCATTGCATACACTAGCAAGATTTTGCTGAAAGGACCCAAATATAGCTGTCTCTTGTGAGACTATGCAGGGGCCTAGCAAACACAGGAGTGGATGCTCACAGTCAGCTATTGGATGTATCACAGGGCTCCCAATGGAGAAGCTAGAGAAAGTACCCAAGGAGCTAAAGGGATCTACAACCCCATAGTTGGAACAACATGATGAACTAACCAGTACCCCGGAGCTCTTGTCTCTAGCTGCATATGTATCGAAAGATGGCCTAGTCGGCCATCACTGGGAAGAGAGGCCCATTGGACTTGCAAACTTTATATGCCCCAATATAGGGGAATGCCAGGGCCAAAAGAATGGGAATGGGTGGGTAGGGAAGTGGGGGGCGCTATGGGGGACTTTTGGGATAGCATTGGAAATGTAATTGAGGAAAATATGTAATAAAAATATTAAAAATTTTTAAAAAAAGTCAAAGATCTGGGATATGAAGAGCTATTTCACCAAGGAAATACACAAAACTCCAATAAAAAAAAAAAAGAATAAAAGAAATCACTTAAAAACAAGGAAGGGCCCCAAGAGAAGGGATCAAGGGGAAAGACAGAAAGACAACCTGGAAAGACACCTCAAAGTGACAGAAAGGGTGACATGGTTTTCAAAAGAAAAAAATAATAATGCCAAACAAGAGGAAGAGGAGAGAAGGAAAGAAGGACAAGAAAGAAAAGAGAACAGAGAGGAGGGAGAGGGGAGGGGAGGGGAAGGGAGGGGGGAGGAAGAGTAGGAGAGGGGGCAGGTGGGGGCAGGAGGGGAGGGGAGGCAGCAGAGGAGGCCTCCTTATGGGCCAGGGACGGTGAACTGTGTGCTAATCTCACACAGGGATTACCATCTATGGCCACCAGGATGGCCGTCTGTCCTTTCATCTCATGATCTGTCATGGCGTCACTGATGTCACTGGAGATGGTTAAACCATTGCGCCGCATCCATTCCCGGTTTCCAATCAGCACAGAGAAGGTCTGGGGACCTGCAGCTGTTCAGAAGAGAACGGTTACTCCCAGACGGTCCAACTTCACAATGAGCTAAACCCCTGAGACATCTGACTGCTCTGAAAACTATAACCTTGTGTGACACTCTCCTTGAAGGACCAGAAAGATACAGAGTATGGAGAACTCCATGAATTGAATGGAGTGTTTCATGCATTATACATGTTTAAAATGCTATCAATATATCAAACATCGTGTAGCGTCCTTAGATGCCATTAGAGATACGTGCTGATATTTTTAAAGACTTAATTAATTTATGTGAATGAGTATTTTGCCTGCATATATGTGTGTGCACCATGTGCCTGCCTGACAAGGAGGCCAGAAGCAGTGAGATCTCCTGGAACTGGAGTTACAGACGGTTGTGAGCTGCCATGTGAGTGCGGGGAGTAGAGCCTGGGTCCTCTGCAAGAGAAGCAAGTTCTCTCAACCACTGAGCCATCTCTCCAACCCCTGATTCTTTTTTATAGGGGTCTGAGGCTGGCCTTTTAGGTCAGACCAAAGGAATGTGTTGACTGGATTATTTTCAGAGGGGTTTAGATGGCCCAAAGTGAATCAATAAATCAGGTAAATCCGTTTTTTGAGACACAATATTTTTTGAGGCAGTTTTATATTGATGAGATGAGGAGGTACACAGAGATACACACACACACACACATACATATCTTATATATGCATCCAACAAAATCAAATTACTGCTCTATGTCATGTCATCCTAATAGAAACTTGGGGCCCCTACTCCCGGTCTTTGAAAGACAAACACGTGCAGGGAGCACCCAAAGAAGTGACTCCCGCAGCTCTCTGCACAAAGGCCACACTGTAGGTCCCATGTGTTAACAAACTACTTCTTTCTGGTGCTACTTGCAAATGTTCACATACTTCTATTGTGACCTGTAAACCACCTATCTGCAGAGATATTTTTTCCCTGCAGTTTCTGTTTCTGTAAACACGCCTGTGACAGAAATTCCTTTTGGTGGGCATGAAGCTCAAAGACCATCTATTACCTGATTTACAAAAGCTGTAAGTGTGTGTGTAAGTGTGTGTGTGTGTGTGTGCATGTACGCACATATATGATTCTTGTTGACTGCAGTCTTCCATAACAATGTAGTCCAGGTCGGCCTTATACACCTGGTACTCCTGGCCCCCATCTCCCAAGTATTGGGACTGCAGGCATACAGCACACCCAGCCTCTATGGAATGCTCTAAAATGCAGGTGGCTTTTAATCTGCCACCTTCTAATAGCATGAGACCCTGATGAGACATGACCCAACTTTTGGATGCTCTAGTGGGAATGTCACCTTAGGGCTCTAAGCTATTAAAAGGCAGCACATGACATCCAATAACATCTCCTAAATTAAGATTTAGCATTCAGGGCATTCTATGCACTACCGGTTTAATGTAATGGCTGGAAAATGGTCTCAGATTGAAAAAAAGGCAGGCTAGGGAGATGGTTCGGTGGTTACTACCACTTGCTAGGTGAGACTGACAACCTGGGTTCTATGCTCCACACTCACATAAAAGCCTGGAACCTGGCGTGCCTGGAATCCCAGCACTGGGGCAGAGAAAGGAGACTGGAAGATCCCTGGAGCTTGCTGTCCTGCTGTCCTGGCCCAAACTAGTGAGTTCTGGGTTCAGCAAGAGACCCTACAAGGTAGAGGCTGATGGAGCAGGGTACCTAACATCCTCCCTAGCCTCTGTATGTCCACACATGAGCACGCCTCCCCACTACACACACATGCACACACTTATGTGCACATCCTATATACATAAGGATGGAAGAAGGAAAGAGGTTAGGGAGGCAGGCAAACAAGGTGAGGTGCAGACAGGGCTGTATGCCTGCAGTCCCAGCACTCGGGAGTTGGCACAGGAGAATCCCTGGGGTTCACGAACAAGGAACCTAAAGGTGGCGCCTGCCACTGGGCAGCTCTTTTCTTGGTGTTGGTGGACCGTTTCCTGTTTCCCTTGCTTTCTGTAAGCTATGAGGACACCACACATGACACTGGAGAACACCCAGATGGGAAAAAAACAGGAAGAAGAAACAGAAAAGCAGATGCCACCTGCGACCCTGTGGCCATGGGAAAGAAAAAAAAAAATCAATGTGAAATAAAAGAGAGAACACTCTAGGGGAGGAGTAACTACGGACCTAAGTCTTGTGCCACTTCAGCCTTCTTTCTGTAAGCAGCATCGTCTTGAGACATCAAGCCAGAGACTGGTACACACCTATAGCCTCAGCTAGCTGGAAGGCTGAGGCGGGAGGGTCACTGGAGTCCCGAGTTGGAAACTAACACAGCAAGACCCACCACAAAAACAAAAAGCCAAACAAAACACATAAAGAAGTGAGATGTATCAAACATGAAAAGAGAAGCAGCAGGTGTTCCTGGGGTGGGCAAGGTACTGGCGCCTGGCAATGAGCCTCCCATCTCCACAGCAGGGCGGGGGGAATCCCACAGGTGGGTTTGGTATGGTCTGGCTTGCCTCTGCTTTTAACCAAGATAAGGTTCAGCCACCAAGAGATCCAGGAGGGACAAAAGTGAGGAATACCTTCCCCTGTGGGAGGGTTGCCAACCCCAACAGGGTGAGTGGTCAGATCACTGCGAGCCAGGATGCCCTCCACATTGCTAACTTTGCAGCTAATTCCACAGCCGGGCACTGCCTGGAAGTCCGTGCTGTATCCCAGGGTCTCCGTCCCAAGTTCCTGTGGAAGCAAAAGAGCACGGCGGTGGGTGGAGGGACACAGGGGGTGGGGGGATGTAGTGGGAGGAAGCAAGGAAGAAAGGGGGAAGTGAGGGCAAACAGAAGGAAATGCACCATGAGCTCAGCAAGCGCTCTGTCACCAGATTCGGTGTTGGTTGTCAACCTGAACCAGGCTAAACAGCTAAATCCTCTCTAGGTGGAAACCTCATGACTGGGCAGGCTGCAGATCCAAGAGGAGAGTCAGCTTACCTCAGACCACTCAGATCTTTCCACGTTGGGAGTGATTAGAGCAGAACAACGGGCTAGGTAAGTGGTGAACAGCAGAGCTACTTTGAAGCTGCCAGGCAGATCATTCGCTATGCGGGATACCCAGGGAAGGCATCAGGAGTGGTGGGAGGCACTGGAGCAGCAAGCAAGCATAAGGCTTCCTCCCGACCCATATGGGCAGATGTCAAACAGCAGTGTACTGACTCCTACGAGGGGCAGCAGTGTACTGACCCCTACGAGGGACAGCAGTGTACTGACCCCTATGAGGGTCAAGCCCAGGATGAAATTTCTCAAACATCTCCTTGCCAATGTTTCCTGAGGTACAACAATGATAAATTTTTGCTCAGGCCACTCAGACACTCTCCGCATAGTCCGCCATCTGCCCCCATGTTTTAGGACAAGAGGGGTACGGTGACTCTCTAAACCCCCAAATCAGGGCTATTCAGCTCATCTGCGCTAGCTCCTCCCAGGCAACCCCACTGAAGTGCCCTCAGCCTAGCCATATAAAGAAGTTGTTCACGTGCCCAACTCCCCCTGCCCCAGACTTAGGCTCTCAGAAGGCAGAAGGGTCACATCTCGCTCACTTTGCCCTGAGCCTGGCGTTATCCACTCGTCTGACTTATAACCGTGATGGCCCCACTGCAAGCCCTGCCTGCAGCAAGTGAAGAGCCCCCCTGCCCCAGCTAAACAAGTGTGGAGAGGTAGGAAGCCAAGGCTGATGAGAGAGAAGAGCCCATGCGCTGCCAAGGCCAGGGTCGGCATACCTCTTTGCAGTATTTAGTGACGGCCACGCCTAAGGGGTGCTCGCTGCTGGCCTCTGCGGTGCCCACCACGGCCAGAACCTTCCTGAGGGGGAGTGTGGCCATGTCTGCGAGCAGCAGGAACCGCATGACTCTGGGGACCCCGTGGGTGATGGTGCCCGTTTTGTCAAACATAACGGTCTTTATCTGCAAACACAACTTCACATCAGGTCTTAGTGTGGAAGCAGCTTTCGCAGTCCCCGTGTCCGACTGGGGACTTCTCTCTCGGCCTGCCTTGGGCAGGGAACAATTCTTAACTTCCTAACCCTTGGCCTGAATCTGTGTGGGCAACAAGTGCTGCTACCGAGAAAGCATTACTCATCTGCCAGTCTGCGGCTTCACTGTTCCTTATCTTTGACCAAGCAGAGGGCATCAGGTTTCTCTCAGACCATGATCCGTAAGCAGCAGATACACTGCTTGGAATCCAAAGCTCAATGCTGTCCTCTACCCTCAACCCTGTTAGCTGAGGTTCTCCCTCCAAAGATCCTGCCTCCCATACTCCACCCTTACTGTGCACCCAGTCTGACACTCCCAGCTTGTAACTGAGTGGCTCAAAGGAGCGCCCTGCTCTACCAAGTGATCTTCCGAGGCTCTTAGAATGGGCTCCTCCCTCAGCCCTTTCTCTGTCTCTAATTTCCCTCTGTCTGCTCATTAGTTTGTTCAACAAGATGTCTCTGGGGGCTTTCAGGCTGAATGCCAGGATCACGCCAGTGAAGAGAAGTGCTGCAGACCTCATGGAGCTCATGATCAACACAGATGTGTGGTCCCCGAGAGTCCTCTTCACCTGCCTATCATTTCACAGGAGTGATACCTCCACTACCACCTTATCTGGCCAACTCTTGCTCAAATTCCCAGACTGCCAGCACCGCTGAAAAACTCCTGACTAGGCCAGGCCCCAGTACAATACAGACTGGTATATAGCTGTGGTCTCATTAGGCAGCTCAGGTAGAACCTGAACTCACGTTCCTTCTGCCTCAGCCTCCTGAGAGCTGGGATCATGGCTGTGCATCACCACACTAACCTAAATATGCACTTAATATGCACCGTCACTCTTCCACCCTGGAGTCACGGGACACTGCTAATCCCAAGCATGTGCGCTCTCAACTTGGTTAGCAGATATAGTCTTCTGGGAAAGTCACTTGTACTGGCTGGTTTTGTGTGTCAACCTGACACAAGCTGGAGTTATTACAGAGAAAGGAGCCTCCCTTGAGGAAGTGCCTCCATGAGATCCAGCTGCAAGGCATTTTCTCAATTGGTGATCAAGGGGGAAGAGCCCAGCTCATTGTGGGTGGTGCCATCCCTGGGCTAGCAGCCCTGGGTTCTATAAGAAAGCAAGCTGAGCAAGCCAGGGGAAGCAAGCCAGTAACATCTCTCCATGGCCTCTGCATCAGCTCCTGCCTCCAGGTTCCTGCCCTGTGTGAGATCCTGTCCTGACTTCCTTTGGTGATGAACAGCAGTGTGGTAGGTGTGCACCACCACCACCTGGCTGTCAGGCGTCTCTCTTAAGGAGCCATGAAGAGAGGCTGTTTTATAAGGACTCTATAGAAACTGCTATCCCAGTTCCCACGAAGGACAGCCAGGACCTGACAGGGGCCCACCTTGTGTGCCATCTCCAGAGGCTTCCCTCCTTTGATTAGGACACCGTTCTGGGCAGCCACCCCAGTGCCCACCATGACTGCTGTGGGTGTGGCCAGCCCCAGGGAGCAGGGGCAGGCGATGCACAGCACAGTGATGGACGTCTGGAAGGCAAAGCGGATGATCACCTCCGTCTGCGAGATGTGCTTGCTAGGGCTCTGCAGAGAGAAACATCAGATGGAGAGATCAGGGGGCGTGGGGAATCTCACCTCGGCAGGGCAGTGGGAACTGAGAACACAGTGAACCGAGTTTAGGAACATGACTGTGACTGTGTCCTGTGCAGCTTCTGTATCAGATGTATCGCTTCACTGCCCACCTCTGACTTGCCTAATCTCTTCCCATAGCTTCCTTCAAAGAGGCAAGGTGAAACAGGAACAGAGTCAGGTCAGACCATGATGGGCCACAAACTCAGGAGTTGGACCACATAGGTCATATCCCAGCTGTGTTGCTAAGGTCATCCCTCACCGCCTCTGTTTCCCTGAGTATATAATGGTGCAAAGTGCTTTGTGCTTATAAACATAGCGATATGCACACAAACATAGGCAACCACACAGAACAGAACTGGCGCGGCACGTTAACTCATCATTACCTTTGGCCTCATTATTTTGAAAGCCTAAATAGCTCTCCACAGGACCTATGTTCAAATGATGCAAGGATGTCTATCGCTGTTTTCTTCTTGTGATAGCAAAACCTGGGGACAACTAAAAGGGAACTGGTCCATGAAGCTGTAGGCATAACGGAGTCTGAGGGGTTAATCGGGAGGATGCTGTACATACAGCCTACGTGTACTGATGCAGAAAGGTATCCGGGACACACTGGGACTTAAAAGGCAGTGTGAAGAAATGTGCTGTGGGTGTATCCAGGCTATCAAATCCTCTGCCTCATATATGAGCCACAGAGAGCTGCAGAGGGCAACTCTGGGGTCGCTCCTCATGACAGAGAACTTGGGGCCCCCTTGTTATCCCTCTGAGTGGTTTTCAGTACCTGAACAAACAAAATGGAGCTCTGCTTTCTGGTGTGGTGGCGGACAGGGAAATCACTACTTGATGTTTGGGGTGTTCATTCATCTTGTTGTGTTTTCGTAATGCACTGGAGTGGTACACTCCACTCCACTATGCTAAACTCACTAATCACCAGGGTATGTTTCGTGAATGGACAACACAAAGCACAAATTCTTTACATTCTTCATCCTTTCATTTTAAAAGGCACGGCTCTAAAATAGGCATATTGTAAAAGTCATTAATTTTCTCTCAACCCGCTGTGTTCGACTAAAAAGGCATACCATTTAACAAATACGTGATTTTTAAACGATAAAGATAGTGTGTTTTGTTTTCACAGGCATCTTATTAAAATGACATTTGGCACTTTGGGGGCTCTTGTGGACTTCTGGAAATTAACATGAGCCCTCCCTACAAATGACATTCTTGCCACAGTGATGACAGTGCCTGAAAGGAACACACAGCACCCCAGTTGTTAGCACACACTGATTTTTGCAAATAAAAACAGGAGAATCAGCATAAGAGGTCAAAGCATGGAATGGCAGAAGACTGCCTTCTCCCGACTTGCCCAAAACCAGATCTTTTTTGTTTTATTAGATACTTTCTTTATTTACATTTCAAATGTTATCCCCTTTCCTCGTTTCCCCCTCCGAAAACCCTCTATCCAATCCCCCCTCCCCCTGCTTCTATAAGGGTATTCCCTCCACCCATTCACCCACTCCTGCTTCCCTGTCCTGGCATTCCCCTACACTGGGGCATCCAGCCTTCACAGGACCAAGGGCCTCTCCTCCCACTGATGTCCAACAAGTCCTTCTTCTGCTACGTATGCGGCTGGAGCCTTGGCAGTCAGGCTTGGCTTAGCCACTGGCCGTCCTAGAGACAATGCCCAGGTCACTTTTGAGCACCAGGGGCTCTTGGATGCCACAAAGTACTTAACTCAGACTCTCTCAACTTAAAATACACAGGCTGAGGGAGAAAGTGACATGTTAGTAAATGGCACACCACGTCAGATACAGCTTCATCTGCCGGCAGACACTATTTTCACAGAAGAAACAGGCTCCATCTTTAGTTCTTCATGCCATGACTCTAACAAAGCACTGGCGTGAGGTAAGATGAGATAAGATGAAAAGCACCCCACTCACTGGAAAGCCGGTGGCACTGATGGCTCATTGGCTGGTCGGCCCTGGCACTACTTAACTGTGGGGTCCCGACCTGGCCTCCAAGTGTCAGACGTATGCAGCACCCCATTCATGAAAACCACAATGGCTTCAAACACTGCTAAGTGTTCTTGAGAATTAGTTCTTATTTCTTAAGCAGAAGATTTTCTGAGGATATACCATATTTTCCATTGATATTTTTGAAGTTTGATAAAAACAGTATTTCCTAAGATTGTCTTCTTCAGCTATTGAATAAATGTTTTTTTTTGTTTTGTTTTGTTTGTTTGTTTGTTTTATAATCAGCAACCTTTAATTATCACTCAATATATCCTGTTTCTGTCACTACTCCATATTCTGGCAAATAGTTGCGACCCATTTTGGTAAACAGTCAGTTAAATTTGCAATAGCAAATATACCACAAAAATTCCTATGAATATGAAAATTGTTATGTCTTTAATTCTTTTAGGTACTTTAATGTAAGAGGTTAAGAAAAAGCAGGAAAGCCAGGCAGTGGTCATGCACAACTTTAGTGCCAGCACCCAGGAGGCAAAGGCAAGTGAATCTCTGTGAGTTTGAATAAATGTTTAATTATCAAAAATCTTTACCTACAGTGATATATATCCTTTCAGTCACACTGGGAAGCGTTATTGCTTGACAAGGCAGGATATTAGATCTGGGATTCGTGGAGTTAAGTGGCAAAAATACATTTCCCCCCTAAGATCTAGCATAGTACTGCGCCATCAAAACTGTGGTCTCTTTTCTATAACATATGTCTTAAACTCAGTAATGGCCAATAAATGGCATTTTGCAAATCCTTGGAGCATTCCAACTGGGGAGTTAAATGATGTCATGAAAATTATCTCTGAGTAGAAAGCAAAGGGAATTCCTGTATGTGGATATCTGTGCCCATGATGAAACTCACGGCCTGGTACACATACTGGGTAACCCTCAACCAGCAACCTCAATAAGGACCTTCAGAAGTAGTCTGATTATCCTACCATGACTGGGATTGTACTGATAATAAATAAGAGAAGCAAATAAAATAAAATAAAATAAAATAATGTGGTAGTTTGAATATGTTTGGCCTAGGTAGTAGCACTATTAGGAGGTGTGGCCTTGTAGGTGTGTCATGGGCGTGGCTTTAAGACCCTCATCCTAGCTGCCTGGAAGCCAGTCTTCTAGCAGCGTTCAGATGAAGATGCAAAACTCTCAGCTCTTACTGCACCACATCTGCCTGGATGCTACCATGTTCCTGCCTTGATGACAATGGACTGAACCTCTGAACCTGTTAGCCAGCCTCAATTAAATGTTGTCCTTCTAAGAGTTGCCTTGGTCATGGAACTCAGATCTCTGAGTTCAAGGTCAATCTATACAGAGCAAGTTTACAGAGCAAGTTCCAGGACAGCCAAGCTCAGGCAGTAAGGGAGTTCAGAAACAGAAAGTCAGTAATAGAATAAGAGAGGCCATGTTCCAGCCCCAGCAAGCAGAAGAACTCAGCAGCGTTGGCCGTGTGGTTCTAAATTTAGAGTCCAGAATAGAAGGGACTACTGGGACAACAGATGCTGGCTAGCTGGAGCCAAAAAATTAGCCATGAATAACAAGAGACCAGTATCACAGAAGTGAAACCTTCTGGGAAGTGTTTTCAGAGAGCACAAAGAAGCTGTGTTCCAGAGATAGCCAAGGTTGTACCTCGTGCTGCAGCTGGACTTGGTAATGTGTAAGAATCACTCAGGTGGTACTGGTTTTGAAGGCATGAAGGGATCATGGAGAGCAGCTGAGGCTCGGCACTGTGAGAGGCCAGGGAAGGCCATGGGTGGAGATGCAGCCTGAATTGCAGTTAAAAGCCCAGGAGTGAAGGGGTCATGCAAAGGATTTGAGCCTTGACCCCACAAAGAAAGACTATGAGAGGCTATTGGTGAAGCCTAGTTGCAGTGGAAGACCCCAGTGTATTGGAGATGCCAGTATCATGGGATGACCACCAAGAACAGCAGCGACAGTGGAGTGGATCAACCTGAGCTTAGAGTGCTACAAAGGGCAGAGCTGGAGAAGAGATGCCAGCCCTTTGAAGGAGCCCAGAAGATCATGTGTGATCCAGACATTGAAACATTGAACTTTGCCTTGGAGACCCCAAGATTTTTGAGATGCCAGAGCTGTGGGCTATCTGCTGAGGAAAGCTGCTAACAGGGAGTAGAACCATCCCAGGAGAAAGAAGTTTGTTGCTGTCAACAAAGATGAAAAAGGAGTAGAGAGATCTGAGAACTGCTTTGACATCAGACATGGAGATGCAGAGTTTGGAGTTTGCCCAGCTGGTTTCCTGTCTTGCTTTAGGGATTATAGTTAAGTCATTAGATGAATCTCTAATGATTTAGAGTCTAGTTCTAGTCTAGAGACTTTGAACTTTGGACTATTAACATTGTTGAGACTGCTATAGACTATGGGGATTTTGGATATTGGACTAAATGTACTTATTTATTGTGCTATGTTTAGGTATGGCCCCCATAGACTCATATGTTTAAACAAGCCTATAGGGGCCAGGGAATGGGGTGTGGTAGTTAACATATGCTTGGCCTACGGATTGGCACTATTTGGAGGTATGTCCTTGTTGGAGGAAGTGTGTAACTGTGGGTGTGGGCTTTAAGACCTTTATCTGAGCTTCCTAGAAGTGAGACCTCTAGTGGTCTTTAGATGAAGATGTAGAACTCTCAGCTCCTCCTGCACCATTCCTGCCTGGGTGCTGCTATGCTCCTGCCTTGATGATAATATACTGAACCTCTTAACATATAGGCCAGCCCCAATTAAATGTTGTCCTTATAAGAGTCGCCTGGGTCATGGTGTCTGTTCACAGCAGTAAAACCCTAACTAAGACCAATAATAAAAGGATAATTAAGCCCCAGTGAGTCTAAGACACAAGAGAACAGAATTAGTGGCAATACGTTACTTCAAGCACAACAACCATCCTGCTCAAGGCCTTCAACTTACAGGAAAGTACTTCTGAACCACACCGAAATCGACAAAGCCGATGATGATCCACACCACCAGGGTCAAGGTTGAAATGATGATGATGAATGGGACGAAATAGCCACTGAACCGGTCAGCCAGCTGCTGAATGGGAGCCTATGGAGACAAAGCATTAAGACCACGGGAAGTTACAACCTACAGAGACAGGCATGTGTAAGGCTTGGGTCCACGCTCCTTCCATTGCTATCTTTAGGAGTCAATCTCTACGTGATCCTTGATGGGTGGAGCTATGAACCTTTGCAACCATTCCTCACATCTGTTTTGTTTTGAGGCAGGGAATAATGCAGCCCAGGGAGTCTGGAGCTGAGCTTGAAGTCCCGACCTTGTCGCTCCCACCTCCGGACTAGCTAGGAATATAAGGATGCTGGTGGTCTATCCACTGAGCCAAAATCCCTTTGAGAACATTTCTCAAAGGAAATGGGGTTTCATTACAAGTTTTAAGGTTCATCACTACCTTTGACATCTGGGCCTCTTCCACCAACTTTACAATCTGAGCCAAAGTTGTGTCATTACCCACATGGGTAGCTTTAAGGAGCACAGAGCCATGAGCATTAATAGAGCCAGCAATCACTATGCTCCCGGGTTTCTTAGTGACAGGCATGGCCTCTCCTAGGGAAGAAACAGAAGTCAATCACTCACTCAGCCCTCTTAACATCACATGGACCAATGGCTACCATGACCCCCACCAAAGGGAACCTAAACCCAGCCACCTAACCTGTGATGAGGGACTCATCAGCCATGGTATTGCCTTCAAGTACTTTCCCGTCCACTGGGAACTTTCCCCCAGGGACAACCTTGATGACGTCGCCTCGCTGTACCAGCTCCATGGGCACCTGCTCCTCTCTGCAACAGAAGACAGTCAAAAACCATCCTCCTCATCTGGGATTAGACCGGGTTCTAGACTGACTATTAGACCTTTTACCACTAGCACTACGTATCTAAGAGTTCTAGATTAGCAGACATAACCAACCTTGCATTAAAAAAAATACTCAGGGATGGGTTTGGGATATAGCTTGGTGGTACAGCACTTGCCTAGCATGTAGGAGGCCCTGGGTCCCATCCCCAGCAACACACACACTCACACACCCACAAACACACATACATTGTGGGGGGAGGAGGTGCAGAGGTCACCTGTCTATGCATACAATATATGTATATTTTTGCATCATTGTTCTCTAAATCTCTAAACAATACAGTATAAAACCCATTTACATACCATTTGCATTGCAAATGTATCATAATTATTCTAGAGATGATTTAAAGTATGTGGAAGGATGTGAATTCTATGCAAATACTGTTCCGTGTCATATGAGGGACTTGGTATCTGAGGGTCCTAGAGCCAAACTTCATGGGGGATGCATCACCCTGAGCAATGGATGGGGCTAAATTCAAGAGGGGCGTGCACAGTTGATACCAGAGTCCCGCTGCTGTGCTTTCGACTTTATCATAAGGAACAGCAGGCAGCTGCTGAAGGATCCATCTACACAGCAGTACAGACAGACTGGTACAATATAGATCTTTAGAAAGGTCACCGGTTTGATTGCAGTTAGCAGCCAGTGCAGACACTGGACAGTGCTTCAGGGTGATGTCTATGGTGGCCTGAACTGTACGATGGTGACGTGTTGTCACTACATGGGTGGTATACAGGGATTCCCAAGCTCTATTCATGGACACAACGCACCTGAGGATTAAGTTGTCCTCACCCAGGGTCACGACTGTGGCTTCTGTGGCTTGGAGTGACATGAGTTTTGCAAGGGCTTCTGAAGTTTTGCTCTAGGAGATAACCAGGATGAGAGCTGACGGTCCATACCCAGGCTGACACTCCCAAGCACCGCACTGAAGGTGGCTGACACGAGAAACACAACCCCGCCACTGAGGCAGCCACGCATGCCAGGGCCACAAGGGAAGCCCGCCCAGGGCTGCTGAGGCAGAGCTTGACGGCCATTCTATTTTCACCTTCAATATAACTTCCTTCTCCCTCTTTTGCAGGCTCCATTGCAGAGTACTGAATGCCACCCAGCCCTGAGGTGGAGGTGTGGATTTCTACACAAACTAACGAAAATCCATTAGGCGCTAAGAGACCATTCGAGCTCTGCCCGAAGTTCAGAGTTTGTTCTGTGGCACAATTACCCGAACAAAGGTCTCACAAATTAGCCAGATTAGCTGGGATTTCAGAAGGAACAATCAACTGGGAGATTAGTGACTGCCGCCCCTAATTACAAGGAGTTCAGATTCCGCTGGACCATTCTCTACAGCCTGTGTAATTAGTAGTTCTCAGCACACACTGCCTTTGGGCTGAGAGTCGGATTACCGAGAGAACAGTTGAAGTTGTAGCTACCTTGGCCACGTGTTCCAGCCACCGTCCCAGGGCGATGAACACGAAGAGCATGGGGGGCGTGTCAAAGAAGGTCACGGGGCTCTTCTCTGCCTTCTCAGCTACAGCGACCACCAGGATGACCAGGGAGTAGGCATAGGCAATGGTTGTGGCGAGCACGATGAGTACGTCCATGTTGGCGGACCTGTGTCTCAGCGATTTGTAGGCTTGTACGTAGAAGTACCACCCACCCAGAAACTGAAAGGCAGGGAGGGCAGGGTTGGCGGAGGAAGGGGGAGGAGCCAGCCTCAGGACGATGAGTATTCTAGGTTCTTGGACATAGTTGATACCACTCTGTTCTGCATTATTTGATACTGAGGGCACACACTCTGCCTCAGCCTCTGGTGAAACACTCTCTCATTCCAAGCATTACTGGCCACAGAAAGGGACTGACGGAGGATACGGGATGTTTGGAACACAGGCACACCATGTAAATGTCCATAATGAGAGAATGGTAACAACAGTGATGTTATTCACTTATACTGTGAATGGTCTCTAGAGAGAAGGTAAGCCAATGGTGTGAAATAGGTCCACGATTCAAATAAGAGAGGCAGCATCTGTCGGTGTTCTCACATGACACCCCCCACACACACACACACTTCTGTTAACAAGCATCTGTGCCTGTATTGTATGAACATGCAAACATACACACGCATGTATACACATACACAGAGAGACAGAGACAGAGACAGAGAGACAGAGACAGAAAGGTTTGCTCTACAAAGGTGAGATATAAGAGAGATTATGCCTAACTCATGAAGACATGGATAGCAACAGTACTAGTGAACAGGACTGGGACAGAGGCGGGTAAAATCAGTCAGAGTAGATTTCCCTTGGCTTCAGTATTGGTGAAATTGCTCACAATAAGGGCAAAGCGCATTTTCAATTAAAAAGAAAATATAGACGCTGGAGAGATGGCTCAGCGGTTAAGAGCACTGACTGCTCTTCTGTAGGTCCTGAGTTCAAATCCCAGCAACCTCATGGTGGCTCACAACCATCCGTAATGAGATCAGATGCCCTCTTCTGGTGTGTCAGTGTACTTACATAAAATAAATGAATACATCTTTTAAAAATTTTTAAATTAAATAAGTATAAATATATAGGAAAGTAATCCAACCTACAAATGGTTCCCCTAAACAGTCTTAGTTTTATATGTCAAACTGTACACATGCAGACATTCTCTATGTGTACATATGCATGCATGCACAGATGTTCCACAAAGCCTCCTTGTTCTGAATGATAAACGTATCCAAAGATAAAGACCATGACTTTGCCTTTAAGGATAGAACATTCACTAGAAGCATGAGCTCTGCGGACATTCATCTGAAAATTCTAACGAGGGTAAACTGAAATAATAAACGAATCAGGAAATGGGGACTCGGGATGTGACTGAGCAATGGCACACTTGCCTAGCACATATGTCATGTATGAGGTCCTGAGTTGTCCTGTCATTTGTAACACACACACACACACACACCAAGGACAGGCAGGCTCACCAAGCTTACAAGGAGAGGGTGGCTGTTCTGACAAGTTTCAATCACTTGCAATGACCTGTGACCGTGAAACCAGGCCTTTCTTCTTAGTTCCCACATTTGCAGCCCCCCTCTACTCTGCCCTCCCTCTAGTCATAAGACAGAAATAACAGCAGCAGCTCCCCAAAGATGATGCTGCAAAGTTGCCATGAGGAACCACTGGAACTAGGCTAAAGGGCTATTGACACAGACAGTGATCAGAGATCCATTAGCCATGCCTGGACACAAAGGGCAGAGGTTTGCCCGGCTTTCCAATACATACTTGGACAAAGGTACACAAGATGAAGAAGATGAGATTGAGAACGGACAGTCCTGGGATGATGTTGTGGTCCAGGACCATCGTCTCCTGGGGTGTACTGCTGGGGATTAACATGTAGACCATCAATCCCATGACGGGGATGCCGAACACCAAGCTGCACAGGAAAGACTTCTTCCACCTGGAAGGCAAGGTCAGTGACACAGACACATCAGAACCACTTGGCACTGGGATCAGATTAGACATAAGATGAACTAAAATAAGAGTGAGGCTTACCCCCAACATCATCACTGACCTGAAGGGCCAGGCATTGCTGGAGGGACACTGGGCTCAGATCTACCTTTGCATAAGCTGGTGGCCACCCATTTATAGATACAACAAATGAGGCCCCAAAGACAAGAACTAGCCCCAAAGGGGTTTCCACTCAGTCTATAGCTGCCTAGAATTCTCTTTGTCGTCTTACATAGATTCCCCTTAAAGCAAGGGATGAATGGAAATACTATTTTATTAGTATAAGCTTATTTACAGTATTACTATTATTTACACCGGAAGTCAGACACCAAGGTTGGCAGATGACGTCTGTGGCTGCATGTGAGCCACAGCATGGAACTCTAAACATGCGGTGTGGGACCATCAAGGAAAGTCCTCGTAAGCTGTGTATCCTAATGTACATCCTGCAGTCCTGAGCGGCTCACTCAGGCTGCTGCCTGAGGCCATCTGAAAGACAGGCCCACTAGTTTCCCAAACCCAACAACCGCAAGTCCCCTGGGCAAGCCAAGGGAACCAAACAGAGTGCACCATCAAAGCCCCAGAAGGATCTACCACTCCCTGAAGACACTAAACTGAGCTTCAAATCCCAGGTCTCCTTCTTCCCAGATTTTCCAGAATTTGCCTAAGCTACTGATGCCACAGGTTGCTCACTCTTCCCCAACAAGGCTAAGGTACGGCCCTATGTACAACAGTGGCCTTCGAGTGTGATCAAAGACTAAGTGACTATCGGAGACTTACTAACCTTTATCTGCATCCTGGGCCACCCCACCCCCACCCCCACTCTGTGCTGGGGATTCTGGGGCCTTGTGCATGCTAAGCATAGGCCCTGTCACTGAGCTGCACGTCCTTCCTGCGCTGGCCATTTTCTTTCCACTTAGCTCTGAAGGCTGTCTTCAGATCCTACTTGTAGAACTTACACAAATAAAGCCTAAATAAATAGACTGTGAAATAAAGAGCCAACCTTGCAGTTAGATTTAGTGAAACTTAATAAATAGTAGTATTAAATATTTAAATAACCACCGACAACTGGTGACTATTTAAAGTAGCTAAAAATTAGTGAAATTTAAAAGGAAAGAGAAGGAAAAAAGCCTACTCGGGTTCTACACTCATTTGAATGCACACACTACTGCATCTCAAGTACACCACCATGCTGGGCAGTGCAGACCCAGACACTGCCAATATCCGGACACTTCTACCAACAGCATACCTCACAGGGGTAAAAGAGAAAGAACCAAGGTTGAATGCAACCCAGGAAGCTAGGGTGTCGGGGCCACAGCTGAGCCTGCTGGCATCATCATGAGCCACAGAGTCAGTGGGAAGGGGACAGAGACTTAGCCAGGGCAACCGTTCACCTTCTGTTTTCTACCTACTGTTTTATTTCCATCTTGTGGTCCAAGTGATGAGCGTTGGGGTTTCTCTGGGCCAGGGAAGCATGAAAGCCAATTTCCTTGTGATGAAAAGAGGGGTGGGGAGCGAGGGGGAAGGTTCTGGTTAAAATGTGCACGCGTAGAAAGCATTTCCAGCACTGGGAACTGAAATCTCAAAGTTCTTCCGGTGACCTACGGTTTTCCTCTCGTGACTTCTCTGTGGCAAATGGCTTCCAAAGCCTGCTCAGAGGTTCAGTACTGTGTGTGCCAAGTGACTGACTGTGCCACCCTGAAGACATGGCACTGAATGGAAATCCCTCTTCCTACCCGAAGGAAGTGTTGCTATTGTCACACTCACTCCAGTGAGTCCCTCAGCTGACCAGGGTTGACTTCAAGAGTCGTGAGTTAAAGAATCCGGATGCCTTGTGGTCTGGTACTTCACCCACTCACGAGGAACAGGAAGATGTGAGAGAAACAGTGTGCTAAAGAACTGGGTGCAGAACATGAGTCTCTAGGCTTCTAGACCAAGCAACTTCCTACTGTATTCAGGGCCTCCTACGTGAAGAGCGGCTTGCTCCATGTCCTGGCAAACTGCTCCTCAACCCTGTGCTCTCCTCAACCTCTGCCACCACCACCTCCATCTGAGCATTACGTCTCTGCTGCTCCTTGTGGGTGCATAAAAGGGGAGCTGCCAGAGAATGTCCTGCCAGCATAGGACATAAAGACGGTGCGGGTTGCTGGTGCTGCTGAGTGTCTCCAAAATGAAATGTCATGGTAGAAGGGCATTAAAGGCAACACAAGACAAAAATTCTCATAACTAATTCCAGCTTAGTCGTATCGGGAAAAGATGCTCCAGAGTCGCACAAGCCTGGAAGTCAGGCAATATTCCAATAGTCCTGCATTTTGGACAGAGGTCTGGGAGGCTGCATCAAATTGCCAAACAGGGTGGCAGCAGCTAAGATATTAGAAGTCAAAGTGCATATGAGACATGATTGAAGACCCCCCACCTAGAACTCTCCTTCCTGTCCCCAGCATCATGGTGACTCCTCGGCCCCATGGGTGATATGTGGACACAATTCTCTAAGGTTTAGTGTGGAGGAGAATGGGATCCGAGTTGGGAGTGCCTTCTTGCTTCTGGTGAGCTGGGTATCAGTGAGCAAGAACTTTGCTACCCTGAGGCTCTATCCTCATCGAATGAGGCAGCTGTGAAGCTAGCCAGCCTACCTAAAAACAGCAACGGCATGTCATTTCTGTATGGGAAAGCTCTGCTGGGCCACGCAGGGCTGCCCACAGAAGAGAAAATCAAGGATGAGACCGTACTGATGGCATGAAGCCTGATACAATGTTTCATTTCATAAGAAGTTTTGATACAATGTTTCATTTCATAAGCAGTTTCACTTGGTTTAATTAACCCTTACCACTGGCGGCTACACCCTGATCTCACTTAGTCTGGACTGTCTGAACTCTTCCCAATCACCTTGGATGCTCACTCTTGTAAGGTCTGCTACAGTGTGGACATTCAAGCAGGAAGTCTGTGGACAAATAGAGGGAGCAGCGAAAGGAAGGACAGTCATGAAACCCTCTGGTTTCCTAAAGCAAGATGAACAAATTCTCCTACAAACCTAGCAGGGAGGGAAGCGTGGAATTGCTGTCTAGTGCCAGCACACCCAGCACAGGTAGAAATAATTTTTTAAGTGGCAACTGAGCAACTCAATTCTCCACAGCAGGTGTGTGTGTGTGTGTGTGTGTGTGTGTGTAAGTCGGAGGATTGTGGCTTTTGGGAATCAGATCTTGCCTACCATGAGTTCCAGGGATCAAAGGAGTTGTCAGGCTTCCACAGAAAGCACCTTCAAGTGCTGAGCCCCCTTGCCAGCCCTGCCTCATCTCTTTCTTGTCCATTCACTGCTGTTCTGCTCAGACGATCTGCTGCTCATTAACTGTCTTCAGTTAATTAAGCAGCTGACCTTACGGCCCTTGGAAAAAGTCCATGGCTTACAGAGGACTTCTGAATCAGGCTTAACTACTTTCTTCAGTGATTATATCTCACTGCTTTCTAAAAGTGGACACAGAGCTTTCAGGAATTGGCTACCTCAATGATCTTGATGATGTCACGGGGTCCGACGATTTCAGGATCGAACTTCACATGGGCTTTGCTGGTGGCAAGGGCCACAGAGGCGTAAGTGATGCCATTTGTCCTTGTGAGCTTGGACTCTATGTTGTGGACACAGGAAGCACAGGTCATCCCCGTGATCTGCAAGACAGGAGGACAAAAACCCCAAGACTGAGACGAGCCTTTCCAGTGGACCCCGGGAACTTAAGTGGCAGGCAGCTACTTCCCCATCCACAGATGCCAATCCCAGTGGCTCAGTGGCTGTCCCCCAACTGCAGGGTAGGCAATAACAACCATTTAGACAGTGGCTGCAGACAGAGGTTTGGCTTTTGGCTAAGAATGGGCTTTTGGAAAGCACTTCACGTTGTACTCTCTCACCAATGACACTGCAGCAACTGTCGCATATCAAATGTGTGCAAGTGCACCTTTGCAAAATCTTTGGAACTCTTAACAGTCTACAGTTTCATGTGTCACTGCGATCTGGTCTGCTCCAGTGCCCTGCTGGCTCCAACGGAGATAATGGCAGTGCCACATTGTCAAGAGAACAGGATTTAGGAAATGACTGATACAGTGGGTGGGTTTTAAGTGTGACATCACACGTCACTGCTGGATACAGATGAAGCGCATCAGAGAGCCTAGATTACAAATGAAGTGCACAAGTTCTAGGTTGGAGTATGAATCACATGCCTAGCCTGTGCAAGCAAATAAATACAGTTCACATAAAATGTTCAACTGGGTGCAGTGGTACAGGCCTCTAATCCCAATACTGGGGAGGCAGAAGCAGGCAAATCTTGTGAGTTTGAAGCCCACCTGGTCTACAGAGTAAATTCCAGGCCAGCCAGGACTAAATAATGCGACCTTGTTTTAAAAAGCAAGCAAACAAAAACACCATAGTAAGACCCTGTTTGGAGGTGGGGGGCACCATAACATAGTACATAGAAAACCATAATATAGTACATTGATGACTTCTCGCTTTTTCTGATATTCTATTTATTTATTGACTTGTGCATGTTTATGAATATAGGAATACACTTTCCAAAGCCTACATGTGGAGGTGAGAGACAAGTTGTAGGAGTCAGTTCGCTCATTTGGGGATCAAACACCAGTGTCGGGCGTGATGGTAAGCACCCTTACCCACTAAGCCTCCCCCAGGCCACATTTACTGATTTTCTGTATGTGTATGAGCACACACATGCACACGGTGTTCGTGTGCCCATAGAAGACATGGGGTGATGTCACTGTTGATATGCAATTCACTTTGTTGGTATGTCCCTGCCTCCAGAGCTTACCACCTCAGCTCTCCTGACTAGCCACGGGGACTGTCTCTGTTTCCTTAGAGTTGCCATTACAGCTCTGCAGGCCCGTCTGGCTCTCCATTGGGGATCTGAACTCTGGTCCTCAGGATTGCATAGTAAGTATGATATTATTTCCGGAGTCATCTCCCCATCGTCTCTTGATTTAGGTTTTCTGTACAGTGTCTCAGTGGGCCAAGGTATCTACTGTGTATGGGTCTAGAGGATGGTAACAGAGTTCCTCCCCACCTTGTGATGCCTGCTGTAGACAGGAAGTACTAGCTCTGACCTTCGGCACGCAGCCCCTGGAACTAGTACAAAGGGTAGGCTCTTCAGAGAATATAGCTTATCAGGAGCTCAATGTGCCTCACGTCCTCCACATTTTCTTCAAACATTGACTTACCATTAATGGCAGAGACTAAATACACAGGAAGCAAAGGCCCCACTTACCTCAGTAAAACAATATTACTCAATTTTGGCAGGGCTGTGGGGTTCTTATGTCTCCCTTTGTTTACAAAAAGCATTTTCTACAAACATGATCTGAACAGAGGACACAGCAAATGCCAGAGTTGACTACTGTTTTCAGTAACATGGTGATGTGCAACTGTAGTAGTAGATAGACAGAAAACACCGTGGGAACAACCACTCCCTTAGGAATTCATCTCCAGTCCCTCGGGAGTTTTAGGACTCCTGGTCACTCAGCTTTTAGTCGCTGGTGTGCCTAAAAGTCCTCTCCACTTTCATGTTGTCTCGTTTCAGCAGAAACAGGGTGGAATCCGGGGTCTTTGTGTCTTCTAGCTCTAGGGACTCCAGACCTAAACATGTCACTGAATGGAGCTCACTCCTCCACGGACTTGGGTGTTGTTTCTAGAGATGCCTGCAGGTGGTTGAGCTTCAGACTTGGAGGACTGTGCCACAGTGAGCCTCCCAGTCTACCATGCTTACCAAAGCCCACCATCTGTGGCTTCTTTCTGCACTAGGAAGGCCTCCTCTCATTCACAAACAGAACAGGTCAAACAAGACAGAGCATACTGCCAGCAACCAACATGTACAAGGCTAGCACTGTGGTAGGGTGTCATAGCACCCTCCACCTTCCACAGACTGCCCTCTCTAGAGCAGTGGTTCTCAGCCTGCCTAGTGCTGAGACCCTTTAGTACAATTCTCATGTTGTGATGACCCCCAACCATACAATTATTTTCATGGCCACTTCATAACTGTAATTTTGCTACTGTTATGAATTGTGATGTAAATGTGTTTTCTGACGGTCTCAGGAGACCTCGATGAAAGGGTCCTTGAACACCTCCCCCCAAAGAGGTCACGACCCATGGATTGACAGCTGCTGCTTTAGTGGATAGCCACTGTACTTACAATCAGTTCGATGTCACCTTCAGAGACCGTGTTGTCCTCCATGACTGATGCTTCGAAGCCCAGGTCCTGGATGAGCTGAGCTATCCTGGGCGACTGGATGATCTCTGGATCATACTTGACCTCGGCCTTTCCCGACATCAAGGCGACCAACACGGAGAGAATACCTGGAACCATCGGGTCACAACTGTGACTCTGGGCATGGCAACTGGGCTGATATATTGTCCTCATGGTTTAACCAAGAAATCCTCTAAAACAGTACTCTCAAAAACGGGCTGGGTGTGAGCATCTCTTGGGGAACTGTGAACAACTCTGGTGGCTCCTCACACATACCAGGCCGCTCAGGGTCTCCCAGGGTAAATGTCAAGTGTCATTGACATTTAAACCTTTTTAAAAGGCTTCTCGGGTGAATCTAACTTAGAGTCCGGTTAGAGAGCTATTGTTCCTGAACAACCCTTCTCAGCCATTAATGGGCATAGGAGCCATCTGAGGACCGTGTTAAGTCAGACTCTGATTTAGTGGGTCTGAGATTCCGAATACCCGTCCAGCCCCTGGGGATGTCAAGCCTTTAGAAGGTCCGTTGCTGCATGCGCATCACGCAAGGGGTGTGGCTGCAGAGAACACAACCACTGTCACAAAAAGGTGTACTTTCCTTTCCCTTTCTGACATACAAGGGAAAAATAACTTTTTCAAAAATGGTTTTATTTATTCTTTTCAAGTTTTTAAGGATTTCCAAAAGTGAAAAAACCTGTAGCTCCTCTGGCTAACACTACTATTGTGTTAATTTAAGGAGAAGAAAGAGTAGCATTCAAATAAATGAAAGGCATGATGTGATTTAGAAAAATATGCCATGGAAGACAGAAGCAAGAGGTTAAAGTCACAAAATTACATTTTAATTAATCTGCAGCCAGGCTAGACAAAGGTCCTCCTTCAGCACATCTCCGTTTGTGATGAGGACCTAAGCAAGGGCTTCAGCACTTTTAAAGTGTGAACAGAAGGCTGGAAAAGGGGGAGAGCCTAAGTTACGCCTGATGCAGGGTCAGGAGTCGGTGCACAAAGTGCTCAAGCAGCCACTAGGTCAGCTCTGCTTCAGGGATGTTGGTGGGATCACCCATCAAAGTATTTCCAAACAGAAACAAGGACAAGATTTTGTTGCACTTTCGGGTTTAAGAAGCAATACTGTAGGCATCATCAGGAGGGCAAAGCCAGCAAACCAAGAATGCATTAGCTTTTGGAGTCAACAGGACAGAGTGTCTGAAACTGGAAATCCTAAGCACAGGCTGGTGTTTCATTTTCTATAGAGGGATTGACCGGATGAGGGTGAGAGACTGGGAAAAGGTAACTGAGAAATCTTTCCATAGAATACACCTTGACCTTCAGACCAGGTGTGCATGGCTAATGTGTTACTTTGTAACAAAATAAATGCTTAAGGGAAAGAATGTCAATCATACAGGGGAGACATTAGACAAACATCTAATCTACATTATCGTGTAATGGGCTTGCTGCCAGATTGTCAGGGTTACTGATAAATAGTCAGCCGAAAGTTGATACAAAGTATTTCCAAGTTCAACACGGCTGCAGTCCTCTTACCAGCATGTCTCTGGAGACTCCTTTCTATGTTAGACACACAGGACGCACAGGTCATGCCTTTGATCTGTACGAAGCACTTCTGTGATGCTGTTGCTCCCGGGGATGGTGGGGTCTCTGAAGAGTGGCCAGGACCTTGGTGTGTGGGGAGCCCTCTAGTGTCGGAAGCCATTTTTTGCACAGACCCTGCTATATCACCCATGGTGTGTGGCACAGAATTCCCAGATTTGAAGTTTCTGACAGGGTTAATAGTGAAGGTTTCTAAAATAGAATTTGAGAAATAATTAGAGGACAAAAAAGAATTCTGCCTGTTACAACAGGAGTTTCGATCGTAATGATGTTCAAACTGAGACTCCTAGAGAGGTGACATGGGGACTGGCATTTCCAATGGTCCTCTCCCTCCTGTACCTTTCAGATAGGACCTTTTTGTCGGGTGACAAGCACTGCAAATGTCTCCTCCAAACCTGCATTCTCTACTGTCATCCTTCTGATGTCTTTTGGTAAACACAGTTCTTATGCTAATACAGTCAATCTTTTTACATGCTTAATTCTTTTAATAAATTCTTCCTTAACTTGGCAAAAGTATTTATGGAATTTTCCTCTCATAGTACTGGGTTTCTTTTTATACATGTGATATTCTCTCTCTCTCTCTCTCTCTCTCTCTCTCTCTCTCTCTCTCTCTCTCTCTCTCGTGCACATGAGTGTGTGTGTGCGTGTATGGTGTATGTTGTGCACAAATGCACTCGTGTATGCACACATGAGTATGTGTGTGGGCACACATGTGAGTGTGGGAGCACATGGATATACATACATGTAGAGGACACAGGTTGACATCACATGTGGGGGATATACATGGTTATAAATACATGAGGAGGATGCAAGTTGGTATCACTTATTTACATATGTATATAGGCAGTGCTTGTGGGCATACACGAATATAAAGAACAGGATTGAAATCGGGTGTCTTCCTTGATCTCTTTAATTACTGAAGCAGTATCTCTCAATAAACGCAGAGTCTGCTGATTCGGTGGTCTAGCTAGCCAGTGTGCTCTGGGCAGCCGCTGTTTCAACTCTCTGAGTGTTGAGATTACAAGTGGGGCACCAATCCTGCCCAGATATTATGTCAGTACTGGGTACCCGAAGCCCAGTTCTCACACTTGCACAGCAAGCACTGTACCTACTAAGCTATCTTGCTGATTCTTGCAAAAGCTTCAATAAACTCCCATAGTCAGGCCTATGATAAACTTTATTTTTTTATGTAGCATATAAGGTAAGAGTCAAAGTTAATTTCTTTCCATGTCTGATCTTCTTCCATAACCTGACAAGACTAGCATTTTCTCCCCCAGGGTCCCAGTGACATGAATGTGGAATCCACATTTGCATAGACCTGCCTCTCGGCTTCATAACACCGACTGGCCTTTTCTATCATATTTTGCTTTGGGTTATTTTGTTTCGTTTGTTTGTTTGTTTGTTTTTTGTCTTGAAGGTACAACTTACTTAGAATAAGATACACAAATCTGAAGGGTAAGTACTTCTCTGCTTCTAAAACACTGTTAAATTAGCTTCTTGCTGTTACTATAACAAATTTCCATAAACTCAGAGGCTCAAAGATCACAAAGTGTTAGAGAACTCTAGTCAGTTACACAATACGATTATCAAGGCATCTGCAGTACGGTGTCCTTCAAGAGGCTCAATTGGAGAATCTTATTTAGTTCCAGCTTTCCCATATTCAAAATTAGCAATCCCAAATGTCTTTTTGTCATATCAATCTATTTCAGCCAGGAAAGACTGATGGGACATGGCAGGGTCCACTTGAATTATTCAGTATCTTCCAACCTAAGATCCACTAAATTACATGTGTGTTTCATTACATGTGTGTCTGTTTTGGTATTTAAGGTTATATACATTCACAGGTCCCACCTTGGGGACCGTAGTTTTGTCTACCATATACACATACACACAGACCAAACTAGCCAATCTGTGGCACTCTGAATGAGATTGGTGCCCATAGGCTCAGATATTTGCCAGCTTAGTCCTTGGTCGGTAAACTGTCCAGGAAGGATGTGGAGGGGAGGCCTTGCTGATGGAGGTGTGTCACTGAAAATGGGCTTTAAGGTTTCAAAAGCCCATGCCAGGCCCAGTGTCTCTCAGCCTGTGGGTCAGAATATAGCTCTCAGCTACTTCTCCAGCACCATGCCTGACTCCCTGCCACCACGCTCCCCACCATGACCATAATGGACTAAGCCCCTGACATTGTAAGCAAGCCCCGAATTAAACACACTCTTTTATTGTAAGAGTTGCCTTGGTCATGGTGTCTCTTCATAGCAATAGGACAGTGGCTTAGATAAATACCATCCAGACTAATATAGAAACATATTAATCACTTCATCCCATAGCCTTAAGCGTATGTAGAAATGGAAACAGATGGCTTGATGATAGACTGCCATTTACTCTAAACCACAAGGGCAGGAGGCAGATGACTACTGGCCACCATACTGACAACAGACTGTGGCTTCTTGATTTTTTTTTTTCCCTGAATGAATCTCACATGTCTGTTGGCGTGTGCTGCTTGTTTTCCGCCACTTGGTGAATAGCCTCCACTGATCGTAAGAAGTAGCAGCGCTTCAACATGTGAACAGTACGGTCATAAGCTCACAGGCAGTTTAACCTAAATGAAAACTGCCTATAGAGGATGTCCAGTTAAATTTCAACTTCAGGACAACGTCAGTCTACTTTACTGCAAGTATATCTTCAGTTCTCATACATTTACATAAAAGAAAGCGCTCAGGAATTATCTGAAATTCAGCCGGGTGTTTATATTTTTATTCACTAGATCCCATACGCCAATGGCCTTAGTGAGTATAATCCTCATAGTTCTACCTAATGTGAATTAGTTCTTTTCTCTCTGTGTTTACTGAGTCAAGTTCAATTACATTTAATATGTGGTTGCGTGGTCATTTCTCCTTGGCTGCCAATAACCTGACTGTACCTGCTGAAAGAGTGAGCCTTACACCAAACAGTTTGTATTGAGCCCCTTCAATACTTCTTTGGAGTGCGAGATTTACTGTTCTGCCATTCTCTTTATCGACTTTGTTTAAACACACACACATACAGCACATTCTTTCCAGGGTGTGGAGAAGGTGGGTGAGAAAGCAAAACAATGCCTGGTACAGAGCGTGTGGCCACCACATGTCACATGCTGCACCTGCTGGGGTGGGTGGGGTGGCTGTATACAGAGGGGAGTCCATGAAGTATCCCAATAGAGCAGTCTCCTCAAGGACACAGCTCAGCTCAGTGGTCAGAGGATGTGGAGTATGGGAAATGAGTCTAGAAGCCCAGGGTACTGCTGGGGCTTTGCCTGAGTGCCCTGTAAACAGCGCCAGGTACCAACATAGACACTCGAAGAGCAGCAGCAGGCTCCAGGCTCTGTGGCTATGATGTTCTAGCCCAATTTACAGATCTGGGAGCCAGGGTGTTTTAAAACATCACCACTCACACAACTGTCCCCTCAGCAAATAGGCCTGCCAGCCTATAGTCCCCTACTCAGTAGACTGTGGTCGGAATCATTTAAGCCCAAAGTGTTTGACACTAGCCTAGGCAACAAGAGCCTGGAGAGGGGGGCGGGGAGGTTGGACCCCTACCTTCCTTGTGTGCAGATGGCCGGTGGCCACTCCCCAGCTAACCCCGATAAATGCTGCTCACCTTTGCTTGCATGGCCTGCTGAGTTAGTTGCCCTCTGGGAAATGCTGCTTGTGTTCTCCATACCCACACAGTTCATCCCACTCCTCACCCTGAGCTCCTTCCCTCAGATCTCCATCCCCAATTCCACACTGCCCTTCAGCATCAGGGAAGAGCTAGCTCATCCTGGGCCATTGCCCATCACACACGGCTCTGACCTCTGACCTCCTGCTCTTCTGGGTCAAGAACCAGACTCTAATCCTGCTCAGGTCACTCTGTGTGCCTCTAAAGCCTCCCGGAAAGCATGGACTTCACAGCCCAGGGTACTTTCAACACTCTCGGGGCCTTCCTTCCTTATCTCCCAGTCCCCACCATACACCCTGGAAACAACATAGCCTGGACTCACACAGACCGAGATCCTCCACTGCCCGTCACAAGCTCCCAGATGGTCTTTCTCATACAGCAGCCCCACAAGGAGCACAGGCCCTGACCACACAGTATGCAGAGACACCGTCTGGTGCCACGGTGCTGGGTAGAGCAAGGGTGGCTGCTACTCCAGAAACTCGACTTGATAACGGGCCACCTCAAACTGGGACCCCTTCTTTGTGAGCCCTGTCACAGCCACCCTTCCATAAAGGCTCTATCTAGGAGCCATCAAAGAAAGCAGGAAGAGTCACTGTAAAAATCCTCCTCTTAATTTCTGCCTTGAACAGACAGAATTTTAGTTTTAGTTGAGGTTCTGAGTTTTGAGGCTTTGTGTTTGTTTGTTTGTTTGTTTGTTTGTTTGTTTGAGATGGGGATGAATGTAGCCCAGACTAGACTTGAACTTGCCATGCAGTTGAGGAAGGTCATGTCTCTAATCCTCCTGTCTCCATCCTCCCCATAAGGTCTGAAATTACGGGCATGCAATGTGCCACAATGTCCTTGAGACAGGGTCATGTTACAAAGCCCAGACTGGCCTTGACCATGGGTCCTCCTGCATCAGCTGTCTGTGTGTTTGTTTGAGTTGTTTGTTTGTTTATTTGTTTTGGTGGTCTCTAAGCCTCTTAAGTGCTGGATATGGGCATGCGCCATCGTGCCTCATCAGACCAAAATGCTATTCTGTTTTGTGTAGTAGAGAAATCTTCAGAGGAAAGTAACGGCTGGTCCTTTGGTTTAGTAGTCCTACAATGCTCGTTTTTAGAATGCGGACCCTGAATTCTCTCTAGAAAAGAAACCCAAATCAGAAGAGTCTACCATTTGAGTGTCACCGGCCATAGGAGAGGCAGCAACTGGAAATTCCATTTTCTCTATCCTGCTAACACATGAGCAGAGGTTACCAAGCTTTGCTATGACGTTCAACACGGGAGGCAGAGCCCAGCTATCCAACTACGCAAATCCTGTCATGAGACATCAAGAGATGACCCTGACATATTTCAAACATATAACAGTGACATACCAGAATTCACAGACACCTCAAATCCCATGTCTTCTACAGCCGTTCGGAGTTCGTCCAAGCTGACTATGGAGGGGTCGTAAAGAACTGCTCCAGTCCCTTCTGCCAAAGAGATGGATGTTTGCTGCACACCTTTCCTCTGGGACAGCATGTCTTCAATGGGCTGAGCAGATGAGGCACAGGTAATGCCGCTGATGGTGAGCACCGCAGTCCTGCCCGGGCCCTGCTCCTGGTGTCTCTGGGAGGAGCCACTTTGGGGCTTATTCTCCTCTACTCCATCGGGAAGAGACACTTTAAAGTGCCCAGGTGGTAGTGCCTCGATGGCTGTCTGTAGGAACAAGGGGGTGACACAAGAAGGGTCATACTGTACTTGGGCGGTTTTGTTCTCCAAAGACACGTGAATATTTTGAACCCCCGGGAGTTGGCCTATATTTCCTTCAATATTCAAAACACATGATTTACAGTGCATGCCATCTATTCTTAGTGGGAGGGTGGCCAGGTAGCTCCCCTGGTGCCCCAGGGTCTCAAAATGATTGGAAATCTGGATAGGAGAGACCGTCTCTTTCTTTAGGTTAGTGCTTTCTAACTTGTTGATATCAATTGGTCCCAGCCTTAAGGGAGCTGTTCTGTTCTTGATGGCAGCTTCAAATCCCATGTCACAGATGTGGTCCCTGAGGTCTTCGGGTTGAATGAGGTAAGGCTGATATGTAATGACTGCCTCTTGGTTGCTTAGGGAGACTTTGATTCTCACAACCCCTTGCAGTTTCCGGATCTTGCCCTCGATGGAGCTGACACAGGACTGACAGGTCATGCCCTCTACCCGGAGCTTGACCACCGCCTCCTGGGCTGGGGAGGACCTGGAAGGCCAGGAGGCGGCCTTTCCTTCTGCAGCGCTGGCCTCAAAGCCCATATCCTCAATCTGAAGGCAAATCTGCTGCAGGTTCATGACAGACGGTACATATTTGACAGTGGCGCTGCCTTGTTCCAGAGACACCTTAATGTTCACAATGCCTTTCAGACTGGAGATCCTGTCCTCAATGGACTTGACACAAGAATGACAAGTCATGCCCAGGATGTTAACCACATCAGTGGCTGCCGGGGACGAGCTGGTGCTGTCCAGACCCCCTTCGTAGCCAACATTGTCGAAGGCGAAGCTCTGCTTCATTGATTGCTCCCAGGGCCGGCCGGGCAAAGCAAGTTTAGATAAGATCTGAAAGAAAAGGAATTAACAATTTTATCCTTTGGTAGCAATTTTACACTTGCACTGCCAATCCCATGAGCACCTTTGGACTGAGGAAAAGTCATGAGCAATGCCCCCAGGCTCCTGAAGATGGACTGTGAGAACCCTATAACTCTACAGAAGGTCTGTCCCTGGGCTTAGAAATCTTACTTAACTTGAGCTGAGCTGCATCCACTCCTGAAACCCCATTTAAACATCAACAGCTAATTGTCCAAAGACTGAACCCCAAGCCCAATATAGCTGATCAAATACCTGACAAGTTGTGGGAACAGAAAACAAAGCTTGAAACAGCCACTCAACAGAGACAATGTTTTCATACCACGAAGGCCGGTACTGCACATCTCACACCAGGGGGCAGCAGGGAGAGTCTACCAAACCCTCCCCTACAGGCACTAACTCCAACCCCTACATTTGGCCTGGGTGCCACATCCAGTGCCCCAGAACTGGTTGGCACTGTTGTGCAGTCACTATGGCCAGGTTCTGGTCAAGGTACATACCCTGTGCAGCAGCCCAGACCCTTCTTCTACCGTATGATTTCATCCTTCCTGAGCCATAGCCAACTTGCAGGCCCAGTCTGACATCACATATCTCACACTGGAATCCACTCTGGTGAGTTTACCAGCTCCTCCCTTCCACACACCTTCCTCAACCCCAGGATGTAGCTCAGGTCCAAATCTAGTGCTCTCCCCTAGTCTGGTCAGACCAGACCACCCTCTCTCTAATCTCCAGGCTTAGACCAGAACATGTATACAGTGTACCAGCCCAGCCCTTGTCCACCTGACTTCATCCCAACCACACTATATTTAGACTTCAAGCTGAATCCGGCCCAAAAATTCTGTGCTCTTTCCCAGCATGCTATGTTCACATCAAACACAGAACTAACAAAAGATGTCCACATGCCCACGTCTGATGACGAAAATACAAATACAAAAAATACACTATTCCAGCCACACCCAAATCTACCAGTCCTACAGAAAGTTTTCCAGTGAGAATTACTTAGATGAAGTCCAAGACACAAAACTTAAAAGAGCAACCATAAACTTCATCAAAATAATTTAAAGCCCACCCCCAGTAACACACTTCTTCCAACAAAGCCACACCCCCTAATCCTTCCCAAACAATTCCACCAACTCCAGACCAAATATGCAAATATATGAACCTATGGGGGCCATACGCATTCAAATTACCACAAAGATGGAATTTTAAAACACAATATCCTAGCCAGAAAACTCAGGCGGGGGGGCTACAAGCAGAATGGATCAAGATGAAGATAGAATATCAGGATTTGAAGATAAAAGTCCCAACCAGCCACAGAATCAAAGATGATGAACTTAAAGCATGGGGAAAGAACATGGAAGACACTATGAAAAAACCAAACTGTCACATTCTTACAAGAAGCCTGGAAACCCAACTAGCCACTGTCATTCACTGGAGGAGACACCAGCCAAATTCCCAATGTCTCTACCACTAACAATTTTCCTGACACATATGCTCCGTAAGCCCCCACACACTCCCCTTCCGAAATCTAACACTGCTCCCCTGCTACTACTGCAAAGCAAAGCAAAATTACTTCACAAGGTGACTACTGGGATGGGTCTCAGTAGTGTCAAAATCAACTGTTAATCTTACCCAAGGCTCTCAAACAAAAAACCCTTTCAGCTCTATATAATCTCTTCTACCCAGGACCTCTGGCCCTCACTGAGATCTGTGAACATGGGATTACCTGTGCCCACAGGACAGACAACTGCTATAATAGGTCTCCTCTGTGTGCAAAGCCTGCCAAACCACTAACCCCAACTCTCTTTTCCCAACCCGTCAGGCAGGCTGGTCTCTCCCGGCTTCTGGCTGGCAGACAGATTTAACTCAAATGCTTCCATCTAGAAGGTACAGGTTATCTTCTTGTCCTACATTCACAGGATGGGCTGAAGCTTTCCCCGCCACCCACAAGACAAGCCACGATGGTGACCAGAGCCTTCACCACAGATGTAACATTGCACAGATTTTGGCCTTCCCTGTTCTCTACAATAGACAAATTTAATCTCCAAATGTCTAGCCACATTCTTTAACAACAAAGAAAACCTATACATTTCATACCATTCCCAATCCTCTGGCAAAGTGAAACACATGGACTAGAGTTAAAAGATTCCCTAACTAAACTATCCATAAACTTGCATTTAGCCTGGAACAAATTCCTCCCACTGGTTCCTATAAAGATCAGTTCTTCCACATGTAAATCCACAAACCCAAGCACCTTTGAACTTTCAGAGGGTAGGTCCCTGGAAATCCCAGGGTTGTCAGCTCCTACCTTGCAACACTTACCTCCCCTGCTCCACCTTCCTCTCCTCCAACGCCTCAGACAAATCCTTTGGACAAACATGGGCCAAATACTCTTACTTCACAGCCCCTACTTAACCTTAAGCCTTATCTTGAGGTTGGACAATGGGTACACTTCAGTGCTCCACACATGACATAAACTCCACGACAAGAAGTGGGACGGGCAACGCAAAGTCATAATCACTACATCCGAAGCAACAGAACTCCAAGGGCTCCCTGCTTGGAACTCAGAACTCCATTTGCCCAGGAAATAAGCTAAAATTCTTAAGGCAGGGCTGTCCACTGTTCAAATCCTTTTCAGTGTTGTCCACGAAGCCCTAGCAGGGGCAATAAGATATGAGAAGAAAATTAAAGAGATGCTATAGGAAAAGAATAAGCCAAACTATCCTTATGTGCAGATGATACAACATACACAAGAAATCTCCAAAATACCACAAAAAAAAAACTTCTAGAAGAGGTAAAAAAAAAAAAACTTTCAGCAAAATGGCAAGATACAAAACAAAATCAACTTGCGAAAATCAGTAGCCTTTCTGTCCACCAACAACTGACACATTAAGAAAGAGATCTTAGACACACTTCCATTCACAGTAGTCTCGATGATAATAAACTCTCTTGAAGTAAACTTAACAAAGAAGGAAAATAATATTCAATAAAAACTTTAAATCTTATGGAAGACAGAAGAAAACACTAGAAAGTGGAAAGACATTGAATGCTCATGGATTAGAATAACACTATGAAATGATGCAACCCCCATACAAAATTCCCATTGTGTTCAATACAGAAGTAGAAAACACTATCCTAAAATCCAAAAAGAACCCATGGCCAAAATAATTCTGAATAAAAGAGCAATGTCAGAGGGATCACAACTCCAGATTATAAATATAGGGCCATAGTTAATAAAGACAATATGGTACTGGCACAAAACTAAACACATAGGCCGCTGAAACAAGATCAACGGCCCAAAGATGAGTCCACAGAACTTCAGCCACTTATTATGTGACAAAGATACCCAAAGCATAAACTGGAGGAAAGAAAGCCTCTTCATCAAATGGTGACGGCAAAACTGCATCTCCAGCTGCATCTCATTATGAAGAAGAATGATTCTAGACATGTACTTATCATCTTGAATAAAAACTAATTCCAGATGGATCAGAGCCCTCGATGTAAAACCTGAAACTGTCAGAAGAAAACATACTCTCCATCCTACAGGTGTAGTGAAGGACTTTCTGATAGGACTCCATTTGCCCAGGAAATAAGCTTAAAAACTGACCTGCACAGCCAAGGAAACAATCAGTGGGGTGAAGGAGAAACCCACAAAGTGACAGACACTCTGCCAGTTATACATCTGACAAAGGATTAATATCATGACTATATACATAAAGAACTCAAAAAAAAAAAAGGTGGGATTGGAAACTGGTGCCGGGTGTGGTAGCACACGCCTTTAATCCCAGCACTCAGGAGGCAGAGGCAGGCGGATTTCTGAGTTCAAGGCCAGCCTGGTCTACAAAGTGAGTTCCAGGACAGCCAGGGCTATACAGAGAAACCCTGCCTCGAAAAAACCAAAAACCAAACCAAACCAAAACAAAACAAAAAAAGGAAATTGGTACAGCCACTTTCAAAGTCAGTGTGGAAAATTCCCAAGAGCTAAAACTACATCTACCCTGTGACCTAGGTAGAGCACCCATTGGCATATGCCCAAGGGACTGGGCATCTTACTATGCAGGCACAAGCTCAGTCATGTTCCCTGCTTCTTTATTCCCAGTAGCTGGGGAGTGGAACTAACTCCAGTGCTCTGCAGCTGTCTGATTAACACGTGGTACATAAACACAATGAGATCCTATTTGGCTGAAAAGAAAAATGAGGTCATGAGCTTTGCACGTATATGGATGGAGCTAGAAAAGACATAGTGAGCAAGGTCACCTGGGCCCGGACAGACAGACATCACATGTTCTCTCCCGTCGGGGTCTCCTAGCTCCAGATCTCCAGATGCGAGCATATATTCTGTAATTACGGAATCCAGGAAAGTAAGAAGGGACTAGGGTGGGAGAGAGACCTAGAGAGGGAAATAGCAAGATAAATAATATGAAGGGAGAAATGGGAAAAATAAGGGGGGCAAAGGGTAGGGGGTCAACACAGATGGAGAGGAAGGGGGAGGGGCAAGTCACACAAAGGATGATGGGAATCATTATTATGTATCTCAAATTATGTATAATACATGTATAGGTATACATTAATAATTTAAACGAAAGTTAAGACACCTTGACCTTGCTCCCCCGCCAAGAATCATAGATTATTCAACAAAAACTCCAGTACCAGGCGTGAGGAATTCTGTTTTGAATTGTTGGTCAGGAGAGTCCAAGAGACTCCCAAAACAATACAAGCTTCTGCTTCTGCTTCTGCCCTGGATTGCCTGCTAGAGGGGGAGGAAGCAAGGTCTCTCCTGCTAAAGACACCATGTACTTCAGACACAGGACTTGGCGCATCAGAGCTGGATCTGACCTGAACATCTCCTCCCCGAGGACTAGCTTCAAGGTACCAGAAAGTTCTATGCAGCTGCTAAAAGAGGAGAGCAGCCAATAGCCTACCTAGCTCTGGTTCCTACAGCAATGACCAGCATGCCAAGATACCCCTTAGAGAACACCACCAGCAAGGGACATGCCAACATGGAAAGGGATCTCCCAGGGCCCACCCCAATAAAAGGAAGGAAGGAAGGAAAGAAGGAAGGAAGGAAGGAAGGAAGGAAGGAAGGAAGGAAGGAAGGAAGGAAGGAAGGAAGGGCAACTAAGAAATGCTGAGAATGGGAGAAAGCCTTCCCTAGGAATAAGGCTCCTAAATGCTTATCCAATATACCAATTGGTCAGCCTTGAGATCATATACACACAAGTAATACTAAATGAGTTGAGCAGGTTATATTTATACATTTATGTATATATGTATGTAATAATAACAAAGAGGCCACAAATATGAGAGAGAGAGACAGAGAGACAGAGAGAGAGAATGAGAGCACAATTAGAGTGTAAGAGCAGCTGGAGGAGAGAATGGGAAGGGGGAAATAATATAATTATACTTTAATTTCAAAAAAATAATTTTAAAAACCCACTAAAGATTTCCTCTTTTTTTCACTAATTTATTCACTTTATATTACAATATCATCACCACCACCCCCGCATCACACAGCTCCCCCACCCATTCCTCCTCCATTTCTCCTCTGAGAAGGGGGACTCCCCAGGGTATCCCCCACCCCAGCACATCAAGTCACTGCAGGACTAGGTGCATCCTCTCCTTGAGGACAGACAAGGTGGCCCACCACTCAGTATTGTCTACATCACCCCACCCTGAATGGAGAAAATGGAGAGCCAGGCCATCTCAAGGTGTAAAAGCATGAATACAAAATAAGAAAACTGAAGACGTTTGTGAAATTACTGGGCTCAAGTCGGCAAGATAGCTCAGCAGGTAAAGGTAAAGGGGAGCCAAGTCCCCATGACTCACTTGGTGGGAGAAGAGAAGCAACTCCTATCAGGACATTCTGATACACACACACACACACACACACACACAACACACACACACACACACACTGACTAGGGTTGTGAAGGCTCCCTTCTGCTCTGACATCCTGTCATCTTGAACCTGTCCATTGTCACCCTAACGGTATCCAATGGATGTGGAGAGTATGGATGCTTTCTGGAGGGGAGGAGAGCACAGTGCGATTTCCTGTCTCCCTGTAGTACAGTGAGAACCCTCCCCCAGCCCTGCCCCACCTGCCCTCACTGTTACTGAACCCTGAAGAACTCAACAGCCCTTCCATCTTAAACTTGTGCTGAGTTGCAAATCCCAGACGGAACAGGCAGTGTCTTAATTCCCTATGTCTTAAAAGTCTGATTTTTCTGTAATTGTTATCAGCACTCCATCACCTTTGGGTACGTGGCTGCAAAGACTCACTCCCAGGGCCCAGAAGCAGAAAGTGCAAGTGGAGTGCGTGCCTGTGAGCAAAGCTGTGGAGGTATGCTGAGGAGAAAATGGTAAAATAAAATAATAATCAATCAATCAATATGTAAATAAATAAATAAGTACCCCTGATTCATACAGTACACACCAAAACCTGGGTCACTGATCCGTAATGCTCCCTCGAAGAAGACAAATGCCGACAATTCAACAGGAAAAAGGTGCTTTGTCCCAGAAAAAGGAAACATAAATTATCAAAAAGGAGATGCTAGGCCAATATCAGTGGTATGAACCCATCATGGCAGGGACTGGGAAACTCAAGTGGAAGGGTCACAAGTTCGATTCCAGCCTGGACAACACAACGTGTTGTCTCAAAGGAAAAGCATGAGGGGCAGGAGAGATGGCTCGACAGTTGAGAGCTCTGGCTGCTCTTTCAGGAGACCAGGGTTCGATTCTCAGCATCCACAAGGCTGGCAGCTCACAACCATCCCAACTCCAGTTCCTGAGGACCCAGTGCCCTCTACTGCCATATGTAGGTACTGTGTGCCATGTACATGGTTGCACAAGATATACAGGCAGTCAAAATACCCACGCACATAAAGTATAAATGAAAGAAAAGAATAGGTCCTTCTCTGATCTCCTTCAAGGGAATGGAAGCTCTCTGGAGGACAATCTAGCAGTGCCTATTAAAATAACAAATTCACAAAGGTTTGACTCAGCAACTCAGCTCCTGAGAATTCATCCAAGAAATGTGCAGTGTGAAATGAAGTTTCTAGAGTAACAATGACACTGATTTTATAAAAGCAGAAACAATAAGAGTCTGGTAGGCTAGTTATTACATAGCCACAAACTGGAATACTACACAGCTCTGAGCATGAATTAGGCAGCACTGCACATACTGAAGTAGACTGAAATATATTGTTCAGTGCAAAGAACAAGGTACAAGATACGTAGTGTTTCATGTTTAGGTGTTCTATTGCTATACAACTTAACAGCTTGTAATGACAGCTCAGTTTCTCACCTTGGATGAGAGTCAGTGGTAACAGCCCATCCCTGCCATCATGTGCAGTGACCTGAACCTCACTGGAGCTGGAGAATGACAGCTCACTCTTCACACGCCTGCTAACCTGGGCCTCGATGCCAGCTGGAAGGTCAGCTGGAGTTGGCAGACCAGTCCAGTTTGCCACATAGTTTTTTGTTATGGCTAGGTAGCGGATTCCAGTGTCACGGTGGCAAGCATTCCCTGAGAACAAGTCTTAACATGTAAGCACTGTTAAATCCCTGTTGGTCGTTGTCAGTCCCAATGCCCAACTGTTGGGATGGAAGGGAATTAACACAGGGCTTGAATAAAACCATTCGAGGCAAGAGACCGTTAGGCAGGCGGGTTATCCTTAGGGAAATGCCTAAGGAACCAACATGGTGTGAAGAGGATGGGCAGCTGAGGGACCAGACTGCACAGGAACAAGGAAGTCATTGTTACTACACAATATGCAATGCATATGAGTTAACATTCTGAAAATTAATTGATTTAAAAGTTAAAACAGTATGAAGGCAACAGAGGCCTGAGACGGCGACTTGACCAGGGTCAGCAATGATTAACACTGATTCAAGGGAAAAGACATCAAGAGTAGAAGAAAAACTAAGAGTCGACTGAAGAACATTCACTTGCATCTAGCATCATAGAAAATAGAAACTGCCTCCTTGTAGCAAGACACAGCCCTTCAACCATCTCATGTGCTGGAAGAAAATTCTATAGATATTTTTTTCTCTACTACCCACCCTCCATGAGCTGGTTCTAGCTCTGCCTGTGTTATCCCAAAGTCAGGCCTCATCACCAGAGCTCTCAATCCCTGCCCAGCTGATTCTACATATTCCTGGCAAAGGATTTGTGGAAGTGTTAGAGGAAATTGATCAGTCACAGACAATACTCAGTGCTCAGCCTGTTCTACACAGGCAGGCTTTCTACAACAGGCACTTAAGATACAAAGCCTTTCAAAGGACAGTTACGAAATGACCGTCAAGGGTCTCCTTTGCCTCTCTGTTGCAGTACTGAGTGAACCTTGGCCCTCCTGTGTGAACACTCTACCACAGAGCCACACCGCAGCGAGAACAATCTGTCAACAGTCACGTGGGGTGTTTGGATCGCTTTCGGGGTGGACAAGTGGTGTGTGCATGTTCTCAGCTCCATTCTTTAGCACTGTGTTTGCAGATAGAGTAGAAAGGAACTCTCCTGCTCGGGTTTATATTAAAAATCAACACAGCTTACACTGCAAGCTCTGAAAAAGAATCCTCGAGTTAGCAGGCTGGGGTTGAAAGTGTGCCGGGAAAAGGCCTGTAGGAGCCTCTGGTTCATCCCATTGCGCCTCAGGGCACCATCCTTGGGAACATCTGAAGACTTGAGAAGGAACGCCTGCCGGCTTCTGACAGAAACTCCCGTTTGTTTTCTGTTGTTTGAAGCAGGTGTCATTGCTACATTGTTACATTGCTATTGTCTGGGCTACAGCCCAGAGCAACGGCCACTCTGGGAAAGCAACAGATGTGCTACTTGGCCCAGCCTCACCTCAGAATTCTCTGGACATCAGATTCAACAGGCAGGAAGATGAAAATGATTGCCACACTCAAAGCATCTCACACAGGGCCAGGGGTACGGCTCTGCTTTGGGGGTGGGGGGAGGAGGAAGGAAGAAGGGGATCTTATCCAAATTATCCCAGGTATCCAGACAGACGGGTGTTACTCTCTTAATAGTCCCAATGTGGGAGAACTGATGTCTCTATGTTGAGCCACCTCAAGCATACAGGAATATATATACGCCTATGCATTAGCACAGACGTTTTGAGGTTTATCTTTAAGTGTTCTAGTGTTTTTAATTATATATTTTGAAACTTAAAATTTTTAATTTAAAAAAATAAATGTTATGTTTGTGTGTGTATGTGGCTTGCGTGTGTGCATTTGTGACATGTGTGTATGTGTGTGTGTGTGTGGTGTTTTGTGTGTACATGCACGTACACAGCATGCTTCCCTATGCATATGCATGAAGAGGTCACTGAGCTTCAAGGGTCTCTATTGCTCTTGTCCTTTTTTGAGACCGTCTCTCACTGAACCCGGAGCCTGCCTTTCAGCAAGCTGCCCGGAGAGCCCCCAGGAAGTGTCTTTCTTCACCCTGAGCGCTGGGGTTACAGTGGGTATTGATGTCCAGTTTTACAAGAGTGCTGAGGACGCGAGCTTAGGCCCTTACACCTGCACAGCTAGTTCCTTACGCATTAAGCCATCTCCCCTGCCCAAGTGAGTAAAATTAATTAATAAATAAATAGAGTTAGCAAACTTTCTCTTGTCTCTCTGTTTCGGTGTCTCTCTCAGTGTGTGCATGTGTTATTTTCAATATCAGCCAGCTAAATTTACAAAATAAAAATTCTGAGACAGTGGTACCCTCTCCAGCTGCCACTCCACACTGTCTCAGGATACCCTTTAGCAACACTCAGTGGGTGCAAGGCAGGGTCGGGGCAGAGACCAGGCTCCATGCTGTCATCTGGAACAGCCTAGGAAAATACCCTAACTCTAAGGTACACAGGCACACCCAGATTCCTGGCTCAGATGCAGAAGAGAGGTCCCACACAAAGCCCTCATAAGGCAGAGTCAGAGAATATTACAAAGACAAAGGCGCTCACGGCAAGCTGCCCTAGATTTCACACGTCCCTGCCCAAGGAGAAACTGGGAAAGAGTCTCTTGGAATTGTCTACAAATTCATCAAAAATAAATAAATAGCAATTGAAAATAATGGGAGGAATCCTGGAGGTTCAACCCAGGGCCTGAATGCACTGCTAAGCCTTATCTCTGGTCAATAATCGCCTCAGAGCATTGTGAGATGAAAGCAAAATAAAGAATCTTCAAATAAAACTGTTCCGGTTGCCAGGACCAAAGTACAGTGGTCCTTCAACAGATGCCAATCTCTCTCCTCCACCCCTCTCCCCCTAGAAGACTGGAGCGACCTCTAGGTGCAAACTTAACCCCAGTCCCAGTCGCCAGGGCCTCTCAGTTTGTGTTCTACTGCACTGACCTGGGACCTCCTTTCCAGGGTTCTAGCTAAAACTCCCGGTGACAATTCTTCCTCTGGCTGGGGAGGACCTTTCTCCTCCGAAGACGCCGATCGGGCCAAGCTCCCAAGCCCCGAGCTCCTCCTGAAGGTGCACCTCTTCTGCACAGACAGCAGTGTCACCTGGGGGTTACTCAGACTGGCCAGGAAAGAGTGTTCCAGGTTCTGGTGCATCTTGCCCTGAGCTTTCTCCATAGTAGGGTCCACCGTCGCTCCTTCCCTTCCCACAGTCCAGCTTCACCACACTTCTGGTACGGAGAGAAATGCTTTCAAAAGGTCTTGCTCATTAGCAGGGACAGGCACCCTTCCCAGCCAGAGAGGGGAAACTGCATGCAGGGAGCGGCAGTCTTCAGTCTGCGGCCAGCTCAGGAACTTGCACACACTGCATACCGCAGCCACTGTGGGCCTATTTGCTTTGTTTATCTCCACCCAATCCAACTGGCTGCCTCTTGCTCGCTCGGCACAGGTGTGGGCTGCTGTGCACCTCAGCACAAAATCCATACACACCGCAAGCACTGCATCCTGGGGCCCCAGGCGCCTAATCGTCTCCCAAAGCCAGGCACAGCTTCCTTTTGGCCACCTGTACTCCTAGAAACCTGGCTAGGGACAAAAGCGCTGGGCTAGCCAATTCCTTGTGGTGCCAAGCTGCAAGGGTTTTCCTGGAATAACTTCAGTGGCCTCTTCCAAGGCTCCAGTCCTGGCAGAGGACAGCCTGCTGGGCGAGAGAAGTGTCCCCCGGGCAGGGTTTGCATTCCCATGCAAACCATGTCTCCTGCAGCTTTGTTTCCCCTTGACTTCAGTGAGAACTGACTGCACAAACTCATGGCAACAGGGCTCATTCGTCCTTTATACTGGCACAAATAGTGAGAACTAATCCATAATTCAGGCTTCTCAGGCTACCTGCTGTTCCACCTGAGGATTAATAGACAGACAGAGACACGCACAGTGTGGAAATCCAGGCAGTTGCCCTCTGTAAGACGACAGGGCAGTCTCCATTCCCATCCCCCCACCTGACCCATAGGGCATGACTTCATGTCCCATGGGAGGAACCACTCAGACAGACAATAATCCTGGCAACAGCCACGGTTGGTGTGTGGAGGGTATACGATGCAGACTGAACTGAACCAGTACGTAAAGCAGCTACTCTGCTCTTGTCTGCATCAATCTTTGCAGCCAAATACATCACTTTCAGGTCGCTAGAACATGTATTTAGAACCCATGCCCTTCTGTGTCCACACAATGACACCCTTTCCCTACCTGAAAATGGTGTCAAGAACTCTGGATAAGAGATCTCTTCTTGGGCTAGTGGTAGCTCAGCGGTAGAGCCCAGGAGAAGCTGCTTAGCATGTTCTGCCCCAGGTTGCAGCTCCAGGAGTACAACCCCAACAACCATCTCATCCACCCACCTACCCACCTGCCAACCAACCCATCCACCCACCTACCCACCCAACAACCTGCCCACCTAACAACCAACCCATCTACCCACTCACCCAACAACTGCCCACTCATCAACCAACCAATCCATTCACCCACTCAACAACTGCCTACCCAACAACCAACCCATCTACCCACCTACCCAACAACTGCCCACCCACCAACCAACCAATCCATTCACCCACTCAACAACTGCCTACCCAACAACCAACCCATCTACCCACCTACCCAACAACTGCCCACCCACCAACCAACCAATCCATTCACCCACTCAACAACTGCCTACCCAACAACCAACCCATCTACCCACCTACCCAACAACTGCCCACTCACCAACCAACCAATCCATTCACCCACTCAACAACTGCCTACCCAACAACCAACCCATCTACCCACCTACCCAACAACTGCCCACTTACCAACCAACCCACCCACCAACCAACAGAAGCCTGTTTTCTTTGAAACCCACCAGTGGTCCACTTGCCAAGGGCATTCACTATTCTTTTCCTCTCATAAGGATCTGACATTGCCGTGCTTCTGAAACACAGTCAGTAAATCAACTCCTCCAAAATGAGTATGCACTTTATTTTTATCTCCCAAGTTCACAACCAAAACCAAAAGGGATCCTCGATCAGTCTCTAGGAAATGCTGGCCGTGCTAGAGCCCAACAATGGAGAGACAAGTGAGGCGCTAAGGGCTTGAGCTCCCAGCCTTCCAGCCAGAGCCCAACATTGCAACAGCAGAGACCGCTCAGAGCCTGCTTAGCGGGTGGACCTATTTCCTGGTGGGATGTCGGGTTCTTGCAAGCTTACTGGTCTTTGCATTTGATATACTGGGCAACACAAGTGGGTAACTGGAGTGTATCTCTTTAGTCTACTGTTACAAAATTTTAGACATTTTGGTAGAAGTCCTTACCCAGGGGTAACATGTCTTTTAAATACGAATCATTAAACGGTCTTAACTTTTCCTTGATGCTATAAGATCGTTACAAATACAAATGCCTCAGCATTGTGACTGGGAATGTATACTTGGGTTCTACCTGACTTGACTGCAGCCATCTTGAGTCATAACCAACATGATTCTACCCTGGTTGGTTTTCCACGGCTAGTTTTCTTCCTGTCACAAATGGTAAAAAAAAAAAAAAAAAAAAAAAAAAATTACAATGGTGTGGAACTCTATGACCAGACCCTGACCAGAGACTGTGCCCGACATCTTTGATATTAGCTTGAGATCAATCAGATACATGGATGAAGTCACTTCTGATTTGCCTGTACTGTGTGTTCATGGGGAGGCAGGGGTAAGGCCAACACTATCTGCACACGTACTCAGCCCTTCCTGTCAGGGAGATTGCAACTAGCAAGAACAGAACGTGCACTTGGCAAGACAGAGAAATTCTCTAACTCTGAGTGGCTGAGACCCAATTGCACACTTGGTAAAGGTCTGCACAATTTTTGCAACTTTTATAGGTCTGGTAACGGGGTGGTCTTTGAGTCCCATGTCCACCAAAAGGAATTTCCACCAGGCATGTTTACTGAAACAGACATTTTTGCACACAGATGTTATACGGCAGCTATACAAGTATATAAATTTTTGTTAGAGTTATCGAACTTCAATGTGGCCAAATTGTGAAGAAGGACAAAGTGGCCCAATGCATCTTGCCAACGTTGTCACATTAAATAAATCTCTTTTTTTCTGATTTCCACTTTTAATTTGGCTCTTATGATTATATCTAAGTACACTATAGCTGTTTGAAGACAACTACTAGAAGAGGGCAACAGATCTTATTACGGATGGTTGCGAGCCACCATATGATTGCTGGGATTTGAACTCAGGACCTTTGGAAGAGTAGTCAGTGCTCTTAACCACTGAGCCATCTCTCCAGCCCCTAATTTGGCTCTTTTAATTGATCTATTGCGAGTAGATGGTTAGACCGGCCTTGGGGCATATGTTATAAGCCCCTGAGTTGGACAGCATTAGTAGTAATGAAGGCATACAAGCTTTGGCAGGTAAAAGGATCTCGTTCTTAGCAAACAGGATCTGCAGTTTGACCTTTGCCAAGAGAGCTGTGGTAACTACTCCTCTAGGTGGTGTTTACTTTTCCCAGAAAAAGGGGTAGGGTCTTTAACAAGCCGGCAAAAATCAGCACGCTTTAGTAAAACTTTAACTCGTTTACTTCTCTACTAACTCTCTGCTTACTAGTCAAAGATTTCTATTAAGCTCTTATAACATAGAGCAATAGCTTGGTTTTCTTAGGTGTATCTATGAGATGTGTGTGTGTGTGTGTGTGTGTGTGTGTGTGTGTGTGTGTGTGTTTTCTCAATATCTCCTATTCATTGTCATTGTTGGAGCCAAATACCCTTTGTCCACCAACTCTCAAGCTGATTATCCCCTCTTCCTGCCACCGCCCAGTAGGTCCTCAGTGATGGCTAAGCTCTGGAACACAAGGATCTTCCATCTATACTAACGAGCAAATGTCAGATATTACATAAGCCTGTTTAAATATATCTAAACAAATTAGTTGACCTCTATGTATAAAGCAGGGTGTGCTTTTTTTTTTTTTCCTAGAATTCTTTAGGGTTTTTCAGTTCTGTTTTTCTTTTTTGGACAGAATCTTACTATAGTCCCAGGTGGCCTTAAACTTATCTTATAGACCAGCCTGGCCTCAAACTTGTGGCAATCCTCCCGCCTCTGCTTTCTGAATACCAGAATTATAAGCATGTGCCCCACATGCCTGAAGCTCTACCGAGAATTTCATGGTGCTTTTCTGTCCCCTTTATATAAATCCAAGGGCACACTCTACTATTCATTCTAGAACAATAGGTCTTCAAAGTGTCTTCTTGCACCTCTGTGTTCTGACTCTCACATGTGTAAAGTTTGCTATTTCTGAAAACGAAATTCATATATGTATATGAATTCATACATATATGCCACATACACTACTTGCTGTCCCCAACAACTATTTTGTAAGCTGAGAAGCCTGGGCCCCAAAGGCAGATGGGCAGCTCCTGTTTCCATGAGCCCCTAGGACAAAAGGGCCCTGTTTAGGGGAGGGACACCTGGCAAAGAAAACATTTCAGCACTCAAAAAGATTACCAGCTCAACCCAGAGGAGCTTTCACTAGGAAGGGCCTCCAAGAAAGACCCTGGGGCGGGCCGGGCCAGCCCTCTAAGGCACAAGAGGAGGCTCAGATTCTGTGACAGGACAGGACCAGAGAATCTGACACTAAGCTGTGTGCTGGGCACAGAGGCCTGGAAGTTTCCCACACTGAAAGTATGGTTAGCACAAACACCGCATTCACCGCAGCTAAGGGCCCAACGCTCATCCATCATCCATGACAGAACATAGGTCACTAAGAGTGTAAGCCGGATGTTAAATGTATGCACGGCACAAGATCCCAGAAATCTTTCTCCAGGTCCTAACCATGCGGCTCTGCCTGATGCTCTCCTCCATGCACTCTCCCAGCCTTGCTAGATCTAGCCCGGCTTCTACATCCAGTGTCCTAGCCCAGTTTGGCCACCTCTGCCTGAATCATAAGCAATTTCTAGGTTTCTGGTCATTCCCTGCCCTGCCCTGCCCTGCCTAGCCCCCAACTCATAAACTCATCCCATACCACACAAAACGTCTGCAAGTAGCAGTATCTGACCCCACGCTCCAGGCTGGAACTGGAATACACATTCTATACAGGAACACAGCCACATCTGTCCACCTGACTTCACTCCACCTAAGCCATTTCCAACCTCTGGGCTCCACCTGCTCACACATGCTCTCTTCTGCCCCAGACACAGAACAAAAGAAGTATATGCCCAGATCTCACAGCAAAAACGGCAAACAATATGGGAGACCAAGGCCGTCTCTCCCAGCCACAATCCACCAGCCCTGTAGAAAAGTTGCCCATAAGAATTAAATTTATGGGAGGGGATAGGGGATTTTCAAGGGGAAACTAGGAAAGGGAATAACATTTGAAATGTAAATAAAGGAAATATCAAATAAAAAAATTAAATTTATGAGTCCCAAGGCACAGCATTTAAAAGAACAATCACAAACTTCATCAAAGAACTCAAGGAGTTTAAAGCAGACGTAAAGAAACAGCTCAGTGGAACTAAGGAGAAAGAGCTTAAGGAGAACCAATGCCTGAGTGATGCCCAACAAACCATGAACAGCCAGGTGCGGTGCTGTACCTCCCAGTGGTTGGAGGCAGAGGCAGGCAGATCTGAGTTCAAGGCCAGCCGGGTATACATAGTGCATTCTATAACAGTCTGGGCTGTACAACACTGAGATCTTGTCTCAAAAAAAAAAACAAATAAACAAACAAACAAAAATAAAAGAGCAAAGAAGAGGAGGAGGAAAGGAGGAGGGAGAGGAAGAAGAAAGTGAGGAGGGAGGAAGCCCAAATAATCCAAGGCTTGAGAACAAAATTCAATAAAGACATAGAAACACTTGGGGCTGGAATTTATTTTTTATTAGGTATTTTCCTCGTTTACATTTTCAATGCTATCCCAAAAGTCCCCCATACCCACCCCCCCAACCCCCTACCCACCCACTCCCCCTTTTTGGCCCTGGGGTTCCCCTGTACTGGGGCATATAAAGTTTGCAAGTCCAATGGGCCTCTCTTTGCAGTGATGGCCGACTAGGCCATCTTTTGATACATATGCAGCTAGAGACAAGAGCTCCGGGGTACTGGTTAGTTCATATTGTTGTTCCACCTATAGGGTTGCAGATCCCTTTAGCTCCTTGGTTAATTTCTCTAGCTCCTCCATTGGGGGCCGTGTGATCCATCCAATAGCTGACTGTGATCATCCACTTCTGTGTTTGCTAGGCCCCGGAATAGTCTCACAAGAGACAGCTATATCTGGGTCCTTTCAGCAAAATCTTGCTAGTGTAAGCAATGGTGTCAGTGTTTGGAAGCTGATTATGGGATGGATCCCTGCATATGGCAATCACTAGATGGTCCATCCTTTCGTCACAGCTCCTAATTTTGTCTCTGTAACTCCTTCCATGGGTGTTTTGTTCCCATTTCTAAGAAGGGGCAAAGTGTCCACACTTTGGTCTTCATTCTTCTTGAATTTCATGCGTTAAGCAAATTGTATCTTATATCTTGGGTATCCTAAGTTTCTGGGCTAATATCCACTTATCAGTGAGTACATATTGTGGGAGTTCCTTTGTGATTGGGTTACCTCACTCAGGATGATGCCCTCCAGGTCCATCCATTTGCCTAGGAATTTCATAAATTCATTTTTTTTAATAGCTGAGTAGTACTCCATTGTGTAAATGTACCACATTTTCTGTATCCATTCCTCTGTTGAGGGACATCTGGGTTCTTTCCAGCTTCTGGCTATTATAAATAAGGCTGCTATGAACATAGTGGAGCATGTGTCCTTCTTACTGGTTGGGACATCTTCTGGATATATGCCCAGGAGAGGTATTGCGGGATCCTCCGGTAGTACTATGTCCAATTTTCTGAGGAACCACCAGACTGATTTCCAGAGTGGTTGTACAAGTTTGCAATCCCACCAACAATGGAGGAGTGTTCCTCTTTCTCCACATCCTCGCCAGCATCTGCTGAATTTTTTATCTTAGCCATTCTGACTGGAGTGAAGTGGAATCTCAGGGTTGTTTTGATTTGCATTTCCCTGATGATTAAGGATGCTGAACATTTTTTCAGGTGCTTCTCAGCCATTCGGTATTCCTCAGGTGAGAATTCTTTGTTCAGGTCTGAGCCCCATTTTTTAATGGGGTCAAACAATTTTTTATGGCCAGTTCTTAATACTATTCATACACACAGACACAGACAGACAGAGAGACACACACACATACACACACACACACAGAGAAGGAGCACTCCCAGACACCTTCTATGAAGCTAGTATTATTCTTCTAATAGCAAATCCTGGTATAGGCACACAAACACAGAAAGAAAAAAAAAACTGTTGATGAACTTGGAGGCAAAAATACTCAATAAAATACTTACAAACAAAATACAGGCAAACATCAAAAGAATTAGTCACACACCATGACCAAGTTGGATTTATCCCTGAAACACAAGGATGGTTCAACATATACTAATCAATAAATGTAATAAACCACATAAGTGGGCTTGAATACAAAAATCACATGATCATCTCACAAAATCCAGACAAGGTCTCTGGCCAAATCCAACATGCCTTCGTGATAAAAGTCCAAAAGGATGTAGGGCCAGAGGGAGCATACCACAACAAAACAACATCCATGTAAAAGGAACCCACAGCTGACATCATCCCAAACAGAGAAAAGCATGAAGCAATCCCCTGAAGTCAGGAGTGAGACAGGGTCGTCCACCATCCCCACTCCTCTTCAATATGGCGCCCAACACACTAGCTGAAGCAATGAAGTAGCAAGAGAAGGAAATTAAAGGGATCCAAAGAAGAAGTCAAACTCTCCCTATTAGCAGATGATATGACAGAATACAGTAGAGACCCCAAATTTTCTGATAAAAAACTTCTAGAAACGATCAACAAATTCAGCAATGTGGCAAAATACAGAATCAACTTGTCCAAATCAAAAGCTTTTCTATACACCAACAACAGACAAACAGAGAAAGATCATGGACACACCCCCATTCACACCAGCCTCAAAGAAAATACAATCATGATGATGCACCTAGCCAGAGAAGCAGAAGACCTCTACAGTGAAAACGTTAAACCCTTCAGGAGCTAGATAGAGAACGACACCAGAAAAACGGAAAGACATCCAATGTTCATGGATAGAATTATTATTGTAAAAAAAAAATGATCTTTTACCTAGTGCTATTTACAGAGTCAATGCAATTACAATCAAAATCCCCCATTTCATTCTTCACAAAAAACAGAAAAAGCTATTCTAAAAGTCACATGAAATCACACAGGGCATCCCATATAACCAAAGCCATCCTCAGCAAAAAAAAGTGCAGAGCTGGAGGGACTCCCATTTCCTATCTTATGATCTATTACAGAGCCCACGTAATAAAGCAATATGGCTCTGGTACAATAACAGACATGTAGGCCAATGAAACAAAATCAAAGACTCAAACACGAGTTCATCTACCTTTCCTACAATTCCTGTAATATTATATTTATAATATAATATAAATAATTATAACTGCAAAATAAGAAATAAATTTAAAAAGACTCTACAGGAGCACAAGAAACATTTGCCCTTAGAACAGAAGACAGCAGCATTCAGTTATGAAAATATTCATTTAATCTTCAGGCACCTGGGCAGAGCATGAACGGCTCCTGGCCAAAGTTCCCCATGGAAGCAGTGCTTTCCAAGTTAGCTCAGTAGGAGTTTTACACTGTAAATAGGAAATGGAAATCAGCCAACCAGCCATCAGCAAGCTCACTGGACAGTTCTTAAAGTTCTATTTCTGTAAACAGCCTGCAGGGGGGAAATAACGGCAGTTAAATTGTGGGAAGACTAGATGGGGCCCAAACGAGAAACACTTAGACTATCAAAGTAAAAGGCAATGCTTCAGTCCCAGGTCACTGCAGACACAGCCCCTCCCTGGCTACTCTCCACTCCAGCTCTGCTGTAAACTCCAACGGATGCACAGGACTCTGCAGGAAGCCAGTGAAATAACCCTTCCCCATCCCGACCTAACCCCTTAGTCACTGCCTATGCCCTCAGGCTTCACCATTAACCTAGAGAGATCTCTGGTGCCACCTGGAGGCCAAACTACCTCCCAGTCCCTCATTCTTCCCACCACTGGTGGTCAGCTGCCAGGTGACACATTCTCCTAGGATCTTTCCTTTCTAATCCACTCTGAAGCCTTTATTAGAGTCTTGTAGGTCCCAAAGCACAAAGTGCGGGGATGCCACCCTATCCCCCTCCCGCCCATCCCCCAGCCCTCTCCCCTCCCCAGCTTATCCTATAGATCTCTCTTCTTCAAATGTATATATATATTCTCTGGAAATCTCACCTTCCTTAGTCTGATCAGACTGTATAACAAAGGACCTTAGACTGGGTCTCCTATGAATGGCAATTAACTTTTCTCATTGTTTAGAGGTCAAGAGTCTAAGATCAAGGTGAACAGATGTGGGGTCTATTGGACACTGCTCCCTATTTCAAAGAGGCATAACCTGGTTGCATCCTGATAGGGCACAAGAGCTGAGGGACTCACTCCTTCGAGCCTCCTTTCTAAATTAACATTTTTTTTTTGAGATTAGATAGTTACTTCATTACTTTTGTTTTAGAGTTTTAATGGAAACTCTGTGAAGAGACACTATGACCAAGGCAACTCCTATAAAGAACAACATTTTATTGGGGCTGGCTTGTAGGTTCAGTCCATTATCATCAAAGCAGAAGTATGGCAGCATCCAGGCAAACACGGTACTGGAGAAGTTGAGAGTTCTACATCTTCATCAGAAGGCAACTAGGAGAAGACAGACTTCTAGGCAGTTGTAGTCTCAAAGCCTACCTCCAATGACACTTCTCCTCCAACAAGGCCATACCTCCTAATAGTGCCACTCCCTGGGCCAAGCATATTCAAACCACCACATTCCACCTCCTGGCCCCCATAGGCTTGTTCAAACACATAAGTCTACTGGGGGCCATATCTAGCCATAGCATAATGCAAAAATGCATTTAGTCCAACTTCCAAAGTCTCTAGATTCTATCACAGTCTCAATAATGTTTAAAAGTCTCTTCTGAGATTCATCCACTCATTTAACTGTAATCCCCTATAAAGTCAAAAGCAAAAAGGCAAATCACATACGTCCAACATCACAGCATATACCTGACCATTCCTAAATGACAGAGTGAGGATATCTTGGACAAAGGCAAGACCAAAAACCGGCTTGTCAAACTCCAAACTCTGCATCTCCATGCTCGATGTCAAAGCACGCTTCAGATCTCCAACTCCTTTCATCCTTGTTGCCAGGTCTGGCATTCAGCAGCAACAAACTTCATTCTCTTGGGCTGGTTCCACTCCCTGTTAGCAGCTTTTCTCGGCAGGTAATCTATAGCTGTGACATCTCTAACATCTTGGGGTATCCAAGGCAATGTCTGGGATCTACACATGATCTTCTGTGCTCCTCCAAAGGGTTTGGGTCACATCTCCAGCTCTGTCCTCTGTAGCACTCTAGGCTCTGGTTGACTCTACTCCACTGTTGCTGCTGTTCTTGTTGATCGTCCCATAGTACTGGTATCTCCAATATGCTGTGGGCTTCTGATGCAACTAGGCTTCGCTAAAAGCCTCTCACGGTGCCAGGCCTCAACTTCTTTGCATGGCCCCTTCAGTTGTGGGCCATTACATCAACTGCACCTGAGGCTGCACCTTCACCAACAGCCTTCTCTGACTTCTCAGTGCCAAGCCTCAGCTTCTCTCCATGACCCCTTCATGCCTTCAAAACCAGTACCACCTGGGTGACTCTTACACATTACCAAATCCAGCTGCAGCATGAGGTACAACTTGGCTATCTCTGGAATACAACTTCTTTGTGCTCCCAGAAAACACTTCCCAAAAGATTTCACTTCAATGATGCTGGTCTCTCCTTAATCACCGGAGATTCAAACCACCACACAACTCCCCTTCCCTTTTCAAGCCCTTTTGTAAGGGCACCAGTCCCACTAGGTCTACCCTTGTGAGCTAATTGTTTCCAAACACCTGATTCCAACCCAGGAATCTGGAGAAGTTATAACACGTTCATTCCCTGGCACCGCTTACAGCCAACAACTCCCAAACTCAGGAACCCAATGCTTTTGTCACCATCTCCCTTGGATGTCTAACATGCACAACAAACTTAGCAATTCTACAACTGCACTTCTATTTTCTCCTGTTCCCTGTTCCTTCCATGGCCTTCACTGGTACCTGAAATCCCTCCCAGCGATAGCCCAGGATGCACTACTGATAAGAAGTACTCCTTTCAAATCCAGCAGTGTATGTTCAGGAAATGCTGTAAGTTCTACCTTTAAAAGACAGTGAGCAGCAAACACCTGGGCACTTAAAAAAAATATTCACATGGGTGCTTTGCTTACATGTATGTTTGTGTACCATTTGCACGCTTGATCTCATCGGTAGCCAGAATAGGAAGCCAGATCTCCAGGACCTGGAGTTATGAATGATTGTGGGTGCTGAGCTGATAATCAAACCCAGTTCATTTCTCCAGTGCTCTGAGTAACTGAGCATCCCTCCAGCCCAGAGTCAGTGCATCTCAGCAGTACTCTTTTTAAAACTTCTAAAGTGGGCTTGCAAGGATGTGCCTGTAGTCCCAGCACTCAGGAGGCTGCAGAAGGAAGACTGCTACAAGTTTGAGGCCAGCCTGAGTTACACAGCACGTGCTAGGTCGGCAATGGCAACTAACAGGTCCCTTCTATAATGACTGAAAAGAGAGAAATTCCTAAGGGACCTCTGGCTTCTCAACACAAAAGTCAGAAGCCCTTTAATAGGAAATTGTTATTCCCCTGAGATGGTCCCTACACTCAAGAGTAGAACTTAAAATATAGTGACAATTTTGGGGCTTGGGGTTCTTTAAAAAGCACAAAAATGTTAAAAGAATGTGTTCTCTTTTTAATCCTAGGTGTGGGACATGGGGCTGCTTCCGACTGTCCACAGCAGCTGACTAGGAAATGCCTCATGCTCTAGCAGGGGTGTGATTTTGCCAGCTACAGATAGTTTCAGAGACTGTGTGACTTTGGAATTCTGGGAACGTTTTAGTTGGAATATAAATGCTTAGGGGTCAAAAGGTGGGGTGGGTTGTTGGTTGGTTGTGGTTTGTTAAGTAGTAATACACAAAGAAGAAACAAGAAGAAATCAGTTTTTCTGGTGGCAAAGATCAAACTTGTCCCAAGGAACTAAATCAATATCCCTAATCGGCAGGAAGTAGTCTATTGATAACAGTGATGCCTTTTGGACCCCTATTCTATTCAGGGATCTTTCTCTTCCTCTCTATCCTATTTTTGCTCTCTTATCTAGTGTAAGGGGCTTGGAAGGGTAGAGAAAGGTGGAAGAAAAAGGAACCCAGAAGGTAGCCAAAGTCAGCCACACTAAGGTCCTTACAATGACCGGTATGACTGTGGAGTGATCTGCCCCATTTCTTGCAATCTCATAGACCCAGACCAGTCCCTTGCGCTGGGATGGCCACTCTCATCTTCCTGTTCCTTAGACCTACCTGCTTCCTCTTACCAACATCCCACATGCAGATCCTCATCTCAAAGCTTCATTCACACATTACCTCCTCACTCCCCCCAAACTACTCCATTTAAACCTGGAACACTCACAACTCCCTAGCAACCCTCCCTGCCTTGTTTCTCCCCTAGAGTAGTCAGCCACCGCGGGCTGAGGTCAGACATGCTTTATTGACTTGTTGGCTGTCAACAAATATCTATAGGCAGGACATAAACTCCACAGGGGACGAGTCCTTTGTCAAGCTGTTCTACCACCTGCTGTGTCCCCACTCACTGCTAAAAACAGTGCTGGACTTAGTTTCTCAGCATTTGCTGAGTACACGGATGAACTTCTGTGATTGTGGAGAACTGGAATATTGCTAGGTGCTGAGCCAACTTACAATTTTGGGTTCTCTTTAGCCTTAATAACTGTTGCTTGACCTAACATCCATCCTTGCCTGTTAGGTAAGTCATTCTGGAATGTGAAGACCTCTAACGTCCCCCAACCACAGGCTAAGAATACCATCAGAGAGCATGGAGGGCACAGAGCACAGCGGGTTTCCTCCTCCACTGTACCCCACCTATCTGACTCTCCTACAATGTAATTTTAGTTTTCACTGTTCCGTGTCTATACAAACATTACGAAACCATTATCATGTCAGAGCATGGTACTTAGGGTATCTGTGCTTCCCCACCATTGTTGCTCACACTTGGCTTCAGAATAAACCATCCTGTTCTCTTCTGGAAGTGATTGGCTGAGTTTTGCAATTCAAGGGTTGGAGAGATGGCTCAGTGGTCAAGAGCACTGAACGCTCTTCCAAAGGTTTTGAGTTCAATTCCCAGCAACCACATGGGGGCTCACAATCATCTATAATAGGATCTGATGCCCTCTTCTGGTGTGTCTGAAGATAGATAAAATGTACTCATACAAATAAAATAAATAAATCTTTAAAAAACAATAATTCAAAAACAAAATCAAAGTCAGGTCTCTGGAAAAAGTCCTAATGACTTTGAACAAATGAAGAAACATTAATGCAAGAAAATCTGCTTACAATTGATCATAAAAACGGCTGTATATTAAACCAGCAAGACGACTCCACCATACATGAAAAAGTACCATTTCTCCCATTTCCAAAGATTCTGCTGTTTCTGGAAGACTCAGGAGGAAGGATTAAGAACAATGACTGACTCAGCACTTTCAGCCAATGCAGAGGAGACCAGGAGAATCAAAATCAAAGTGTAGGTGCTCTCAGCTTGTTCCTACTTACATGCCTGCAGAAGTGCCACGGGAACCCTGGGCCCCTTGTCTTGAAATCTATGTGCCTTGCAGGGCCTGCCACTCAGGACCTGGAATGAGAGTGGCAGCCTCACAGGTCTCTGAGATGCCCTCAAGATCTGGCTTCCTTCCAAGCACGTTAATCTCCCATCAATCGCCCAGGCACACCTCTGATGCAGTCAGGCTAAGGATGGTCCATCCGGGTTCTGCTTCCCTGTGGATGGTGCAGCTATCCTGGTTCCATGCTCTGAGAGATCACAAGAGGCCCTGCAGCACTCCACACTTGGCTTAACGGTGTGTTTCCTACCGAGTAGCTTAGTCCATTACTGTATGGATCTCTGTAGCCACAATTCATCCATCTTTGCCATGCTGTAACAAGGACGGCCTTCCCTCTGGTTCCCTCTGGTTCCCTCCAGTTCCCAGTGAGACTCTTCTCATTTCTACCTAAGCTTTTCTGCTCATATTTCTGCCAACACTCTGCTCAGCTACTCAAATGTCTCTACGAAGATCCAAGCTTTTTCTACACACAAGCTCCCTTCTGGGCCCCCCAGAACCACCCTCAACGCCTTGTTTTAGATTAATCTATGGTTTTTCTCGCCTGATCTTCCAAACTCTTCCAGCATCTACCTATGTCCCAATTCCAGGTACTTGTTACAACAACACTCTTCATTATCAATCTCCTAGTGTATCTGGGCAACTATAACAAACAACAGCATCATTTATAAAGAACAGAATTATATATCTCACCATTATAAGGAAGGCAAGAAGTCCCAGATCAGAGCCTAGGTGAGTGTCTAGTAAGAGAGGCTTTTTATTCGAGGTGGTGACTTGTTGCACTCTCTGGGGAGAAGAACCAGCGTTCTCATCATTTCCCGATAAGAAAGAACAGGGCCGGAGGCAGGGAGCAAACACTTTCTGTTAAGACTTTCCGCCTGAGCACTTAATCCCAATTTCACGAGGACTGCTCACTGCTCCGTAACCTCCTAAGGGGCATCTCTCTTAATACTGTTGTACTGGGGTTTCATTTCAACATGAACTTACAAATGAAAACATTTAAGCCAGAGAAAGGATACTACCATAAAAAAAATGGATACGCCCTGGCATTCGTGGAAGGTAGAGGAGAGGTTTCAGGTCACTGATGATGGCAAAGGCAGAAAGTGCTCAGAAAAGCAGGGCAGGATTGCCGTCTGTGCACAAACAGGCTCGGCAAAGGCTGACAGCACAACTGCTCCTACAGGAAGACCACAGACCGCCCGTGCCCTCCAACTGCCCTCCGCAGCATCTTACACAGCATCTTACCTAGGAAGAAACATTACTGCTGCCATGTCTAGTGAAAACACAAAATACACTGGTATCATTCTTTTTTATTGATCTTAGACATCAGCAAAACTAGATAGCACATTGTTCATCTATCCACATACACATAGCAATGGTTTTTAAATGCAAAGGGCTGAATTACAGGGGCTACAGGTATAGCTCAGTGGTAGAGTATGTGTTTGGTACACCTGTGGCTCTGAGTTCGAATCCAAATACTACAACCTGGGTTAAAACAAGTGCAAAACAGAGAAAGGCAGTTTTCGTCTATGGTGCTCTTTGCCTGCTTGCCCTGACTCTGGCTGCCAAGTTGAATCCTTCACTAGTATTAGGGCCTACTTCCTCAGAATTCTCGAGTATACCAAAGACCTGTGACGTCCAACTTCATGGACAGAACAACTACTGGGTTCTTGTACTTGCCATTGGAATAGCCGAACCACAGTCTATAACCCACTATAATAAGTCCCATTTACAGAGAGAGAAGGGGGTTCATTCTATCGCTTCTTATTCTCTAGAGAACCCTGACTGATACAGGGAGAAAGGTGTACGTGTCATGTATGAGGTGCACGCATGAGTGTGTGAGTGGGCAGGTGCATGCATCCATGTGTGTGTGAGTGAGCAGGTGCATGCATCCATGTGTGTGTGAGTGGGCAGGTGCATGCATCCATGTGTGTGTGAGTGTGCAGGTGCATGCATCCATGTGTGTGTGAGTGTGCAGGTGCATGCATCCATGCATGTGAGTGTGTAAGTGCATGCACCCATGTGTGTGAGTGTGCAGGTGCATGCACCCATGTGTGTGAGTGTGCAGGTGCATGCATCCATGTGTGTGAGTGTGCAGGTGCATGCACCCATGTGTGTGAGTGTGCAGGTGCATGCACCCATGTGTGTGAGTGTGCAGGTGCATGCATCTATGCATGTATGTGTGGAGACCGGAAGAGGACATAGGATGCTTTCCTCTATCACTCTCTACCTTCTCCTTTAAGTCAGGCTCTCTCACTGAAATGGAAGCTAGCCATTTTAGCTAGGCCAGCTGGTCAGCTAGTTCCTATCAGCCTGTTTCTGTCCCCACCTCCCACAGTGCGGGGATAACAGGTGACCACTGCCATGTCCAGCTTTCTACATGTGTGCTGAGAATTCCAACTCATGTCCTCACACTTGCCCAAGTGCTCATACCCTCTCCTTGGCTCCGATACTCTTTTTCTTTTACCATTAATTTACTTATTTAGTCATGTAACATCCCAACTTCAGCCCCCTTCCTCTTCTCTCAGTGTCCCCCTCATACCTCCTCCAATTCCCCACTCCCCTTCTCTGAGGAGAAAGGAAAGGCCCCCATGGGTTCCCTGCCCTTGACACATCAAGTCCCAGCAGGACAAGGCACATCCTCTCCCACTGAGGCCAGACAAGGCCCCCCAGCTAAGGGAAAGGGACCCAAGGACAAACAATAGAATCACAGACAGCCCCAGCTCCAGTTGTTAGGGGACTCACATGAAGACCAAGCTGCACATCTGCTACATATGTGTGGGAGGCCTAGGTCTATCCCGTGCATGCTCTTTGGTTGGTGGTTCAGTCTCTGTGAGCCTCCACGGGCTCTGATTAGTTTTCTCTGTAGGTCTTCTTGTGGTGTCCGCGCCCTCCCTCCAGCTCCCTCAACCCTTCCCTCTTCTTAGGTCAGGTGAGGTACAGAGGCATAACTTAAAATTACATTTTATAACTGTATATACATGATTATATGTATTTCTTTCATAGCCAATAAATTGACAGAATAATGAGAAAAGCGCAAGGTGATCAAAGGGAGGGGGGTCTTTCCGTAAGGGAAACAGGTACAACAGCTAGGGCAGGGCACGAGGCGATGGGAGAGACGTCAGAATAAATCTCGGTGGATGGCTGTGTCATGTGCAGAGGGAGGTGAAGAGGGGAATAGGACCAAGATTCCAGGCAGGTAGAGAGGAGGGTCAAAGGTATTCGCAAAGAGCATGACCTTGAAAAGAAGCCAGATGTGTTCATTAGTTCCACAGAAAAGGATAAAAAGCGGCTCGTATAGCTCGGTGACTCGTAGCGGGATGAGGCAGAAGGACTGGGGGTTCAAGGCCAGGCTAGCCTACAGATCGGGACATGGCCTCAAAGAAAAAGAAAAAGGAAAGAGGAAAAAAAAACAAAACAAAACAAAAAAAAACAAACAAACAAAAACCAAGTAGTAGATCTAAATAACAATTAGGTGTTTGGGGAGAGGCGGTGAAGCCAGGGAGAAAAGTTAAAGACAGCACACCCAATGGTACTAATTTTCTACAAGTAAGAAAGAGTAAGAAGAGTCCAGACTGAGCCAGGCCCCTCCTAGGAGCAGACAGCGTATAAGCTGTAAAGCGCAAGTCAGAGGGACAGCTGAGATAAGGAACACGCTGCTGGCACAACCAGCTACTCAGTCACAGGACTATTTGGCACCAGCAAAACTTACATTCTGAAAAGGGCAGATTTCACAATCTCTGGTCACTATTTGGCTAGGGGGTGCAGCTCTGTGTGCAAGCACAAGGCCCTGGGTTCCGGCTTGCCCTGGCTGGTTTTTAATGTCAACTCGACACAGGCTACAGTCATTCTGGAAGCAGGAAAACTCAACTGTGGCAACCCTGTGGGGCAGTTTTTACATTAATAATTGATGTGGTTGGGTTAATCCCACAGGGAGTGGCACGGGGTCGGGGTGTGTGTGTGTGTGTGTGTGTGTGTGTACTAGATGATTAAGAAAGCAGGCTGAGCAAACCATGGGGGAGCAAGGCAGTAAGCAGCACCCCTCCATGGCCTCGCCATCAGTTCCTGCTTCCAGGTTCCTGCCCTATTTGAGTACCTTCCCTCAGGGTGGAATGTGGGACAGTAATTTGAAATGCATCCTTCCTCCCCAAGTTGTTTTGGGTCACCGTGTTTATCACAGCACTAGGCATGCCCCAGTCACACCCAAAGAAAAATCAAGCTTTGCCGCTTTACTTGACTGAGTCTACCTTCCATCTGCTACTTTCATCTTTAACTTAGCTTAAAGAAAAAAAAAAAAAAAAACAGAGATGCAGGTGTAGACAGTACATTTAAGGCCAGAAGTCCATCTCCAACATCACAAAAAAGAAAGGAAGGGAAGAAGAGGTATTGTCATTGCTTCACACACACACACACACACACACACACACACACACAATGCTCTTTTCTCGTGTAAATCAGGTCAGGTGACCAAGATGACACCTGTACTATGGTTATCGGTGAGCAGCAACCACATCACCACTGAGGCCTCCCCTTTTGATCCAAACTGAAATGATTGTCAGTAAAGCATTTAAACTCCAGGCACAGGGCTGCAGAGCTGGCTCAGTGGTTAAGAGCACTGGCTGTTCTCCCAGGGGTTCAATTTAACTCCAGTTCCAGGAGATCTGCTACACTCCTCTGGACAGCAGACACCTAACAAGGTGTATAGATATATATGCAGGCAAAACCACTCATACACATAAAAATAAATAAAAGAAAATAAAGCTGTAAAAAAAAAAAAAAGAATAAAAACAAAATAAAAAGCCAGCTTGGTAATGTGTACCTGTAATTTAGGCACGGAAGAATCTATACCACCTGGCGATTACTGCCCTGTAGAGAAGCCCCTGAAGAAAAACACAGAGAGTTAAATAACGCTATAATTCATTCATCCTTGAACAACCGAAAGGTACCTTTACATACTATCTATGGAAAAGAAAGCAGCGGACTGTGGTGACTTATGCCTGTAATTCTAGCACTGGATAGGGAGACTGTTGTAGATCAGCCTGGGCTACACAGTAAGTAGTGGGCTAGCCAGCGCTACACAGCAAAACTCTCCCATCTCAGAAAAAGAGCCACATTATTAGATATAGTTCACACTCCCTTCAATATACCCAGACACTTAAGAGCTCACAACAACCTATGCTATTGCTTGGACTTCCTGGCCTCTGGGGTAGGAGCTAAACAACTCACTCTGTACTTGGAAGGCATACTGCACGGGATATTTTTTAAATGCTGTAAGGCTGGTCCCTGTGTTTAAGCAGCTCAGAGTCTAAAAACTAAGCCAAATCCATTAGTTTAGTAACACTAGATGGTATGATGAAGTATCATAAAGTCCCAAAGACCATGTGTTTTTGAGAATGCTGGTCAGGCTGACCTAGGACCAAATACTGCTATGTTTTCTCTTATTAACACGCTACCTTGAGTGAGTTATTTAACTTCTACATGAGTTTCCCCACCAACATGGCCTGGATATCTTTCACAGTTCTAACACTGTATGAGGTTAGCACAGACCCCATGGGACAAGGGCTGGCCACGGAAAAGTCTCTCATTCTAGCAGGTGCTGCGGTGCATCTGAAAGAGATGGGTAATTTGCTACAGCAGCTCACAGAAACGCATTATTAAGGACACAATGCAAGAACAGCCAAGTGGAGGAGATGCTCAGAGCAAGGAGGAAGGAATGGGTCCCCAGAGGTGCCACGCCTTCTGTAGACAGGCCACCCCCACACCCAGGATCTTCACAAGGTTCACTTTCTAGAAACTCCCCAAGATCATCCTTTAGGGGTTTTATGGAGGTTCTGCTTGGTAGGCAGGGTTGATAAAAATTATTAGTCATTTGTGATTAACTAATCCAGTCCCTTCCCCCTCAAAAGGTGGGGCGGGGAGGGACTGAAAGTTCTAACACCCAAACCATGTGGCTGGTTTCTCTGGTGGCCACCAATTCCTGCCTCTCAACCGATCCCAGGGAAGCTGAAGGGCTCTTCTTGTGAACAGTAAAACATTTTCCTCTCACTCTGAATAAAGAAATCTCAAGGTCCAGGAGGGCGGGACAAAGATCAAATATGTGTTTCCTATTATCAAACCTGTGCCTCAGGACTTGGACACTTTGGCAGCTCAGAATGCTTCCCTGAAATCTGAACCACTGGGAGATTCAGGCCAATGGGAATCTGCCCTGGAAGGCTTGTCAGATCATCCACTAAAACAGACCCATCATTATCATTCCTTATCCCTCCCCATTCCCTTCCCCTGAGGCTCAGGAGGGGAATCAGAACCCACAAAGAGATGAGAATAAGGACCTGGTTCAGATTGCCCTCGCCAACCTGGATCAGACTTCAGGGAATCTAATGTCAGGCACTTCACAGCCAGAATATTTAAAACACAATTTTGGTAAGGGTTTCCAGGCAACAATCATTTCAATCTAGGTGCACAGTAAAGCTTAAAGTATGACTACATAGAAATTCCTTTGCAAACTACATGTGACCGCAAAGGCGGTAGGTAGGTTCTTTAGCTAAAAGGTCTAGAATCTAATGTGGTTTCATAGGATGGTAGAGATCAGCAGGCCATATAGTACTCCTGACATCTCCCCTAAAGGTGGGTGATAGTCTAGGGAGGGAAGAGTCTGGGATAAGTATTCTGGGGAATTGGGTGAAGTGTGCCCCTATAGCAAAAGGTAGGTAGGTGAGTCTGCCTCCACAAATAGAAAATAGGTCACCAGGTCATTAACAAAATCTACCCTCAGTTTTCTGGATAGAATGAAGGTATTTGATTTTTACACCCCTCCCCCCTTGAGGAGACACCCCAGCTTGATTAACATCTCTGGTTCTCTTAGTGCTTCTCTGTGAGTAAAAGACCTTTGTGCCCCCAACACCTACCCCTGCTGATAAATCACACCCCTAAGCCATTCTATAGGAAAGTAAACTTCCCTAAAGGAAAGGTCTTAAGTCATAGCTGCATATAAAGTCCTGGGGCCTTAGCATTTCTGAAACAATATCCAAAAAAAGCACGCGCTGAACCACAGCAAGGACAAAGTGGCAACAGAATGGTAACAGGCGGGTGAGGTCTGGGAACGCAGTCACTAGCAAAATGCTAGAGGCCCTACTTTGGTCCTGAGCACAGAGTTAAGGCAAAAATCTATATCAGAGCACAAACCCGTGGGTTTGTCTTTCAGCACCGCAAAAAACTGAATAAAGACAAAGTGGCCCGGGTCCTAAGAATCGAATGAGTGAACACATGGGAGTAAAAACTAATACAACGTCACGCATATAATAAGTTCAGTGACTTCGCCTAAAGCCATTATCAGTGTAATTCAGAAGCGGGTGAGGCCAACAAGAGACAGAGCAGTTAACCGACTGTTCCAACAGTGGAGCAGGTCTTCAATTTCACCTGATTAGATAAAGACTTTACTCTTTCAGGGGGACACTGCCAAAGATGGGGGCATCTCCTCTGCTCTGGCCACCCCTACTGGTGTGAGCTGTCTTCACACTCTAAGAATTACCTACTCAGCCACTTCTCTCCCTGCCTGTCCATTAACCTACCCCCCTCTCATTCCTACACACCAGAGACTACATGAATTTCACTAACAAGGGACGCTGGATAAAACTGCTGGATTAATTAATTTCAGAGACCTGAACAAAAGGAGCAAGCTCCAGTTCAGCAATCCAGACCTAAAGAAGTACGCCCAGTATTAAATTCTATGTCAATAACCAAGCGTAAGGCCAGTTGAGTGGCTCGATGGGTGGATGCACAATCTTGAAGCCTGAGGACCTATTTGCTGAAAGGAGGGAAAAACCAACTCCTGGACGTCTTCTGCTGACCTCTCACGCCTAGATTCTCTCTCCCTCCATTCTTCCCCATATACACATAAAACAAATAAATAAATAAATGCTTTTTAAAAAAAAAAGACTCAAGTTAGAAGTAAGGCAAGATGGCTCAGTGGGTAAAGGCACTACTAGCTTTTAAACCCGACGACCTAACACAATGACACACATGGTGGGAAAAGGAGCACTAAGTCCAGCCAGATGCCCCTAACCTCCATCACACACACACACAATTCAAGTGCAAAGATCATGTCAACAGGGAAAGAAAGGAAGCAATCGCCATGACCACCCATGAGGGAACCACCAACAGACTATGGAAACACCTATGACACTCTGGGAATCAATCTACAAAATATAGCTAATTGAAAAGAAAAAAATCCGAGAGCATAAAACGTGATTTCAATTAAGCTAGACAAAATATTTTAAAACAATGCACAAATCTTCAAGAATTCATCATATGCCTGCGACCCATACAAGTTTCAGTACGTATTTGTTGATTGAAAACGCACATGAAGAAAAGAAAAACAGACCTGCTTTTGTGTTAAATATTCTACGCTGTTTGCATCTCTAAGAGGCTGCATTAATTAACTCCCTGTATTATTAAAATGAATGCCTTCAAGGTACAGGACTTGGATGTAGACCTTTTGAGGAGCATTAGCCGGGCATTAGCGAGGTATTAGCACTCCCAGGCGCAACTAGAGTTTTTATACAGCAAGCCCAAGCTCAAGAACTGACCGGGGAAAGTGCTGGGCTCGAAATGGTTGTACACCAGAGGGTTAGTGGCACCCTTGATCTAGAGGGCTTTCCTCCCGGGTTCTCAGGGGTACGTGTCCCCAGTCACGAGCCCTGGAGGAACCGAGGAGAAAAGCGCTTTGAGCAGGTGCTTACACGCGCATCCGTGGTTCCTGGGGAACACAGGGCTCAGATCTCCCAGCCTCGGCGCTGCGGACTCGGGACAGCGAGGTCCGCGGTGCGCTGCAGACAGGGTGCAGCGAGGACCACAGTCCCAGGACGCCCGCTTCTGCGCAGCCCCCTCTCCACCCCGCGCCCCGCTACTGCGGCCGCTGGAGACTCGCCGACACCTCTGAAAGAGCGGACTCTGTACTGGAAGATTAGCTCGTCGCCCGCCCGGACCTCCCATTGGGTCCCAACCGGCTGGCAGCGCCGCGGTGGGGGCAGGGCGGGGCGCCCGCAAGGGGGCTTCCAGACCGGAGGGGGGAGCGAAGTGGGCGGGGCGAGCAGGGTGGGAGGGGCAAGAGAGCCGGCTGTCCATCACAAGCCACGCCCCACAACACCCCACCGCAGCGGCGTGGCCCAAGTGGGATGGGCCCGAGTGCGCCTCGCCTGTGAGAAGCGGCTATTGGACAACCTGCAGGAAGGCGTGTACGTGGGGGGCGTGGCTAACGGCGCACGCTTCCTCAGGAGCCAATAGGATAGAAGAACAGGCAAGCGCTTCCGGGCTGTGAGCGGGGGAGGGTGGGATAAGATGGCGGCGGACACTGGGAGCTGGTGCGTGTACGCCGTGCTGCGGTGAGGATCTGGTGGCCTGAGCTCACGAGGGCGTGGAGGGTTTGGAGGCAGTCCAGATAAAGTCTGTAGAAGCGCTTTCTTCTTCGTGCCTCGGTTTACTTCAGTTGTTTCTCATGCCGATCACCTGTTTTCCTTAACTGGCTACCTGCTGCTTCGTAAACCAGTTGGTTGACCCTGCTACTTGACCATCTGTTGATTTCTTCTTTCCTGGTTGATGTTTAAAGTTGTAAATATATTGGTTTTTGCCTTTGAGATACGTATCGTTTCTTATGTAAGAATTACATAAAGTTAGTAGAAATAGGAGTGTTAACCACCCGGTGGTCACTACTATTGTAATAGTTCCATATTTCAAAAGTTTTTTCTGTCCTATGAAAGCCTACCTAAGTTCATATGTGTTTTTGTTCAGGTTGAACATTTATAGCTAGCGAAATAGCGTTCTGAAGAGCAGTGGATACATGCATTCTTGCCAGAGTTTGTATTACATCTTCCTTTCTGAGCTGTCTGCTTCAAGGTCTGTAGTGATTGCTAAAAATATGAATAGGCTAGTTTGTTCTAGCACCTTCTTGGCCTTTTCCTGATAAATGGAATGCTGCCAGCTCTGTACAGTGTGCATTGTAATGAGTGACTTTCTGCATTATAATGGTGACTGATAAGTAATCCAAAGCTTTGGATTACAGTTACCTATCTTCAAAACATTTGGTTTAAATATGGGTATATATTGGCTAGGAATCAAGTGTTTGCCTAACATCTATGAGGCCCTGAATCACCTCAGTCATCACCACTAAGGGGAAAAAAATTATTATTTTTGTTTTTTTGTTTTGTTTTGTTTTTGTTTTTTGAGACAGGGTTTCTCTGTATAGCCCTGGCTGTCCTGGAGCTCACTTTGTAGACCAGGCTGGCCTCGAACTCAGAAATCCGCCTGCCTCTGCCTCCCAAGTGCTAGGAATAAAGGCGTGCACCACCACTGCCCGGCATTTTTTTTTAAAATAATTTTCTTTATCAGACTTAGGAGCTACAGAACTTAATATTAAGCAAGTGTGTAAAAAGTAAACCTTAGTTTGTAGCTGACTTTTTAAGTTGACAACAGGTTGATTTTCACCTTTTATTTATCTCAGGTTTTTCTATTCACTCTTCTTTCCTGGACTGATGATATGCGGAGTTTTGTGTGTATGTTTGGTCATTGGCCTTTGGGTTATCAGGTGGCATCTACAGAGAAAGAAGAAGTCTGTGTCGACCAGCAAAAATGGAAAAGAACAAATGGTGGTTGCATTTTTCCATCCATACTGTAATGCAGGCGGCGGAGGAGAGAGAGTTCTGTGGTGTGCTTTGAGAGCCTTGCAGAAAAAGTAGGTATGCATCTTTCTTAGCTCAAATGTGGTGCTAAGATCATACTAAATTTTAGTTTCCCCAGATTTCAGTGTTGCACAGCTGTTATCCCAACTTTCCTAGAGTCTAAAGTGGGAGGATCATTGGAGCCCAGGAGTCATAAGCCATCCTGGGCAACATGAGAAGTACCTCTTAAAATGGGAATTTAAAAAGAAAAAAAGAAAAAGAAAAAGCTAGCTTTTAAAACATGCTTTTATTTCTCAGATGAAAACACTTAAGCTACATGAACAAAACCTGTCTAAGACTAGACCCTTCAAGATCCCATCCTGGTGCTAACGGCAGTTAATGCTTGCTGGAGATGGGGGAGTCATACTGCTTTGTGCTGTAGCCACTTGTAAGTTGCCTTTGTTTAAAACTCTCCCCCTGGGCTCACACAGGCAACCCTAATTAAATGCCCACATACCAGAAAAACACACGAAGGCAGGAGAAAGGCTTGCTGGGAAGAAGAGATTTGTTGGGCTGGGGAGGATGATAAGATAAGGGGGCCCAGGATATAATCTGAGCGCATGGTATACGTGAGAGCAAGTGGGGGTAGCCACATCATGAAAAATAATTTACTTGTTTTTGGTTTTACTGAGGCAGGGTCTCAATCTGTAGCTCTCTGGCCATCCTGGAACACACTCTGTAGATCAGGCTGACCTCAAACCCACTGCCACCCAAGTGCTGGGATTAAAGGTGTGCACCACTATGCCCAGCTGAAAATAATTTTTTAAGGAGTGTTATAACATATATAAATCTCTGGGATCTGTGTGAAACTTATCCAGGTAAGAACATAGTCCCAGATTCCCTTAGAGAAGCAACCTCAAATGATCTTAAGTGCAGTAATTTTCTTCCTTAGTTGGCATGCTTTTTAATTGAAAAATATTTACAATCGTTACAAAAAAAAGAAAGAAGTATATAGTTTTGGGGGAGCATGCATGTGTGCTTGTGAATGTAGAGGCCTGTGGCTGATAGTGGATGTCTTCCTCAGTTGCTTTCTACTTTTTGTTGAGGCAAAATCTCTAGCTAAACCTGGACCTCGGGCTTCCTGCCAATCCAGCTAGGCAGCTTGCCCAGAAATCCACTCGTCTCTGCCTTCCAGCGTGGTGGGATTACGAGTGGCTGCCACTTTTATGTGGGTGTGGAGTGTAGACAGTGGTTTTCACACTTGGTGGCGTGTGCTTTACCCACCGAGTCATCTCCGTGGCCCAAGTCTGGGTATAGTTATGTGTGTATGTTATCTACAGTGTGTTTAAAAGAATTTGTTATATTAGAACTAGTTAAGTAGCTGAGGAAGTCTGAAAATTGATGTAGCAAGGAAACAATATGTAAATAACTGTACTTCTTAATATGGAAATTAATTTTTTTAATGATTTTATCTCTTTTTATGTATTAGTACCAGCATGTATGAGTCTGTGATATACATGCTGTGCCCACAGAGGCCAGAAAAGGGCATGGGATCCTTATGAGTTACTATGTAGTACTGGGGATTGATCCCAAGTCTTTTGTAAGAACAAGTACACTGAGCCATGTCTCCAGATCCAGGAATTAATTTCTTAAAGGAATGTGATTAACTGTCCCCAGCCAGTCAAACTTCATTATGTAGCTTACATATTTGGTGGTGGAGGGGTGTTACAAATGAGGGGGGAGAATCCTAAGTAATGCTTTAAAGTTATAGTTCTATCAGGGCGAGGAGGGTAGCTTAGCAGTCAATAGTGTCTGGTGCTCTTCCAGAGGACCTGAGGTCAGTTCCCAGCACTCAAGCCACATGCTTGATAACTGCCTATAACCCTAGCCCTAAGGGGTCTAACACCTGCTTCTGCCTTCCAGAGGTCCCTACATACATGTGGCCTATACTCACACACAATTACATACAATACACATAAATAAAAATAAACCTTAATTAGAATGATGATCCTATTTCAAGACAACTTTAATGAATCTTAGTTTTTTGTTTTATTTCATTATCAATTTATAGGAAGAACTATTAAAATAAGGGTCCCCACCTATTTGTTTGTTTTGTGATGCTAAAGGTTGAACTCAGGACCTTGTGTATGTTGGGCAAGTGCCCTATAGCTAAACTCCTTAAAATAAAAATTTTTAATATGTCCTAAAAATGAAAACATCTAATATGTCAGAAATTTATGTTGGTGTTTGCTTCATTTAAAATCCATAGAGAAGGAATGGCAAATAGTTAGACATGATATCTTAATCTCATCAGCTAACTATAACAAAATACCTTCAGCTGGATAGTTTATAGACAAAAGAAAGTTATCGCTCATAGTTCCAGAGGTTGACAAATCCTCAGTCAAGAGCCAGAGGATGTGACTCTGTACATAACTGCCTTTTGCTGCATTCCCATGTTGTGATGGGGTGACCAGACTCCTTCAGTCCTCTTAGAAGACACCACAGAGGGTCTGTGTGGAGCTCAGGGGTAAAGGGTATGTGACACATGCACAAGGCCTTGGGTTCAGTCTTCAGCAGCACAGAAATATCACTTTAAGAAGGTACAGTTACTGGTCACCTCCCCTCCCCCCATGATGAGTCCCTTTCCTTTTAATGCCCCTTTATTAGAGACTAGATTTCAACAGACAAGTTTGCAGGTGACAGTCAAAACACAGCACAGGGTCTCATCAGAAAGATTAAGAATAGAAACCCAGAGAAGGGATGGAGTCGGTTTAAATTCAATAAATGAAAAGTAGTAGAAAACATTTTTAGTATAAAAATAAGTCTGCTTATGATTATAAGGAAATTGTAACATTTGGCTTAATTTTAACCTAAATTAATGACATTTTATTTCAGGTATCCTGAAGCAGTTTATGTTGTGTATACTGGTGACATTAATGTCAGTGGTCAACAGATACTAGACGGTGCTTTCAGAAGGTTTAACATCAAGTTGGTTCACCCAGTGCAGTTTGTTTTCTTAAGGAAACGCTACCTTGTGGAAGATTCCCGGTATCCTCACTTCACATTGCTAGGCCAAAGTCTTGGATCCATTCTTCTCGGCTGGGAAGCTCTGATGCAGCGCGTTCCTGATGTTTACATCGACTCAATGGGATACGCCTTCACACTCCCTCTGTTTAAGTATGTGGGAGGTTGCCGAGTGGGAAGCTATGTTCACTATCCCACGATCAGCACTGACATGCTGTCTGTGGTGAAGAATCAGAATCCTGGATTTAATAACGCTGCTTTCATTAGCAGAAATGCTCTCCTCAGCAAAGCAAAGCTCATCTATTACTATGTATTTGCTTTTGTGTATGGCCTTGTTGGGTCTTGCAGTGACATAGTCATGGTTAATTCTTCGTGGACACTAAACCACATCCTCTCACTGTGGAAGGTTGGGCATTGCACTCACATTGTTTATCCACCTTGTGATGTGCAGACATTTCTGGACATCCCCTTACATGAGAAGAAGGTGAGCCCAGGGCATTTGCTGGTTTCCATTGGCCAGTTCAGACCTGAAAAGAATCATGCTTTGCAGATCAAAGCCTTTGCTAAATTGCTAAATGAGAAAGCAGCTGAGTCAGGCCATTCTCTTAAACTTGTCCTTATTGGAGGGTGTCGCAACAAAGATGATGAGTTTAGAGTAAACCAACTGAGAAGTCTATCTGAGAATTTGGGAGTTCAAGAAAATGTGGAATTTAAAATAAACATTTCATTTGATGAATTGAAGAATTACTTGTCTGAAGCGACCATCGGTCTGCATACTATGTGGAATGAGCATTTTGGGATTGGTGAGTTATGTTTTGTTTTTTAACAAGTTGTTTGATACTGCAAGATGTGAATTAGGTCCTAATTACATTTCTGTGGCTGTGACAAACATGATCAAGGCAACTTAGGAAAGAAATACCGGGACCTCGTGGTGTCGTGGGGTTAGACTCCATGGTAGCAGCACAAAGGCATGGTGGCTAAAAACTTACATCTTGATCTACAAGTTGAAGCCAGAGAAAAATGCACAGAGACTGGTGTGAGTCTTTTGAAATGTCAAGGCCCACTCCCAGTGACACACCTCCTCCAACTAGGCCACACCTCCTAATCCTTCGCAAACAGTTCCACCAACTGGAAACCACACATTCAAATATATAAGCTTATGAGAAACATTCTCCTTCAAAACACTACAGTTGTTTTGATAAAATGATATTGTTCTGGAAGCCTCTACTTGGTCTATGAGTTCTGTTCCTTTAGAGAACCCTGACTAATACAGAGTGACTCAGGCAGCTACAGATGTGGTGAAGATGGGGTGAGTGAGAACCAGAGGAGCCTCAGGAAAGAGCTGAGCAGGAGCGATCGGGTGAGCAGACAGAAGAAAGGGCGGCTATAGAAAAAGGTGGTGGAGTGTGCTTTAGAAACATGGAGCTGGTCTTTGGTGACAAAAAGAAAGGGCAGCTGGGCCCCAGGCCCTAGTGTCCTTGGGAAAGCAGTGTGGCAAGAGAACAGGACACAAAGGTGGAAGCATGGCAGGCTGAGCGGAGGTAGAGGAGAGCAGCACTGCTGGGTCTGCTTAGAGAGGACTGGAAGGAGCACAGCTAGGACAGGCAGGGGCAGGCTAGGCCTTTACACCTCCTGGGCATCAGTTGACAGGTGACAACAGAAACTTACCTGTGAGCAGCAGCACACTTAGCTCTCTGAGGTCCTTACACTGTTATCTGCTGCTGTTATTGGCCTCTGAAAACTTTACTTTTGGTGTTGTCTTCCTCTTGTTTCTGATATTTGTCAATCTTTTGTCATCCTGACAGTGTTGTCTAGCCTTCTATTCTGTGTAGTATATTCATTTTTCCCTTATTTTGAGACAGAGTCTCAGAGTCCAGCCTGGCCCTGAAACCTTGATCTTCCTGCAACTCCCTCCCAGTGGCTGGGATTATAGGTTTACACCATCATATGTAGTTTTTCTGTGGGGCTAGGGTTCAAACCCAGGATTTCATAAGTGCTAGGCAGGCACTCTACCCACTGAGCTACACCCTCAGCCCCAGTGTACTGACTTTACAGAGCATTTCTGTAGATTCCATCTAAGGACTAAAGAGCATAAGCGCGAGCAGTTGGGAGCTCACTGGGCAGCATGAGGACCTAGGCCAGTCCCAGCACCTGTGTAAAAGGCAGCTGTGGCAGCATACCTGTGACTCACCGCCACCACTGGTGGTAGTGCTGGAGTCTAGGGCGGTGGGTCTCAACCCTCATAGTGCTGTCACCCTTTAATACCATTCTCATGTCATGGTGACTCCCAGCCATAAAATTATTTTTGTTACTACTTCATGACTATAATTTTGCTACTATTCTGAATCATAATGTAAAATATCTGTTTTCTGGTGGTCTTAGGCAACTCCTGTGGAAGGGTCCTTTAATCCAAAGGGATTGTGACCCCCAGGTTGAGATCAACTGGTCCAGTGGATCTTTAGCTCATTGGCCAGCCAGTCTAGACTCCAAACCAGTGAGTGTCTCCACAGTGAGTGGAGAGCAATAGAGCAAGCCAACTTGTGGCTTCCATGGGTCCATTCACAGGCAGGTGCACACAGCCCTTAACAGCATTTTACTTTGTATCATGTTAATAATCAGATTTCTAGACTCAGAAATACTTAACTGAATGTTTCACGGGGCTCAGAACGTTTGAAGGTTCATGTTCATCAAAACATAAGGCATGTGGTCTCTGTTCTCTCTCTCAGGAGTTGTCGAGTGTATGGCAGCTGGCACAGTTATCCTTGCGCACAACTCAGGAGGCCCAAAGCTGGACATTGTCATTCCTCATGAAGGACAGATAACTGGCTTTCTGGCTGAGAGTGAAGAAGGCTATGCTGACTCTATGGCTCACATTCTTTCTCTGTCTGCAGAAGAGAGACTCCAAATCAGGAAGAATGCTAGAGCGTCTATAAGCAGATTCTCCGACCAGGAGTTTGAAGTAGCATTCCTGGGTTCCATGGAGAAGTTACTTACTTAGTGCTCAGTCTGCACAGTCCAGGTATTTTATACAGCATGGAGCTGGAGCTATAGGTCGTGAGAGAGCCTGTGCTTCGTGTGTGCGAGTCCCGAGCTCCATCTCCAGCACCAAAAGTAAAAGGAAACACCTTCACCTGTAAATATTTCCTAAATTTATTCTTTATCGTAATAAAAGCGGCCTGAGCAACAGTCTCAGCAGTAGGTATATAGGCAAGGCAGTAGTTAACAAAAGGCAGAATTAATCTTTATGGAAAAAGTAATCTCGCGTAGCTTTTTCTTTTTCTTTTTGAGACAGGGTTTCTCTGTGTAGCCCTGGCTGTTCTAGAACTCACTCTGTAGACCAGGCTGGCCTTGAACTCATAGAGATCCGCCCGCCTCTGTCTCCCGAGTGCTGGGACTAAAGGCGTGCCACCACACCCAGCTTCATGTAGCTCAATGTACAGATTTTTACTAACTGTTTGCTCTCAAAGTCTGAGCAGTACAGATTTCAAAGAAAAAAATTACCAGTCAAATTTCCATATACTCATACATCTTTTAATCTTTTCCTTTCCTTGTCCTAATCCCTGAGTGTTCCTGCCTCCACCTCCCAGAATGCACCAGTGTGTGCAGTGCTGGTGATGGAATCCAGGGCCTCCTGCAGTCTAGACAAGCACTAGCACTCTGCCAACTGAGCCGTATCCTAAGCCCCAAACCCTGCTTTTCAAGTCACTTCTGCTTGCGAGAACATAAAATAATATTTCCTGGGGTTTTTAATCTGTTCTGTGATGCTGGAGCACCATGTAGAGCCTCAGAGTGTGAGGAAGAGCAGGGACCTGTACGCTGCCACCACAGAGTGTACTGAGCTGATCTCAAAGACTGCCTTCCAAAGGGAAGGGGGGTGCTGAAAGAAACCGCAGGCTATCAGCTGGCACTCTCAAAATGCATTCCTAAATTTTGGATTAAATTCTGTTTGAGGGGTGGGTTTAGGGTTAGAGATTGAACCTAGAGCCATGCTCATGGTACACAAGTGTTCTAACCCCTGAGCTACTTTACCTCAACTCCAGGAGTGCCGAAATAACAGTGTGGGTGACCCTTTTAAGTACACCTATTAATTTCCTTAAAAGGAAGAAGAAACTTCAAACAGGCATCTCGAATCCTACACCTAAAGTATCAGTTAGGAGATGGGGTGGACTCATTTCTTCATGGGTGTGTACAAATATGTTAAAGTCAAAACAGGCAGCCATCTTTCCCATAACTAGGTTTGTATGGAAATTGGAGTTTGTATGGGTTTCTCATCTCTTTAACAGTCCCATTTAAGGCTAAAAGTCAGCCTCAGTTCATTCAAGAGAATATCAAGCTAAGTTGCTTTTCTGAAACGGACCATGTATTTATAATGTATATACATATATATTTCTGTGTATAAATACGCATACATAGTTTTAATGAACTTTTCTCTCTCTTCTGGACTGACATATGAGCCAAAGACCACCTAACAGAAAACCCAACCCCAGACACGAGACGCTTCCTTTTTTATTGCCCAGGGTTGTCCTAGAGACTCCCCAAAGCATACAGCCTATTGCTTTTGCCCTTGGTTACGCCTAGAGGTGGAAGGTAAATCCCAACTGCTGAAGACACAATGAACTGACCTGAAAGTGCACAGAGAGAGAGAGAGAGAGAGAGTTGTTGCTGCTGTCCCAGGACTGGCTTTCATGGTATGAAGGTGCCAGGCAAGCTTCCAAAGGGGAAGGGCAACCAACAGGCCGACCCAGCTATCCCACCTATAAACCACATCGAAAACTAGCATGGCACGCACACTTGACAATAACCAACAGCTCTTAAATTGGACACAGCCTGCTCAACTAGGAGAACCTAGCTAACTATTCGGCACTAGAGAACAGCCACTGTTTACAAAACCAGCATAATTCCTAACAACAATCTATAAACATTTGTCTAGACTCTTAAACTATACAGTTCTTCAAGTATAGCCTACAAACTAATGCCAACTTACACATTTTCTCTCTTTAAATGAATATGCATTTCACTGAGGACTCTTTCCTAGACCCCTAGAGATCTCACTGTGAGTGAGGCAGATACAGTCTTAACACGTGATGATATAGAGGTCTGTTGGCTGTTTACCAATTTAATTTAATTTAGCACTACAAAAACAATTTTTTTTTAAATCGTAACCACTAGTAGTAAAGGTTTTCTGTACTCCCATTATTACAGATAGATGTGATTACAACTCTGTAGTTTCTTGGTTTCTTAGTAGCTGAAAATCAGTATAAATTTCACCTGGTCTCTATTCTGCGTAACTGGCAGGTGTGTGGGGGCTGAGGCTGTGACTCTGTAAGAAGCTGGCTGTAACATGTGAGCAAGCTTGAGCCACAGCACAGCAACAAGTGATTATGTACAGATGGGACTGTAAAGGCAGCATTCACCATTCTGTACATACATAGTTCCTTCTAGTTAAATGAATTACCCACACAGTTTGGCATTGGTGTTAGAGCATACAAAAGAGGCACACTGTCTCTTCCAGCTGGTTGGTTGGTTTGATTGTTGGTTGGTTTTGCTTTGTTTGGATCTCCCTAGCTTCTTTATCTATTCCCAATTACATTGTTGATTCACTACTGTGGAAACTCAGCAAATCATCAGGTGGGGTTGGAGATAATTCAGTCTACAAAGATTTCAGAGACTGGAGGTGGACGGGACCTTCCACAATCTCTATTTTGTTTTCAACTTTACAGACCAAAACAATTTAAAAGAACTGAGTTGACAAAACTGGTTAATGACAGAATCAGGATTCTGGCCTGGTCTTGGCCCACTCTGTTAAGGCCAGTCTTTGAGGTAAAATTTGTCTGTAGCCCACACAGCCTACACAAAGTAATAGGACTTTAAAGTAATTCTAGAAGTTAGAATGAACATAGATTGGGAATGTGGTAAAAGAAACGATTCTCAATTTCTTAAAAAACACGTTTTCACTAACTTTTCAACGTTATTTTAATGGGTTAGAAGCATATGATTGATTTACAGCATTCCTAATCATGTTTTACAGAGGTTTACTTTTTACTAGATTTCAGGTGGGTACTGTGTGAAACAGTGAGACTCATTTTTATCTGTTTCTGTGAGTCTTCTCAGTGGTTGTTAAGTCCACTACAACTATGATTTTCCTCCTCGGTGGTCCAAGCATTCAGTTTTGAGTCCACAACAGCGGATGTTCAAATTCCTGTTTACATTGATACCGCAACTGTGAAGTATCCATTACCTAGTCTTTGTATAATATATTTATATCTCATTGTGATGTAGAGCTGTTGATACAAAATTGTATCTAAATGTGTCAGGTGGTTTCGTTCATTCAATTAAAATGTTTTTACATCATCTTTCCCTTTCCTCCTTACCTTCCCACCTTTCTACCTCTGGAGTTCATGGTCTCTTTTCCTTGAATGATTATTGCTACATATGTATGCAAATAAATGTATAAATGCAACCTGCTGGCTCCCTTTGGTGTTGCTTGTATGTATTTGCTTTTAGGATGGTAATGGATAAACAGTTGGCGGGTTCATCCCTGAGGAGAGCTAATTCTCTCTCAGCACTCATTCATTCCCTGCAGCTCTTCATCTAAGGCAGTGATTCTCAACCACTTTAGGGTCACATATCAGATATTTACATTACAATTCATAACAGCAAATTATAGTTATGAAATAATTTTATGATTGGGGGTCACCAGAACATGAGGAGCTAAGCTTTAGAACCACTGATGGAGGGTTGGACCATATACATTTTCTTCACCATATCAATTCACGGTGTGGTTATTGTTTAGGTCTTGTTTGGGCATATTGTTGATACTTTGTGAGTGTAAATTCCCCGTCATATCTAGAAGACAGAATAGTGCAGCAGACTACTTGGTCCTCTGGCTCTTAAAAATCGTTCTGTCCCTCTCCTCTGTAATGTTCACTGAGCCTTAGGTTAGTGTTGTAGGTGTATCAGTTGGGACTGAGAGCCCCACAGACAGTTGTTCTCCATATTTTGACCAGATTTAGCCTGCGATGGTTCTTATGTGCTGCAAAAAGGCACTTCTTTGATCAGAAGTGAAAGCCACACTTACCTGTGACTATAAAGGTAAGTATTTAGAATACAGTTAGGAAATAACCCTGACTTGTAGAAGGGGCAGTAATACATTCTTCTCCAAAATCCATAACCTCACTAATAAGGTGTGATTTCCCTTCTGTTGAAGGGGGAGAGGCCTTACATTCAATTTGGCAGCTAATAGTTACCATCAGTATATAATTACCACTCTTACACCTTTTGGGACAGCTTGTCATGCTGGTCATTGTTATGTTTATAGGCATCACAGCTGACTAAGACTATTGATTTCCATCCTTTGGAAGCTTGCAAAGCCCCTTTTAGTATTCTGAGATCTAGTCCTCAGGGAGGAAGCTTCCAATCAGATCACCTGAGTCCTACAAGTCTTGGGTCCAAACTGTGATGTCTTCAGCAATAGCAAATGACCTTCAACTTCTGGGAGGCAACAAGGATGATAGCAATAGCCTATAATTGTTTGGAGAGTCTCTTAATCTCCCCTGATCAACAACTCAGAAAGAGGCTTCTGATGCCTGGTACTGGGGATTTTATTAAATAGCCTCTCTATTTTATTAAATAGGGAGTGGGAACGTCCTGAATCTGCTGGAAGAACAAATCCTCTTAAAACTGAACCATTCTTCTGGCTCTTTATAAACCTTTAAAGCAAGTTAGCTATAGATGTATCTCACATACTTGGTTTTGGTGTTGGAGATCAAACCCAAGTTCCCATGCATGCTAAGCATGTACCTTATCTCTGAGCTGTACCACCAGTGTAATAACAATTATGCTCTATTGTAATAATTTCCAGAGAATGTTACAGGATAATCATAGAAGCAAAATTATAATAAGGACCAGTGTTATTAGTGCTTTCAGAATATGTGTTTAAATTATGTAAAAGTATCACTGACTACAAAACCTTGTTATAAATAAATGAGAGTACATCTGTGGGGCTGGAGAGATGGCTCAGCAGTTAAGAGCACCGACTGCTCTTTCAGAGGTCCTGAGTTCAATTGCCAGCAACCACATGGTGGCTCTCAACCATCTGTAATGGGATCTGATGCTCTCTTCTGGTATGCCTAAAAACAGCTATAGCGTACTCATATACATTAAATAAATAAATAGTTCTTTTTAAAATAAGAGTGCATCTGTGTTTCTTTTTTTAAAAAAAGTTAACTTCTGTGACATAGCTACAATTAGAACTTTTGTAATTTTCTAGAAGAAAACTATCACTGCAATTTACCTCACTTCTCCTGTTCTTCTTCTAACTCTGTACTCACCCCAGAGTCTAAGATCACCCTATCTTTCGGAAAACAGTGATTCCAGTAATCTGTTGTAGTCTGTTCCAGTCTCACTAACATTTGAGCAAGGACCAGTGGAGTAGTTGCCATACAAAGCCAAAGCTGTTTACTTTCTTATGAGTTTTATTCTAATGACAAACACATGGAAATAAGAACAAAGCATTTCAGTTTAATAGATGGAATGAAAGCTAAAAACATCATTCATCAGAGTTGTCCCCCAAGAGCATGAGCAGGACGAAGTGTGTAAAATCAGTAAGATAGCGAATTTTTCTTTAAGGACATGGATCTCCATGGATGGGGAACAGATTGTTCACACTTGCATGTCATGACTGGCATTTGATGAACCTTGTCTTAGCCATACAGATCAAACAGGCCAAAAAACAGCTTCCAGACCTTCACTGGAGTTTCTTGACTGGCAAGTTTGTCTTTTCTTTCTCTCCTGGCTCTTCTGCATTCTTAGAGGAGCTGGGAGCCTGGTCCGTTTCTTCTGTGGAAGCTGCAAGTTTTTCTAGGGATTCTATTATTTCACTCCTCAGCTCATCTTCAGATTCTTCAAACTTTCTGAAATAATAAGCAGTCAAAACCAATGTTACAATATAAAAGCACTAATAGCAAAAAGAGTCTCCTTTTTTGTGTCTGCTTCCACCTGAGCATTCTGTGTATCAGACTTTCATCGGATAACATTTTATATCAATTGGCTTGGGAAGGGAGGTGTATGTGACTGAATGTGTGTGCGGGTGCAGTTGCCTATCTCCATTCATGCAGCACCCAGAAGAGGGCATGGGTGTCCCGCTCCATCACTCTACATTATTCCTTCAAGACAGTCTCTCATTAAACTTGGAACTAGCATCTTGCTAAGCCAACAATTCTACTATCTCTACTCAAAACCGGGGTTACGAAGTCATGCCTGTTTTAGGTGGCTGCTAAGATCCAAACTCAGGTCCTCGTGTTTACTCCTATTTAGAAAAAAAATTTTACTGTAAACACTTTTGCACTGGCCTGGGGATGTGGCTCAGTTGGTTGAGCGCTTGCCTCGCATGTACGAAGTCTTAGGTTTAAAACACAGCAATGATTAAAGATGGTGGTGCATCACCATGATCCACACAGGATGTAGAGGCAGGAGATTCAGAAGTTCAGTGTCATCATTGACTACAGAGTAGATTTGAAACCAATCTGGGATACCTGAGTCCCTGCTACAAAAAAAAAAAAAACAGAAACTCTGTTAGACTAGAGCAATCTCATGCATCTTGTGGGTAGTGTTTCTTGACTATGGCAAGAGATTGTGTGACCCAAGCATAATGGTACAGGCCTTTATTCCCAGAATTCAGGCAGAGGCTAGCAGAGCATGCTCCAATACAGCCAGGGTTACACAAGGAAACCCTGTCCAGAAAAACAAAAACAAAAGTGGACTTGTGAAATGACTGACCTGCACATCATAGGATCATGTAAGTGCACACTGTGAAGTTCACACAAAGATGAAATCACCTAACTGCATTGCTAAGACCTAGTCCTATATTATTAAGCAATGTGTGGCTATAATTAACCAAGGGAGGAGCCAGATGAAGACAGAGACATTGTTAGTGTGCTCTGATAACTCATGGCAACAGATGACCTTGAAGAAAGGCTCCCCCCATTCCTAGGAGCCATCATAGAATGGACTGAGAATAGAGTGGGAGGTGACAAGGGACAAGAAGCCCAGGGTCAGCCTTCCAGGGAGTCCAGCCCTGGGAGAGATCTGAGCATGTTTAGATGACTGAGAGAAATCAGATACAGCGTCCTTTAAAACACTGCTGGTCATAAACATCCAGATACGTTTTAAACCTGTAATAGGAAGATGGAAAGTTACAGGGTTTGTTTGGGAAGGGATAGGCCATGGAGAGCTCTAATGCACAGGACATGGCTTTTCTAAAAGGGAGCCTGCTGGGGTGGTTTTCCATTCCACTCAGTGAGGACAGCTAGACAATGTCTGAACCCAGGATGTAGCCCTCTCCAGACAACACCAATGTGGGAGTTTCTAAGCCATCCAAATGCTGAGATTCAAACTCCAAATCTGAACAAACTCAAGTCTGTGCTTATAAATTTCTTGTGGGATCCCCCCCCCAAGTGTGGTGGTTTGAGTGGGAATGGTCCCCGTAGGTTCGTATGTTTGAATGTTTGTTTTCCAGTTGGTGAAACTTGTTGAAAGATTAGAAAGCATAACCACTGAGGGTGGGCACTGAGCTTTCAAAATGACACCAGATCCAGTCGTTCAGTGTCTCTCTGTCGCTGTCTCTGGCTCTGTTTGTCTGTCTGTCTGTCTCTGTCTCTCTCTGTTTCTCTGTTTCTTTCTCTGTTTCTCTCTGTGTGTTTCTCTCTGTCTGTCTCTCTCTCTTTGTCTCTCTCTGTCTCTCTGTCTCTCTCTCTCTGTGTCTCTCTCTCTCTCTGTGTGTCTCTCTCTGTCTCTCTCTCTCTCTCTCTCTCTCTCTGTTTCTCTCTCCCTCCTTCCTACAAATTGGGATGTAAGCTCTCAGCTACTGCTCCAATGACATGCCTACCTGCCGCCACGTTCCCTTTCATGAGATCACAGACTAAACCTCTGAAACTGTAAGCTGAAATGCTTCCTTTTATAAGCTCCCTTTATCATGCAGTTCGATAGAATAGTACCTAAGACACCAAGACTGGGACAAAACAGACAAGCTATGTTACTGGAAACAGACAAGCTATGTTACTGGAATTTTTTTTCCTAGCCCCCTGCCCCCTGTTTTCCGAAGGTCAGGAATGGAGCAGGACCCAAAGAAAACAAAAGCCTGTCAGGTTATTAGATATGAAAGAAATAATACAGAGACAGGAAAGGAAGAAAAAACAACTCTCCAAAATAAGGCTACAAACTGTCAATAGAAAGTACGTGAGGAAATCTAGTGGGTAAACATAGACAACATGGGTTGTTTCAGTGCTGGGAATCAAATGAGGGCTTTGTGCATGCTCTCTACATGTTCTCACATGTGCTCTACATGCATTCTACATGTGCTCTACATGCTCTCTACATGTGCTCTACATGCATTCTACATGTGCTCTACATGCTCTCTACATGTGCTCTACATGCTCTCTACATGTGCTCTACATGCATTCTAATGCTCTCTACATGCTCTCTACATGCTCTCTACATGTTCTCTACATGCTCTCTATATGCTCTCTACATGTGCTCTACATGCTCTCTACATGCTCTGCCACTGAGCTAGACACCCAGCCCTGATTCTTCACTAACAAGGTAGATGATGAACTAACTCTAGGTGAGGTTATTCCTATAGAAGACACTGACAAACTTTCATAAGGCAACTATGCTCAGTGGGATAATTAATGTGTAACATGCACTTAAAACCTTAGGGGACTGAGGCTGAGAGACAGTAGTAGAAGACTTGCCATGCATGTGTGGGATGCTGTGTTTGATTTTCAGTGATGCCAAATTTGTTATAGGAAATAACTTCAAACTGATAAAATAAGAACATATGAATATGAGAAAAAACAAGTACATTGGGGGAAAAGTGTACTTTTGTCTAAATGTAAAACCCAATGGATGATACCCAGATAGGAGTTTAAAAGAGTATGTAAGAATTTATCTGTAGGGGCTGGAGAGATGGCTCAGCAGTTAAGAGCACTGACTGCTTGCTCTTCCTGAGGTCCTGAGTTCAATCCCCAGCAACCACATGGTGTCTCACAGCCCTCTGTAATGAGATCTTGACGCTCTCTTCTGGGGTGTCTGAAGACAGCTACAGGGTACTTACATATCATAACTAAATAAATCTTAATAAACAAATAAATAAAAAGAATTTATCTGTAACATGCATAAATACACTTTGGGTATGTCTCTAAAATCCTCCATAGATAAGAATGCTAAAGAATGGAAAGTTCATGACTATTTAAAGACTAGGTGCTTGGGAGAGGTTTTTGTTCTATGACCAGAGGCAACATCAGTTCATGACCCTGAGCTGCCCCACCCCCTACTTAGAAGAGCCTCTATGGAAGGGTCTCTGGTAACAGATAGGCAACAGAGAAGCAGAAGGCAGGACACAGGTAAAACAGTATTCTCAGAAAGAAAGCTAGATTGCCCCAGAGAGAAAGAGATTTCTAAAGAGCTGGCAGTTTAGTTGTAGGATCAGGCTTGCAAACAGACATTGTGTGTATATTTCAGAAAATAAGGTTACCTGCTGAGCTAGCAGGGTTTTTTTTTTACCTCAGTTTATGCCACCCCACCCACAGCCACCCCCACCCATCCTGTCCTTATTGGTATAAACATTAGATCATTTAAATGGTTCCATATAAAGCCCTAGTTGAACCCCTAGTGTTGTCAAAAGGAAAAAATAAAACTATGTCAATAACAACTAGACAGTTAAGTGGTACCTATAGAAGAAAATTTAATAATAATATTGGAAATTTTCTTTTCAACAGCCAGGCGCATTGAAACATGTCTGTTCACTACAAGGAAAGCTAAATGGGAAGGGGATCTGAGATAATTTGGATACCAGCCTAGCAACATAGAGAGACCAATCCTGTTTCGAATAAAATCTGTGAATACATGGAGAACTATTATTAGGAGGAAGAGGTAATCAGTACCTTGGGGCAAGATGTACCTCTATGACATCACACCATACAACGGATGGAGGATAAGATGTTTATTGGTTTGTTTATTGTGTGAGAGGGAGTGGAGGAAAATCTTGGGGAGATGAGAGTGAGACAGACAGACAGATAAGACAGACAGGGAAACAGTCAGGGAAACAGAAAGAATGAACAAGACAGACCCATCTGGGTAGCTAGCATGCCACCACACAACAGTGGAAATGCACCCTGCCTGTCAGCTGCAAGGGTTAAGTAATGACAGAAGCTGCTACTGCTAAGTAGCTGAAAGGCGGGCTGGAGGAACAGCAAATTTACAACAGCTATGCTATATTCATGGATATGAAGATCCATAATCCTCAACAATGCACGAATAAAGAAGATGACATTGAATTCTTGATCTCCCTGCTCTCCTGCCTATAACTCTCAAGTGTTAGGATTATAGATATGTATCTTGATGTGAAACAAACTTACAATTCAACCCTAAAACAGAAAAAAATCTGCTACACATAGGCACGCATGCATCTCTGCACACACATGCACACAGCAGAAAAGGGAAAAGGTGGACAGAGCCCACACAAATCCATGTATCATGTACAACTTGATCTCCTTAGCTAGTTCTCTATGGGCTTACATCTCTATGGGCCATCTGCTGCTTCTTCTTTTTTTTTTAAGATTAATTTATTTACTATATGTAAATACACTGGAGCTGTTTTCAAACACACCAGAAAAGGGCATCCAATCTTATTACAGATGGTTGTGAGCCACCATGTGGTTGCTGAGATTTGAACTCAGTGCTCTTAATGGCTGAGCCATCTCTTCAGTCCTATGGGCCATCTTCTATCTCACTTGTACACAACACTACTCACATGTCATCTTCATCCGATCCTGGTTTCAGCTGTTCATCATCCACCATGATGCCCGTGGCTATTTCTACCTTTTCCTGGCCTTCTTTAGGAAGCTGTGGTTTGACCATTACTACTGGAAGAAAGGACAAAGATGAAAGGAGACTAATCCGTATACTTGAGGAGCAACATCTACCCACAATCCCACTGTGAATGCCACTCATGATGGCAAAACAAGGTACTGACAGGGATGGCAGCAGACATATGTGTTGTGGTTTGGGTGTGAAATGTCTCCCACAGGCTCATGAGTTTGAACCCTCTGGCCCCAAGTGGTACTACATGGGGAGGCTGTGGAAACACTGGGCAGTGGCTCCGAGATGGAGTAAGTGGGCTGTTGAGCAAAGACCCTTGAGGTTTATAGTCCAGCCCTGCTTTCTGTCCCTTCTCTGCTTCCCGCTTCCCTGAGATGTGCACAAGCAGCTGCCACACGCTTCTGCCACCCTGAGACATTTTCTGCCATGCCATCCTGGCCATGATGGACATCAGTTTCCTCAAATCATGAGCCCAAAGAAGTCCTTTGTCCTCAACTTGTTTCTTGCTGAGTATTTAGCATCTAAGATGAGAAAGGCAATTAATGCAATACTCAGTTATTTGGCGCTGGACTAGAAAGTTAGGCAACACAGGAAGACACAAAAACGGGAGTGTCACAATAAGGAACAGACGTAGAAGTTTTAAGGAAAACGTGATACCAAACTTAAGACTTGCCACAACGGAACCATCCCTATCGTTCTCCCTCTCTGTAAACCCACTGTGCATCCGTGCTTTGTGCAAGAAGTGATGTGGCCGCAGAGCAAATGGAAAGTGTGCACACACCTTCATAGCTGTCCTGTGTCTCTGTATTCATTCTATTTTTTTAAGATTTATTTATTTATTTTATTTATGAGTACACTGTCGCTGTCTTCAGACACACCAGAAGAGGGCATCCAATCTCATTACGGATGGTCGTGAGCCACCATGTGGTTGCTGGGATTTGAACTCCGGACCTCTAGAAGAGCAGTCAGTGCTCTTAACGGCTGAGCCATCTCTCCAGCCCCTCTGTATTCATTCTTATTTCAGAGGTTCTTGATCTGGGCATGGTGATGTCTGCCAAGAATCACAGCACTCAGGAAGCAGAGGCAGGAGGATAAATGAGTTTGCAGCCAGCCTGGGCTATGTAAGATCTACTCTGGTGTCTTACTTTTTCTATTGCTGTGACAAGACCTCAAGCTCAGTTGTCTGCTTGGATGGGGTATGGCTCCCTAATTGAATTAGATTTCCATAGCTTTTGTTGTTTCTTTATAGGAGCAGAAAATTCCTTAGGCTTTTTCTTTTCACAAGTTGCAGGATTAGCAGGTTGGGTCCCAGCCTGAGAATACCACTCCCTTCATTCTGGCCTCTCTTTTGGCACAAGTCATGGCTCCAACATTATATTTCCTGGTGTTCTCTTCTTCCAACTGTACATTTTGTGTTTCTTTTTGCCTCGCTTGCTCTTTTTCGTTATAAAACTGCCTAAGAATAGAAATAGGAAAGTAACTAAGACGCAAGTTTGGTATCAAGGAGTGGGCTACTGAGGTGACAGGCCCTCCCATGCTATTTCTGGGAGGAATTTGGAAACCTTTGGAACTTTGGACTAGGAAAGTGGTTGAATGCTGTAAGTGGGGCTTAGTGGGTCCTCCTAGTAGGCACTTGGAAGACAATAGTACTGAGAGCAACGTGGACTATGGAGTCCCAGCTCATGAGGTTTTAGAGGTGAACAGTATTAGTAACTCAGATTTTCAAAGCACCGACTCTTCCTTACATTGAGTTTCCTATGTTTTATTGCTGTTTCTTCTGTCTCGCTAGTTTGGGCCCTGTTATTTTCTCTTCCCATCTACTCTTTTTTTCAGTGTTGTTTGTTCTTATTTTTCCAAGACCTTCAGGCACAGTCAATCTTCCCAGTATCTTCCGTAGACCCGTGGTGCTATAACCTCTGCTCTTACGAAGGCTGGCGTTGTGTCCCACAGGTTTGGGTATGTCATGTTTCCATCTTCATTCAGTACTAGGACTTGTTAGACTTCCTTCTGACTCCTCCAGTGACCCAGTTTACTTCCACTCAGTGGTATGTCCTTTTACTTCCATGAGTTTGTGTAACTTTCTGTCGTTTCTCTCACTGTTGATGTCCAGCCTTTATTCCTCTGTGGTTAGATAATATGAAGGGTGTTATTTGAATTTCTTTTGCAAATTTGTCAAGACTTGCCTTGTGTCCTAAAATGTGGTTGGTTTTGCAGACAGGTTCATGGGCTACTGAAAATAAACAGAATGTGTTCTTTAGTGTTTGGGTGGAGTGTCCTGTAGTCATCTGTTAGATCTATTTGGTTTATAATGTCATTTAACTCCAGCATTACTCTATTTAGTTTTTGCCTGGATGGGTGAGCATAGAGTGCTGAAAGTCTCCCAATATCACTGTGTCCGGTCAACCTGTGACTTTAGATCTAATAGCATTTTTTTTTTTAATGAAACTGTTGTCTCTCTGGTGCACACATGTTTAAGACTAATATCCTTGGGGATTTTTTTTTCCTTTATATGTTGCTTTAAAGCTGTTTTGTCAAGTATTAGAATAGCTATATCTGCCTATTTTTTTAAGATTTATTTATTTATTTATTTATTTATTTATTTATTTATTATAAGTACACTGTAGCTGTCTTCAGACACACCAGGAAAGTGGTTGAGAGCCACCATGTGGTTGCTGGGATTTGAACTCAGGACCTCTGGAAGAGCAGTTAGTGCTCTTAACCGCTGAGCCATCTCTCCAGCCCTGCCTGTTTCTTTATTCCCTCTGTGTTGAGAATGAAAATCCATCAGGGCCCCAGCTGTGTGTGCTTGCCTGCTTGACTGACATGACCATCCACCATTCCTCAGAAGTAGAACATTTTGCCTTGCTGAAGTATTTTAGAGTCTGCGGTATTTTGGAACCCTCAAATCCGTTCCTAACACCCAGGCTGTCTAAAACTCAGATTCTTCCAGCCTCTACTTGAGAAGCGAAAGGGCCATGGGTGTGCAGCACTGTGCCCAACCTATGCTGGATTTCCCCATGGTGAATGCAGTGTCAACATCCCAGGGAAAGCGTTAAACAGTAACACAGATATAAACACCACTGGGAACATGTTAAACAATAACAAAAAATTATATTTTGATTCAATGAAAACTAAATCGCTTAGTAATGAATCCAAGCTTAAACAAAGATAAAGTTAGTTATATAGTAACCATTTAGAATCAGTAAGAAAAATTGTTAATGGAAATATAATGTAGATTAGCCAGGTGTGGTGGCTCAATCCTTTAATTCTGGCACTCAGGAGGCACAGGAACAGTGTGCATGTAATATAGATAGACAGATAGGTAGATAGGTAGATATATATAGATAGATAGAAATATAATATATAAGTATATATATAATATAGAGATATACTATGTTATATAATACATAACATATATAATGTAGACACATGCAGTGCTATGTGCCTGTCATTCCTGAAACTCCAGAGGCAGGAGGACCACTTGTGTCTATCGGCTTGATATTTTCTTGGACAACCCAGAAAACTACTGACTGACAGAAGAGAAGATTGCTTTTAAAATGGAGACAATGCAGGAGGCAGAGGCAGGTGGACCTCTATGAGTTCAGGGCCAGCCTGGTGTACATAGCAAAGAGTCCCAGGCCATCAGAGCTACGCAATGACACATAGTCTTGAAAAAGAAAAAGAAAAAGAAAAAGAAAAAGAAAAAGAAAAAGAAAAAGAAAAAGAAAAAGAAAAAGAAAAAGAAAAAGAAAAGAAATCAAAACAAAGTGAACTCTAGTAGTTTGCATTCTTACTACCCGAAGGAAAGTGAGCTCTCTGAATAGCTCTCCAAGCTGAGCAATGCTGGGGTGAACTTGTGTCACCCCAGAGTGCAAGTCCTTTCCAAGAGTTGTCAGCTTGAAACACTACACAAAATTATGCCTCTGTCCTTGGAAGGGCATGCCTTGGAACCAGCTTGGTTAGAGCATATCAGACAAGCGAGGCGCGTTCCCAGTTCTCTTTCCAACCCAAAGGTACTACTGGTACCTTTCTGCATTCATAAAGCAGTGACATAATTCTCTACAGGACCAGTAACTTTGTTAAAAATAAACCACATACCAGTTTCTCCTTTACTGGCAGACAGTGAGCCACTGCAGGCACACTCTGCTGCCAAAGCACTCGGGGTCCCTGGCACATTCAGCCACCACTGCTTCCCATTCTCTACACTGCCTTCCATCACAATCACTTGGCCATCTGAAAAAGGATACTGCATTAGCAAAAATAAAGATACTTGTTTCAGATTTTACATTTTATTATATTTTATAACATTCCACAGAATGTTAGAGCCATGGACATCACATTCCTCATTTTGTTTCTAAAGAGGCCGGTGTGTATGTGTATGTGTATGTGCATGTGTGTATATATATATTGGGGGTGGGAGGTGGGCATAAACTGTGATAAGTTTCCATGTGCTTATTTTTTGACTTGAGTTCATCCTCCCACGTTTTTCTGAGTTATAAATCAGCTCACAAACCTACAATAACTCGTTTGAGTGATGCGTGCTCATCCCTTGACATCCAAAGCAGATTACAGGACACCCAACGATGTAAAACCCGTGCGTGTGGGCTAGAGAGGTTGCTCACCAGCGGAAAGCACTTGCTGCTCTTGCAGAGAATCCAAGTTTGGTTCCCACATGGTGACTTTCAACTACCTGTAGCTCTGGCTTCAAGGAGATCTTACGCCCTTGGCATCCACTGCTCAGATGTGTGTATATCCACACAGAGACACAGGATACATAATTAAAAGTAATAAAAATAAAATATTTTAAATCTGTATATGATTAAGTAGTTTATATGAAATATGTATTATTTGCCTAAAACTTATGCACATCTTCCAACATACTTTTCATGGGGGTGGGGATAAGACAGGATCTCATGTAGCTCATGCTAGCTTTGAACTGTCTGTAGTAGCTGAGGGTGATCTTGAATTCCTTATCCCCCTGGTCTCCATCTCTACATTCCAAATGTTGGGGTTACAGCATGCACCACCATATCTACTTTCTATTATACTTTCTCTCTCTTTTTAAAAAAGATTTATTTATTAATTATATGTAAGTACACTGTTTCTGTCTTCAGACACACCAGAAGAGGACATCAGATCTCATTACAGATGGCTGTGAGCCACCATGTTGTTGCTGGGATTTGAACTCAGAACCTCTGGAAGAGCAGTCAGTGCTCTTAACTGCTGAGCCATCTCTCCAGCCCCATACTTTCTCTTTTAAGGTTTAACTTTTATTATTTTTAGTGATTCTCTGTCCATGTGGGTCTGTGGATGTGGTTACTTGAAGAGGCCAGAGGAGGGGTTTGGGTCTCCTACAACTGGAGTTGTACAGGGCTCTGAGTTACCATATCTGGGAGCTGGGAAGTGAACCTGAGTCCTCTGCAGTAAGAGCAGTACATATTCTTACCTGCTGAGTCATCTCTCCGGCCTAGTTCCTAAGTTTTAAATCAACCCTAGATGACTTACACATAGCACAGCACAATGCGAACATGGCATAAATCGTCCTTCTACCTCACTGCTTAGGGAACGTGGCTCAAAAACATCCACGTGCATCCCCATAGATGAAAGCCTTTTTTTCTGAATATTTTTCCATTTGTGACTAATTGACTTCAAGGACATCGATAGCCGTCTACTCCATTTATAGCACAGTCTTACATTTTTAACCCTTTCTTGGGGGCTAGAGATCAAAGAACAAAGGAAGCACAAGGGCTTGGGAGATTGCTCCGTGAGTAAAACCTGCTTGTTGCATAAGCAAGGGCATCTGGGTCAGCTGGCGCTTGAACCCGGGACTCTGCATATGCTCCGCCCTTGACAGCCAAGCTGCAAACCTAACCCTAAGACCAATTTTATTGGTGAGTGGGAATAATCAGTAATAGCATCGTGAGGCTGTAAGCCAGTGTTAGGAACTAAGTCAAGTGGACCCTCTCTTCCTGATCCCCAACTCTCACTTAAGAAAATATGGCTGGCACGATTCATCCTGTACTGTCGGAAGACTGGAGTCATCGGCTGCTAGGATAACGAGCACTCAAATCTCAGTTTGACACTCACGATGCCAAAACAACGTCTTTGTAAAATGGATAGTGTCTGAGAGGTACTGACCATTCCAATAAGATGTGTGCTATGCTGGCAGCAAAGCCACGCCAGGCCCTGGTCCTCCCCTGCTGCTGGTTGACAACACACCAAAGACTCACCATCCGGCATGGTGGGGCAGGTGGAGGTGACATCTGCCGTTGCCATTATTTGTAGTAGAGTGTGAGGTGCCCCGGCATCCCACTGCCTCCTGTTCTCTGTGGCAATGACATCCTGAAAGAAACCCTCTGGGTGTAAGAGAATAACTGATTAGTTCCACTGCAGCCAGCGTCTAACAACAGGACTGAACAGCTTTTAGGGACTGGCCCAGTGTGCTTTCTGTTGCTGTGACAAATGCCATAACCAAAACCAACTTCTGGGGTAAAGGTTTTATTTCATCTTCCAGAGCACAGTTCCTGAAGGAACCCCATGGCAGGAACTGAAGCAGAAGCCATGGGAGAAGACTGCTTACTGGCTTGCTCCCAAGCTCACAGTCAGCTGCCTTTCTTAGACCCACCAAGGCCATCTGCCCAGGGATGTCACAGACCGTAATGGGTGCGGCCCTCCCACATCAGTCAAGAAAGTGCCTCATAGACTTGCCTACAGGCCAACCTGATAGAGGCCATTCCTCGACTGAAGCCCCCTCTTCCCCAGGGGACTCTAGTTTCTGTCAAGTTGGCAGAAGACTAGCCAGCATAGAGACCGAAGAGTAGGATGTTCAAGCCACAGGAGCCACTGCCTGGGCTTCTAACAGACCCAACAGAGAAGGCAGAAACTCAGACAGCTTCCAAAGATGTTTCATGTTTATCGTTAATGTTAATTATCCAGTTTACCTAACGGCTAAGGAAATACATGAATAAAAAAAAAAATGACCCAGACATCATGTAAATCCCTCTCTCTCTCTCTCTCTCTCTCTCTCTCTCTCTCTCTCTCTCTCTCTCTCTCTCTCTCTAACATGCCCCCCTTCTTTGTCACAGATTGGCTCAGAATTCAGGGCATTCTTTCTGCTCCAGCCCCCATATCCTAGCAAGCATCACCATGCCCAGACCCTGAGTGCTGGGATCGCAGGTATGCACTACCACACCAGGCTATGTCAGGGTCTGGCTTTGATCACATTGCAACTCAAAAAAAAAATTTTTTTAAGATTTATTTATTTTATGTATGTGAGCATACTGTCCCTGTCTTCAGACACACCAGAAGAGGGCATCAGATCCCCATTACAGATGGTTGTGAGCCACCATGTTGTTGCTGGGAATTGAACTCAGGACCTCTGGAAGAGCAGACAGTGCTCTTAATCGCTGAGTTATCTCTCTAGCCTCCCAACTCAATTTTTGAGACAGCATCTTTCACTGATCCTGGAGCTAATAAGGTCTTATTAAACTGGCTGGCCAATAGCTTTCAGGTGTCCTCTTGTCTACACACACACACACACCAGCACAGGGCTTACAGAAACAATGCTATCAGGTACAGCTTTTTATGTGGGTGCTGGGACCTAAACTCAGATCTTTATGTTTGGGCAGCACACACTCTATAGACTGAGCTGTAGTCCCAAGGCCCAAGTTCCCTTTGATCATTACCTATACAGGAAAGCCCAGGCATCACGAGCACTGCAAGCCCTGAAAGACTGGGGACTTCTCCCCATCTCCCCAGCCAGGCCTTATGCCAGCAGTGACGAGCGTCTGGGATTCAGGACCCGTCCATGTCTGTACCCCCTTTTCTTTAATCATGGTACTTCAGGACAGGGATCAGGTTTCCTCTGTCTTTTCCCTCTCTAGCACTGGCTACAAGGGGGAGATCCACAATTATGATGCTTGGTGAATGGAGCAGAGATGTTTCCCCGTGAGAATAAAGCAGAGTATTACAAGGAAGGGGAAACTGAGGCAAGCCAGGTAAGCAAATGTTTACACAGCTAACCCGGGAGATGAGCAGGATTTGACTGGGCTGTAGAGCAAGAGAGGAAGTTCAAGGTCAGCTCAGACAACTTAAGGAGACCTTGTCTCAAAATTTAAAAAAAGATAAAAAAAGGAGGACTGGCCTGGTATGATCAAACCAACCAATCTGCTATTTTCAGTCATTAGTACTTAAGATAAAAAAATTAAAATAAAGGCAATGTAATGGGGGAAGGCAGAGGAAAAAATAAAAGAAGGCACCAGAGAGACGGCTCAGCAGTTAAGATGGCTTATGGTTCCTCCAGAAGACACCAGGTCAGTTCCCGGCACCTGCATCGGGCAGCTCACAACCTCCTGCCATTCCAGTGCCAGGGGCTCTGCTACCTCTACCCTCCAGCAGCCCCTTCATGCAAGTGGTGCACATAAACCCATGCAGGCACACACATATAAAAGTTGAGCAACCAATCTTTCGTTTTTAATTAAGGGAAGACCATTTATTAAGCACCCTTCATTTAGGCAGGTACTTTGTATATATCATACATCACTCCTGTTGCTACAGTAACCCTGTGTGGCTACCATTACAATTGTTCCCACACCTCAAAAAGGAAAGTAACTTCGGAACATGAAAATAACTTGCAAAAGAAGAAATGTCTCTTGACCAAAAACTCCAGGGCCAGCTAGGATTCACTGGCTCCAGAACCCTGAGGTTTTGTGATTTTCTATGTCACCACAGGACTCAAGGGTGACAGACCCTGACCTAGCAGCAGAAAACATGAAGGCAGCAGGAAAGTTCAGAGGAATCCCTGAAGAGACACTGCCCTGGGTGTGTAGGAGGGGATGGCCTTGCCCTGAAGCAAAGGCCTCTGGGAAGAAGGAGGACACATGCTGAGGTTAGGGACTTGTCATGATGCCCCGAGAGCTGTCCAGCAGTTAATGAGACAGACCCACCAGGATGACACTCCCAGAGCTGCTGAAAGCATGAGTGGGTGGGACTGGCCAGTGTGTGCAGCAGGAAGTAATGTTGGATGAAGGGTGAATGGGGTGGGGTGGGGGGACCCAGGAGCCCAGTGGAGAGAGCTGGGGATGGACTGCCAATGAAAAGCTCCCTTTCCCTCCACCACTTTCAAGCAAGATGTACCTGCTTCTGGGCCACAGAGTTCTTCAAAGGCTCTGTCTGTATAATCTTCATGCTTCTCCTTACATCTGTGCTCCTGAAACTTCGTGCCATCTTCAAAGCTTAAAGTAGCATTTAGTTTATCCACTGCCTAAAGAAATTTTACAATTTTTCACAAGGAAAAAGCCATATTGGGAGTTAAATGCATTAGCTTTGTGCCTTTTCGCAAATATTAATTTTCAAATGACATGGCAAGTAATATATATATATAGCTATATATAGTTATATAGTAATATATATAGTTATATATAGTTACATATATTTTATATATATATATATGTATATATATGTATATATAGTTTTAAAGATGAAATTATTTTGACTGAGACAGAAACACCAATGTTTTCATTTCTTCTTGAAAAATGCAGCCAGCCTGAACACAGAACAACTCAGTTTTCTCAGGCTTTCTATCAGATCACACTACTCAGTTCAGGATTTTCTTATCCATGCCCTGCTTTCAGGATCTTCTTTTTCAAATATTTATTTACTTTTGTTTTATGTGTATGAATGTTTTGCTACATGTATGTCTATGTACCACTTGTGTGTATGGTGCCTGTCTTAGTCAGGGTTTTACTGCTGTGAACAGACACCATGACCAAGGCAAGTCTTATAAAAAACAACATTTAATTGGGGCTGGCTTACAGGTTCAGAGATTCAGTCCATTATCTTCAAGGTGGGAGAATGGCAGTATCCAGGCAGGCATGGTGCAGGCAGAGCTGAGAGTTCTACGTCTTCATTCAAAGGCTGCTAGTGGAAGACTTTCAGGCAACTTAGGGTGACACAGTGACAGTGACACACCCATTCCAACCAGGTCACACCTATTCCAACAAGGCCACACCTTCAGATGGTGCCACTCCCTGGTCTAAGGATATACAAACCATCACAGTGCCCAAGATGGCCAGCAGAGGGTGTTGGATCCCCTGGAACTGGTATTACAGATGACTATGGGATGTCATGTGACCTGGGAATCAAACACCCCAGGTCCTCTGGAAGAGCAACCATTGCTTTTCACCACCGGGGCATCACTCCAGAGTCCTTCATTTTCTTCTTAAGCTGGGGCATCACTCTGCTGTTCATGGTGTTCTAGAATTCCTAGACGCACACAGTCATCTCAGCTTGGCCTCCCCACTAGTGTGGACAGCATAGTCACCAACCACACTGAACTTCACAACCAAGCGGTTAGGTTCTACAATTGCTCCTCATGCTCCACCACCAGCAGGAAAATGGTCACCTTGGTTTCAGCTGTAGTAAGCACAGGCTAAGACAGGAGGAACACCTAGCAGCTAAAGTTGTGTGGAGTCCCTTTTCTCATGCCAGTGCCTCACATCATGGAAACCATGTGACGTGGACCTCTCCAGACCTAGTCTACTCAGCTCTGGGGCCATCAGAAACACTAACACCCACCATGCTAATGGAGTCATCTTGTAGCAAAATGTTTGTAAAAGTACAATGAGATAGAAATTGGTAGGACTCATCTCTGAGTGTTATACAGTTAATGTGTTCTGCCATCGGCCTGCATTTCCAGCTCCCAAAAGATGACAGAGAACATGAGAGGACTGTGGATACCTCAATGGCTGAGTATGTGTGTGTGTGTTATATAATATATTGTGTTATATATAACATATAGCATATGTTATATATATATATTACATGTTATATATCATATATAATAGCAGATAAAGTCTTATCTCTAGCAACAAACACACACAAAATAAATGTTGAGTGTGATTATTTATAGTTAACTTTTAGTAATCTGAAAGATTAATTCAGAGGAAACGTAACGGAAAAGAGAAATCAGTTAATGTTGGCGCTGACATTTGTTAGAAGTTCTGATGAAGTTGAAATTTCAAAAGGTGTTAACATCAAGTAATAAAATGACGTGGTGGTTTGAATACGCTTGGCCCAGGGAGTGGCACTAGTAGGAGGTGTGGTCTTGTTATAGAAGGTGTGGCCTTGCTGGAGGAAATGCGTCACTGGAGGGGTGGGCTTTGAGACTCTCTCTTCTTAGCTGCCTGACGACTGCCTTCTCTTGATTGCCTTTCAATCAAGGTGAAGAACTCTTGTCTCCTCCTCCAACACCCTGTCTGCCTGGATGCTGCCATGCTTCCTGCCTTGATATAATGGACTGAACCTCTAAACCTGTAAGCCAGCCCCAGTTAAATGTTGACCTTATAAAAGTTGGTCATGGTGTCTGTTCACAACAATGGGAACCCTAAGACAAATGAATTTTTTTTTTCTGCATGAGATTTACCCACACACATCTGAAAAGTAATAAGAACTAATTAAGGCCTAAAATAAGCCTACACTTTCAGGTTACTCAATGGTTTTTAAGTCAACATATTAATATTATCAGGAAAATAGCTCATTTAAGGATATTCTCATTACAGCCAGTGCAGCAATGTTGTGAACCTGAGGACCAACTCACATTGTCATAGCTGATCAAGGTGGCAAGTACATAATGACATACCTCATTCTCCTGGACGGTGTCTTCCTCCGAAATACACTTGTCTAGGCTGATTTCAAACTTTACCACTCTCTAGAATAAGTAAGAAAAATAGTCTTAGCTTAACAGTTCAATAAAACCTTCAAATTCCAACCCCTGAGGCCAGTTCGTGTTGACACCATCCACACTTAAGGTCATTAGTATATTACCGCACAGTAGGCTATTCCATGCAACAGTGGGATTGGGAAATCACACAGACAACCTGGATTGTACAGCACACAGTGGGGCTACTCCATACGACAGTGGGAGCAGGCAATCACATTGACAACCTGGAGAGTAAAGCCTGAACCCCAATCATCTTTCTAACCTGTAAGCAAAAGATGGGAATGTTTAGACCCTAACTTTATAGCACTGCTTTTGAATTTTACTCGTTCATGTTCTGAAGCCTAATTTGTTTCAAGTCTCTCTCGATATTCTAAAAGTTTAAAAGAAAAACATAATTAATTCCATCTCCTCATATTAATTATATACTCATGTCTAAATTCATGTTAGTGTATATTTCTATAACTTGATTTCTACATTGAATCTGATGAAACACTTTAGAATAAAAACATTTTTTTGCCAGAAAAGTTCATTGTAATTCATGAAAAAGGCGGGTACAATATCCATTGGATTAAAATAGTCATGTATTAAACAGTGGCATTTTCATGAACAAAAACTGTATAACGTGACAAAATGCTCATTGCTCCGATGCAGTTTAACCCAATCCGATTCAAGAGCATGGTTTTCTTTTGCAGTACTGGAGATCAATCAGATTAGGGCTTTGTACATGTTAGGTGAGTACTTCACCACTAGTCCCATCTCGGCCTTAGAGTGTAATTGTGACATCAGGATGTCTGTGTGTGTGTGTGTGTGTGTGTGTATCCTGGTGGAAGCCTATAGACTGTGACACTGGATGTGGGCCCTGGGCCAGACTTCAGAGAAGGCTGGGGAGTTATAATTCTGCAAATTCTTTCTGAGCCATCTCTGCCCTCTGTGGCCCACACGCCTACACAATGAAGAACACAGTAGGCATGGCCCAAAGGACCCGGCTGGCATAGAGCTTACACTGTCTTGGAGTAGGCTAAGTAAAACATGAGTTTGCAAATTAACGACATGATTGCAAGCAAGTCTTACACGCACAGGGAACATAAACCAGGAATGCTGGCAAGATGGCTCAGCCCGCAAAAAGCACTTGTCCTGAATGCTTGGTGATCGAGGACCCCTGGTGGAGGGAGACAATAAATGCCCAACAGCGGTTCTCTGACCTCCATGTATGCCTGTAGTTCATGCACACCTGTACTAATTACATACATGTATCATACACACACACACACACACACACACACACACACACAAACACACACACATATCAATCAATCAATCAATCAATCAATCAATCAAATTTTTAAAGGAAATAGGTGTTAGTGGTAGTGGTATGTGTCTGTGATCCAAGTGTCCCAGGGCAGAGCCAGGAGTATCTGGAGGTGAAGGCCATCCTTATCGACATGAAATCCTATCTCAAACAAAACTGAAGAGCAAGTAGGGTAACAGGGTGGGAAACGATCAGGAGGGGAACGTAAAACATGAAAAGTTACTTGGCAGCCGGGCATGGTGGTGCACGCCTTTATTTTTTTATTTTTTTTTTTACTTCTTTTTTTTAAAAATATTTTTTATGACATATTTTCCTCAATTACATTTCCAATGCTATCCCAAAAGTCCCCCATAGCGCCCCCCCCACTTCCCTACCCACCCATTCCCATTCTTTTGGCCCTGGCATTCCCCTATATTGGGGCATATAAAGTTTGCAAGTCCAATGGGCCTCTCTTTCCAGTGATGGCCGACTGACCTGCCAGCTACCCACGACCCCCGCCACAGGATTTTGAGACTTCTGGTGAGTGGAACACAGCTTCTGCTCCAGTCCAATCACGCGGGACCTGAGACTGCTTTGGTTGGGGAGGCAGAAATCCGGCCTGAGTAGGGCCACAAGCCTCTTCCGGTCAGAACAGCACCAGGGTAGCTAGGGCGCAGGGTCGGCTGACACTTGCCAGCTACCCACAACACCCGCCATAGGATCTTAAGACTTCTGGTGAGTCGAACACAGCTTCTGCTCCAATCCAAGTGCACGCCTTTAATCCCAACATTTGGGAGGCAGAGGCAGGCAGATTTCTGAGTTTGAGGCCAGCTTGGTCTACAAAGTGAGTTCAAGGACAGCCAGGGCTATACAGAGAAACCCTGTCTTGAAAAAAACAAAAAAACAAAAAGAAAGAAAGAGAGAGAGAGAGAGAGAGAGAGAGAGAGAGAGAGAGAGAGAGAGAGAGAAAGAAAGAAAGAAAGAAAGAAAGAAAGAAAGAAAGAAAGAAAGAAAGGTTACTTGGCATTCGATTTGGGGCCTGGATATTGGACTTTAGCACAAGAGAGTCCAAGCAAAACAGTTTCCATGCAGTGGGAATAGCAGGGTTGGGTTCCTAGAGTGGCTGTGTGATCCTCAGATCTCTAGCTGAATTTGTTCAGGATAGAGCTTTTCATTGCCCCTATCCCTCACAAGAAGTGGGTTTCCAGACTCCAGCTTCCAGTGGAGGGAAAGTACCGGGGACCATATTGACTCGCCTGCCTAAAACAACCGCAACCACATTCGACATCAGACACAAGCAGCAACCAGTGAGATGAACCCAGCAACTCCCCTTGCCTATGCTCCAGATAGTTCGCTGGTCTGGGAAACTGTTCTATTGATGAGACAGGCTGAGAACATGGGGTTACCAACGTTGCTAGAGTTTGAAGGACAGAGTCCCAATGAGGAGAGAACCCTGGCACAGGAGAAGCAGAGTTCACACCATGCTGGTGGGAATATAACGGCCCCTTTGCTAACAAACGTAGCAGTTTCTTAACCAACTAAATATAGCTCAGGTGATAGCTCAGTTGGCAAAGGGTTGCCTTGAGAGCACTGAAGACAGTTTGATCTACTGGAAGTATTTACAAATAGCTGGGCAAGGTGGCACACAATTATAATCCCAGTACTGGGAAGGCACAGACAGATTCCTGGGGCTCACAAGTCTAGCAAACTTGGCCAGACCCAGCCCAGTGAAAGACCTCACCCTAAAAAAAAACAAGGTCTATGACTTCTAAGGAACAACGCTTGAGGTTAACCTCTACCTTCCACATACATGCACACACACACACACACACACATGTCTGTGGACCCACACATGTGCATACATACCAGTCAGGCATGATGGTAAATGGAATTCCAGCTACTCAAGAGGATAAGGCAAGATGATCATGAGTTATTCAGGAAGAAGTATAGTGGTATGTATAGTAAAGCCTTCATGCCTGGCTTTAAGTGGAATTTATAGTGAAGCCTTTACGTCTGGCTTCACTTTAAGCCTTTGCTATGGTTGGGTCAATCAGTAGAGGCTGAGAAATTGTTTTGAGACTGTTTGAACCTTGAAGAAATGTTGTCTCTCTAGAGAATCTACACTGGGTGCTGTGTGAGAACTTGCAGCTGAACCAGCCTCCATCCTAAGACACTCTGGGCAAACCTGGATAGCTAGCCTAGCTTAAATTGCTCAGCTGCAGGGTTAGTTGTAGACCCTGTCCCAAGAGAACCGTACTGAGTCTGTACCCTGACATACAAGAGTGCGCCCTTGATAACATACAGTGCCCATGATGGGCCCAGCTGTTTGCAATAGCCAAAAGCTGGGAACTATCTAAATATCCATCTATTGTTGAGTTGACAATAAACTTTGCTATATCTATATAGGGGAATACACTCAGCAGTGACAAGGGGCAATAAACAATACAAGCACCATAGATGAGACTCAACCCTATTAAGTACAATGATGCTTCCTGAAAGAAGCCAGCAGAGGGAACACTAAGGGTGGATTGCATTTATATGCTGCGCTCACATCTGCAAAATGCAAACTAATTCATTGTCACAGAAAGCGCGTGAGCAATTGCCTAGAGGATGATGTGGGAGGGAGAATGCTAGAAACAGAAGAGGGGAACTGATGAAAGAGCATCTGAGAGTTTGAAAAGGTCCCCACGTGACTGCATGCCACAGCAGGAGGTCAGACCTGCCCCTGAGCCCCTCACTCAGAAGCTCACACGCCTCTGGCAATAGCTATCTCTACCTGCTTGAAGACTTCTTCCTCAGGTGCATCAGGGCAGGAGGGCAGGTCACTCCTCTTAACCAAATAGGTTCTATGACTGAGGTTTGCACTCTCCTATAATACAGATTACACACCGTCAGTGAGGTCAGCTCTGAAGCTTCTTACTGTAGTGAGAGTTTGAAATTTCCATTTCATTTAATATTATCGGAATGTGCTTTCATTTTAATCCCAGGTGCACGGATATGGGGCCGCTTCTGATGGCCTGCGGCAGCTGATCATAACTTGCTTCCTGCTCTAGCAGAGGCGTGGTTTTGTCAGCTGAAGATAGTTTCTGCAATTGTATGACGTTTGGGATTCCAGGAACGTTTCCCAGGGTATGTAAACGTGAGGGCCCCTGGGCACAATTGTTGGCTGCACTTGGGGGCAGGGAGCATTAGTTGTAGTTGTTAATAGTTATATTTAAAGAAGAAAGAAATTTGATTCAGGGGTCTCTCTCTCTCTCTCTCTCTCTCTCTCTCTCTCTCTCTCTCTCTCTCCCTTCCTCTCTCCCTCCCTCCCTCCCTCCATCCCTCCATGTTGTATCCATGACTCTGTGTGTACTTACATGTGTCCATGTATGTATGAATGCACGCATGTATGCTTGTGTGTATGTATTCATTGCGCATGAGTGTGTGGATGGGTGTGGATGTGTGTGCACATCCACGTGTGCATATGTACATGTGGGTAAGGATTGCATTGCACACAGGGCCTTGTATATGCTAAGCATAAACACTTATATTAGGCTCATTGCTTTTTTTAAAATATTATTTATCTAATGTATCTAAGTACACTGTAGCTGTCTTCAGACACACCAGAAGAGGGCATCAGATTCTATACAGATGGTTGAAGGCCTCCATGTGGTTGCTAGGAATTAATTGAACTCAGGACCTCTGGAAGAACAGTCAGTGCTCTTAACATCTGAGCCAGCTCTCCAGCCCAAGCTCATTGCTTTTAATATCTAGTCATTTCATCATGTCTAAATTGACAGAGCAATGTTCACTGTAGTAGGGTGAGCTTACCTTCAGCTCTCTCCCCATTTTCTTTTTAATTTCCTTCATGTCATTGTGGTACTGTTGGCGGATTTCTTCCAGCTGTTTCCAATATTCCTGAAAAGCAAAGCCAACCTCAAACTTGAAAATAATCTCTACATAACCTAAAATTTTAGAAACATATAAGTAATCATTAGAAAATAAGTTGTTTCTAAATGTAACAATATACTCATTTTGGCTGTGGTATTTCATAGCCTGGGAGGCCATGGAGCCCTATATGGAACACTGTATGGAGCACTATATAGGACACTGTATAGAACACTGTATGGGACACTATATAGAACAGAGATCTTTGTTTTTTACAGTTCCAAATCATGTGCAGCTACTCTGCATATTCTATTTCTGTATTAGTTGAATGTGTAGCTCCTCAAAATATATGTTAAAGCTGGGGTGCACACCTTTAGTCCTAACTACATGGAAGGGTGAAATAGGAAAATCAAGTACTTAAGTTCAAGAGTTCAAGACTAGCCTGGAGTAAACATGCAGACGTCACTCATCACCATCACCATCACCATCACCATCAATCTCCATCACCATCACCGTCACCTACACTGGAGTGCTACTACCCAGAGCCTCAGAATGTAACTTTTGATCATAGGATCTTTGCAGATGGCTTTAGGTAAAATGAAGTCATGCTGGAGTAGAGTCGCCCCTCAATCAATATGAGTAGACTCCTTTTTGAGAAAATGAGCACCACCCACTCCCACCCACTAGGGACTTAGCTGCTTGGTGTGGACCCAGGGTCCCTCTAGTTCCTCTTGCAAACACCTTTCAGCCTTTCATTCTACCATCTCCAGTCCTTTGTAACTCTGCCTATTTACAGAACCTCTTTCCACTAGGAACCCAAGGCTGCTTATTAGGCTGGGACTCAGGTTTTCTCCTCTTTCCTATGCTCCATTACAGTCTCTCCAGACTTACTCTTAGTCCTGCAGTGTCTGCCTACAGGCAGTGTCTGCCTCCTCCCAGAGCACCTCAATCCTCTTGGGACTTGCCTCTTAGTGCAAACCCAGGATCTTCCCCCTCCTCTACAAGAGAGAACCCACAGCCACCACACTTGGCTAGACAATAGTAATCAAAGAACTGAACATCCACTCAAGAAAGACTAGACTAGAAATCTATATCAAAAAATCCCCTTACACATCATAACTCCAGATGCCTAGATCCCAGCACAAACTCACACACGTGAACAACCAAGACAGTATGTCTTCTCTAGAAGCCAGCATCCCTACTGTGTTCATGCTTCGGACACATGACTGCACACATTGGTTTTCCCTGTCAGCCTCCAAACTCAAAATACAATATTGCTACTGCTTTATGTTTGTGTTTCACTATGATAGAACTGATAAGAATCACCCTAATTAATGATGGGTAGTCAGTCACTCTATAGGAAGCGTGTGAACTCAGCTCTGTGTGTCCATAGGGATGCTGTTGGCATATGGCAGGAAAGGCTGCAATCTGACAGACAGTGACATATGTAAAATGGCAGAAAGAGCTGGACATTTTCCAACCTGGTCCTTCATTTTGTTCTTCCTGTACTGAAGCTCCTGGAATTTAGTCTCCTCCCAGTGACTTTGTAGCTTTTCTCTCTCGTTTGGATGTGGCTCCTCCACAGAAGATGGACGAAGACCCTGTTTATTCAATGAAATAATGTATGAGGAATACTCGCATATTCTGCCTTAACCCGGACTATTTACTCGAGACAAGAAATATTCCACCAAGTAATCTGCATGGGAGATTTTCTGGTGCATAGCAGAATTTTCTTAATTGAAGCATCAAAGATTAAAATGGCATTTTAAAGCAGAGTCACTGGTGTTGTTTATAAGCCTTGGTTACCGCGTGCTCTCACCTGTGCCATTTGTTGAACTGGGCAGTTGTAGCTGTAGATTACGTTCTGCTGGGGTTCAACAGCCCCAGGGTGTGATAAAGAGAATAAGAACTTAAACTTTTGAACAATTCAAAATAAAAGCGATATAAGCCAAGCCTAGTGGCCCATGTCTGTACTCCCCCAACCAAGAGGCTGAGGCAGGAGGATCAGCAAGAGCTTTAGGTCAACTTGCTATTCATAATGAATTCCAGGAGAGTCCTGGACTAAACAGGGAGATTCTGTCTATAAGTAAGAAGTAAAGTACATGCTGGATGGCCTTGATTTCACAGCAGAATGAACTTGGACCCATGTTTAATGTCTGGGAACAGAGAAGCCTTTAGGAAAGCCCTGAGCTCCCATGGGCAGAGCCTTACTCACCAATTGTCTTTCCACTTTTAACTTATATTGCTGAGCCTCATGTTTCCTCTGAAGGTAGGCAGCAGACCTGAGAAATAAGAATGTTCTGCTTAAACGGAAAGCTAGCTCCTCTTCCTACTTTCTCCTTTCATTTTCTCCTCCCCTCCTCCTCCCCCTCCTCCTTCTCCTCCTCTGCCTCTTCTTCCTCCTCTTCTTCCTCTTCCTTCCCCTCCTGCCCCTGTCTTTTGTGGTGCAGGGGATTGGCACATGCTCTAATGCTCAGCTCTAACACTCCCGGGCTGTAACTAACCCTTTTCACTAATCATCTCAGGCAGCAACTCCATGCGTGGATTTTTACCTTAGTGAGAGAACCCATACTTCATTTGTACTCTGAAGTGCAAAGTTACAGAATACAACTTCAGCAAAGAAAAGCTTTGAAGTCAAGAGGATACATTTTAAATAAAATGGGTTTTTTGAGAGAGAGAGAGAGAGAAAGGAAGGAAAGAAGGAAGGAAGAAAAAAGAAAGAAAACGAGAATAGGAGGAGACCTCAGTCAAATACTTTGTGATAAAGGCAAAGATTAGAGTCCTGAAACTTCAAACCAAAGATGGCAAAGATTGCCTAGAAATCTCCGGAAGCTAGAGGAAGAGAGGCCACTTGTGACCAGGCTCAGTGAGTAAGGAAGGATGCTGTCCACGAGACCTGACCACCTGAGTTCAACTCCCAGGACCCACATGGTGAGAAGAAAACGTAACACTGCTGTCTTATGACCTCTGTACACTCTCACGCATACACACCAGACATAGTTAATTCTAAAGAGAGGAGGGGAGGGTGAGTCTCAGTTAGGGTCGCTGGAAGGGTTACACAGATTCTCTAATCTACTGAGTTTTCTTTCTGCAAAGCAGGATTTGGTCTTTCTGTCCTCAGCTCTGGTGAGGGGAAGGACGCAGAGTCGGGCTAACTTTTCTGCAGCTTGCCATGATGACCGATAGCTCGCTGCTCTCCACGTCACATGGCTGCCTGTCTGTTCTACACACACATACACACTCACACACACACACATCATACACACCACACATCACACACACACACATACACATGTACATATACATACACATACATACACCAAACACACATATACACATACCCATGCACACACATACAGATACACACACATATATACACACACAAACACACCACACACACACATACACACTATATATATATATATATATATATACACAGAGAGAGAGAGAGAAGCTAATGTACTGGTTTTGCAACAAGATTTGAGGCGAGCACATCTCACACAGTGGTGTAAAAACCCCATCATACTTTGCCCCTTCCTAGAATTGGGAATGGAACACCCATGGAAGGAGTTACAGAGACAAAGTTTGGAGCTGTGACGAAAGGATGGACCATCTAGAGACTGCCATACCCGAGATCCATCCCATAATCAGCTTCCAAACGCTGACACCATTGCATACACTAGCAAGATTTTGCTGAAAGCACCCTGATATAGCTGTCTCTTGTAAGACTATGTCGGGGCCTAGCAAACACAGAAGTGGATGCTCACAGTCAGCTATTGGATGGATCCAATGGAGGAACTAGAGAATGTACCCAAGGAGCTAAAGGGATCTGCAACCCTATAGGGGGAGCAACATTATGAACTAACCAGTACCCAGGAGCTCTTGACTCTAGCTGCATATGTATCAAAAGATGGCCTAGTCGGCCATCACTGGAAAGAGAGGCCCATTGGACTTGCAAACTTTATATGCCCCAGTACAGGGGAACGCCAGGGCCAAAAAGTGGGAGTGGGTGGGTAGGGGAGTGGGGGGGAGGAGGGCATGGGGGACTTTTGGGATAGCATTGGAAATATAAATGAGGAAAATACCTAATAAAAAATATTTTTAAAAACCTGTCATACTATCATACTATCATACTTATAAATCACATAAGGATATTGATGCTCTACTTTCTGTTTCTCCCATTCTATAAAGATCAAACCAGGCCCTCTTCATGATTGTCAAGGGCAACCTGACAACCAAGAGCAACACACCAACCTCAAAGGGTTGGGTTTTTTGTTTTTTGTTTTTGTTTTTTGTTTTTTTTTGACAGAGTGTAACATGATAGCTTTGGGCTTTTCTTTCAGGGTCATCCATGGCTGAGGTCTAGCACCTGTCATCCTTTTGATTCAGTTCTCCAAGTGCTGGGATCACAGGTGCAGTTGATGCCCTGCTGAGAATTAAATCTGGGGCCTGGAAAGACACTTCAGCGGTTAAGAGCACTAGCTGCTCTTTCAGAAGTCCAGAGTTCAATTCCCAGCAACCATATGGTGGCTCACAACCATCTGTAATGGGATCCAATGTCCTCTTCTGGTATGTCTGAAGACAGGTGTAGTGTATTCATATACATAAAATAAATAAATCTTAAAAATTTGGGGGTTATTTCATTTTTGTGATGCTGAGGATGGAACTCAGCGTCTTGGGCAAGCTAGGCAAGTGGTATGCCTCCAGGCCACACTCCCAGCCACCCACGCATGCTTTTTAATGACATAGTTACATGATCCTACCATGGACTAACTCTCCAACAAGCTGTGGGGCCGATGGCCACATTCTCCATGTGAGCGTGGGACTGAATTCTTCTTGAACAGACCTAAAAATTAAATGTACATGTCAAAGACTTATCATCCAAAATCCCTACTAAAATCTAGAGTCACCCCCAGACCTACCTCAGGATACGAGGATCGGGCAATAAGAGTTTCTAAAAAGGGCCTTTTCAAAAGGGAAGTAATGGATGGCCGGTCCCGGGGAGACACTCTGAAGAGCTGAGGTATCAAGGACTGTAGGTCACGAGAGAAGTGGGGCGATATGGGAGCAACACGTCCTTGACAAATCTTCAGAACCAGATGGTGGAAGTTGTTGCTCTCAAACTGAAAGGATAAAGGTAACCCATCAGAGACAAGCTAAGTACTGGTAGATAAAGTAATGAATACACCAGGAAGCAAGAGCTGTCTGCCCATCTATCTGTCTGTCTGTGTAGCAATCATCTATCTACCTATCTACCTGTATTCTGTCTGTCTGTCTGTATGTATGTATATATGTATGTATGTATGTATGTCTTTATTGTCTACCTTCCTACCTACCTACCTACCCATATTCTGGCTGGCTGGCTGACTTCTCTATCATCTATCTACGTACCTACCTACCTACCCATATCCTATCTGTCTGTCTGTCTGTCTGTCTGTCTGTCTGTCTGTTATTGTACTTGGCATCAGCACAGAGCCTTGAGAATTCCAGCAGATGCTCTACCCTTGAACTACATCCCCAGCCTACAAATATTTCTAAGTTGCAGTGGAAAGCATGCTTTGCCCTATCCTGTAGTCCTGTTGTAAGAGGATACCTCAAGCAGTTAAGCTAAGAGATCCCATGTTACTTATAAACAGTTTTACACTTTTAGTATCTTCATTTTGGTTTTGGTTTTGGTGCTGTCAGTTGAATCCAGGGCCCTGCATTTGTACAGTATATGATCTACCTATGAACTACAACCTTAATCCCTAATTTTTAACTAAAACCATTTCCATTATTCTTGATTTTTTACTACCAAAACACCATTTACTTACATTTAAAAGCTGGAAGGCATGGGAAGTTATAAACAGAAAAATATGTATAACTTCACAACCTCTTTATTTTACAGAGAGATCCACACTGACGTGACAGTTTACCACTTGATTTTTCAAATGCTCTAACATAAATATTTACTCATAAACTTATCCACAATAATGTCTTCCACTGTACAAGAGTACCATTTATTTATATAAAATATGTTGCATATGACAATGTAGCAGAAAGTGCAAGTTTTGTTCGGATGTGAGCTGTATGGCATTAGCAACAGAGACAATGAAGACAGCTATGTAGACAAGAGCTGACAAGCAAGCTATCCCAGGAAAGTCCTGCCTACAGTACTGGGCTTATCCGAAGTCTCTGGGACCTGGGATTTGCAGAGAAATCCCACTCCTGCCTAAATGTTTGTCTAAGACATTTATGCAAATAATATGGTTTACTCTGATTATATGATTTGCTTCTGCGGGCCTTGGAACTTTTCTGCATGCCAGGTAGATGATGCCTACGTGGACAGATTCCAATAAATCGTGGAGAAATCACAATGCTTTTTGGTCGTCAAGGCTTGTTGCTGGAGCAATCAGCAGATCCCATGTGACAACTGAAAGAACCTTAGATGTGTGTGCTTCATCTCCTACAGAGTTCGCCCACACATGCTTTACCTCTAAAGAACATACGTCCAATGGGAGCATTTGCCACATGCTAGTCTCTGACTTGGACCTTTTACTTTATAGTATTAGTGAGACACCTTGTAGTCTAATATGCATCTCTTCTCTCTCTCTCTCTCTCTCTCTCTCTCTCTCTCTCTCTCTCTCTCTCTCTCTCTCTTTGTGTGTGTGTGTTTGTGTGTGTGTGTGTATGAGAGAGAGAGAGAGAGAGAGAGAGAGAGAGAGAGAGGCAGACAGGCAAGCTGGCACATAGACAGACAGAGACTCTGCATCTTGCTATGTAGCCCAAACTAACTGTAAACCCAGTCCCGCTACCATCTCCTGGGTTTGGTTTTAACATTTTAAAACAATGAGTTCCCTCTCTGCTGTTCATATTCATCTTGAATTCCTGAATTGATGGGACTATAGGCACACGCTGCTATATATATCAGTCTCTGTCTCTCTGCCTCTGTCTGTCTGTTTCTCTCTCACACATACAGATGTCATTTTGAAACAATCTAATGAAATCAAACATGAACCTTTTTTCTCCTAGAAGTTAATCTCACATACATGTGTTTAGTAATCCAGGATTTACATGAGGATGAACATACTCACAGGATGCTTGAGTGTGCAGAGCTCATATAAGACACAGCCAAGAGACCAGATGTCCCTGGAGAAGAGAGAGCTTTTACATGGCCAGAAAATGGTGGCGATTGTCGGTAGAACTCTTTACCTCTTATATACCTGTGTGTAGCTATAGGTCAGAACATTTGTTTACAGGTGCTTTCAAATACATCATCAATTCTAAGATCAGAAGACAGGCTGAAGGCATCCGGGGGGGCGGGGGGGAAGGAAGCAATGGTGGACATACTCAGCACACAGTCTACATTTGCACTCTGTCCCCAGGGAAGCCTTTGCTGTGCCTCTGAAGCTCACCCCAGGGGAAGGCATTGGCATCCCTCCATGGGTCTGGGGCTCTGGAGCAGTGGTTCTCAACCTGTGGACCACAATCCTTTGAAAAATCATCATCTCCATCAATATTTGCATTATGGTTTACAACAGTAGCAAGATTACACTTATGAAGTAGCAGTGAAATGCTTTTACGGTTGGGGACATCATGCCACGAGGAGCTGTAGCAAGGGGATGCAGTATTAGGAAGGTTGAAAGCTACGGCTCTAGGGTCTTTGGCCTGGCAGGCGGCTCAGGTCAAGGCACACATATTCATGCTGGGCTTGGTTCACTCTCAACAGAAGACAGTCTCTCCCACTCCCAGCCTTCCTCCCTTGTCTGTGGTTTTTTGTGTAGACCTGATCCCTCAGAAGCTTCTCCCCAGCCCCTCACCCAACCACATTACTATGTCTACTTGTGTCGGGTTTGGACAGTCATGTTGGTGAGACTTGGGTGGGTGTACCTTCTGACACTCTTAGGGGACACAATCTTAGTTGTGTGTCTCTGTGTGTCTGTGTATGTGTGTACAAGTGAGTGCAAGCACCCATGGAGACTAGAGGTGACAGATCCCCTGGAGCTGGAGCTGCAGGTGGTTGTGAGCCACCAGACACATGGCTGTAAATTGAACTTGGGTCCTCTGCAAAAGTGGTCTGAGCTCTAACCACTTAGCCATCTCTCCAGCCCTAATAATGTTACTCTTTGTCTTTTTTTTTTTTTTTTTTTGTCTTTTTTTTTTCTTATATCTTTAAATGAAGAGAAATTGCTTTGTCTTAAGTCCAAAGGCTTCAGGGAATATTATCAGTCACAGTTTGCCACTGGAATTCACATGAAGAAAAAGAAAAGGCACCAGGATCAGGAGAAAAGAGATGAGAACCTCAGTCTCTACAGCTCAGTGTCATCCACCAGATTTGACCGATATTCTCCAACCAAGAGCAACTCACGTTTTATTGTTGTACGGCCTGTTCTGACAGATCTCTGGGGACAGGTAGTAAGGTGTCCCAGCACATGTTTGAGCAAGTTCCATGGAGCTAGGGAATTAGAATAAAAAACATGTTTAATTAGTGAGAAAGACAAGGAAAATTGTAAACATGAATAACAAAATTGTATTCACACACATATTAGAAGAAAGTAAGACATTTCATATGAACCACAGACTAGCAAAGACAATAAGTTTTTACCCTTACAATTCAATCCCTAATCACGTCTGATAATTCGTGCCTTTAATCCCAACACTTGGGAGGCAGAAGCAGGCAGATCTCTGTGAGCTGAAAGCCAGATCTCCCTATATAGTGAGTTAGTTCCAGAACAGCCAGGGATACATAGAGAGGTCTTTGTCTCAACAAGCAAAACAAAAGCAACCCCTAAAATGTATATATACACACATATGTAAACACACACATATACATATGGAAAGAGAGGGACAGAGACAAAGACACACACATACAGACAGACAGACAGACAGACAGAGCGAGAAAGCCAGAGAGTTGATGCTTCTAGTACTGGGGAAGTAAAGGCATAAAGATAAGAAGCTCAAGGCCAGCCTCAGCTACATTACAAGTTAAAGAATAACTTGAGTTACATTAGACCCCAAATATCACACAAATATTACACAGATTAAAAAGGTGGTTAGAGGTCTGGAGAGATGGCTTAGCGGTTAATAGCACTGACTGCTCTTCCAAAGGTCCTGAGTTCAAATCCCAGCAACCACATGGTGGCTCACAACCATCTTTAAAGAGATCTGAAGCTCTCTTCTGGTACATCTGAAGACAGCTACAGTGTACTTAGATATAATAATAATTAATAAATCTTTAGGGGCTGGAGAGATGGCTCAGCGGTTAAGAGCACTGAGAGCACTGACTGCTCTTCCAAAGGTCCTGAGTTCAAATCCCAGCAACCACATGATGGCTCACAACCATCCGTAATGAGATCTGAAGAACGGTACGGTGTACATATATATAATAAATAAATAAATCTAAAAAAATAAATAAATAAATCTATCTTTTTTTAAAAAAAGGTGGTTAGAAGCTCTTGTTCTCACAGAGGACTTAGGTTCAGTTCTCCGCACTCAACATCATGGCTCACAATCATCTCTAACTCCAGTCCCAGAGGATCTAATGCCCTCTTCTGACTTCCATAGGCACCAGACATGCATATAGCATACATACATGCAGGCATGCAAGCAAAATACTCATACAGATAAAATAAATGTATCTATTAAAAATATATTAAAATCTGTACACATATATTGTTATGGTTTATATATGCTTGGCCCAGGGAACGGCACTATTAGAAGGTGTGGCCCTGTAGAAGTAGGTGTGGCCTTGGTGGAGTAGGTCCCTGTGGGTGTAGGCTTCTTGAAACCCTATTCCTAGCTGCCTGGAAGCCAGTAATCTGCTAACAGCCTTCAGATGAAGATCTAGAACTATCAGCTCCTCCAGGCCCATGCCTTCCTGGACACTGCCATGTTCCCGCCTTGATGATAATGGACTGAACCTCTGAACCTATAAGCCAGTCCCGGTTAAATGTTGCCCTTTAAGAGTTGCCTTGGTCATGGTGTCTGTTCACAGCAGTAAAACCTTAACTAAGACATAGCTACAAATAGGTCTATATATTTTTAATGTAAACACATCCTATGGCTAGGTATGTGAATAAGTGATAGAGTGGTTGCCCTGAGCCATAGCACAGCAAAGAAGTAATATGAATACCAACAATAATAATAGTAGTAGTAATAATAATAATTACATATATTATGACTTAGAGTCCACAAGGGGCATAATTGTTATTAATAAATCTCTTAGATATAACAAGATTTCTGTTTTTCTAGCTGTCAGTGTAATGCAGTTCTGTGCTCTAAAATTTGGAAAATATAAAAACTATCCCGAGCTTCGGTTCTCACCGGCAAGAACACACTCAGGACAACCGGAATCTTCTGCAACAAAAAGCTTTATTGCTTCTTCAAGAGGGAAGATCCAGACCTCGGAAAATGGGGTCGCTTATATAGCCCTCAGCCATGGCGTTTCAGCACCTGATGTGGCGTGTCAGCTCCTGATTCCTTGCTTGCCCATCACTCCATTACTACGCCCCAAGATGGGCAGTGACTAGGCTTGAGCTCACTCTTGCACCTGCGTACAAGGCTTGTTTACTAGTTAGGCACAGCGTAGGCCAGCGCCATCTTATAATGGCGATTGCTTGCGGCTCGTGATTGCTCGCGGCAGCTCTCCACAAAAAACGAATTAGGTTGGGGAGATAGTTCAGTGGTAGAGCACTTGTTGTACTATGTGAAAGGCTGGAGAATTAGACCCCAGTACCATCAAGGGAAAAAAATTGGATGAATAAAAAATTAAGTCACCCAGAGTCTGAGTATCCCAAAAACCCATTGCTAAACTAGATACATCCCTCCCCACCCCCACCCCTGCAACCTGTCTCCACACATAGGTTTTGTATGGCTGTCATCCTGCAGTTTCTGTAATCCAGAATTCCACTCTGCTTACATCACATGGCAAAATATTTCCTTGTGACACTAAAGGTCCATAGAACCAAGTGGATTTTTTTGTACAGTCTAATATATTTACGAATGTGGTTTTGCTAGGCTTTAGAACATCCCCACCATTTGGTTAGTTACAATTTATCTTATTAATGCTTTCATCATTTATATGCATGTATGCATATATGTGCATGTGTGTGCACATAAGTGCATGTGTGTGCACATAAGTGCATGTGTGTGCACACATGTGTGCACGTGTGAGAGGGTGACCATACCCTGAAGCTGGAGTTACAGGAAATGGTGAAATCCCAGAAGTGGGTGCTGGGAACCAAACTCAAGTTCTCTGCAAGAGGAGCAAGTACTCCTAACCCCTGATTCATTTCTCAAACCCAAACCTCCAGAATTTTAACTGCAGACAGTCAAATGATTTAATGCATTCATAGTCACCCGAAATTGTGGAGATAAGGAAACTTTTACTGTTAATTCATGATGCCTCAAAACAAACCCTTTGTTTTTTTTTGAGTAGAAGGAAAATTGGAAATTTACAAGTACTCACTCATTCAGTGTTCTTGCTGTTCCAAAGTCCCCGAGCTTGGCAACCATTCCATTCTTGCTAAGAAAAATATTCTAAGAATGAAGAAAAATTGTATTAAAAAAAGAATAAGATTGACTGTGTCTGAGGTCATCTGTATGAGCTCTTACCTGAGATTTTATGTCCCTGTGTAAAATCTTCCTGTCATGAATATGCTTCAGTCCTAGAGAAATCTGTACAAACCAACACAGGATCTGCAGGAGGGAACAGAAGGAATCTATTGAACAGTCCACTGGTCACTGACACAGGATGCACTGTGTGACACACTGTAATTTCCACTGCAAGACGTTCTGTTTGGGTTTTGTTTTGTTTTTTGAGGGGGGGAGGTACAGGGAAAAGAGCAGATACGGAGGGATGGGGAGATGAGTGAGATTGGGGTGAGTTCTATATTTTGATCAGAAGGCAACTAGAAGACTGACTTCTAGGCAGTTAGGAGGAGGGTCTCAAAGCCCACCCCCACACTTCCTCCAATAAGGCCACACCTCTTCCAATAAGGCTCTGGTCAGTGAGGAAGAGAAATTCAGTCTTTTCCTGGTTCCCTTTGGAACAAGATATAGAACTCTCAGTTCCTTCTCCTGTGCCAAGCCTGTCTGGATACTGCCATGTTCCTGACTTGATTATAATGGACCAAAACTCTGAACCTGTAAGCCAGCCCCAATTAAATGTTGTCCTTTATAGGAGTGGCCTTGGCCATGGTGTCTGTTCACAGCAATGGAAACCCTAAGACATGCACACACAAAAAGGGCTCTACATCTTTCTCAGAGACACTTACTTAACCCTGTTCATTGATGCCCATCAATGAATGAACAGATAAAGAAAATATGGTATGTTGACACAATGGAATATTATTCAGCTATTAAAAAACAAAATCATTAAATTCACAGGCAAATGGATGGAACTAGAAAAAAAATCATCTTGAACAAGGTAACTTAGATAAATATGGTATGTGTTAGTGCCCGAAGCCTGCCCGGCCTGGAATGGGTTAAGTGTCAGATGCAGGTCCGAAGACTGATGATCTCTGTCTGGCCTTTTCACTCTTAACTGTTTTGTGCTAAAAATTTAACTCTTCATTTATATTCTGTGCTTGAGTAAGTGCTGGGGAAACTTAACTCTTATTTACTTTATAAATGTACTATATAATTCTCTGGCAATTAACATATGCTGTGGAGCATCAGGGAACTTAGCAGAGGATTTATTCCTAAGGCTCCTTTCTCTATTGCTCAGAAGCTTTGCCTGTCACTGGGCAGGCAAGAGGGAAGCTTGGAGAAACTTTTAATGAAGCAGGAAAAGAAAGTCATGCCCTCAGAAAGGAAAAACTTACACACGCAATTATGCTAACACACACATTATTCAGTTATGAATTACACATTCATACATACATTTATACACACCCTTTTGTTGGGCCTGGCAATCTGTTTCATCAACTTACATACTTACACACACACACACACACACACACACACACATACACACACACACACCTATACTTACATATGCATATATACATATTTGGTGGATGGGGCAAAAGCCCAAGCACCAGGACAGAAAGAACTCACTCATTCTGGATGAAAAATAAGCTTCAGCCTTTATTGCATCGAGAAAGAAAAGGCTAAATGAAAGAAGCCCAAGTCTATAAGAAGAAAAGCCCTGTCCTTGTCAGAAAGAAGAAGCTGGCCTCACTTATATTCTGCTATGTCTGCTGTCACGTCTGCCTCTAATTTGCTTCTACTCTGCTTCTCTTCCCTTCTCCTTCTTCCTTTAATGTCACTGTTCCTAGTTTTTGTACTTTTTTAGGAGAATAGATCACATGGTATTCCAAGCATCCAGTTTTCTTCTTCAAAGGTTCACAACAAGTTCAAACATAAATTCAAATCATAAATGGAATAAGAAGTAACATGTTTACTTTGTTTATCTTTGCTTACAAGATGTTTACATGCATTTTCATTAAGACTAGTTATCTATATAAACACTTATTATCTGCAACTAGCTCCACCAGTTCAGTAAAAGCTTAAAACTATAATTCTAAGTTAGCACGTTTCTGCTATTACTAATTTAAAAATTACATATCAGCTGCAAAAATCAATCCTGAGACAAGATTTCTGAAAGCCTTCCAATTCGGAATTATCCACTGCAGACCAGGCAATACGATGATGTGTCATCTCCAGAATGTCACTTGTATGCTTTTAGCTTTCTGAGATGGCTCCTAGCATGTTTACATATGTGTGGTTGTCAACTGTTAAGTCATTGATAAGTAATCTCTAATCCTCATAACCACATAGGCTAGGTAGAGTTAGGGACTGGGAGGAGGAATGTATCTCCCTAGAAGGGGAAATGGAATAGATAGTTATGGATGGTTGAGGGGGGTGCTTCAATGGGAAGATAAAGTGGGGAGGGGGAGGTAAGGGGGACAAGGGATAGACTAGAGAGGAGGACAATTAAAATGAAGGCCCATTGCGGGGGGTTCATGTGGAATCCCAATACAGAAGTAGCTTCCTAAAATATATACATCTATGAAAGCAATCTAGATGGAGTCCAGGAACAGTGGGGGAGAGAACCTCAACTAGACTTCTCTCATCAAATGAAGCTTCTAGTACATCTAATTGAGTTGTTTGCCAAAGGTGCACCATGGAAACCCCCAAACAACCCAGGCTATTGCCAAGGCTATTGGTTACTATCTATAAACTGATTGCAAGGCCCTATTGCAGAGCTCAACACCTATACAAACTCATTGTACATGGAGAAATTGATTGGTTCTATCACCCTTCTATCTACAATGGTGACCCAACTGCAAAAGATGCTGTACAATAGTGGCACAAAGCTTATGGGAGTAGCCAACCAATATCTGATTTAAGACCCACTCCATGAGATGGAAGCCATTTTCAATGCTTGGATGGCCAAGTACCTCGAATGGATAGGCCAGGGATGTAGGAGAAAACCAAATACTACTGTGGTGCTAAAGAAATAGAGTAATAAAAAGACTCTCAGTGACATTCTGCTATACTCAAAGATCAGTTTCTTCCTCAGCCACCATTGCAGAAGCTCCCCTCTGCAGAAGGGAATAAATACAGAGAGCCACAGCCAGACAATGAACAGAGAGGAAGAGACTCTCAAACACTCCATCCTAAATAGGGTGTCTCTATCAAATCCTAAGCGAAGGTCTTGTGCACCGTGTGCACTGTGTATCAGGTGCTGGGCTCTGTGCCCCGAGATCAGGTTGCAGTCTGGACATGGACATTGTGTTGACTGATGTGCTGTACAGAATGCTCCATAATAATCTCCGATTGGGTAATAAAAGGCTGGAGCCTGTGACTAGGCATAAGAGAGACTGAGTGGGGAGTCTCAGGTAGGGACCACGAGGGAAGAAGAGAGGAGGTTGAAGAAGAGCATCACCATGAGGCAGGATGGACCATGAGCATGTGGCCAAGAGAAGCTCGCCCTGAGGATACACACAGAACAAACCAAGTAGGCAGGAGTCAAACTGTAAGTAAGTGAAAACCTGTGGTTGGAATGTAGGTTAGAATAGCTTAGAACCTGCCCAGCACAGTGCCAGTGCCTTGTAAATAAGACACTGGGTTTCTGCGTCTTTTATTCAGAAGCTAAACAGGATAGTGGGGCAGAAACCCACCATAAAAATATTTCAACACAGCAGGACCAGTGCACACATGAACTCACAGAGACTGTGTGAGACACGGGGCCTGTACAGGTCTAAACTACATGGGATCCCACTACTGAGAGGGGAAGTGGATATAAGCCTCCATCCCTAACCCAGAAGCTATCTTCAGTTGATAACCACTTGCAAATGAAAAATTAATTTTCTCTAATGGGGTCTCACTGGGGAAACAAACCTTAAGGGCAAGCCCCATGGCCAGCTGTAGATGGCCAACACAAAATAAACTCAATGGTATGTGTGGAGGAGGCTCTTTGTCTCATGGTTGTTTGTTTGTTTGTTTGTTTTACCTCACAGGTCCTTTGCATATATATTTTTTGGTTGTGAGCCTAACCTTTAACAGCGGAGTCAACTCCCTAGCCCAAATGTGAAACATTTTAAAGTTACATTATTCGTTGTATGTGAGAAGAGTCTTGCACACGTGTCGAGGTGAGTGTGGTAATCAGAGGACAGCTTGCAGGAGCTGTTTCTCCCCTCTACCATATGGGTTCTGGGAACTGAACTAGGTCGTCAGCCTTGATAGCAAGTGCCTTTACCCGCTGAGCCATCTTTCTGGCCCCATCTGATACTTAATTTTTTATTTTATATTTTTTATTTTCTTTTTTTTAAACATGTTTATGGATATTTTATTTTTAAGATTTATTTATTTATTATATGTAAGTACACTGTACCTGTCTTCAGACACTCCAGAAGAGGGCATCAGATTTCATTGCGGATGGTTGTGAGCCACCATGTGATTGCTGGGATTTGAACTCAGGACCTTCAGAAGAGCAGTCGGAGCTCTTAACCACTGAGCCATCTCTCCAGCCCCTTTATATTTTTTTAATTTTACATATGTGAGTTTTGTCTGTCTGTCTGTAAACATGCACACACCTGGTGGCTGTGGAAGTCAGAAGAGGGCATTGGGTTACCTGAAACTAAAGTTATAGATAGTTGTGAGCCACCATCTATGTGCTGAAAACCCAACCTAGGTCTTCTGCCAGAACAAGAAGTACTCTTGACACCCTGAGCTGTCTCCCCAGCCCCAGCCTCATGGATCTTTCAGAAATGAAGTTTATCCTACAAAGGCAAGAGACACTTTCTCAAGAAAACATATTCTCAAAAATAGACTCTATTTCAATTCAACCGCCAAGAATATTCACAATGGTATGATTCATATTTTTCTACCAGAAACATGCTTTGCATAGCCTAGTATGTAGAACATTGTAAATTTAATAGCCCACGAATGTTAGAAGTAGATTTACCTGGTCTTCGCTGAACATCGCTCCCCGCTGCCTCTGGATCCTCTGCATGAGATCCCCTCCATCACAGTATTCCATTACGATAAACAGCCTGCCGTTCTCTGCAAGAAAACAACATCAGTTGGTGCTGAGAGCTTTTAGATATCACCAATCATTTGCCTTTCAGAACCTAGATGTAAAGACCACAACAGAAAAATGCAGTGCACAGTATGGGGGTGGCCCTAAGATGGACTGGGTTCACGACCCACAGTACCACTAAGATAGACTGAGTTCTCATCCCACAGTACCACTAAGATGGACGGGGTTCTCATCCCACAGTACCACTAAGATGGACTGTGTTCTCATCCCACAGTACCACTAAGATGGACTGTGTTCTCATCCCACAGTACCACTAAGATGGACTGTGTTCTCATCCCACAGTACCACTAAGATGGACTGTGTTTCTATCCCACAGTACCACTAAGATAGACTGAGTTCTCATCCCACAGTACCACTAAGATGGACGGGGTTCTCATCCCACAGTACCACTAAGATGGATTGTGTTCTCATCCCACAGTACCACTAAGATGGACTGAGTTTCCATCCCACAGTACTACTAAGATAGACTGGGTTTCCATCCCACAGTACCCTTACACTTCCTTTTAGCTTGTTTTGCCTCATTGAGCTTTGATAAAGGCTATTTCTATGTAGCCCAGAAAGTTAATGTCAGTCTGACTGGATCTAGAATCGCTTGGGACACAAACCTTCTGTGAGTTTCTGATTTGGATTAATTAAAGAGAGAAGACCCAAGCTCGGTGTAGATGGCACCATCCCAAGGGGTGGAGTCCTTAATGGAATGGGAGAGTTGAGCACAGAGAGATGGTCTGAAGCCATTAAATAAGTGGCATTTGTTTATTCGGTTTGACATCTAGAGCTCTGGGTTTAGAACATGCTTAGCACCTAAGAGTTAATGTTTACTGATGGAATTCATTTTGCCTTAGGAAAACACGACTAAAGTCTCCTTATTTTTCTTACCCTGCTTCAAATTCATAAAAACCTCATCTTTCATACTAGACAGTTAATTTTGAGTAAACCAAAAGGATTATCTGGGTGGGCCTGACCTGATTGCGTGATTTACAGCCATCTGAGTCTGGAGGTTAGAGACAGAAGTGGGTATACATTTCCAGCTCCATCTCCTGGCCATGTGGCCAAGCACAAAGGTTTACCTCTCCTGGTAGAGAGTGACCCCTAGCTAACAGCTAGCAGGAAAATGGAAACAGACGTCAGACCATGGTTCTTGTAGCGGGAAATGAGCTGTTGTAGGTCCAGCAAAGCTTGTAGTTACAGGTTCTCATAGTCAGGTGCCTCCAGGCTCTGAGGCCCTTGACTAAGCCTGTGCTTTAAGCACCAACAAGCTACCAAGCAATGTACAGGGGCAAAAAAGGTCATCTATACTCGAGTGGTCTTAGCTGTGTAATTGTATCCATTGTAAAATGTATCTTCCAAATCCCATCTCACATGGAATAGACCTATATTCCAGTCTATTCAAACAGTCCAGTTCATCCACTCATCCAGCAACTGTATACTGAGCAGCTACTATCTGCCACATATAGAGGACCAAAGTATATATAAAACTCCCTAAATTCATTAAATTGAGGTTTCTCTCTCTCTCTCTCTCTCTCTCTCTCTCTCTCTCTCTCTCTCTCTGTGTGTGTGTGTGTGTGTGTGAGAGAGAGAGAGAGAGAGAGAGAGAGAGATCTCATACATGCTACACAAATTATTCTACCACTGAGTTGTATTCTCAACCCCTAAGTTTCCTGTCTGAAGAAAAAAATTAGACAAGTATATAATAATGTATAGTAATAAAGAGCCATACACATTAGCAGAAATGTACCCTGGGGAGCTATTGAAGGCATGGGGCTTGGGGAAGTCTGAGGGTGAGAATTCAGCTAGACAAAGGACTTCAACAATAACTCAAATGACGAGGAAGAGAAAGATGGGAACGGTGGATAGAAAGAAGTGTGGTACTTTATTCCCTGACTGCCTTTAAACATTATTCAGAGCTCAGGGTGTAATTCAGCTACACAGTAACCCAAGACCAGCCTGGGACATGGAAGACCTCATCTAAAAAGACAAACCTCACCAGACAGGAAACAGAGACCATTTAACTAGAAAGGAAAATGAACACACTTATAAAATAATAAATACACAACTCTTGGGGACACATCTTTTCTAAAGATTTTGAGTTTACTAGGATGCCTTAGTGATGGAAAAGTCTAACCTTGAAACGAGCTGAAGAAGGTTACGATATTGGGATGCTTCATCCTAGCCAGAAGAATCACTTCGTTCTTTGAGGCCTCTTTTTCCTGGAAGGGCATCAAAGTTACACTTAGAGACAGCATGTTTTTCTGTTGTTGTTTTGTTTTTGGGTGTTTTTTTGTTTGTTTGTTTTTTGTTTTTTTCGAGACAGGGTTTCTCTGTAGCCCTGGCTATCCTGGAACTCACTTTGTAGACCAGGCTGGCCTTGAACTCAGAAATCCGCCTGCCTCTGCCTCCCAAGTGCTGGGATTAAAGGCATGTGCCACCACGCCCGGATAAGACAGCATGTTTTGTACAGGTAACTTGCTTCCAGAGGCATGAGTCCTGCTCACTCCCGTCTGAAACACCCCCAAGATGCCACTGGCTTTAATGTTACTTTTAGAACTTATCTCTTGAAGGCAGGGCCACCATGGAATGAGCACAGTGCCTCATATCCATTAGTTTGTCAGTGATAATTATAGTCAAGAAAATTAATAACCCTGGGGAAATGTTGTCGTACTAAAAGTTGGAAACTGGTTGCACTTGATGCATGACTGTATTCCCAGATACCCGGAGACAGACCTTCCTGGGTGACATAGTGAGGTCCTATTTCAAGACAAAGCAACAAAACAGGGCTGGAGAGTTGGCTCAGTGGTTAAAAGCACTGATGGCTCTTCCAGAGGTCCAGATTTCAATTCCCAGCAACAACATAGTGGCTCACAACCATCCGTAATTGGGTCTGGTGTGTCTGAAGAAAGCAATGGTGGTGTACTCATATGCATAAAATAAATAAATAAATATTTTTTTTTAAAAAAAGAAGTAAATGCAAATTATAAATAAATTTGTAACTATATTTTAATCATTCTCTAAGCATCTGTGACTTATTTTATCCTCCAGCATAAGGAAATTCTTTCTAAAATCTAACATTCCAAGAGCAATCACTGCTGAGGAAGAAATGGTCCTATGCTACAAAAGCAAAATTCCATAGTCTTCATTTTGCCTGTAAAGCCAGTACTTCAGTAGTTTGAGGCAGGAGGATTCTGAATTACAATAGGAGATCCTGCCTTAAAACAAAACCAAAGCTGGTTTCTTGAGGCCAGCAAGAGGGCTTGGGAGGTAAAGGCACTTGCCACCAAACCCAGTGAGCTAAATTCAATCCCTGGACCCCACATGGTCACATGATGGATGGAAAGAACCGATGCCCGAAAGTTATCCTCTGACCTCCACATGTGTGGCGTATCGCACATGCATGCATATGCACACATGTGTGGCATATCCACATGCATGCACATGCACACAGCAAGTGAATGAGTAAATGTAAAAAGAAAACAATCTTACAATTTAATTTTAGTTTTGCAATTTATTATTCTAGTTGTCATCCAATAATAGTACTTTTTAATTGTTTTGGTGCCTATGCATAGTCCCCATTTCTCTCTCTCTCTCTCTCTCTCTCTCTCTCTCTCTCTCTCTCTCTCTCTCTGCAAGGGGTGTGCCTCTCTATTTAACTCAGGCTGGCCTAGCTGGGAATTGATGGTTCTCTTGCTTTAGCATCCAGAGTGCTGGATTACCTTTCTCCTTTCTCCCTAACAGCCTCATTCTCTCTCTCTCTCTCTCTCTCTCTCTCTCTCTCTCTCTCTCTCTCTCCCTCTCCCTCTCCCTCTCCCTCTCCCTCTCCCTCTCCCTCTCCCTCTCCCTCTCTCTCTCCCTCTCTCTCTCTCTCTCTCTCTCTCTGTGTGCGCGCGCATACATGTTAAATACACCACCACTGAAACAGCTCAGCCAATATTTTTTAATTGACATTCTCAATCCTAGGTTCTAATCTAAGATCCAGTGTCACACGACTTATTCTAAATAACATGATCAGAACACGAATTTCAGATTTCAAAATGCTTTTTCTTTTCTTTTTTTTTTTTTTTTTTTTTTTTTTTTTTGGTTTTTCCAGACAGGGTTTCTCTGTGTAGCCCTGGCTGTCCTGGAACCCACTTTGTAGACCAGGCTGGCCTCGAACTCAGAAATCTGCCTGCCTCTGCCACCCAGCTCAAAATGCTTTTTAAATTTTAAATTTACTCTGAAAAATGTAGCTACCAGGGTGGTAGAGATGGATGGAGCCGGGGGGGGGGGGGCAGAGTTGGGGGGGGATAGGGGGTGTGGGAGACAGCAGAGGGAAGGTGTCTTAGTTAGGGTTTTACTGCTGTGAACAGACACCATGACCAAGGCAACTCTTATAAGGACAACATTTAATTGGGGCTGGCTTACAGGTTCAGAGGTTCAGTCCATTACCATCAAGGCAGGAACATGGCAGCATCTAGGAAGTTCAGGAGGAGCTGAGAGTTTTACTTCTTCATTTGAAGACTGCTAGGAGAAGACTGGCTTCCAGGCAGCTAGGATGGGGTTATTAAAGCCCACACCCACAGTGACATACCCATTCCAACAAGGCCACATCTACTCCAACAAAGCCACACCTCCTAATAGTGCCACCCCCTGGGCTATCGAAGCATCACAGAAAGAAAATGAGAACATGAAGTTAGGTAAGGGGCATGCAGACAAGTCCTTTGTTCAGTGGGAGGAGAGGAGGCCAAGAGAATGAATGCAATACATGTTCCTGGGAGGTTTCAAGGGGATGAAAGAAGTGAACCTGAAAATGCACAACTGTGAAAAAGGTATTTGCTTTTATGCTATAGCAAGATTACAGGGGCTGCCTGCTTGCTCAGAGGAGAAGAGGAAGGGGGACAGGAGAAGGACTGTGGTGACCGGGAAGGGGGCAGTGAGCAGGATATAAAGTGAATAAGTAGAGATAAATAAATAAACATAGAAAAAATATGGGGGGCTGGAGGGACGACTCAGCATCCACTGCTGGAGCAGAAGGCCTAGGTTCAGTTCTTAGCACCCCATTAGGTGACTCGGAACTGCCTGTAAATTAAGTTCTGGGGCTTCCAATGCTGTCTGGCCTCTGCAGGTGCTTGCAGTCACAAGGTGCCCATAAATTCACACAGGCACACGTGTATATACGCATAATAAATAAATAAACAAAATTTAAAGCTAGATATACCACTTAAAATTATCTAAAATTCAAACTTAACTTTACCTTTGACAAACTGATTTCTTTTATGACACAGTGACTGCTTTCAGATTTATCTTTAGCCAAGTACACCTTCCCAAAGGTGCCTTCCCCAATGATCTTAATCAGGGCAAAGTTATCCATGGCTCCAGGCGTCAGAGCTTCCTAAAATGAAGAATAAAACCTTTACTGCACGTGACAACTAGCCGGCAGAAGAGGGATGAAAAGCAAAGGAACTGTTTGTTAAAACTTTCCACCCAGCTTTTCAGACACACTTAAGGAACTTCCTTCTGGCCCCAGGTAACGCTGCGAAAAGGGATTTAGTTTGGTGGATTCCAAGGTCACGCCGGGATCTTAGACAATTCACCACCTCACAAAGCCTTTCTTCTCTAGCTTCTGAAATGGAAAACTATTTGTGTTTGAAAGAAAGACATGCTGGTTGTCCCAGGTGGGTGGTTGTCTAAAAAGCGGTAAGTCTAAGGGCGAGGCAAGCACAGCTCGGGTCTCAGTGGGGACGTGCTGCCCTCTACAGGGAAGCCTGGGAACTCTGTTGGTGTCTGGGGTTCTACACTGTGGTATTTAAGATGTAGTTGGGGCCTTAGGTACTACCTATGCCATTCAAAAGTTGTTGGTCACACACAACAAGGAATCACCAAAACGTCTCTGCATACACTTATGTAAAGAAAAACCTAATTCGTAATTATCTACCTCTAGAACCAAACTATCACATCTATCTAAGAGGGATTAACTAGTACTGGATTTCCTAGGAATATAAACCGCGGCTTGGTTGGGTCTGAGCATTCTCCAACGAATTGCACTCCAATTTGGAAAAACACCCTGTCTACTGGCTGGCTGTAGGGCTGCAGTCAGTGGGAAATCCAGAGTTCTAGAAACCTCAGTCAGGTGACTGTCCTGGCAACAGGCTCCAGGAGTTTACAGGTGGACTACGCACTCCATTGTAGGTTGCTTTTCTGTTTCCCTTTTATGCCACAGTTAGGGCATAAAGTGTTTTTTTATTATTATTATTTTGCTGTACTGGGAAGCGAACCCAGGACTGCATACATGCAGGGTAGGCATCCTACCATTGAGCTTATCCTTTCGGGAGACCATTATTGAAACAGGTCTAAGCTGTTCACGTAGGCCTTGAGTTTGTCAGCCTCCTGCCTCAGGCACAATGCAGACTTCTAAAACCTTGGGTGGTCTACTGGGCAGGTTGTTTTCCTATAATTCCAAATCGGGGACTTCTAGGTTGTCAGTGTAGGCTACAGCCAGCATGTGGGCGGGGAGGGGGGAAACCAGAGTTCAGAACTTTTGTAGCTTGTGCGTTGTCATGGAAACCGACGCAGCCCAGTGAGCGGGGCTTCCTAGTTGCCGCCCTGTCTACTCCTGCCTAGATTCCCATTTCTCTCCCATCAGCTTCGAGGGGCCCGCGACAGCTCCGGAAAAAATGAACACATTGGGCTCAGCTTACCTGCTCAGCGGGCGTTAAGCGGTGAGCGTGGAAGAATCGGTGCTCCAGCCGCTAAGCCTCCCAGACGCAGGGGCAGGGCCACCCCCGCCCGGGGGAAGAGAGGGGGAAGTGGGCGGAGTGCTGGGCGGGAGCAGAAGAGAACCCCAGGGCTCATTTCCAGGTGCCCCGGGTCTTCCCGCTCCTCCGCTCTAAAATAAGTAAGTTAGAGGTGGGGCAAGCACACTTTTATTGGTCTAAGAGGTGTCTGAGGGTGCAGGAGGAGGAGGCGGGGCAAAGTCTGAGGTTTTGTAGTGGAGAGTAGGGAACGGGAGAAATCACTCTGAGGGCAAACTTTCCCAAAACTGCGGGGTGGAAGATATGTCAGATTCTTGTTGCAGCCTTCGGGTTCCAGGGAGTGTGGTGGGGTGGCCATTTTCCAGAATTCTATGAACAGCAGATTTTTTGTTTTTTAAGCCTCGGACCTGTTTTCTGGGTGGCCTTTTGCGCACGGAGTTAGGGGCAACTTTCCTAAGGTCCCCAGCATGCTGTAACATACTCCCTGGAGAGGTCTTTTTTTTTTTTTTTCTTAAAGAATTACTTATTTTACATAAATGAGTACACTGTTGCTGTCTTCATTCACACCAGAAGAGGGCATCAGATCCCATTACAGATGGTTGTGAGACACCATGTGGTTGCTGGGAATTGAGCTCACGACCTCTGGAAGAGGTCAGTGCTACTAATTGCTGAGCCATCTCTCTAGCTCTCATGCGAGGTCTTAATTACTGCTGAAAGGTTTATGTCAGAAAGGAACCTGGGCCCACTAACAAACCCCGGGTGCTGCCCAGTGGTCTGCAACCTAGCATTTCCTGAGAGTCTTGTTGCAGTAGGTTACCTGTGGGAATATATAACTTTCAGGGTGGTAAATACTCACACAGCAAGATAGCTATATCCAGTGGAATCTAAAACCATTAACCATTTCATATGCCCCCCCCCCCATTATCCAGCCCCCTCCCCAAGAAAGCTCACTTCTCTAAAAGCGGACATCACACCTTTTTTTTTCCTCCTCTTTTATCTACATTCTACTTCCTGGGAAAGAATTTTATAAAAATGTAATCCTCTTAATGTTTGAAATTCTTACTGATCCCCATGTTCCGAAAGAATCGTATAACTGGAAATTAGTATTTCCTGACCACAGCATTTATTTTGTTTTATAGTAGTATGCAACTGATTGAAATAAAATTTTAAAATCAAATTATCTTGGAAATTAATTCCTTAAAAATCTAATGGGTTCCACATGGGCAACTGTGGACTTCTTAAAACAGATGAAGTGTTGTTGTTGGTGGTGTTGGTGGTGTTGTTTTTCCCCCTGTAGACAGGGTTTCAGTATGTACCCCTGGTTGGCCTGGAACTCAGAGAGGTCCAGATGCCTGTTTCTGCGTCCCTGCTGAAACTAAAGATGTGTGTTACACCCAATCCCCTTTCTTTTTTAAAAAAAGCTACCAGGGCTGGCAGATCTCACCCAAAGAAGCAAACACAAGGAAGTTTGGTTTAAAATAGAAATCATCTGATTTTCAAGAGGATTCGCAATCTGACTTACTCTCAGCGGTAAGATACACAGATGATCTCAAGCTTGCTTTGTCTGATGGGCTGTGATGTCTGTATCTGGCAATTAGATCGGACAGAGGTGCGGAGGATGACATCTATGGAAGTTGAGTGTCTTGGAAATACTATTGGAGACAGATGCTTTCTTGAGCATGTAACATCGTTGGGAGAGCGTGGAAACAATGTTTAAGGGACTGACCTAGGTGGAAACAATGTTTAAGGGACTGACCTAGGAAGGATGATGCCAGCAACAGAGGCCATGCACAAACTCTGCACTCTGGATGCTAACTTGTTCCTCAGAGCATTGAGGGTGAACGATTTGGACACTGCTCTGGACGTGTACTGGTCTGAACAACCAAGGAGGTGGTCGCAAGCCGTGTTCCTCACCAGACATAGAAAAAGAGCAAGAAGAGACACCTGAATTACTCCATGACTTCTGTATGAGGCAGTGCTTGGCTCAATACATACATGTGGGGATGCACAGAACACGGATATGTAGACGATGCAGATATCCCTCGAGCCACCAGCATACTCGGCAAACACACTCAACACCCAGACACTGGCTTTTAATCCAGTGAAAGGAACCATGGCCTCTTGGGGGGAAAATGGTTGATCCTGGGGCTGGAACAGAGAAGGTATAGGTTGATCCTGCTTCATCTTGTTAGTAAAAGGACAAGAACATCACAAAAGGACACAGGAACCATCTGGAAAGAATGAAGCCGCCAAACCCGTGACTCAGTATAACATTATACTTTTGACCAACAGAGGTAGGACTTAACACCTCTCAGCTTCAGTGTGGCCTGAGTGAGTGGCAGTGAACTGACTGGGACATGGAAGTTTAGTACCTGTGATGGTGGGGAAGCCTAAGAGGTACTGAATTACTACTGCTTGGGGCAAGCAGCATCTGAGGCATGCCACGGCGACATCATGTACTCCTTGAGAGGACATGAGGAGGACAGACCTTACCTTTGTGAAGAACGCTGGACACACCCAAATGGAGGATAAAAACAAAATACTTAACCAGCACTCCTCAGAAATGGCAAGGACAGACAGACAGACAGACCTCAGGACCATGGGAGACTAACCCTGACTACGTGACTAAGTACAAGGAGATGTTCAGGTGGAGTGTGAATTTACACAGCAGCCTTTGCATGTTAGGATAAACAAAAGATGGGCGAAGGTGTAGCTGTGGTACAAAACCTGCCTGACATTCATAAGGTCCTGGGTTTGATCCCCAGCATTGATAAAAAGGGAGGGGGGTTAACTATAAGCTACTTATAGCTGGCATTTCATCAGGTCCTCGTAAATGACTGGACCATATGGGGTGAAGAGAAACCTGTTTATACCTATTTCTTCTTTGGGGACAGAGTCTCCCTTCTTTAAAGTTTTCTAACATTAAATGTGGAGATCTAACATCCTGCATGTAATGTGCATGGCGCCCCACCTCACTGAATAACACGTTCTAGGTTCTGACACAGGTCGTATCTCTTCAGCTGGATCTCTGCCTCCAGACCAGGACTGCAATCTTCTGGCAAGCTCTGGAGCCCACCCACTCTTCCCATGGCTGATCCCCTGACCTCTGACCCTTTTGCAAATGCTCTAAGAACATTGAAAGGCAGCTGGTAGTTGGTAAGTACCACTGGAAATCATCTTGAAGCATATCCAAACTGGGTATTATTGAAAAACAGCATACACAGTTATGCCATAGCTTAATGTATGTAGATCCTTAAGCCTTTAGGAAATGTGAGAGTGTTACATGGTAATTGGGGATAACAGGCACTGGACGGCTATAACTGTTGCGGTGAGTGTTCCTATGAGGTAGGCCTTGTTACTCTCATTGTATAGTTGAGAAGATTCGGGATCAAAGGAGTTAAGTCATTTCCTATTGTCACACACATAGTGGCCGGCAGGCGAGCATGGCATCTCCGTTCGGCATGAAGCATCTGCTAGACCTCCGTTGTGTTGAAATCTCGCAAGGGTTCCGGATTGCTTTGTAAACTTGCGATATACATTTTCTCAGTCCTCACTTCCATTCCCAGCCATCAGTGTCTCTCGCCAGTGTCTTGCCATGACTCAGGCACGTTCTCCGAGGAGTTGTCCACCAGGTCCATATCCCCATCCTACGTGCTTCTTTAGTTCTGACACCCAATCAGGGTTTTCGTTATCTTCCTCAAAGTCCCTGGGGGGGGGGGGGAAACAATTTGGATAATGAGCCTCTGTATTCGAGGCACGGTCTGTGCTTGCTAGTGAGTTCAGTGAAGATTTCTTCCATACAATATTTAAGTTTTTGTAAACTCGGAATTCCATAAGGTAATCGAGTAGAGGAAAAAAAAGTGTCACTGTGGGTTTTTTTTTCCCTAATGTATCATAAAATAAAAGCCAGATATAGCTATACAAGCACAAGTCCCAGCACTAGGAAGCAGATGCAGGGGGAGCCTAATGCGCATGCCCACATCCCAGCACTAGGAAGCAGATGCAGGGGGAGCCTGATGCACATGCCCACATCCCAGCACTAGGAAGTTGAGGCAGGGGGAGCCTGATGCGCATGCCCACATCACAGCACTAGGAAGTTGAGGCAGGAGGAGCCTGATGCACATGCCCACATCCCAGCACTAGGAAGCAGATGCACGGGGAGTCTAAAGGTCTCAGGACTCAGAAACAAAAGCAAGAAGCCTGGGTGAAAGAATACTGTGTGCAGGAAGCAGCCAGAAATTCATGATGAAATTTTAGTATTGCCCACCACACAGCAGCAAACAGAGGTGCTGTTTAGGATAGAAAGTGGTATAGTTCTTACTAAATCTGAAATTATTGCAGTATGGTACAGCGTGTATTCCATTCCCCAATCAAAGCATTCTAGGTCTATTACAACATACGTGTCTTCTTCATCCAGCCGAGGTTCGAATCTCTCTGGGTCTAACATGACAGAATCGAGATCACCGTCGACGCTGTCCGATGCTGTGTCTTCAGAAAGGGGACCTTTCAGGAATCCTTCTGCACCTTCAGGGGAGCAGCAACAGAAAGTGTGGCAATTTACCTACTGAGCTTTAAATGAGGTCTCACTATTGCCAGGGCTGGTCTTGATCATCAAATGTTAGGACTACAGCCCAGAGCCATAGTGCCTGATAGACAATTTAAACAGTATTTACTCGACATAATTTGGGTAGACAACAGACCCAGGAAGTATCAGAATGTGGATTAAGTTTTAAAGCAACTCTGTCTCCAAGAGAGGGGGTATATGCACTAAAACCCGTTAAATGTAAGAAATCAGCTCTCTTTTAATCATAATTTATATTAGCCACTCAAAACATTTTTCAATGAAAGAAATATAACTAAAATTCTTGCAACATCATTAAAACCTGCCATGCCATTACAGGTGCTACTTGATATGATTTATCTCAGATTTTTGAGTAAGCAAGGAGATTTTTGGTATTTGAACTGTCAAAGTTATATGTATACACGTGCAACCCTTAAATGCAGTCCTCTGGCCTGAAGTTCTTTTTTTTTTTTTTTTTTTTGTTTTGTTTTTCAAGACTATATTATAAATGGTCATTCAGGTTTAATAAAAATATATTTTAAAAATTAAATCCTGGCTGGGCAGTGTGGCGCACGCCTTTAATTCCAGCGCTTGGGAGGCAGAGGCAGGTGGATTTCTGAGTTCTTGACCAGCCTGTTCTACAAAGTGAGTTCCAGGACAGCCAGAGCTACACAGAGAAACCCTGTCTCAGATGCTAATAGGTAGATAGAGACAGACATACAGACAGATCCTAACTGTCCTTCATTTTAAGGCTCTATTCCATATAACAAATTCAAAAATCAATCTTGAGGTATTCCTATGACCAGTGTACATTTACATGGCAAAAATGGCTGTTCCAGGGCTACAGACACAGGTTATCACGCAAAATGCCGAGGGTCTGAGCCCAGCACCCCTAGCAATCTTAAACGGATTCCTTTCTAACACAGTGACTGTTAAAATGAGAAACTGGGAAATAGAAATAAAGTATCTATAATGAGAAATTTTAAACACAGGTTAAGACTAGCCATAAATGATTCCAGAACACGTAAAAGTACAATTTTAGGAACTTTCAAGATTTATGTGTGTGTGTGTGTGTGTGTGTTGTGTGCCCATTCTCTATGTTTATAGCATACATGTGCCTGTGTACCAGAAAAGTACATTGGGTCAACTAGAACTGGACTTGCCCCATAGGCACTGGGGACTGAATCCTCGTCCTCTAAAACCCAGGGCGCTCATAGGGCTGAGGCATCTCTCCTGCCCCGGCTTTACACGGTAAAGCCACAGGGATCAGGGAAGAGAGAATGGATGGCTCTATTATTTAATGTGTGCAGCTCCAGTCTTGTGAAGAATCTGGAGGCCAGTTACACAATAGCATGCAGGAGTGTAAAGCTACCAAACTGCATACTCAAAGATCGGTAAGCCAAAGGACATGGAGAGACCGCTCAGCAGTTAGGAACGCCCGCTGCTCTTCCGAGGATGACTGAGTCCCAGCTCCCACGTGGTGGCTCACAACTGCCTGTGACTCCAGATCCAGGGAATCTGACTCTCTCTCTGGCCTCCCTGGGCACCTCACATACACACAGTCACTAACAAGGACATAGACACATAAATAAAAATAAATCTTTTTAAAGGTTACTGAGATGGTCGATTTTATCCATATCTTACCGCATTTTAAAAAAATTCAAAGTATCGGTATGATTATATAACAGACAAAACATTACCTGGTCTATATATTGTGTATGTTTGAAATGCCTGGCTGAGATCAGCGTCCTTCAGCATTGACAGCAAGGCCTCAGGGGGCTCTCTGACCCACTGCCTTCTGGCATTTTCTTTATACTTTATCACAGACCCACCTAGTCGTAAAGAGGGACATTAGTACCAGGTATAAAAAGAAAGATTTCCCAGCATCTATCTTTCACATTGTATTTCAAGCAAAGTTGTGATTATATTTGACTCTCACTGAAAATCTAGTTCACTCACCTACATGAGGAGTGCCAAATGTCTCTTACAGAGTGATACAAACTCAAACCCTGGCATGGCTTTGCTATAGAGTGCTCTGTAGTCAAACAATAATATCCAGTCTGACTATGGTCTTCTGGCATAGCCACAGGCTCCAGAGTTGTGGACCTAAGATGCTTTTTAAGCGTTAAGTCTCGGAGCTGGAGAGATGGCTCAGTAGGTAAGAGCACGTGTTGCTCAATTATGAGGACCAGAGCTCAGCTCCTGTCACCCTCACTGGGAAGCTGACAAATGCCTGTAACTCTAGCTCTGAGAGCTCTGACACCCTCTTCTGGCTTCATATGCATATGCACATGTATTCCCATGGACAGACACATGCACAAATAAAATTAAAATAAATAAAAGTTAAGTATGTGTTGAGCATATTACATATGCATATAAACAATGCAGTTGTGGTAGCTCTTTACATGGCATTTATGTGGCCTTATGTACAACTGGTCTAGAGATTAAGGTGTGCAGACAGATGTGGGTGTTACATGCGTCTCACATGAGGCACCTGACCATGCATGAACCAGACTCTAAGGGATGGTGCTGGTGCTAACCTCTGTCATCCTCTGCCGTGAAACTGGAGGTAAGGATGGATGCCTTCTCCAAAGCTTCTACAGCAGAACTGGGACCGTGTCTCTCCCACTGCGGCCTGTGAGGACTTGCCGGACTGGTATGCCTCCCGTGCTCCTGTGGGTTACCTGATTCTCAGATGCAGAAAAGGATCAAAGGTCAACAGCGCCACCCTGTTTATTCATCCACACGTGCACATGTGCTCTAACAAGGCAGAAGCATTTCTTGTCTCTCAAACTCAGACGTAGCCCGAGTCCTGTACAGTCTTGGGAACAAAGGCAATAGCAACGGTCCTGAGTGAGGTCATGCAAAGGTCAGCTCAACTGAGAGTGAGCTGGCAGTGGATGCATTAGGATATGCGTATTACTAACCCTTTGCATGGCATTCATGTGCTACTCCCAAGCACTCAAACACACAAAGTGTGCTTTACTCACGATGACTCGCACTGACACCTTCTCTCCCTCCCTACTCCCCTCTTACTTACTCTTTACCTAGAGCCTCAGCACTAGAGCATGGATTCTTATTGCCAAACGACGCCCCCAGCTCTTAATCTCTCTTTTCTAAATTGTATGTTATTAGGTAGGTATTTTGCCTGTCTATGTCTGCGTACAGACTGCGTGAGTGTTTGGTGCCCATGGAGGCCAGAAGAAAGCATTGGATCCCCTGGAACTGGTGGTGCAGACAGCTGTGAACTCCTGCGTGGGTGCTGAATCGAATCCACAGAGCCATCTCTCCAGACCTTACTGTCTCTTTTTAGCAGCCGACTGAAGTATTCTCTAATATTCAATCCTAGGTGAGCAGAGAAATATCCACTTGCAAACTTGCTGAGGAAACCCAAGACACCCAAGACCAAGTAAGGGGAACACTGGCATTCACTCACAGTTCCAAACTCCCTACGTAAGCAATGATTATAATTTATTAACTCACCTGGATTTCCTCTGGCTGCTCTTCTCAATGCATTCCCAGCTGGGGTTGTACCAATGCTTTCCAATCCAGTATGGCTACACTTTCTACCACGTTCTTCCTCTTGCTTTATAAAAGATTTTAAATAGTGATTAAATAATGTCTTTGTTACTACAGAAATGTAAAAAAAAATGTGTAATCAGCTATTTTAAGCATAAGTAAAAATTAATGCACTAAAAAGATTTAGTCATAGAAACCCAAATACAAGCATATTAATAATCATGTACATATATGTATATGAATGTTTGTGCATATACTTGTATATTAATATCCATATATATCAGTAGCCATTACAGGATATATGTGTGTATACACACACATATACGCGCGCGCGCACACACACACACACACACATATATAAACAGCAGAGATACTGGACTAGCTTCTTTTCTTTCATGGCTTCCCCCACTCCTTCCAGATCCTCCCTACCTTCTTACATATTTAACTTCATGTTCTCTCTCTTAACTCTCTCTCCATCCAGCTCTGCCACTTGGGTAGCTACATTTTTAAAAGTAGCCAAACACGTGCCAGGCGTGGTGGTGCACGCCTTTAATCCCAGCACTTGGGAGGCAGAGACAGGTGGATTTCTGAGTTCGAGGACAGCCTGGTCTACAGAGTGAGTTCCAGGACAGCCAGGGCTATACAGAGAAACCCTGTCTCGAAAAACCAAGAAAAAACAAAACAAAACAAACAAACAAAAAAAACTAGCCAAACATTAATATGCATTAGTGTGAATATTACTGAACTGTATACCCGAAAATTATTAAGATGAGGAGCCTAGAGAGAGATGACTCAGCAGTTTAAGAACACATACTGCTGAGAGAATCAACTCCAGCAAACTGTCCTAAGACCACCATACCAACTCCACAGCACATGTGACCCTCACCCCCAATAATTAAATAAATGTAACAAAAAAAAACTTTTAAAAGATGTGTTGTTCCTTTGATTACCTTTGAGTATTCATTCCGAAGGCCCCCACTCCACCATATAAAACGCTAACAGAAATTTGATTAAATCATACTTCTCTGAATGGTCTAAAGCCTTTACTTTGCAGTCTAGTGACACACTGCGTGGGTGGTCCTAAATATGCACATAGAGAGAGGATGGTCCCAGGCGTAGCTTCTCCGCTACTGGCTGACTAGATAAGGAACAGGCTGCTGGCACACTTGAGTTTTCTTGTTCTTATGCAGTGGTTCTCAAAATTCTTTTTAAGAATTTTGAACGCATCCAGGGGACATAAAACATCACTTCACAGTGATGGCTCAGCATGCGGTTGATTCCAAAACCCATCAGAATCTTGAAGCAGTTGTAGGGAGGGATGCTGAAAATCCTCAGCGGATGCTGACTGTCCTAGTTAGGTTTAATCTCAACTTGACACATTCTTTAGTCATCTGAGGGGCAGTTTCAACTGGGGACTGCCCAGATGACAGTGGCCTGTGATGTATGGGGAGGAGGGCTGTCTTGATTATTAGTTGATGTTGGAGGCCCAACCCCCTGTACTGGCACCTTTCGCAGGTAGCTGGGTCTGGGCTGTATAACAAAGCTCCTATGCATACCCAAGGAGCGGGCCACTGAGCAGCATCCTCTGTGGTCTTCTGTTTCTAGGATGGCATACAGGACTCTCTCCCTGCCTCAGCCCTAAATTATTCATTCTTCACTATGCTCACAACTGTACCCTTTCATTCTGGGGGCCCTGGCTGAACTGTCCACTCATGGTGATAGAGCTGGCTCTGGCCAGTGACCTTCTAGGGCACATGCCTGAGTGCCTCTCTAGGATGTCTGCACAATGATGAAACTACCAAAGAATGCATTTCTCAGAATATCTCCCCTGAATTAAGCAACACACACATGATTAACACACAGTTTCCAAAGGCCAGGGTCAGAGGTCCTCTGCAAAGGGGACACAAACTCTTTAGATGAGTTGAACGTCTAAATTCTTACCATGGGGCTGACTATAAGGTTACCCCACTCAATCATATTACCAAAATTCACCAAACTATATGCTAAAAAGTGGGCAGATGTTATTATATGTAAAATATGCTTCCATAAATCTAAAATATAACATAGTGTAGCAATGAAATGATATAATTTACGGCCTCTGGGTATTATGTTCTACTTACAACAATATAATACTGAGACATCACTTACCATCTAAAGTTCACAGACATTCTGGGAGTTTAATTACTAGTAATTCTCATGATGGAGTAATCCGCTGACAGTACATCTTCCCTCCCTTGGGGGTGGGCGGGAGTCTGATTATTGCACACGCTGGTCTTGGAAGCTGCTGTGACAAGCCACCTACATTGCTCACATACATTTTAATATTCTAAACAAGACCACTCTGCGGAGGCAATGCAACAGCATGGTGATACTCACGCCAAGAGTCCCTGAAGGCGACTCCATCATAGCACCCATCACAAGTGAAGCTTAACTCCTGGCTAGTCAGTATATAAACAGTAGCTAAAAGAATGTCTTAGCCGGGCGTAGTGGTGCACGCCTTTAATCCCAGCACTCGGGAGGCAGAGGCAGGCAGATTTCTGAGTCCGAGGCCAGCCTGATCTACAAAGTGAGTTCCAGGACAACCAGAGATACACAGAGAAACCCTGTCTTTAAAAAAAAAAGAATGTCTTAAAGTGAAAGCAATTCTTAGCATTCACTTCAGTTCTTTGTGGGTTGACTGACACAGGGTTTCTCTTTGTAGCCCTGGCTGGCCTGGAACCCACTAAGTAAACCAGACTATCCAAGCACTTGGAGATCCACCTGCCCCGCCTCTTTAGGCACGCATCACCACACCTGACCTTAAAGAGCTTTAAGCAGAAAGACAATCACAAAGAGATACAGAACACTTAAAGAATGCCAACTGGAAACTGTTTTTTAAAGAAAAAAATCATCTTATTAAGGTTTCTGTATTTGTGAGGACTAGAGAAAGAAGATGCATTGTGGGTATAGTCTCAATGAGTCCTTCTGAAAGACAGTCAAGGGCACAGCTCTTCCCTGAAGAAGTTGTAAGAACTAAGAGTTCATCACCAGACAGAACTGTCTGAGTCTTAAATAAATCATGGCAATTGTTGGTTTTGGAGTCTGTATTGGTAGTTACCTCCCGTTGTTATGGAAATAACCTGGCCTCACAGTAAGGAATCAGTTCACACAGTCAGAGATTAATGAAATGAACGGAAAGCTCTTTTTAATCATGACTGTCTGGATTTTAGCTAACCCCCAAAAAACATTGGGGTCTTGAATAGATTTCAACAGCTTATATACACCTTAGGCTTGTGAGTTTTACACTACTTTCATCCTTAAGTCTCCTTCAGGTCCTAGCCCCAGGCTACACTTTAAACAGTTTACATATGCGGGAAGCGGGTAGGGCCGCATGGGCCAAGATGGCTCCCTGGTCCATTGCCAGGCCCCGAGAAACCCACATGTTTACTGCCTTGCCCGAACATGTGCAGTGAAACTGAATGTGTAAGCTGCCTGCCAAGTTAGATTATTCCTCATGATCCGGATCTGTCAGCCTATCTGTGACTGACTTGAGCTCGTGCCTGGAGCATGTGTGATTCTGATTGGATGAGGTGGTGTGGAGCGAGATGAGGTCAGTTGCCACTACTGTATAAATATAGCCCTTGCTCTAAGTGAAAAAAGCTGTAAGTAAGTAAAGCTGCCCCAAGTAAAAAGCTGCGGAGGAAGCTGCAAGTAAAGTGGAAGCTGTGTGAACCCGTCTTGGTGTCTGTGTCGTTCTTGTCTCTGCGGCAAGCAGAGACTGTGCCAAGTGGTGGCCCGTACGGGGAAATTTTAGTAAGCAGCGGTAAGTAAAGAAAGCATAGGCCTGACAGGTTCCCCAGAAAAAAGGGGACGGAGCACCAAGGTTCTCAGGAATAGAGAAGAAGAGAATTTCAGTAACATGGGTTCAACTGCGTCTAAAATGAAAGTAAGAATGGCATACGGGGAAGAAAGCCAGCTAATTCTTAAGGGTATAAAGATGGGGCTAGGAGCTTTTGGTAAACAACCTGATGTAAAATGGATTGAGGTACTTGCCTCCACTAATTGGCTTCAGTTGGTCATGAGAAATCCTATGATATACCCCAGAATTACCCGGACTGAGCCAATCTCAGGTGCTGTTAATGTATTTACTGATGGATCCAAAGGCTGCGTGGGAGTAGTTTATGTTGAAGGAAATCAACCCCAAGCTCATGTATTTCCCTATCCATCTGCACAAGCTGTTGTTGGAGCAGTTAGTATTTGCTTCCTGCATTACTCATATGGCAGGAATGTGTGTAACCTCTGTTCAGTATCAGAATTTTTCCAGAGCTGCAAATCTATCGCATGCAATTGGTGCAATGCTGCTACACAAAGATGAACGAATTGCAAGCATCGATTGTTGCCGTGTAAAACACCCGTGTGGAGATTGCAACTGCAAAGCAATGGCTGGAGATCATCCAGGGAACTGTGGGATTCTTTAAAAACTGGGGAGGGATGGCCTTTTGGGCGCTCCTGCTGACTGTTGTGTGCAGAGGAATGCTTTGGTGGGTGGCATGTATGCAAAGGCCACACAGGGCTGATAAACCAGCCTTAGTGCAGGCTATGGCAGCCTTGGAAGCAGGAACATCCCCCCAATGTTGGCTCAACATGCTGGATCAGTAATCAATGATGGGTAAGACCCTCACGTGCGCATACCAACCTAAGACAGGATGGCAAAAGTGAGTTTGTCACTCCCATGACGGGTAAGGATGTGGCACAGATGGGGGCAACCTAAGACAGATGCTGATCCCAGAGCTACTAATAAAAGGGGGGAGATGCGGGAAGCGGGTGTGGCCCCATGGGCCAAGATGGCGCCCTGGCCCATTGCCAGGCCCCGTGAAACCCACATGTTTACTGCCTTGCCCAAACATGCGCAGTGAAATTGCATGCGTAAGCTGCCTGCCAAGTTAGATTATTCCTCGTGATCCAGATCTGTTAGCCTATCTGTGACTGACCTGAGATCATGCCTGGAGCGTGTGTGATTCTGATTGGATGAGGTGGTGTGGAGCAAGATGAGGTCAGTTGCCGTTACTGTATAAATATAACCCTTGCCCTAAGTAAAAAAAATGTTGTAAGTAAAGAGAAAGCTGCAAGTAAAGAGGAAGAGCTGCGGAAGCTGCGTGAACCCGTCTTGGTGTCCGTGTTGTTCTTGTCTCTGCGGATCAGAGACTGCGACAACATAGAGACAGGAGCTTACATGTCTGGCCACTTGGGCAGATGGGAGATATTGACAGAATTATTTAAGTACACCAACATTGTTCTTGTCAAATAGTTACCCAGGTACATCTTGCCCACCCAGCAGAAAAAAAATGCATTTCTCAAAAAGACAACTAGGGGCTTTCGGCAAGCCAAGAGCTAACGCTGGCTGTGACCCTGTGCTGCCCCTTTGAGCTACCCATCAGAGGTATGTTCTCTGGGGGTGTGGTTAATGGCTGATCAATCCTAGGCAAACATTTACATCGCAGTATGTACCTCAATCTCCTCTAACAGGCCTGGCTGACACACAGCTTCCCTTTGAGGTGTTTTGGGGGGCAATGTTCCCTTAGCTAAACTCTACTTTGTGCAATTTATGTCTCCTAGAAGAAAAATCTATTAGCAAATCCCTTATAATATCAATTCTATGAGTTTCTTTAATATCAGCATAACTAGTGCCCATTTCCTCTGGGCTGGTTTCTAGAGCATTCTGTGGAAGGAGAGCTTAAGAGAGGGCTTAGGTTCTGCCTGAGGGAAGGATTTGACCCTTCTACTTTTGGAATAGCTCCATTCTCTCTTATCTGGTTACATAAACCCTATCTGTACTCTCGAAACAGTGGCTTCAAACTTTTGACCCTCCTGCCTGGCTATCTTTTTAACCTTTTTAATTAAAAGGTTGGATGCTGGGGATGTAGTTCAGAGGTTTAGTAAAGCCCTCTCTGCTTGATCTCAGTACAACAAAAGAAGAAAGCTACTCACAGTGTCAAAGAAGGGAAAGGAACCATAAGCCCACGAATCACAGCTGATTTGCTAAGGTGAGTGTTGTGGGAGGAGACCCGCTGTTGCTGTTCATGGCTTTATCGAGCCACTAGTGGAACACAGAGTCACAGCTGCCCAGGGCTCAAAATGACCAACAGGACCTTGGATAGCAGACTGGAAAATGTCAACTTGATTCACAGGATAACTTAAAAGGGACTACAAACTTTGCAACAGAAAAATGTCAAGGCTAAAACGGGAATAAGATTCTGGACATGCTGCAATATGGACGAACCCCGAGAACCGAGTGTAATAAGATAACTCGGGCACAGGGAGGGCAGATCCTGCATGAGCTCTGTGATGCCAAGATTTACAAGCTAGAGTCACCCAGGAGCAGAGGGAGCCTCAGTTGAGAAAATGCCTCCATGAGATCCAGATGTAGGGTATTTTCTTAATTACTGATCAATGGGGGAGGGCCCAGCTCACTTTGGGTGCCAGGCATTCCTAGGCTGATGTCCTGGATTGAATGAAAAAGACAGAAAGGAGCAGGCCCAGCTCAGGGCTGATAGGGTCCCCGCTGGGATGGACCACTTTCTTTAGTTGCTTTTGTGGATACTCTGTGACACCAAGGAGAAAGGTATAAAACACTGTCTCAAAACAAATAAATTGCTAAAATGCTAAAATGTTTGGTTATATACTGTTTACCACAAGGAAAGCAAAACAAAACAGAAAGCTGAGCTTAGGAGGCGGGACTGTGTTCTGCCATATCTATATCCATACCACTAATTAATTACCTTTGGTAATTAAAAATGGGAATAAAGACTAAACGAAGGTCCGTAGAGCTCAGCAGGTGGTGCAGGAACAGCTACTGGATGCCTCACTCGCCAGAGGTGAAGGACAATTCAGCTGAAGGGGCGGGGTCAAGGCCTGACACCACACAAGCATCGGCCCAGCTGAAGCTCATCGGAGGCAAGCTTCGCGAATTCCATTTTAAAGCACTTACCATGGCGGTAGAGTCTGCTTCTCCTGGAGCTCTCCCGACTCTGTTGGGGTCTGCTTAGAAAGAGAGGGTAAAAGAAAACACAGGAAGGCTCATCTTACTAAATTCTAACACATCCCCTGGCCCCGCATCATGTTCTGTGTTTTGAGAAAGGCCCCCCACTATGGGTCCCGGGCTCTTCTCCTTCAGCCTCCCAAACTCTGGCATTAGGCGGCTGTCAAATAAGGATTTTGAAGATGGTCGACCACAGCATTAACCTGAAGGGGTATCCAGCTTTGGATGTCTGTTAATATTCTCCAGATGGAGAGAGAGACAACTTCTGCTGTTTCATTCATAACGTTGAGATCTTACATAACATTCATAAATGCTGTCACATGAGAAATTAGAGATATCTGCACCCCCACTGTTGCACCCCCACGTTTTACTGATTTTTGTCTTTGTTGCATAGAACTCATTTTGTACATACTGAGACATACTCTGATCCCCCTGCCTCACCTCCAAAAAGGCTAGGATTAAAGGCACCAGTCACCACACTTGGCTTCCTTTGCCATACTAAAACCTGCTATTAAGTTTAAAAACACAAGTGTGAGCCCGTCTCAGAAAACCCCGTCCTCGTGCCCAAGTTCACTTCTGACCTCACTGTCTGCACACTAAATGGTCCCACTGTGCGAGCATTCTGCTCACTCTTTTATTTGTCTTGTGACGAATGAAGATATCCTAAAGAGGTATGTACGTTCTTCTCCTTGCCTACCAAACTATGGGAACAAAACTCCCTCAGGAGCTGGCATTCCCCCAGTCTCGTGCTGGGAGAGGGGAAAGACCAAAGCCTGGGGCAGCTAGAGAAAGAGCTTGAGTCCTGGAAAGGGATTCCACGTGGCTCTGACACCTGAGAGGCCAAAGCAAAGACAGGAATGGGTCAGTCACGGGTGGACCCACCTTGACCAGGACACTTAGCCATGTATGTCCCTTGCAGGCTATACACTTGAAACTCATGTTATGACCCTGGAAGGCGGACAGGGGTTGTCTGTGCATGAAGGGAACAGAGGGCCTTACAAGCCTCTGTACATTTTAGACAACATGGTACTGAGATGGATATCTGACATAGACCAAGATGACTAATGCTGAATGTGAAGGGGCGGGGGCAGAATCAGCATCAGATGGCTGATACCAGATGTCCAGGGAACCCAAAAGTGACAGTCCTGTAATCTGTTCTCTAATTACACCAGGCAGAATGCCTCTTTGTGTGAATCCACACAAATATGACCTCAATGTCTGAGGCCAGTACCTTCAGCCTGTGTGTGCTGATAGATCTGTCATGCCTGCCAGCGTCTGACTTCTGTGTGGCCTGTGTGGCAGGGAATAGAGTGAGTTTTATCTGCCTGCAGCTGCATTCCCTTTAAGCTCCTAGCTTCAAGGATCAGCCCTCTTTCCCTGGGACTGAAGCACAGAACCCGCAGTGAGAGTCACTAGTCCTTGTTCCTCTCCCCAGTGTGGGCACACTGAACACCCCTCCTTTCTCTTCCTCTCACTGTTGTCTCTGATTGGCTGACTGAGGACAGGTGGCTGAAACAATCTTGTTAAGGCTACCTGGAGAGGCTCTTATGCTAACTCCTGTAGCTATATATATATATATATATATATATATATATATATATATGAAATTATAAAGCTATATTTTTCTAATCTTCTCCTAGTGCTTTCTTGCCCAGTGGTTCCTACTACCCTGGGAAATAAACAAATGCTGTAGAATAGGACCAGAGGCAAAATTATCATCAAAGCAATCCTGTAAAGCAATATGGCTGATTCTTGGGCAATAGAGACGATACTGAAGGATTAACTGAGGCTATATCTGTGATACTGTGGCAGACATACTTTGAGTTGTGTCTATAGTGCTTGGCTCCTCGCTCCTGTGACCCTTCAACCTAACCCAAAAAAGCAAACAAACTGCTTCCACAAGTGGTCTATGAGGACAGCTCAAAGATACAGACTCCACACATGGTTAGTTACCCACAAGGCCCCAGCAGGGAATTACCTATACTTTTTATTCTTCTCATATCTATTATCTCTGTTGAACTTCCTCAGAAGGAAGTCACTGATTGAAAAGGAATTTTTAAAAGTACTTTGAAAAACTTTAGATGCCGGGCAGTGGTGGCACATGCCTTTAGTCCCAGCACTTGGGAGGCAGAGGCAGGTGGATTTCTGAGTTCCAGGCCAGCTTGGTCTACAGAGTGAGTTCCAGGACAGCGAGGGCTACACAGAGAAACCCTGTCTCGAAAACACCCCCCCACCCCCAAAAGAGAAATGACAAGTTCCAAAAGAGATGTTAAATTAAACTTGATGCTTGTTCATGGCAGACTATAGATGCATGAAATTTTTATGCAGTCATTATGTAGATATTACCTTGTTTAAAAGGCCCTGTTTCTAAGTTTTATTGATAGATTTTATCTTTTCAGATGAGATTTAAGGTCCCAAACTTAGTCAAAAGCATACACACACAAACCTGCTCCCACTCAAGCCCCACCTCCCACACTGACGGACATCCTACATCACATGACAGTCAGTGAGCCTACACTGCTCGGTCACCACCCAAAGCCACAGTTCTGCGTAGAAAGGGCTCTGCCTTTGAAAAGTTAGTTTGCACAATGGTCCACCAGAAACTTGAGAATTCAATGTGCTATAACATTAGCATTATATTTTTCATGGTTAGATCCCTAGGTCAGCCTACATAAGCCCTCAATCTAACCCATAACAAGTCCAAGTAGACAAGATACTAAATTACAAAGCAGACACTCTCTCATCACTGAACTATCCAATCTAGGTTCTTCTTCGTCCCTGGAAAATTAAGAAGTACAGTAAGAAGGCAGGAAAAATTTGAAGTAATAAAGTTGATGTTATAAAGGATTTAATTCCTTAGGAAATAGTAAGTTACAGAAAGCAGAATTCAGGTAAAGGAGTTCCGTCTCCGATATGCCTGGATGATAAGAACCTTATACACCAGGCTCCTTAGAGATGGTAGGAAAGAAAATTCTGTACCATAACTGAAGTTTGGGCTTGCTGAGAAAGTTTCTAGTGTTCACTAAGACTGACCTCCAGTTAGGCTCCATTCCGTAACAAAAGGAGACAGCCCTGACTCAAAACCTGGCCATTAGGCCCCTCCCCACATCGAAGAATATGCCTCTAACAGGCAGCACAAGGGGACGGCTCAGGGTCACAACTATCACTAAGACCTGGCCTGCTATTAAGTCTCCCCGGTTCTTATCAGTAGAAGCATAATTCTGCCAGGTGTGAAAGATGTCCCCAGGTAACAACTGCCTGAAAAGAACAAAACTGACGTGCTTAAATAACTCAGTCAATATCTTTGCTGTGTTGAACTCCCATCTGCCAGACATCAACATTCCTGCCTCTAGGACTGGGATCTGAAGGAGGGCTAAGAATGACGTGTATGGTTGGGCATTTAGCTCAGTGGTAGAGCGCTTGCCTAGCAAGCACAAGGCCCTGGGTTCAATCCTCAGCTCTGGGGGAAAACAAAAAAGAAAGACATGTATGCAGTATGTGTAAATTTAAGGTCCATAGAAGCTGGTAAAATACTCTATCCAAGGCTGACTCCCTTTTGCACATCACCAGAACTAGCCACACACTAGTATTTAAGAGCTTTTTCTTATGGATCTCTAAGTGTGTGGAGTGATTTCTCACTCGGAAAGCATATTAATTCTATAATTCTATGTCTAACATAGCAAAGAAAACTACTAGAGGACTAACTCTGATATATAGTTCTAGTAACATGAAAGTTATATTTTCTTTTTATGATACTTTTAAAAACAGACATGTAAGCCGGGCGTGGTGGCACACACCTTTAATCCCAGCACTCAGGAGGCTGAGGCAGGCGGATTTCTGAGTTCAAGGTCAGCCTGGTCTACAAAGTGAGTTCCAGGACAGCCAGGGCTGCACAGAGAAACCCTGTCTCGAACAAAACCAAAAAACAACAACAAAAACAAAAACAAAAACCCAACAACAACAAAAACAGACATGTAAAGTAAGTTCTCCCAAACTCTTACCCTGTTTTTTCATATTCTTAGGTGTGGATATTTTGATTTCATCTAATATCTGTTGTCCATATTCTCTGATGATCTGAAATTTAAATTTGAGGATTTAAAGATGTGAGAAACACTTCTCTATACCCCACACCAGCCCAGAACCCAGAATGATCCCTCTCCCTTAGCCCACATAGCAGAGATTGCTCGACACAGTAGCCAGATCCACTGTCCTTTCGGTACCACCATCATGCCGTATCATCATCAGTGCTCTTCCATGCAAGAATACTTAGAGTTTGGAAAAGAAAAACGTCCTTTAAAAGTAAATGCAAGCCAAACATGGTGGTGCACACATTTTATCCCAGAGCTTGGGGGGTAGAGCAGGCAGATTTCTGAGTTCAAGGGCAGCTTGGTCTACAAAGTGAATTGTAAGACAGCCAGGGCTACACAGAGAGAAACCTTGTCTTAAACAACAACTATAATAAAATGTAAAGAGGTGAATGTGGGTCTAGCAACTTGGGAGGCTGAGGCAAGCCTGCCAATTTGAGGCTGGTTTTGACCCAAAAACCACAGCCCAAGTTTGATTTTTAGCCCACCCCCAAAAAGGAGGGAGAGGAGACACAATTAACATATAGATATATAGATATAGGTGGGAATTCTGGGTCCCAAGAGAAAAAAGGAGATACAGGGAAAGAGAGAGGGGCTTTTCTGCCATGCCTTGGAGGAAAGAGGGCACTGCAATCATGTTAGTAAGGCCTTGAGGTAGCTCGGGTCTGCAGCCTCCTCTACAGATAGATAGCCAAGGATGGTGGCAGGAGCTAGCTAATGCTAGCCACTAAGTTTAGGAGGGGGAGAGAGAGAGAGAGACAGAGAGAGAGAGACAGAGACAGACAGAGACAGAGATAGAGAGAGAGACCGAGACAGAGAGACAGAGACAGAGACAGAGACACAGAGAGAGAGAGAGAGAGAGAGAGAGAGTGCATTTCAAGGCAGGAGGTATTTGGGCCCAGAAATTGTGCCTAGAGGCAAGTTCTAAAGGTAATGGAGCAGAGAATGTGTTTTTTTATCCTCAGATTCAAAAGGAAGCCTGGTTATGGCTGGTCGTGATCGATCCTGGAGCATAAGGCATTAGCGTGTTTTTAAAACTACATGCAACAGAGCTAGACTTTGCCCACCATACATGAAGCTCTAGCTCAACCGCAGGGCAGGAAAGTGTAACAGCCAATGGGAAGCAGCAGCAGGAGGGGGAAGGGGGAAAGGAAGTTCAACCATCTTAAACACACTTCTGAATTATGTGACTTTCTACAAGCACGCATGACTCAATTATGCTTAAAAGACAACCATTTCAGGGCCAGTGAGATGGCTCAGAGGTTAAGAGCAGCTGCTGCCAGGCTTGATAACCTGAGTTCCATCACTAGACTTAATTAAAGATGGAGAGAGCCAGCTTGTCCTCTGACATCTCCATGCCCACCTCTGGTCATACCTGAGGAGGCAAGCACTTCGGGACCAGTGGAGCCAAGCTACCCCTGCAGAGCAGGGTTGTGGCGGAGGGGCGGTGTGAAGGGTTCCTTTTCAGCATCTGCTTGACCAGGCCCTGAAGCTTACAGGAGTACAGAGCCGGCAGCGGGTGGATGGGCCCCTGGCATATTTTCAGGATCAGGTTTTTCCAACTATTTGCCTGGAACTGAAAAGTACAAGTTACACTTTAAATACATGGAAAGGAGATACAGACATAGGAAATATCAGCCGAGGTAGATTCGTGTTTCCCTAAGTTATTTCCATTTTGGGAAGGTGCTGGCCATCAGGTCCCTTTCCTTCTGAAGCTGACCTTGTATGCTTGGGGAGCAGCCCAGCCCCCCACATGGAGACATGGTATCCATCAGTGTCTACCTCATCGGTGTTCATCAGTGTCTACCTCATTAGTGTCCACCAGTGTCTACCTCATCAGTCCCAGCCTGCCATGAGCAAACTCAGGGGCACCAGCACAACCATGGCTCCCTACTTGGGCTGCACTTCAGAACAATCTGGTTTTAAAGCATTAAAATCAAGACCTCTTTGGAGATTCTGATTCAGTTATACAGAATGGGTCATTCTCAACATTTAAAAAGATTCTTTAAGCTGTTCTCTCTCTCTTACAGATTTATTAATTTTATATATTTGAATATGCTGTCACAGTCTTCAGACACACCAGAAGAAGGCATCAGATCCCATTATAGATGGTTGTGAGCCACCATGTGGTCGCTGGGAACTGAATTCAGGACCTCTGGAAGAGCAGTCAGTGACCCTAAGCGCTGAGCCATCTCTCCAACCCAACTGTTCTCTTTTTGAAAACATGTTTTTTTAAAAATATTTTTGAAAGATTTTTTTATTGTGTGTGCGTATGAGTTAGAGTGACAAATGTAATTAATAACACAAGTATAATTAATGACTATCACAAATGCAGCAAATATCACAAGTGTAACTAATATGAGTGAAATTAATGAAGATCATGAGTATAATTAATGCAGATCTGTACAATTAATAAATATCACAAATGTAATTAATGAATACCACGAGTGTAGCTAAAGAATATCACAAGGGTAATTGGAGGAGATCATGAGTGTAATTACGACTATCAGGAGTGTAATGCATGCCACTGAATTGTGAGCTTAAAGGAAGCTACACATAGAATCACAGTCTCTGATAGACATTTCCTGTTGGCACAGAATTACAAAATGGCCTAGCACAAAGATAACAATGGGGAAATAAATGGAAACTTTTAGAACAAATTCTTCCTGGAAAAGTAAACCCCGGGTCAAATCTGGCACACCCCTCGGGCAGGCCTTAGCAGGACATGACAAGTGGCCTTTGGTCTGGCGCCATACTTACTGGATGCTTCAGAGCGCAGAGTTCATACAGAATGCATCCCAAGGACCAGATGTCACTAGAAGCACAGCAACAACTATGTTAGGAGTTACAGTGGAAATACATGGATTTTACGTTATTTTTATGACATTTAACTTATTGTTGCATATGTATGAACACACACATGAGCCACTGGGTATATGAGGAGGTCACAGGACACCTTGCAGGACTTTGTCCTCTTCTTCCATGTGTGTCCTGGAGACTGAACTCCGGTCATCAACCTTGCCGATAAATGCCTTTACCCACTGACCCTGCCCATTGTTGACAAATGACTTTACCCACTGACCAATCTCACTGACCCTGCCACGGACCACCCCAGTCAGGTATGGGGCTCCTAGAAAGAGGATCCTCAAAAGCTAGGTGGGTAAGGACTCAGCGGTGACGAACAGAAACAAACAACAGAGGCAGTTAGAATCTGGGTGTATTTTACAATGCTCAATGGATTTTATACATTAAAAAAACAAATATTTCAACTCTTAGAAAATGTGTTCAGTGAAGCAATCACGAATACCATCGTTATCATTTGGCACAGGAAAGCACAAAAATCAAGCAAACATTACAACTCTGAAAGGATGCGTTCAGTGGGGCAGTCATCCAAGGCTAGTGGCATATTTCCAAGAGCAGGCTAGTAAATCTTTATGGTCAATTATTGTTTAACATCTAATGCCTGTTTTGTTTTGTTTTATAAATCTTCAATGTATTAATTTAAACTTTTTAATTTAAGGCTTTCTTTTCTATATATCAGAGCCCACTTCCGATGACACATATACGAAATTTTATTGCAAGGTAAGATTTTCTTTTCAATTTCTTATTAGATATTTTCTTCATTTACATTTCAAATGCTATCCCAAAAGGCCCCTATACCCTTCCCCCCGCCCTGCTCCCATACACACCCACTCTCATTTCTTGGCCCAGGCATTCCCCTGTACTGGGGCATATAAAGTTTGCAAGACCAAGGGGCCTCTCTTCCCAATGATGGCCAACCAGGCCATCTTCTGCTACATATGCAGCTAGAGACAGGAGCTCTGGGGGTACTGGTTAGTTCATATTGTTGTTCCACCTATAGGGTTGCAGACCCCTTCAGCTCCTTGGGTACTTTCTCTAGCTCCTTCATTGGGGGCCCTGTGATCCATCCAATAGCTGACTGTGAGCATCCACTTATGTGTTTGCCAGGCACTGGCAAAGCCTCACAGGAGACAGCTATATCAGAGTCCTTTCATCAAAATCTTGCTGGCATATGCAACAGTGTCTGGGTTTGATGGCTGATTATGGGATGGATCCACGGGTAGGGTAGTCTCTGGCTGGTCCATCCTTTCGTCTTAGCTCCAAACTTTGTCTGTAACTCCTTCCATGTGTATTTTGTTCCCTATTCTAAGGAGGAATGAAGTATCCACACGTTGGTCTTCCTTCTTCTTGGGTTTCTTGTGTTTTACAAATTGTATCTTGGGTATTCTAAGTTTCTGGGCTAATATCCACTTATCAGTGAGTGCATATCAAGTGACTGCTTTTGTGATTGGATTACCTCACTCAGGATAATATCCTTCAGATACATCCATTTGCCCAAAAATTTCATAAATTCATTGTTTTTAATAGCTGAGTAGTACTCCATTGTGTAAATGTACCATAATTTCTGTATCCATTCCTCTGTTGAGGGACATCTGGGTTCTTTCCAGCTTCTGGCTATTATAAATAAGGCTGCTATGAACATAGTGGAGCATGTGTCTTTCTTACCGGTTGGAACATCTTCTGGGTATATGCCCAGGAGAGGGATTGCTGGATCTTCTGGTAGTACTATGTCCAATTTACTGAGGAACTGCCAGACTGATTTCCAGAGTGAGTTAACTTGCAATCCCACCAGCAATGGAGGAGTGTTCCTCTTTCTCCACATCCTCGCCAGCATCTGCTGTCACCTGAATTTTTGATCTTAGCCATTCTGACTGGTGTGAGGTGGAATCTCAGAGTTGTTTTGATTTGCATTTCCCTGATGATTAAGGATGTTGAACATTTTTTGAAGTGCTTCTCAGCCCTCAACTGAAGTATTCCTCAACTGAGAATTCTTTGTTTAGCTCTGCACCTCATTTTTTAATGGGGTTATTTGAATTTCTGGAGTCCAGCTTCTTGAGCTCTTTGTATATATTAGATATCAGTCCCCTATCAGATTTAGGATTGGTAAAAATCCTTTCCCAATCTGTTGGTGGTCTTTTTGTCTTATTGATGGTGTCTTTTGCCTTACAGAAGCTTTGCAATTTTATGAGGTCCCATTTGTCAATTCTCGATCTTACAGCACAAGCCATTGCTGTTCTGTTCAGGAATGTTTCCCCTGTGCCCTTATCTTCAAGGCTTTTCCCCACTTTGTCCTCTATAAATTTCAGTGTCTCTGGTTTTATGTGGAGGTCTTTGATCCACTTAGATTTGACCTTAGTACAAGGAGATAGGAATGGATCAATTCTCATTCTTCTACATGATAACTGCCAGTTGTGCCAGCACCATTTGTTGAAAATGCTGTCTTTTTTCCCACTGGATGGTTTTAGCTCCCTTGTCAAAGATCAAGTGACCATAGGTGTGTGGGTTCATTTCTGGGTCTTCAATTCTATTCCATTGATCTACCTGTCTGTTGCTGTACCTGTACCATGCAGTTTTTAATCACAATTGCTCTGTAGTACAGCTTGAGGTCAGCTATGGTGATTCCACCAGAGGTTCTTTTATTGTTGAGAATAGTTTTTGCTATCCTAGGTTTTTTTGTTATTCCAGATGAATTGTCCTTTCTAACTCAGTGAAGAATTGAGTTGGAATTTTGATGGGGATTGCATTGAATATGTTGATTGCTTTCAGCAGGATAGCCATTTTTACTATATTAATCCTGCCAATCCATGAGCATGGGAGATCTTTCCATCTTCTGTGATCTTCTTCAATTTCTTTCTTCAGAGACTTGAAGTTCTTGTCATACAGATCTTTCACTTCCTTAGTTAGAATCACACCAAGGTATTTTATATTACTTATGACTATTGTGAAGGGTGTTGTTTCCCTAATTTCTTTCTTATCCTGTTTATCCTTTGTGTAGAGAAAGGCCACTGATTTGTTTGAGTTAATTTTATATCCAGCTACTGCACTGAAGCTGTTTATCAGGTTTAGGAGTTCTCTGGTGGAATTTTTAGGGTCACTTGTATATACTATCATATCATCTGCAAACAGTGTTATTTTGACTTCTTCCTTTCCAGTTTGTATCCCCTTGATCTCCTTTTGTTGTCAAATTGCTCTGGCTAGGACTTCAAGTAATATATTGAATAGGTAGGGAGAAAGTGGGGCAGCCTTGTCTAGTCCCTGATTTTAGTGGGATTGCTTCAAGTTTCTTTCCATTTAGTTTGATGTTGGCTACTGGTTTGCTGTATACTGCTTTTATTATGTTAGGTATGGGCTTTGAATTCCTGATCTTTCCATGACTTTTATTGTAAAGGGGTGTTGGGTTTTGTCAAATGCTTTCTCCGAATTTAACGAGATGATCATGTGGTTTTTGTCTTTGAGTTTATTTATGTGGTGGATTACGTTTATGGATTTCCATAATTAAACCATCCCTGCATCCCTGGGATGAAGCCTACTTGGTCATGATGGATGATCATTTTGATATGTTCTTCAGTTCAGTTTTCGAGAATTTTATTGAATATTTTTGCATCAATATTCATAAGGGAAATTGGTCTGAAGTTCTCTTTCTTTGTTGGATATTTGTGTGGTTTAGGTATTAGAGTAATTGTGGCTTCATAGAATGAGTTGGGTAGAGTACCTTCTGTTTCTATTTTGTGGAATAGTTTGTGAAGAACTGGGATTAGATCTTCTTTGAAGGTCTGATAGAACTCTGCACTAAACCCATCTGGTCCTGGGCTTTTTTTTGGTTGGGAGACTATTAATGACTGCTTCTATTTCTTTAGGGGAAATGGGACTGTTAAGATCGTTAATCTGATCCTGATTTAACTTTGGTACCTGGTATCTGTCTAGGAAGTTGTGTTGGGAAAGTTTTTATCTATCATACACTATTACATAATTTTGTAAATGATTTATAAAATAAAGTGTTGGTTTCCCCAGAGATAAGGTCATGTTAGTGACCCCATCTCAAGGGATGGTTTCTTATCCATTATTCTTGCTTAAGATTGTGGCCTAGGCTACCAAGAACATGTCATAAATAAGAAAAGGAATAAGAGAAAACAAAACAGATAAAGTGCCATGGGAGCTACAGCTCAATGTTTTGTACTGGGCAAGAGTTCCATATCCGGTTCCAGGAGGCCTCCTTTGTTGTTGTTGTTGCTGTTGTTGAAGTTTTTGCCGCAGTCTATGGAACTTGTCACACAGATTCTATTGGGGTTGGTGTGGCATGATCCTGCATTTTATAACCCTCCAGACCCAGCCCTTGTAGGCCTGGCTCTGCCCCTGTCTATGGCGTATTCAAGTACCTGCTGTAATGAAAGGAAAGAAACTTGTCCAGATGGGTGGGTCCACAGGCACTCTGTGCAACCAGCTCTCCTTTATAGGGGTGGGGGAACAGACAGCTCTCTTTATTTGGAGGTAACAAGGGCTGTATAAACCTTGGGGAGTAGTTTCCAAGGAGCATGTACATTATTGGCTGGATCGGATTAGGCAGTGGGATGCCACATTTGCATAAAGAGGGATCCCAGGTGCTTAAACCAATAATTTGGCCAAGAGGCTAGGTGACTTCCTAAAAAAGAATTGGGAGGGGGGGGGCGGTTCGTTGGACTACAAGCCCAGGGCATGCAGGGTGACAGTAGGGAGGGAGTGATCTTTACTCATGGCAGTCTGATGATGAAATTTTGGTCTCAAGCTGAGATTTTGGGGGGTTTGGATGCTTCTTGACCTCACTCTTATTCCAGGCCTGGTTTCTCCAGTTGCACTTGCTCTACAAGCCCTGGTCCCACAATCGGTGCCCTGGCTTACTCTGGCCACCCTTGCAAGCACAGCAAGCAAACCTGTAAGCTTGCTCCAGGACCCACACTGCCCGCCCTAGCTAACAGGCCTCTCTCTCCCATGCTGCGACCAACCTCTCTACCCAGCATAACCTATGACCACACACCAGGCTCAGACTAGGATGCACGTCCTGTACAGCAGCCCAGTCCCCTCTATCCACCTGACTGCATTCCACACAAGCTGTTTAAAACGTCGAGGCACAAACTCCCGCACATGCTCGGTCCATCTCAGACACAGAAGTCTCATAAGAAGCCAGCAACTTGAACAGCCATGTAACACACGAGGCTGCAGAAATAACAGTAAGAAGCCCTCCAGATAACACAGTCTGGGACAGACCACTCTCGGCAGAACTCCACCAGACTTTCAGGCAATATCTACAGCCAAGTCTTCTTAACATAGACAAAACGAGGAAGAAGAAATGGTACTCCCAAACCTAAGACAACAACAACAAAACAGAAAACTGCAGGAAACTGAGATTCCTGGCGAACCCAGAAACAGAAGTGTCCCGGAAAACACCTGAAAACGGGAGACACACCAATATCAAAGGGACTATTGACCATGACCAAGTTGGCTTTACCCCTAAAAACGTAGGATTGTTCAACATATGTCAATAAATGTAATAAGCCGTATAAATGGACCAAAAGTCAAAAATCAGGACATCTCAATAGATGCAGAATCCTCAGTAGAAAGCACCATGCATTGGTTTTTAGAGGAATTCTAGAGAATGTAGTGCTAGAGAATTATGCCAGCATAATAAAAGCTAGGTAAGAGAAACCCACAGCCAACATCAGCCTTGGGCACCAGGGCTTCTCAACCTTCCTGCTGCTGTGACCCTTCAATACAGTTCCTTGTGTTGTGGGGACCTCAATCATAAAAGTATTGTTGTTGCTAGTTCATAACTGTAATTTGGCTCCTGCCCGCCCTTGTAAGGACTTGATACGACCAAGAGCTTTCCAGATGTGGCTGTGTCCCAGAACCTCCCAGGGATCTTGAAAACACTGGCTGTCTGCTTCCCATCCCGATGTATTTGATGGATGGATGCAAGAGGGGGGTCGTAAAAAAAACAAGAGCAGGGCAGTCTGGAACCAGCTACACAATGCAGACCCTCTGCAGCCCACTGGACCTTCTTGCAGCAACCAGCCCCTCACAGCTGTGATTACAATGGTTGGAACACCATGACTTTCCTCTAGCCGCTAGAGCATACAGATTCTGTGTGACTTGAATATATTTATACTTCTTTGCCATTTTATTTCTCTGGTGTTGGCAATCAAATCCAAGAAACATACTAGACAAAATGATTCTACTAATAAGCAGCATACGCCAAGGCCCCAAGCATATTTTTAGAAAGCAGAGCTGTGAAGGTGGCTAAGCAGGTCACAATACTTGCCCCACAAGCTTGGCCACCTGATTTTGATCCGGTGCTCATGAAAAGTCCACATAAAACTGTCAGATACAGATATATCTGTCTGTGATCTCAGCACTCCTACCTCAGGATGAGAAGTGGGACCTAGTACTGGCTGGAAGCTTGTGGGTCAGTTAGCCTGGAGTACAGAGTATACAGTACAGCATCAAGACATGAAGACAGGTAGACCTCCTTCGACAAGGTGGAAGAGCCAACTTCAAAAAGATTGTCTGACCTCCACACACAGGCCATGGCACATGTACATGTATGTATACACACTACACACACACACACAAACTTAGATAAAATAACTAAAAAAAAAAATTTTAAAGCCAATAAGCTCTGTGTATCTGCACGGACTCCGCCATCAGTTTGCAGGCTAGCGGCCCTCCCATCAAGTGGCCAACCTTACCCAAACAAGGACCCCACTCACTCACCTTTTATTGTTGTAAGGCAGGTTCTCCCAGATTTCTGGAGGCACATAATAAGGTGTTCCCACGTACGTGCATGCAAACGCCATGGGACTGAAACCACAGACAGGCAAAGTGACTCCAAAGCTCTTCTAAAAGTGGCTCTTCTGACCTCTATCACCAAATAAGACAAGTACTTACCTGGAGAGGAGACGGGCAGAGCCAAAATCTCCCAATTTCACTTTTCCATTGTGGGTGAGGAAGACATTCTGCATCGAGAAGGAAGAACTCAGATTATGTCTCGCTCGTCCCAGCATCAGGCAGCCGCCTCGAGAGCAGCTTTCAAAGCCGGAGGAGAGACAGCTGAGTCCCAGAGAGAACAGTAACGATAGAATAGCAAGGTCCCCTCTAAACACAGCTAGCTACATATGCCCCAGCCTGGGGACTCAGGATGACAGCTCTTTAGTCTAACATGCAGAAGTCAGGTAGTATCAGATCTGATGAGTGGGAGCCTGTGTCAGGGGGACTTAAGTGACTGGGACAGGTGTTGGACACTTTCCACCTGAAAACATGTGAATTTGCTCAGTGGCCATTAAAAGGGCTACATTCATCCAGACTTCAAAAGAGATTTTTAACTCCTTTTTTACAAAGTGTACTCTACTTGGCTAGTAAAAATTCTAGGTCAAAGGCTGTAAAGTTTGACTCAGGATGAATAAGTCTTTTTTTTTTTTTTTCCGAGACAGGGTTTCTCTGTATAGTCCTGGCTGTCCTGGAACTCACTCTGTAGACCAGGCTGGCCTCGAACTCAGAAACCCGCCTGCCTCTGCCTCCCAAGTGCTGGGATTAAAGGCGTGTGCCACCACGCCCGGAGAATCAAATAAGTCTTTAATATGTAGTGTATAGCCTGACATAGTAGCACATGTCTTCAATGGGAGGAAGAGGCAGATGGATCTTTTAGAGATAGAGGCCAGTCTGATCTACACAGTGAATTCTAGGACAGTCAGGGCGGCATAATGAGACCCTGTCTTAATGCAAATAAATAAAAGTCTATTGTACATCATGGAGATGATGGTTAATATATAATATTCTTGAGAAATTACTACAAAAAGTAGATTTTATTTATTTTTATGTGCTAGGGATTAGCCTCAGGTAGTCTGAGTTGGCCTCAAACTAGAAATCCTCCTGCCTTGGCCTCCCAATGGCTAGGACCACAGGCAGATACTACTATGTTCAGTCAAAGAGTAGATATTAAATGTTCCAATGGTCCACCCCATAATCAGCTTCCAAACGCTGACACCATTGCATACACTAGCAAGATTTTGCTGAAAGGACCCAGATATAGCTGTCTCTTGTGAGACTATGCCGGGGCCTAGCAAACACAGAAGTCAGTTATTGGATGGATCACAGGGCTCCCAATGGAAGAGCTAGAGAAAGTACCCAAGGAGCTAAAGGGATCTGCAACCCTATAGGTGGAACAACATTATGAACTAACCAGTACCCTGGAGCTCTTGACTCTAGCTGCATATGTATCAAAAGATGGCCTAGTCGGCCATCACTGGAAAGAGAGGCCCATTGGACACACAAACTTTATATGCCCCAGTACAGGGGAACGCCAGGGCCAAAAAAATGGGAATGGGTGGGTAGGGAAGTGGGGGGGAGGGTATGGGGGACTTTTGGGATAGCATTGGAAATGTAATTGAGGAAAATATGTAATAAAAAATATTAAAAATTAAAAGAAAAAGTTCCAATGGTTAAAAAGTACTTAAGGCTTCCTAAGGGAAGGGGCGGGGCTAGAGACATGGCTCAGTGGTTAAGAGGACTTGTTCTTCAGAGGGCCTGAGTTAGGTTTCTAGTTTGGTTTCAGGTGGCTCACAACCATCTGAAATTCCAGCTCTAGGGGATGCAAAACCCAGGCCCTCTTGGGCATCTGCACTCTCTCAAGATGAATGTATACACGTACACACATACACACACATACACAAACACACACACACTAAAAATAAGTACTCTTTGAATACGAATAAGCACTTGAATGTTGTGGGGTTTGTTTGTTTGTTTTGTCCTGGAACTCTGTAGACCAGGCTGGCCTCAGACTTAGAGACCTGCCTGCCTCTGCCTCCTGAGTGTTAGAATTAAAGGTGTGGCCATCATGCCTGGGTACATTGTTTTTTTAGTTAAAAGAATAAATATAAAAAGTGATAGATTGGCAAACATTTCCTAAACTAAACTAAACAGAATGCCCCAAGAGGAGATCATAACCAGAAAAACAGACAATGAAATAGTTTTCTTTTTTTTTCCTAGACCTCAAAATGTCTTATACTCACTTTCGACTTGATATCTCGGTGTAAAACACGTCTCTTATGAATGTGATTTACTCCAAGACAAATTTGTATAAACCAATTAAGTATCTGTAAGAAAAACGCGTGGATAGGATTTAAGAGAATTAATAAAATATTTTAAGAGAAAAAAAGTATACCCCTTGAAGATGCAGTAGCTAGCCGACCTTAACCCGACTTCGGAAGAGTCTCTCGGCCTTATTTTACCAGAATTTTTAAAGTGAATTCTGAACTCATTAAATTTACACAGTTCAACTAAAACTCAGTATAACCCGGAGTAGTTCAGAAATCCGGTTCCCATGTTTTGTCATCTTATATATGATCCAGATGTATATTTTAGTGAAATGTCTACCATATTTTTATTTTTTTGAGCCAAGTTTCTTTTTTGGTGGTGGAGGAGGTGAGACAGAGAGAGTCTGGGTCCCAGACTGGCCTCAGACTTGCCATGTAGCCAAGGGTGACTTTGAACTACTGAGCCTTTTTCCTCTGCCTCCCAAACCATGGCGTTACAGGCATACATCACTGAACCCAGCTTATGTGGAGCTGGGGCTGGAGCCCAGGACTCTGAATGCTAGGCAAAGCTCCCCCATCGAGCTACTGTCCATCTCTAAGTAACTCTTACTTAGTTTTCCTTCTTTCCTTCTTCCTCCTCCTCCTCTTCTTAAAGACAGATTCTCACGATGTAACCGGGGATGGACTAGGACTTGCCATGTGGACCAGGCTGCCCTCCATTCGCCTGTCCCTACCCTCTGAGTGCTGGGATTTAAGGCATGTGTGATCACCCCTGGCCTACCACTCACTTCATAAAAACATCTCACCCAGAAATGACGGTGCTCACAAGCACTCCAGAGGCTAAGGAAGGGTATTTCCAAGAATTTGAGGCGAGACTGACCCATAACCTCGTGAGTACCAGGCCAGCCTGGACTGCGGGGCAGAACCAAACAACCATTTCAGGAAACCATAGCGTGCTGGCTAATTTCATGTCGACTTGACACAGGCTGGAATCATCTGAGAGGAGGGATCTCCAATGAGGAAAATGCTGTGGACTGGGCTGTAGGCAAGCCTGCAGGGCATTTTCTTAATTACTGATTTAAGGGGGAGGACCTACCCCATGGTAGGTGGTGCCATTCTGGGGCTGGTGGTCCTAGATTCTGTAAGAAAGCAGGCCAGTAAGCAGTATCCCTCCATGGCCTCTGCATCAGCTCCTGCTTCCTGATTCCTGCCCTGTTTGAGTTCCTGTTCGGACTTCCTCCAATGAGGAACAGCCATATGGAAACGGAAGCCAAAGGGTTTCCTTTGGTTGTTTTTGGTTGTGGTGTTTCATCACAGTAATAGAAACCCTAAGACACATCCCCTGAAGAAATCAATCAGGAGCACTGACTGACAGTGAAACCAGCAGCTTCTGACTAGGCTAGTTATTGCAGACATCCGTGTTTTAACCTTAATTTATACAAGGCTCATGAGAAAATTCACTTCCGAACTTAGAAATCATGTAAGTCAGCTTCTTACCGTGTCTTCGGGGAATAACTTCCCTTTTTGCTGTTTAATCCTCTGCATCAGATCCCCTCCGTCACAATATTCCATCACAATATACAGGTACCCTTCAGCTAAAACACATAGGAGATGCCTTAAGAAAGCCACATTTGCTTCACGGTAAATTCAGGAATATTTGGGGGGATTTGTTTACCTTCAAATGACTCCTTAAAGGCAACAATATTGGGGTGCTTCATTTTGGCGAGCAGAACAGCCTCTTTCCTAGAAGTCTGTGTATCAGACTTGGGGGGGAAAAACCTTAAATAATTATAAATTTAATACAGCTTCAAACTAGTATTTTGTATAGCTTTATTTGAGACTCTAATGCTACATTCAGGTTTGTAAATCTACTTCTGTTCAAACTTTCAAAGGCTAAAAGGGTGCAGTGCCTTTTTGATTATGGCTATTTTCCATGCTGGGCTGACCTTTCGTTGAGACACACTTTTTTTTCCCTTACACATACCAAATGCAAACTAACTTTTACATTTTTCCCTCCCCAGCAATGCTAACAGCCAAGGGTTTAATCCCCCACACACACCAAAACCAAGAACAAATCTGCCTTAGCATCAGCTGACTAGGATAGCCAGAGTTCTATTGAAAACACTGGATCCTCAAAGGAGAGGAAGAAGGAAGAAGGGAGAGAGAAGGGAGGGGAGGAGAGAAGGGGAAACGTGAGGATTCTCAGACCAGCAGCATCAGCATCAAGTGTGAACATGCTGAACCTGACTGCAACCTAGCCAGACAGACATGGAAGAGGACCAACATTCTGTTTGAGCAAGCCTTTCGCAGGATTGTGATGCCACCTTAGCTTGAAATCCAGACCTCAGTTGGGGGGCTGGAGAGATGGCTCAGCGGTTAAGAGCACTGACTGCTCTGCCAGAGGTCCCGAGTTCAATCCCCAGCAATCACATGGTGGCTCACAACCATCTGTAATGGGATCCAATGAACTCTTCTAGTGTGTGTCTGAAGACAGCTGCAGTGTGCTCATAAAATAAATAAATCTTAAAAAAAAAAAAAAAAGTGGGCAGTGGTGGTGCATGCCTTTAATCCCAGCACTTGGGAGACAGAAGTAGGCAGATTTCTGAGTTCGAGGCCAGCCTGGTTTACAGAGTGAGTTCCAGGACAGCTGGGGCTATACAGAGAAACCCTGTCTCGAAAAACCAAGTTTAAAAAAAAAAAAAAAAGACTTCAGTGGGATCCAGGTATGGTGGTACATAACTGTAATCCCATCACTTGGGAGGCTAAGGCAGGATGTCTCAAAGAATTAATATTTTTAAAAAGGGGACATTGGGAGTGGGGGTGGGGGTAGAGAGATGGCTCAGTGGTTAAGAGCACTGACTGCTCTTCCAGAGGCCCTGAGTTCAATTCCCAGCAACCACATGTGGCTCACAACCATCTGTAATGGGATCTGATGCCCTCTTCTGGTGTGTGTCTGAAGACAGCTATAGTGTATTCATATACAGAAAATAAGTAAATCTTTGAAAGGAGGCATTGGGAAAATGCCTAGTATTTTTAAAAGCTTCATCAAAATATTAAGCAATGCTCACGGTATGACTTCTCACACAGGACAATTATGATACACATTGACAAGCAATCCACAGGGGAAAACAGAACAAACAGATCTGAGTAGTTTCCCTAGGAAGCAACCGGCACTTTGTATTTTAGCTCAGCTCTTCACTACATTTATGTTCTTTTATCCTTGGTACTGTACCTGGCCACTTTCAGCAGGCTGTTCACAATGCTATACAACTGTTACCACGGAGACTAGTCAGGACTTTTGACTATTTCTCTGTTAATTTTACTAGCCTAAGAACCACATAAAATACATCAAGCTCAGGGGCTGGAGAGATGGCTCAGTGGTTGAAGAGCACTAACTGGTCTTCCAGATGGCCTGTGTTCAATTCCCAGCCACCACGTGGTGATTTACAAACCACTTGTAATGGGATATGAAGCAATAAAGTACTCACATACATAAAATAAATAAATCTCTCTAAAAAGAAACACATCACGCTCACAAATAAACTGGTCGCATGTTTACAGGAAGGGTAACTGACACATCAAAGCCCAAGACCCTTCTCTCTACCTAGGATGTATGCTCATTTTTAACGTGAACTAAACGTTAGCCGTTACCTTGAGCAGTCTGATTTCCTTCATGGCAAATGTCTGATTGCTGCTTTCCTGCAGAACCAAAAGAGCCCTGCCGAAGGAGCCCTGGCCAATCACTCTCAGGACTGTGTAGTCGTCCATGCCGGGCAGCCACAGCTGGGCTCTACCCTTATGGTCACTGCTGGCTCTCCCAAGCTATATTAAGAAGACAGAGTTGTTTGGGAATCCACTTTTAAATGCAGAGTTAATTCAAAAGTAGCTATACTCACCTTTTATATCCTGTTGAAAAGCCATGCTTAAAATTGAATTTGCCAAAACAAGGTCTTTCAGGGATGAAGTTAGGCAACATGTGTGTTGTATTTTAGCAGTGATTTTTAAAAAATCTAATCTTGTGTCAAAAACCACATGTCTGCCAGGGCCTTAAAAGACACAATCATGTAATTACCAATAAAGTTTAACGTATGCAAGCATGACAACAAAATCACCTACACAGTGAGCACACTCCACCAATATGAAAGGCTGTCACACGTGCCTTACACAAAAAGGAGACATGGAGTGGTCAAGGTGGAAGGCATGATGGATGCTGAGTTCAGCTGAGTAGATGAAATTGGCCTGTGACAGGCTGGTACACAGATAGATTTATCTGTTGACCACTGTAAGCCAAATGTTGCTGCTGAGTTTTTATCTTCAGGGTAATTAATGGTCTGTCTCTGATTGGTGTTAGAGAACAGCACAGTCATATCTGCATAGCAGAAAAGTCGCTCTTTGGGGTCACAGCACTAATGGACTGCATGAAAAAGGTACACAGGGACCAGATCAACAGTAGGGAAGATGAGGGTGTAACGGTAAAATGGAGGGGCGAGATGACCTTGGGGAATTAACCTATTGTCAACGACACATTTACGGGGAACAAATATGGAAGAGGCAAGATTCTGGTATGAACTGAACGACATAATGATTCTCAGATGGAAAGGTAAGGCCTTGGAGTCATATATACAGCCTTCGTTTAATGATTGATTGATTGATTGCATTGGAGAGTGGCTGGGTGGGGTGAAACAGAGAAGACACACTCCATGTTGGATCCACTGAGCTGGAGTTTCTTAGGATTCAAAATGGATATTTAAACACAGTCTGACTCCCATGTCTCCTCCACAAAAGCAGCAGGATTTTTAATACACTTTTTCTGGCACATAAGCTATATATACAAGTAGTAACTACACAAGAAGCACAGTCTTCGGGAAGACCCGAGGTAGCTGCTTGCCTAACATGTTAAAGACCCTGGACTACACGGGTGGGATAGAAGTTGTGGGAGAAGCCTACACTTAGAAGTCATACACTTTTTTCATCACAGGAAAAATACTGGCATGAATTACTTGATTTTTTTTCTTTCACAAAGATAAATTGTTATTTATTTATTTAAACTCACAAGCTGAAAATGTAGAGCACAAGATGTAGTGCAAACATCGACCTGCAAAACTTCTAGTCCGTAGCTGGGGTCAGGTTGTCAACACCTGTAAGATTAGCACTTAAGAGGCAGAGGCAAAGCCGGGCTTGGTGGTGCACTCCTTTAATCCCAGCACTTGGGAGTCAGAGGTAGTCGGATTTCTGAGTTCAAGGCCAGCCTGGTCTACAAAGTGAGTTCCAGGACAGCCAGGCCTATACAGAGAAACCCTGTCTCAAAACAAAACAAAACAAAAAAAAAAAAAAAAAAAGAGGCAGAGGCAAGATGATTGCCATGGGTCTCAGGCCAGCCAGGGGTTCATGGTGAGACACTGTCTCAAAAACTAGCCAAACAAATAGACTGTGCCTTCCAGTTTGCTTTCCAGTCTATCACAGAGTTACCAGGAGACTATAGCAATAAATCCTCCATATAACCAAATCCAACACAGTGTTTCCAGGAGTGAGGCATTTGAACACACCCAGACACAAGTAACAGACCTATGACACTCAGGAGGCAGAAGTTGGTGAATCACAGCCTGTAACCACTGCTAAGTCCAAAGTCAACTAGTTCACACCATGGGTTCCAAGCCAGCCAGGACTACAAATGGGGGCCGTCCCCCCACCTCTCCCCTCCCCCCAATAAAAACCTAGAAGAAAACAACCAAGACCTTCACACTGGTCTTCACACGGGTCTTAAGTGGTCTCTGGTTTCAATTGCTTTTTTCCTGTTCCTGGTGCCTGAGGACTTTTACCTATGCTATCAAAATGACTGAAGAGCAACCAGGCTTTCCTTGACTGAAAAATCAAGTTAGTATTTTTAATCTCCATGTGTTTGATATTCAGTATTACACCCATAAACACAAGCCTTATTACACTAGGTGTGGCGAAAGCGGATGGTTCCTTCCAGTGTTTATAAACAAATACGCCTTTAATAAAGATAAACTAATTGTTTAAAAGAGCCTAAAGTGATTTGCAAGTGCCCAGAAGCGGGGTCAGTTTAGACAGAGATCCCAGGACACACACCCTGGAGACCCACCCACCCGAAACTGCTCCGCTTCAGCCGCACGAGCAGTCTCCGGCGCGCATGCGCGCACCGAGCTCAGCGACCCGGGCGCACAGCCTGCGGTGGCTCAGTGATGCGCCCACATTTGGCCGTCGCCCCGCAGCGGACGGGCGCCGACCGGCGGCCTAGGGGCCCCGCCAAGAGGCTCCACCCGCTCCTCTCTCCACCGCGGCCCGCCCGTACCGCTCCCTTCACCCACCTCCCAGCGGCGCGCGGCGCTTCTCCGCTCCTTGCGGGGCCTGAGGAGTGGGCGGGGCGTGGGCGTGTCCCTAGTTGTGGGCAGAGGAAACTGTTGAGGTCTGGCCCTAGGCGCTGTTCTCTGAGTAGCTGAGCCCAAAAGAGCTGTTTTAAAGCTGTTTTGCCACCTTGCGGTAGAATATTGCTAACGTTTTGAACCGGTGCCCCCAGTAATTTGAGTTATTGCTCCAGATTAGGCAGACAGACCACAAACATAAATTCCACAGGGACACTGCTAGCATTTACTGTATGACCTTGGAAAAAGTGAAAAACAAAATAGTGCACCACCCCAGGAAATCCACATCTCATTCTGAAATGTGTATTTCTTCCCGGAAATAGTGGAAAGTTATTAAGATTCTAGTTGTACCAGGACGTGGTAGGATGTCTGTAATCCCTTCGGAAAGCTGAGGCAGGAAGATCCAGAATTGGACGCCAATCTAGTTTACAGAGCAAGTTCCTGGTAGGCAATCCAGGACTATGTCTCAAGTGTTAACATTTAGGGGTGCAGAATAAAGGAACAAAAGGCAGGAATAAGACCAAAATCTGACCTCAACTGACGAAACTGTTCACCTCACCCTCCCCTTCTCCTCTTCCCTACTGATCCCAGATGGAACTAATGTTTGTAGAAGAAATTCAGATCACAGCACAGCAGACCCAGACACCTCCAAGATGTTAGGCAGAGGGTCCAATGGCCAACCAGGCTACAGTCAAATGTACAGCAGGGAAGCAGGGAACTGGACCCTGAGGGGGGGGGGAGGCAGGGTAGAAAGGGAACTGTGAAGGGGACACTGGAAACCTACAAGTCAATTGCTGGAATAGGCGGTTTATCAGGCAGTGTGACTGGCAAGTAAGTCACTAAGTAGCATTGAGAGAGGAGAGGAATCTATCAGGGTTCCTCAGCTGCAGCACTGTCGACATTTGGGACTCTTGATTCTTTGCTGGGGCTGTTGTGTCTTGGGGCTCTGTCCATCAACTGATGCCGATATTCACTATGCTGTCTCCCCATCTGTTTTATTTTTGGATAGTTTCCATTACGAAGGCTAGACCAGCCTGGAAAGCACAGGTCTGCCACCTCTGCTGGGATTACGTGTGTGAACCACTAGCTTGACAACCAAAAATGACTTGGTTTTGGAAATCCCTGGAGGGAAGGACAGATCCAGGTTCAATTCCCAGCTCCCTGTGGCAGCTTACAACTGTCAGTTTCTCCAAGGGGCCTCACACCCTCTTCTGGCTTCTGAGGGTACTGCACTCATGTGGTACATAGATATACATGCACATAAAAATAAATAAATCTCAAAGGTGGGGAATTAAACAAAAGAAAGAAGATACCTGGGGGAAAGTGGGCGTGGTACAGACTACCTGAGGTGGAGAACAGTTCAGCCACAACATCCAAGGATGGAGTTATGGGCGGGCCAGCATGCAGATCATCCACAGTTCATGCTTCGCAGGCAGGAAGCTTTCCATCCCTAGACCTCACCAACACTCAGTTTGAATCTGAGTTATCCCTAAAGCTTATGTTTAGAATGCCTGGTCTCCAGCTTGAGGCACTGTTCTGAAGGCTGGCAGAAGTGGATAACTACTGAGCCTGGGAAGTTATACCCAGCACGGGAAAGCAGTACCCTCCATCCATCCCTCCAATCCATCCATCTCTCCATCCCTCCCTCCATCAGGCCTTCCTCACCATGGTGGACTGTACTCAGAAACTAGGTAAAAATAACTCTCATTTGTTTCTGTCAGGTATATTTTATCACAACTAAAAGTAATACAAATTTAGCAATATACTTCAAAAACTCAGTTTAAATTTGGTTACTGTGGTTAAGTGACATTTCACAAAGCAGTTTTTCTTGTGGCGCTAAGGATTGCATCCAGAGCCTTGCACATTAGGCAAGCACTCTCCTGGGGGCACATCCTGAGACCCCGGAACATATTTGTTGAAATAAATGCCATAGGCAGCTGACTATAGCCCCACAGCAGGGTCCTAAAGTCAGTTCCATCATCAAATAAGTCAATCAATGAAATGTCACTGGAACATCATACATATATATTTATTATAAACGTATTAGGAACAAAGTCAATGTAAAAATATAAATTTATATAGACTACATTTTCTGATTTTGCTTCTTTAACTGTAAGTAATTAGTAAAGTGAAGCAACCAACATTATATTTTAAAAACACAACAAACAAGCTAGTGGAGTTCACCTGTACCATACTTAGGCATGCGGACAACTTCAGACCGACGATAAAGTTGTACACATGCACGGCCACAGGAGTACCACAACCATAACTGCTCAGGACTCGGGACTCCTATTCCTCTTCTGCTACGTCTGTCTCAAAGAACAGAGGGCCCAGTGCTGCATTAGGGCGGCAGACAAAAGCATCCCCTCCCAGCTCAGACAACTGCTCCAGGGAAGACACAGAGGGGTCGTGGTCTTTTAACATGTCTGGCAGTCGTGAAGTCTTGTCTTGAATGCGTCGTGAGCGTCTCACTGGTGTCAGGAACTTTAATTCTTTAAGTGTGGAATTTTTATTATGTTGCATCTTTTTCATACTGAAAAAAAAAACCACAAAATTATTCAAAAGCATGTTCAAATTTGTCTTACACTTTTGCAGTTTCTCATAACGTACTTCTATGAGGGACCCATGTGCCAGACAGACTGTCTTTAGAAAGGGAGAGGTACTCCAAGTCCCTAGAAGTGCATTTGTTGTTACAATCTGTATTATGTGGACACTTGAGTACCTCTAAAGTCTGATTTGTTAATTCCAAGCCCTCTAGCTATTAACCCTAAGATGTCTTAACATTGAAAAATGCCTGGGGGGAAGGACCCAGGCTTGAATCTCAGCCCCCACATAGCAGCTCAAACTGTTCACTCCAGTCTTGGGAAAATTCCACACTCTCTTCTGGCTTCTGTTGGCATGTCATTCATGTGGTACAAAGACACACATACAGGTACACCCACATACATCAAAATAAGTCTCAAAAAATGTATGTAAAGCAATGCCTGGAAAAAGCTGTGGGTGGTACAGACTGCATGTGGTGGGAAACAAGGCTAGCTTTTGCAAAGTGACACCATGCGGTTAAGAACAAAGCCCATGTAATAAATGAAACGGTCAGGTGTCCCAATGGCCTTTTCTCATCCTCTCTGAAACAGGGTGGTTTGGGTTAGATTTTGAGCCACAGCAACCTGCCAGCCACAGTCTCCCAGTGTGATGTACTTACCCAGGAGCCATCATATTCAGGGCTCTGAGTCTGACCCTTAGCATCACCCCTGGAGCATGAAGACAGATAGCATCCATTTTAAACACTTACCTTTGCAGCCGAGGTGTAGAAGATACATTATACCGAATTATGCAACCTGCTTCAGTTTTTGAGTCCGGAGTTGTTAAATCCGGATCTTTTATTTTGTTGTCTTGATCATCTTCATAAACCTCAACTTTGCCATGATGTGCATTCTCCTCTCCTGGTTTTCCTGACCCTACATTAGCGTCAACATTTACTTCTTGGATAGGTTCCTTGGTTGCATGAGCCTCCTCAATATTTTCTCCTATAGAAAAATTGAAGATTTAAACTATTTAAACAAAATGTCAAAATGACAGAACCAAACTACATTGTCTAATCATTATGTCTCCTATGTACATACTTCTGCCAACAATTTAGCAGATATGTAATATCCCATGTGCAGAGATAAAAATTTAAGAATGGGCCGGGCAGTGGTGGTGCACGCCTTTAATCCCAGCACTTGGGAGGCAGAGACAGGCGGATTTCTGAGTTCGAGGCCAGCCTGGTCTATAGAGTGAGTTCCAGGACAGCCAGGGCTACACAGAGAAACCCTGTCTTGAAAAACCAAAAAGAATGGAACCACTCCAGTTCTTAAGAGTATGCCAGGAAAGACACAGTTGAAGAACAATTAACTATTAAATGAGATAAAACAGTATAAGTAAGAACAAAGGGTAGCTAGAACCTATAAAAAGGAACGAACTAGGCTAGTTTTATGTCAACCTGACATAGGTTAGAGTCACTTGAGAAGAGGGAACCTCAACTGAGAAAATGCCCCCACCAAATTGGTCTGTGGCAAGCCTATGGGGCATTGTCTTAATTAACGATTGATGTGTTGGCCCCATCCTATAGGGTGTGCTGTCCCCTTGGGTGGATGGTCCTGGATGATATAAGAAAGCAGGCTAAGCAAACCAGGGAGAGCAAGCCAGTAAGCAGCACTCCTCCTATCTCTGCATCAGCTCCTTCTCTGCTTGAGTTCCTGCCCTGACTTCCCTCAGTGATGATCTGTGCTGCACAACTGTAAGCTGAAATAAACCCTTTTCTCCCCAAGTTACTTTTGGGTTTTACATAGCAACAGAACCCCTAACTAAAACAAGGGAAAGGAGAAAATCTCAATAACACAGAAGAGAGACAAAGCCAGAGGCTGACAAGAGAACAGCAGGTTGTCCGGCCTGTAGTGCTGAGATGATTTTAAAGGAGCAGGCAACTCAAATTAGAAAACTAGTGCTACAGGGCAGGAGAGAGCAAAGGTGATCCGAACCACCGTGTAGTATGTGAAGTAAAGATGGAAAGAATGGAAATTAAATGATCTAAGGGATACCTAGAAAGTTAAACTGAAACTGATTGGCTAGGAACAGAGAAGTAGAAAGACTGTAAAATACAGGTTATTCAAGAAAAACATCATGCCGAAGAGCTGGAAAGACGGCTCAGCAGTTAGAGCACTTGCTCTAGCAGAGGAACCAGGTTCGATCCCCCGGCCTCCACATGACTCTAATTCCAGTTCCAGGGGATTCTCCGCTCTTCTGACCTTCACGGGTAGCAGGCATGCACTTGGTGCACATATATACGTGCAGGCAAAAGACTCAATAAAGTAATAAATAAGTCTAAATTTAAAAAAAAAAAAAATCACCAGCAAGATTCTCCCACGATCAACACTTACTGAAAAGAATAAAAGGATCGGGCTTAGGAAGAACATCGTGTGCTCAGCTCCAAGTGAATGAGCTTGGCGTACCTGAGAGACTTACAGTATCTATTATCAGCATTTTCTCAGTTAGTATGTCTTGTATTTCCCATGTGAGGTCTTTTCATGTAGAATTCACTTTGATCAGTAAAATCAATTTTATATTTGATTATTATAAATTTCAGGACATAAAAGCTTTATGGTAGCTTTTCTCTATCTAAATACTAATAATTTATCTGCTTAAAATACACTAATATTCTACTAAGGGGAAAAATGAGAAACTGAATTCAATGTAAATGACACCTATAGAGCCAGTAAGAATTACAAGCAAGACTTCAGAAAATCTGTGTATTTGTTACATATATTAGTAGGCTCTCAAATGACGCTGAATTAACCACTCCAATAGAAAACAATGTGACCTCCTGGTCAAACTGACGACTACATTACTATGTCATTAGCATATTAACCCTAATGAACTGAACTTTTTAAATCTTGCATAGTAATCAGAAACTTACACAACACACTTATAGTTCAGTATGATCACTGCTTTTATTTCAAGTTTTGCACTTGATTTACATCTGTGAATATTAAAGCCGATTGAGTGTCTTACTATATAATCAACCTTCAAATGTGGAATCCTCTAGCCTCAGTCTCCCACAGCACTGGGATTACCGGAACTTAACTACTATTTCTAGCAATCAATTTTCTTTCTTTTTTGAATATGTCTAATTAATTTATTCTACAACTTTGAAACTTTATCAATATACAAACTTTCTAGAGTCCAGAACGGATAAGCTAAAAGGTCTTTACTGATTATCTCATTAAATAGCCTCATTAAAAAGAAAAGAAAAAATAAGAAAAGAAAAGAAGAGGAAAGAAAGGGCTGGAAAGATGGCTCAATGGTTAAGAACACTGCTCTTCCTAAGTTCAATTTCCAGCAACCACATGGTTGTTCACAACCACCAATAAGGGGATCCGATGCCCTTTTCTGGTGTGTACTCATATACAGAAAATAAATAAGTAAACCTTAAAAATATTTGTGAAGGAAGGAAGGAAGGAAAGAAAGAAAGAAAGAAAGAAAGAAAGAAAGAAAGACAAACAAACAAACAATGAAAACTGATATGCTGTGATTAAAACCATAGTATCACTGGCCCTGTGGTGCTCCACTTTTAAGACAGAAATCTAAGGCCCAGAAAGAAACTTTCCATACTCAGTGGTCGATGGGAATTTTGAACTAGTTTTTTCAGACAGGGTCTCATTCTACATAACCTAGGCTGGCCTGAACCCACGATCCTCCTGCTTCAGCAGCCAAGAGCTAGGATGCCAATTCTTCTCTTTCAAGACAGGGCCTTACTCATTCAGGACAGCCTTAACAATCCCCCTAGCTTAGCCTCCCAAAACTGTCAGGATTACAGGTGTGAGCTATCACATCTGGCTTTAAACGTCTACATAAGATAGACATGTATTGCATTTCAGAAGCAGGTAAACAGAAGTACATGGAGAAGACCTTATGTAAACAAAAAAGTTAAATGAGACAAAAGGGAAACCGAATCAGTACATTTTAGTAAAATCACAAGCCATCTGAAAACTTACCCAAATTGACTTTTTCTTGATTCTTCGTTGTTAGAATATCTATGATTATATGACGCATCTCTTCAATAGGCTTAAATTTTAAAAATGTTTTTAACAAAGAAAGAAATTTACATGGTGAAAAATTAGGTTATATAAATAAAAAATATTAGAAGAATTTTCCTATTTTAAGATAAGCATTTATTGTTAAGATTGAAAATGGTTATCTTTCAACTTAATAGAATAAGAAAATGAACTTAAAGGACAGAATTTCAATAACAACAACAAAATTCCCCTAATTTTTAGGTCTTTGATAACTAATACTTGCTCAATACAAACAAAAGTAATAGATGGAATCCTATCATATATTCAATAGCTGATCATATTATCTAACAAGCTCTTTTGAAAAATTAAGTTCTAGTTGTATTTTGTGTCTCACACTATTAACTTCATATTTGAATATCTTTTTTTCTTCTTCTTCTTCCTTCTTCTTCCTTGTTCCCCTTCTCCTTCTTCTTCTTCTTCTTCTTCTTTTTTTTTTTTATTTCGAGACAGGGTTTCTCTGTGTAGTCCTGGCTGTCCTGGAATTCACTCTGCAGACCAGGCTGGCCTCAAACTCAGAAATCCTCCTGCCTCTGCCTCCCAAGTGCTGGGATTAAAGGCACGCACCACCACTGCCCGGCATGATTATCTTTTTTAAATTAATTTATATGTATGTATGAGTACTCTGCATGTACACCTGCATGCCAGAAGAGGTCATCAGATCACATAGATGGTTGTAAGCAACCATGCAGTTGCTGGGAATTGAACTCAGGATCTCTGGAAGAGCAATCCATGTTCTTAACTGCTGAGCCATCTCTCTGAATATTTTGAGCTTGTCAACCCAGCATATTTCATTTGTTCAAACTGTACTACCTGATAGAAGATAAAAGCATCACTATGTTCCTCAAAGCCACCATGCTTGCTAATGTAAGAATATTTAAAAATAGAAGCCCTAGTTCATAGTCCTAGTTTCAGAATTCAGTTCTAGAACAATCAATCCTATTTTCAATTTCATGGCTAATTTTGCTTCTTGTTCCCGAATCTCTGCCTCGGTATCATCTCTGTCTTTACGCTACAATTTCTGCCTTTGCCTTGGCTCACACTTTTGTATCACTGCACCAGGGCCATAGTTTACTTTTTGTAATATCCTTTCTGTTCCATTATGGGACATGCACAGGAGGATATTTTGTGCTAAAATATTCTCAGTTTCATTAAATTTATATTTCAGCTGATATCTACTTTCTAAAGTCTTATAACCCTCGGTACACAGATGAAAAGTTTTAGGAAGTTGAAAAGCATAATGCAGTCCTTGCAGCCTTCACTGTTTCTGCTGCTACCATCTGCCCCTGCTCTCCCACTGAACTTCACCAAGTCCTCTTGTTTCCTTTAAATAGCCATCAGGACCATACATAAAATCACAATCGGATCAAACTGCACAATGATGTGCTCCAAAAGAATTTGGAATTGTTGGCACTGTAAAACTGAAGATCAGTGCATTTTGATCTTACCTGAGCTCCTGCCAGAATGGCCTTCTCATAGATTGAGATAATATTTTCAATAGGACTTGTGATTGGTTCAATACGTACAAGACATATCCAATATTTAACAAGTTTTTTGGCATCTGGAATATTATGAATCAGGTCATTCAATGTAGCCAAAATTTCTTCTTTTGGGCATCCCTAAAATACCAAGAAATAAAATGTGAGCTACAAACTATAAACAATAATCTGACTATAGTCAAGAACAGTGAGCAATATAAAAGGCTGACAGGAGGATCTGGAAACATGACTCAGCAGTCGAGAGTACTTGATGTTCTACCACAGGATCCGAGTTGGTGGTTCTTACCACCCAGGCTGGGCAGCTCACAACTGACCAGAACCTCCACAGTCAGTGGACCCAACACCTTCCAGCCGCTGCTGCCATCTGTGCATGTGTGGCACACATAAACATCTCAGCACATAAGTAAAATAACAACAACAAATCTTAAAACATTTCTAAATCATAGAATGTATAAAGATAAGGGCTCTACCGAGAGGGCTGGAGAAATGGCTCAGCATTTAAGAGCACTAGCTGTTCTTCCAGAGGATCTGGGTTCAATTCCCAGCACACACATGGTGGCTCACAACCATCTTTAACTCCAGTTCCAGATGATCTAGCACCATTTTCTAGCCTCTACAGGTACCAGGAATGCACATGGACATAAATACAGACAAAACAGCCATACACATTAAAAACAAAGAAACAAACAAACAAAAAAGACTGTACCTCATTAATAAGGTTCAGGCATTCAGAAATAGTTTTGTTTACTTTTTCAGTAAATAATCTCTGCTCATCTTCTTCTGCCATGGTAGTCCAAAAGGACCCAACTGGGTTTTCAGTTTGCCCCTTTGGCTCAGCCTGGGTGACTACTGAATGAGGAGGTCGTTTTAGCCCCTTTCCTTTGCCAGTTCTCCACTCGGTCATCTGAGCTCTACAACCAGAAACAGCACATAGACATAACTTAGATTTTGATGGTGGCTTCCTGCTAAGTGGAATAATTAAATATAGTTCAGATCTGGGCTGGAGAGACAGCGCAGCAGCACCACCACTCTTCCAGAGGACCCTGGCTTGATTCCCAGCACCTCAGGGTGCATTACAACCATTTCTAACTCCAGTTCCAGAGGATCTGACGCCCTCTTCTGGCCTCCGTGGGCACCAGGAACACACATGGTACAAAGACATACATGCACATAAACCACCCATACACAAATCACAACAACCTCAAGTCTATCCATCATTCTAAACTGCTGGAGCATATCTGTCTGCAGAGACATAGCAAGATTAGATAGATATATTAGAACTGGGGAGATGGCTAAGAGGTTAAGAGTGCTTACTGCTCTTGCCAAAGGACCCAGGCTTGGTTCCTCACACCAACATCAAGAGGCTCACAACCCCCTGTAACTCCACTTCCAGAGGAGCCAATGCTCTCACGCATATAAAGAAAATAAAAAATAACACCTCCCCCAAAAGAAGCCAAGATTAGGTTTTTAAGTGAATAAATTATAAGTATTTCTCAACTGTTCTTAATTGTCCAGCTGAAATCAAAAGCAACCAGTACACCACACTTAAACACATAACTTTTTGGTCTTCTGGTTCCATACATAAATTTGCCTGTGAGGCAGAAAATAATAAATTAAAGAAATTCTAATACGTTCAAGGAAGTTACAAAGCTAAATCCACAAGTGATATTCTACTGAAAACTAAGCAAACAAAGTGAGCTTCATCCACTCACTTCCTCTCTGCGGTGGCGTCCTTGAGCTGAGCTGATCTATGAACACTTGCTCCTGCGATCGTGGATCTGCGCTGGTCAGTATCTTTTGACTTTACCATCAGTCTGGTATTAGACGGATCAGTCCTGGCTGCATCTTTACATGCTATGCTTCTTGATGGGGCCTTGTCTCTTTTTGTGTCCTGAGAAGAACTGGCTTTGACAACAGACCCAACTGGTTCTGGTCGATGTGACTCCGTTTCAAGCAACCCTTTTCTGACTGTGACATTGGCAAGGGGCCTGCTGAGGCCCTGTTTCGCAGCTCCGTGGGAACTACTGTGGAGGCTTCGGATAGGTGGTCGCACAAGTGTGTCCTTTGACGTAGTGCTCACAGGTTTAGTGTCTGCAGACTTGGTGGCAGCAGCTGTATTTGAGGCTCTTACGCTGACGGTGTTCACAGGCTCACACTGAGCCTTCCTGGCTTTAGACACAGTAGGGGGAAGTTTCTTGGTTGTTGTAAGACTCTCGCCTTTGACACTGGGAAGCTTTCTAAACGAATTAATCTTGGACTGAACAATCTGGCCATGATAATAGCCAAGCACTCGCTTTTTAGACACATTAGTGTCTTGTTTGGGCTTCTCTGTAGTCAGTTGCATCTTTTTATTGTCTTTATGGTGACATGCCTGGTCTAATGTCACAGTCTGACCTGGCAAATCATCTCTTGTTGATAATAACGGCACAGCTTGAACATTATCCTTCGAATTATGTATTTCTGAGCTGGTTACTTCTCCAGCTTTTAATGGAATGCAGTTTTTCTCAACTGTACTTTCAATATTTTCCTTATCAGCCTAGAAGAGTTAAAAGAAATCAGTATCTCAGAATCCATTTCTTCATAAAGAGTATCAGAAGGTCTGAGGGCTAGACATGTATCTTACCACTTCTGTTTTGAGTTTCACAACTTTTTTCCCTTCTTGGACCCGATCCTCAGATGTTATCATTTTCTGATCTCTATTAATTAAAAGAAAAAAATTATTTCTGTACAAAGGAAATGTGCTTTCAGGGAAGAGGCAAGAGAATATCTAATAATATTTTATTATTTATTGAGGTCATTCAAGGCCCCAGGATCTTAAACTGTAAATTAAAGCAAGAAATGAATTAAGATTTGGTTATTCTAAGCAAAATATAGTTAGTGGAGTAAAAAGATGGGTTTAAAAGTCTCAGCCCAATTTTCTTTTTTTTTAGCTATAGACTAGTATAATATCTGACTACCCTTAGAAAAATGATACCAATTATGTATAAAAATCAAGGTAGGAATGTAAATGAAGAAATCTCTAATAAAAAAATTGCTTAATTAAAAAATCAAGCCGGGCGGTGGTGGCGCACGCCTTTAATTCCAGCACTTGGGAGGCAGAGGCAGGTGGATTTCTGAGTTCGAGGCCAGCCTGGTCTACAAAGTGAGTTCCAGGACAGCCAGGGCTAAACAGAGAAACCCTGTCTTGAAAAACCAAAAAAAAAAAAAAAAAAAAAAAAAACAAGGTAGGAAATAAAATATTGTCATTTAGACACTAGAGTAATTCCAAAACAGAGTCACAAATTCAGCGTATGCTAAAATGTGAATATAGTGTTATTTGGTAGAACTGACAAAATCTGTTATTTCTATAACTAATAAAACTTTAATTCCTACCAACTACAAAGTAAAATTAATATCCTCAAACACTGCTTTTCTATTGATGAAATCTACACACACAGAGGGCCACCTGGTGTCCTCAAAAGTCACTGACTCAAGTACTAGTCACACCTGAAAGGCTCTTTGTTTAGTTTTGCTTTTGTTTGTTGAGACGGGGTCTCTCTTTAGAAATCAGCTCTGTAGACCAGGCTGCCTTTCAAGTACACAGATCCTCCGGCTTCAGCTGAGTGCTGGGATTAAAAGCATGTGACACCACACCAAGCCTTAAAAGATTCTTTTACTGCAACATCTAGCCTACTGTTTTACCAAACAACTGGGCACTGTAGCCTGAAAGACACATGGAATTATCCATCTCAGCTGCAGTGGTACCAACCCATGATCTATACTTGGGGACAGAAGAAACTCAAGTTTGAAACTTCAGTGTTTAGAATGCATTCAAAACCAAACACCGATGTTGACAGCACAGCATAGCTCCTAAGTCAGTATTTCAGTACATATACATACACTTTGCTCTAAAACTCTTTCCTCTTGGACCCGTGATGGCTCAGCAGATGCAGGTGACTGCCACAATTTGATTCACAGAGCCGACACGCCTGAAGGCTACTTTGGCCTGCACATGTGTACAGTACCTTGAATACACATACACAATAGGTGTACAAAAATGAATTGCTTCCCTTTAAGAGTCTAAACATATGTGCAAAATGATGATCAAGTGCATCACCCACATACAGCAGCTGCTGGTACAAACCGAGATGTGCCCAAAGTGTTGACTCACACCACAACTTTGAAGACCGGATACCAAAAGAGAGGGAATAATGCCATAATACTGTTTCTTTGTGGTGCTGAAGGGTAGCAGGCATTCTACTACTAAAATACATTTCCAGACCTCTTAATACTTTTAAACATCGCATGTTGAAAATGATAACATCTGGAATCATAACTGGGTTAAGTGTTAAAAATCATTTCATTTTAAAGTTAAAAGTGGTTAGTAGGAAGTAAAAATTACAAATGAGCTGGGCGTGGTGGCGCACGCCTTTAATCCCAGCACTCGGGAGGCAGAGGCAGGCGGATTTCTGAGTTCGAGGCCAGCCTGGTCTACAAAGTGAGTTCCAGGACAGCCAGGGCTACACAGAGAAACCCTGTCTCGAAAAACCAAAAAAAAAAAATTACAAATGAGGTGAATGTTAGGTTCTTAGTGCACAACTCTAATGTAATTCTCCAGAACTGAATTAAACTTGACCTCACCTGGATATCTGATTTTCTTGTTTGTATGGAAACACTGTTTTTCGTATTAATAGATATTCCTTGAGTTTTTGTTTTCTTTGTTCTAGAGAGGAAAGAGCAACAAAATCAACTTTAGTTAAAACATCAACTATGGCAGAGTAAAAGGTTATTTTTCTTGGAAAAATTATTCTGAGATAGTGCTTTTATATTAATATTGATGAAGAGGAAATTCAAATTAATAGAATTGATGTTATAAGTATTTGCTAATGGATTTGCTTAGGACACATTAAATCTTACAAAGTCCTGGTCTTCTACAAAGTACCTTGTGCTCTTATCAGTAAAACCGTAATTCTGTCAGGTGGGCAAGAGGACCCTCAGTAACAACTATTTGAGAAAAAGAAGAAAAAAAAACGTACTTAAATAGTTCTAGCCATATCTTTGCTATATCAATCTCCCATCTGCCTAACTGGCCAAACACATAGTCTCTTAATTGCTCAAAGTGTAACCTGGAGCCAAGACCTGAACCAGATTTAATGGCAGCATATATAAAATCCACTAGCCTACAGTGTATGTAAGCTATTGAAATCTTCTCTTCAAAGCCACTTCTCCTTTGGACATCAGCCAGAGCTGGACAAGTGCTGTTAAAGAGCATTTCCTTCATTAGTCCCTAAGTCAGGCGTGGAGCGACTTCTCTCTGGGAAAGCAGGGAGGTTCCCAGTGTGACCTACAGAGCTGGTGCCTCTGAGCTGCTCGAAAGGTTCACATGGCTGGAGAGGAGTCCTGCAAAGAGTGCCCCCAACCAGTTTCTAGTACTTCCGCTGAGGGCACTCCAAACTCTCCACTCTCATCAATGGTCCAGGCTCATTCAGAGACAAGAAAAGCTCACAGGAAACCAGCAGGATAAGGTAAAATGGCAAGACTGGCCCCCAGGTCTCAACCAGGCCCCACCCCATAGGGGAGAGAGGGCTCAGAACAAGCCCTAAGGAAGCTTCCTAGGAGAGCTGACAAGAAGGTTTCCCATTAAGAAAACGGTGGGAGGGAATGGTGTAACCTTGGATTGTCAGTGTAAGTGAAGGTCCTGCCTGTTTGGCAGTCAGGAGAAGTCTCCTGCAGAGACCCCCTTTCTCCCCAAGCAGAGGAAGAACTTTCTTTGAGAAATTAGCTGCCTGTTCAGCTGGACTGTGCCATATAAACCAGACTCCACTTTCATCCTGAAGCCTGCTCCCTCTGTGCTCCCAGATTAGAGCTGCTGGCTCGGCTTGGCTCTGCGCTCGCTCGCTCGCTCGCTCTCTCTCTCTCTCTCTCTCTCTGTGTGTGTGTGTGCATCTGACACAAAAGGTGCAATTAAAACGTAGGGCTCCTCCTTTCATAAAGAGGAAGGAGTTTTGATTCTTGCTCAGAACAAGAAAATGGCTCTGGGTTTTTTAAAGAAAGGAAAGGCTCCTTTGGCAGGTTACTCCAGTGGCCCATATAGTCTTCTCCACTGAGCCCTGCCTGGGATAAACACTGGCCAAGACCCCAGGCATCCTGGCCAGCCAGTTTTTCTGTGCTGTAAAACCCTTCGGCTGTGGTCTCCAAAGGGAGACTGAAGGTCTAAACTCACTCTTTGCACTGCATCTCCACGCCTGCTTCCTCTGAGAGTGTCTTTCTGCTCTTGGTACTGACTCCTCTGCTTATACCTGTGGTCTGCCTTACCAACCCTAGATACTCTTTTGGTTTTGTTCCCACTTTTCAGCTATAACGACATGGGGGTGGGGGGATGACAATGTTTCCTGAGGTCCCTTCGATGTCTGTTTTTTATGGTTTAATAGGTTATAATACCTATAAGCTTAAAAGAGCCAAACGGGAAAAATAAACTAGAGGTTTGACCCACAGAGGAACCAAGCTCTTCCTGCATCATAGAATCATTATATTCTGTATAATCAAGACCTGTAATTTGATGTCTTCATACTCAGGTTTTCTCAGTGTCTGTCCGCATCTACAGACACCCACAAACTCCTTATGGGTATGCAGATCACCGGCTTCCTCCGTCTTAGAGAGAAACAATTTGGGTATGGGTAATGTTGGAAAAGTCCCAAACTGCTTGGGTATGGGTAATGTTGGGAAAGTCCCAAACTGGCTCTGGAAGTGAGATTTGGCCTGCCCATTTCAGGCTGGCCCCTGACTCTGTGACAGGAACAGAACAGCCCAGGAAAAAAGTCATTGTGTGCTTGAGGACAGGTAAAAGGTAAATAATGCCCAAAAGAGGCTACTATTATTACTTAGCTCATGGTATAGAGGTGCCTATAATAAAGCAGATAGTGGGAAACGTACACCTGGGGAGGGTCTCTCAATCGTAACTCCAGCACACAGAGCCCCCTCAGCCACATTCTGTTAGAGGATGGACACATGAAATTAAGCCTCTATATACTATGTAGGTCACAAAGACTGTCTTATGTTTTCTGTAAGGTTTGCCTGGAGACTGACAGGGCCTAATGTCTTAACGGTATGCTTGTTCACAGGTAGTATTCATTTATTGCATTACTCTATGTGTGTAATTTGGAATCAACTTTCCTTTATTAAAGTGATGGTGCATAATACATTCTAGCTAGACAATGGCCATCTTCAGAGCTCCAGCTGTGTCTATTAAAATAATCACAGCTGGGCTTGTTAAATGTTAATATCCCTACAAGGAGGAGACAGGCAAGGCCAGTGTACCCTCTCCTGAGTATCCAGGCCCAACTGCACGAGGCCTCAAGGTTTCTAGAGATTGTGTATAAGGACTGGGAAAAACTGGGGGGTTGGGGGGGCACTTATGTAGCTTGGGAAAGTTGCTATACTTAGTGGATAGAAGCCCAGGGGAAAACAGATACACACACACATATATACACCTCTTTTAGGGAAATTTCTTATAGTGAATGATAAATTTATTTGTTACGGTTATTTAATTTTTTGCTTGTTTCTTTTCAATACAGGGTTTTTCTGCGTAGCTCTGGCTATCCTGGAACTCTCTTGCTAGACCAGGCTAGCCTGCCTGCCTGCCTCTGCCTCCCAAGTGCTAGGATTTAAAGGTGTGCACCACCGCGCCCAGCTGGATGCTTACAGTGTTTAAATTGTTTAGTCAAGGTGATTCATATGTAAAGGTTAAGACAGCTGCATGTTTCTGGGACTATAAAAATAGTTTACCATCTAAAACTACCATCCTGGAAGTTTAGCTCTCTGAGTCCTCTACCCGCTTGGTTTGTTCTCATTTATACAGAATGTTCTCTCATTCAAGATTCTTGCTCTCTCTAAGTCTCTCTCAGGATCAGTGAGACAATAAAAGAAAAGGTTAAATTCTTTCAGATAGAATAAATTAGATAAATAAAAAGAGACAAAACCATAAAAGCTTAAAGCAAAGTCAGAGTAGGTCTGACTATGTTCAAGGGGACTTGTAAAGGATGGCTTAGACAGTATACTCAATGGTTACAGTGACTGCTCCTAAGGATACAGGGTAACAAAAGCTAACTCTCGCTAACAGGATGACTTAAAGACAGTATACTCGATGGTTACAGTGACTGCTCCTGTGGATAAGGGGCCTACTCATGCTAACAAAAGCTGACTGAGACATGCATGTCTTGTCCTGTGTGTCTCTGCTAACTTTGTTAAGCTTTAAACATCTGGAGAAACTGTGGTCAGAATTAAGTGTACACCTGTTATTCTTAGGTCTTCTTGTGACAACCAATCCTCCAGTTCTCCACTATAATTACACTTGTGATAAAATGAGCTACTTAATATAAAAGAGCTTAGAAATTGACTTAGACTTTGTAAAACTATACTATACAGGATAATGAAGTTCCCAGTTTCTCCATGGACTGAACTTATCACATAAAGTGTAGTACCTTGGTATTTAAAAGAGCTTCAGTTTAGAAGCTGCCTTTTTTTTTTTTTTTTTTTTTTTTTTTGGTTTTTTGAGACAGGGTTTCTCTGTGTAGCTCTGGCTGTCCTGGAACTCACTCTGTAGACCAGGCTGGCCTCGAACTCAGAAATCCGCCTGCCTCTGCCTCCCAAGTGCTGGGATTAAAGGTGTGTACCACCACTGCCTGGCCAGAAACTGTCATTTTTAAGGCTCAGAAGTCTTACCAGAGATAAATCACCTTAGCTTACAAAACCCTAATCTTGTGAGAGTTGCCAATTTATTATAAACTGTTAAAACAAAGGTAATCTGGGGTGATAACATATGCCTTTAATCATAGCGCTGGGGGCAGAGGCAAGTGGAGGTTTGTGAATTCAAGGCCAGCCTGGTCTGCCTAGTAGATCAGGACATTCAGGGCTATGTAGAAAGGCTGTCTCAAAGTAAGATAAAAAATAAGAAAGTAATTAAATATATTTTATGTGTCCAGAATTGTGTTTGTAGTCACACTAAGTACAAATATAATTCATTTACAGAGACAAGATGGGAGCGAGAGACCAATTTATATCCCACATTATATAATCTTCTGTAATATATTTCAAAACTAAACAAGCAATGCAAAGGCAGTTTAATATAAAATACTGTTCAAAATAGGTACATTTAAAAACCAAGCAAACTAGTTAGGGAGAATTCAATGTTCAAGTAAATAAAATGGGTTAAACTGACCAGACACTTGCACGTCAGGTTTGATGGGACCTACTGTGAGAGTGGTCACAGTGAGTTGCACAATAACCTCATTACCAAATAAGGATGCATGGGGAAATAAGACTCGCCAGAGTCTACTGCTCCTGTCTCCTAGTATGCACACCAGACCAGGAAAGCCTCCTCCCAGAGATGGGGGACTATTATTAAGTCTGGCCACTTGGTCAGGTGGAAGGTCAACACAGCAAAGATGTTAGAATTATTGCCAGTGATTTTTTTTTTTTCTGTTTAAATTGTTCAAAGTGTAACCTGGGGCTGGGATCTAAAAGAGATTTAAGGATGAGAGTAGTGTAAAATGCACAAGCCTACCTCAGGAAGCGGACGCAGACATTCTCCTTGAGTTCAAGGCCAGCCTGGTCTACAGATCAAGTTCCAAGCAGCTAGAGCTACAGAGAAACCCTGTCTCAAAACAACAACAAAAACCAAAACGACAAGAAAGCACCAGTCTAAAGTGTTTATAAAGCCATTGAAATCTTGTATTCAGGGCTGGCTCTTCCTTGGGTGTTAGCCACAGCAGACAACTGCTACTAAAGAGCTTTAAAGAGTAACCACTAAGGGTATGAAGTGACTCCTCCCTGGGAAAAGAGATTATTTCTATAACAACACAATAGGAAATTTCTCAATTTAGACAAATGATCCCATTAATCAGGAATTACATGCAAGGTGCTGTTTTAGGCTTACTATTACTGTGATGAAAACACCCTCACCAAAGGCAACTTGGGGAAGAAAGGGTTCATTTACTCACATTCCCATAGTACAGTTAGTTCATCATCAAAAGCAGTTAGGGCAGGAACTTGGTGGTCATGAAGGACTGTTAACAAGGCTTACTCTGCCTGGTTTTTGTTTTGTTTGTTTTTTAAATAGCACTCAAGACCACTAGCCCAGGGGTGGCACCGCCCACAATGGGCTAGGCCCTCCCTCTCCCATCAATCACTAATTAAGAAGGTTGCCCTACAGGCTGGCCTACAGCCTGCCTGATCTTGTGGAAACATCTTCTCAGTTTAGGTTCCCTCCTCTTAGGACTGTTGCTTGTGTCTAGTCGACACAAATTTGGCCAGAATAATGCTGACAACTGCTCTACAATAAGAATAAATTGTCTGGGCTGTGGCTATAGCTCAATGATAGAATACTTGCCTAGCGTATACAAAGCTCTGAGGTTCATCCTCCCAAATAAATAAATAGCATCAAATGTCCTAATCGAGTGAAAATTGCAGGGAACACCATTTCAATATAGGGATCCAGAAAAAACTGTGTAGAGAGATGTGATACCAGTCGCCAAATTCTGACCAACTTACAGAAGTTTTCCACATTCTTGCTGCAGACTATTCAACTCCATTTTTCCAAACGTCCAGGACATCATGCAAACAGTCCCAGCCTCACCTCCACATTACAAGCACAGAGATAGGAGGAGAACCGCGAGCTAAAGAGCGCGCGCGCAGGCGCAGTCGGGGGTCCGGGCAGCCCCGCCCCCGCCCTCAGACCCCGAAGATAAACCGCTGGCCCCGGCAAGAGCCGGGCCACGCGCTAGCCTCGGCAGCGGCCTGGGCTCTCAGAGAGAGTTAGCGGCCGAGGCCCCGTGCTGTCGCTCACCTCGGAAGGCCGGCTGGTCTCGCCTGGTCGGGGGCAGCTGCAGGTCCCGGGCCACCGGCAAGGGATTCCTCGCAGCCCTGCCGAGGCAGCGTTTCCTGGACTCTGCCATCGCTTAATGAGCGCGCCTCGGCGCCGGCGTGGATTGAACGGACCAATGAGTGTGGAGGGGCGGGGCCCGGGCGAGGGGCGGGGCCGTCCCAGAATCCGAAGAGTTGGCAGCCGGCGAGAAATTTCAAAATCGAACAAAGCTCTCCCAACTGGACGGATGACGCCGTTGGAGCGGGCTTGTTGAATCCTCAGGATGTAGCAGGACCAGGCTTGACAAGTCAGGGCATGTCTTCAGACACAGCCCAGAGGAAGCCAAAGGACGGCAGTGACTGCACCTGTCAAATGCTGGTGCACTCCTTAGGGATAAGGCTCATTGCTTTCCCTAAGGACAAGTTCCCGAATGATCCCGAATGAGCCTAACAGAATTAGGTTGCGATTATACCTCGCAAGCGAGATGATGAGCTCAGATGTTAGCTGTCTCGTGTTTGCACAGCTTGCAAACAAAACCCTTTTTTTTTTTTTTTTTTTTTCTTTTTTCGGTTTTTCAAGACAGGGTTTCTCTGAATAGCCCTGGCTGCCCTGGAACTTACTCTGTAGACCAGGCTGGCCTCGAACTCAGAAATCCACCTACCTCTGTCTCCCAAATGCTGGGATTAAAGCCATGTACCACCACTGTCCGGCTTTGCAAACAAAATCTTAAGTTGAGATCTACCTTTGTGCTGTTATTATTTTATTGAAAATCTTGCTATGTATAGCACAGGCTGGCCTAGAACTCGCTCGAAGTCTTCCTTGACCTCCTGAGTGCTAAGATTACAACTCTATGCCCAGCCCTTTCTGTGCATTTATATATGTATTTGTGAAGTGCAAACAAGTGTAGGAGACAAAAGAAAAAGAAAACTGAGGATATAACCCTCAGCTCTTTGAAGGCAGGATATAATTCTGTGAAGTTAAACCTATTGTGTGTTATAAAAAGATAAAGGAAAGAAGGAATATGTTTTGGTGGCTGTGTAGTCAGGTGTGGGGTGCCCCCGCAGGCCCATGGGTATAGTATAGAATAGAGTTTACTCAGGGAATGAGGAAGGGAGTTAAGAGGGTATTAGAGACAGAGAAAGGCAGAGAGAGTAGAGGAATAGAGGCTGGCCGAGAGCACGTGTAGAGAGAGGGGAGTAGTGAGGAGAGGATAGAGCAGGAACAAGAAGACAAGAGAGAACAAAGGAAGGAAGAGAGCAGAGGTAGCAAGCAGCCCCTCTCATAGTGAGTCAGGCAAGCCTGGCTATTGCCAGGTAGCTGTGGGGCGGAGCTTAGACAGAATGCTAACAAGACCAACTCCTGTTGAACAATTTGTCTATGTTGGTCTTTTTAGGCATGCTGCCTTAACCTTTGACGCCCATCATTTAAACATGTCACCAACATAAAACCCAGACACACTGACAATGGTGGTTCACCGCTGTACTCCCTCAGAAAAGTGACATGTGTGAAACATATTTCTAGGAAAAAAGCTACATCTTCAAACTGATTAACTGATTGGAACCTCAAAGGTTGTGGAGAGGTCGGGATGTTGCAGGACCAGGGCCCAGATACAACCTATCTTGAGCTATCTGTAACCCATTAAATAGCCACCCCTTGCCCCAATCCCAACCCCCACCTCAGGCCTTAGGACACCTGACGTCATGTTGGACACCTTGTTTTGTTTGTTTTTTTAAGTGAGGGAGAACAACTAGAGGATGGCCTGGTGCTGCTATGTATTCAAATACCTGCTCCCCAAGGTCTGGTTGCCCCCTAGCTGTACACCCAGAAAAGCTATGTAAATCTTGCTCCCCAATTTAAAGTTAATAAAAGACTAAAGCCTGTGATTGGGCTGTAGAGATAGAAAGGAGGGAGGATGTGAGGATCCAGCGAGGGGGGTCTCAGGAGAGACCAAGAGAAGGAGAAAGGAGACAAAGGGAGGAGTAAGCCACCTTGAGAGGAATGGCCCACGAGTACATGGCCAGGGGAAACAGCAAGTGACAAGGGACATGTGGCTGGGAATGTAAGGTAGAACAGCTCCAAAACCTGCCCAGTAAGCCCAGTCTAGGCTTACAGCTTGGAAATAAAATACCAGGACTTTGTGTCTTTAATATGGGCTAGCTAGAATGCATAATTCATTTTACAATGTCTACTACGTATTACTCAGGCCAGAGGGTCTCCCCAGCTGGCTCTCCGCAGTGATCAGCTTTTCTCCTGTTCCTCTCCTTTCTTTTCCTCAGATACTTTGCTAATGTTTTTTTTTTTTCCTTCAGTTCCAGTGTTGGAATGCAGAGACTTAAGATGCTCTACCTCTGAACTACAGTTCCCAACTCTGCCATAGGGTTTTCTTTCTTTCTTTCTTTCTTTCTTTCTTTCTTTCTTTCTTTCTTTCTTTCTTTCTTTCTTCTCTTGAAATATCCTATTTTAGTGTAGCTTTACCAACCTCGGGAGAAGCCACAGGCAAACGGCTCTCTTTTTTAAAGGCAGCACTGATCCACGACAACACAGCTAACTGCTAAGTTGCCATCAGTGTCATGGCTAGTCTTGGTTGTCAGCTTGGCTACATCTGGAATCAGCCGCTGGCAATGCTGTGAGGGGTTTGCTTGTTTACATCCTCTGAGGTGAGAAGCCTGGCACATCTGGTGCCAGTTCACATAAAAGGACCCGAAGGAAGCTTTTTGCTTTCTGCCTGGCTGTCCTCACTCTCATCGGCAAGTTCATCTATCCTGCTGCTGAAGGCATTCCTTCCCTGGTAATTGAACTTACCTCTTGAGAATTGCAGCGTAGACAGGACCAGCAGCCGTCTAAGAATCCTCCAGGACCCGAGCAGTAGTTAGAGACTGCTGAGATACAGTCTCGAGGACTGAACAATGGCCAGATTCCTTGGACTGTCGACTGGGAGACAGTTATTGTTGGACTATGTGGAGCACAGCCTGGAAGGGGTTGTAATAAATCATTCTACCCGTTATCTTCTTTAGAGAATCTTGACCAATCCATCCAGACAGTTAATCTGGGGAAGGGGGCATAGCTGGGGAGATAGTCTGCCTTGCAAATGTGAGGACTTAAGTTTTGATGCTAAAAACCCAGTTAGTTTTATGTCTGTGAAATCCACCTTAATAGTTTTTTTTTAAGTGACAAACCTAGAACAAAACAAGAAACCGTGGAGATCTCGATGTACTGATATAGTAAGAAGACCTTTTAAGATTATTATTTAAAATAAAAAAGTCAATTTCTCCACAATTTCCAGATGTACCCACTCCAAGAACAGCTCCCCCCCCCCTTTCCATTTCTTTTTGAGACTTTAACACATCACAAAATCTCCCTCCAAACTCTCCCCTCTGCCTGTCTTGGCTCGATTTCGGACATGCCAAAGTATATCATGGAAAGCCCATGAGGTCCCAACCCTACACATAAACAGCTTCTTTTTAAACACACATATCACATCTGTTGCAATCATCCCAAAGTGTTGGGATGTAAGACAGATTTTTCTCTAAAAGGTCAAAGAATACGTCTTTCAAAAGAGGTCATTGTCAACACAGCTGTCTATAAACTACACACATGCGATTGTTGTTGATCAGCTTCTCCTGTGGGTACATTAAACAAGGAACATGCTTGTGAGAGAACAGGGTAGGTCAGTCGCAAGGACACAATTATGATGGTCTGGGGAAGAAAGTGACCCACAGGGGTAACCTTACAGAGACCCGACAAGGTTGGTGTTGAGAAGAATCTCACAGAATTCAGAAAGAAGGAGACTCTAGCGAAAACACTCAGTGGAAGTGTATAACAGAGAAACTGCAGGACCTAAATGAACAACGTGCACTTAGCTCAGAAGGCCCTATATTGTTACTTTAAAGATGAACAAGAAATGCAAAGGATCTAGAGTAGGCAAGACAACCGTGAGAGAGTACCAAGTAGACAACCACGAGAGAGTACCAAGTTGGAGCAGGAACCTGGATCTGTTTTCAAGGCTTTTTAAAACCATGATAACTGAGACAGTGTGACATAAGACAAACAACGAAAAGTAACAGACTTCAGACTTTTAAAACCATGGTAACTGAGATAATGTGACATAAAGACAAACAACGAAAACTAACTGACTTCAGAAAGATGACCCTGCCTTGTCTCGCCAACTGATGCTTACAGTTTCCATAAACAACTTTTTGATAAACAGCTGTGGTAACTGAATTTTGTCACGCAAAATGCTAACTTGGTCTTTACCTCAAGTTACTTTGTACAAAATGAAACCCCGACAACCTCGAGATGAAATGTATACCTGATATAATAAAGAAAACTACAGAACAGAAGAAAAACAAGGAAAACGTTTTGACTGGCAAAGATTTGTTTTTAAAACTTATTTTTGATTTGCATTTCCCTGATGACTAAGGATGTTGAACATTTCTTTAGGTGCATCTCAGACATTAGAGATTCCTCAGTTGCGAATTCTTTGTTTAGCTCTGTAGCCTATTTTTAAATAGGGTTATTTAGTTCTCTGGAACTTCTTGAGTTCTTTGTGTAGTTTGGATATTAGCCTTCTATCAGATATAGGGTTGGTAAAGATCTTTTTCCAGTCTGTGAGTTACCATTTTGTCCCATTGTTATTGTCCTTTGCCTTACAGAAGCTTTTCAAGTTTATAAGATCCCATTTGTCAATTTTTAATCTTAGAGTCTAAGCCATTGGTGTTCAGGAAATTTTCCCCTGTGTAGCTGTATTTAAGGTTCTTCCCCACGTTCTCTTCTATTACATTCAGTGTATCTGGTTTTATGTGGAGGTCCTTGATCTACATGGACTTGAGATTTGTACAGGGAGATGAGAATGGATCAGTTTGCATCCTTCTACATGTTGACTGCCACCGGAACCAGCACCATTTGTGGAAAATGCTGTCTTTTAATCCATTGGATGGTTTTGGCTTCTTTGTCAAAGATCAAGTGACCATAGGTGTGTGGGTTTATTTCTGAGTCTTCAATTCTATTCCATTTTCTATTCCATTGATCTACCCGCCTGTCACTCTACCAATACCATGAAGTTTTTATCACTATTACTCTGTAATGCAGCTTGAGGTCAGGGATGGTGATTCCCCCAGAAGTTCTTTTATTGTTAAGAATTGTTTTTGATATCCTGAGTTTTTTGTTAATCCAGATGAATTTGAGAGATTCCACCTCACACAAATCAGAATGGCTAAGATTGAAAACTCAAACCGGGCGTGGTGGCTCACACCTTTAATCCCAGCACTTGGGAGGCAGAGGCAGGCAGATTTCTGAGTTCGAGGCCAGCCTGGTCTACAAAGTGAGTTCCAGGACAGCCAGAGCTACACAGAGAAACCCTGTCTAAAAAAAAAAAAAAAAAAATTGAAACTCAGGTGACAGCAGATGCTGGCAAGGATGTAGAGAAAGAGAAACACTCATCCATTGCTGGTGGGATTTAAAACCACTTTGGAAATCAATCTGGTGGTTCCTGAGAAAATTGGAAATAGTTCTACCTGAAGACCCAGCTATACCACTCCTGGGCATATACCCAAAAGATGTTCCAACATATAACAAGGACACATGTTCCTTTATGTTCACAGCAGCCTTATTTATAATAGCCAGAAGCTGGAAAGAACCCAGATGTCCTTCAACAGAGGAATGGATACAGAAAATGTGGTACATTTACACAATGAAGTACTATTCAGCTATTAAAAATAACGACTTCATGAAATTCTTAGGCAAACAGAACTAGAAAATATCATCCTGAGTGAGGTAACCCACAAAAGAACACACATGGTATGCAGTCACTGATAAGTGGATATTAGCCCAGAAGCTCAGAATACCCAAGATACAATTCACAGACCAAGTGAAGCTCAAGAAGAAGGAAGACCAAAGTGTGGATACTTCAATCCTTCTTAGAAGGAGGAACAAAATATCCATGGAAGGAGTTACAGAGACAAAGTGTAGAGCAGAGACTGAAGGAAAGACCATGCAGAGACTGCCCCACCTGGGAATCCATCCCATATACAGTCACCAAACCCAGACACTGTTGTGGATGCCAACAAGTGCTTGCTGACAGGAGCCTGATATAGCTGTCTCCTGAGATGCTCTGCCAGAGCCTGACAAATACAGAGGGGGATGCTTGAAGCCAACCAATGTAAACCATATGTAGCAGATGATGGCCTTATCTGACATCAATAGGAGGGGAGGCCCCTGGTCCTGTGGAGGTTTGATGCCCCAGTGTAGCAGGAGTAGGTGAGTGGGTGGAGGAGCACCCTCATAAGAGGCAAAGGGGATGGATGAAAAGGGGAGATGGCATAAGGGGTTGTAGACGTGTAACTGGGACGGGGGAATATCATTTCCAATGTAAATGAATAAAATGATTAATAAAAAAGAAAATCATTTTTTATGTGTATGGGTAATTTGCCTTTATGTATATCTGTCTCATTAAATGCATGTTTGGCGCTTTATTTCCATGTCACCTCCATCTATCTGGAGCTATTGGTCGTTTTTTAAAGGTGGGTGGGTAGGTGGGTGAGGTGGTTCAGCTGGTAAGGGAGCCTGCTGCTAAGCCTCATAACCTAAGTTTGATCTCCCAAGATCCACACACGGTCAAAGGAGCAGCTCTCATTAAGCATCCTCTGACTCCCACAGGCTAGCCCTTGCATGTTCCCGACCCACACAAACGCTCATAAAATAAACAGAATGTAATAAAAATTAGACTAAAACAAAAACCGGAGAAGAGTGTACTACATAATATGCTTGTTACAGATATATTAAACACAATCCCTGCTGTCAACACTTATTTGGGAAGAAATAAAAAAAGTCCTTATTTACAGCTTTTAACAAGCATGTCAACAAGTTTGGCAGTGACAGAGGAGCAGATGTGCACGCGAGTGGCAGCCGTCAGGGGGCGCTCCCTCGAGCCGCCTGTCCGTGTCGGGGCGCCCCACCCCCGCCGGCCACCAGGGGGCGCCGCTCGCAGCCCGGGAGTGCCGGCGAGCGGCAGAAGCCGGCCGGGTGGCGGCCATGGACCGCTTCGTGTGGACCAGCGGCCTCCTGGAGATCAACGAGACCCTGGTGATCCAGCAGCGCGGGGTGCGCATCTACGACGGCGAGGAGAAGGTAGGGCGGAGGCCGCGCCGCCCCGCGGGCCCTCGTGCTGGGCAGGGCCTCACCCTCGGCCCTGGGGCTGCCGGCCTCGGCCCGCCGCTCCAGCTGCACGGTGGACAGCGGAGCCGGGGCGCGGGCGAGCCGAGGTCTCAGCTCGGGACGGTACAGTTCCGCCTTGTGGCGAGCGAGCGCGCCACCGGAACGCCGTCCCCACCCTTCTGCTGGACCGGTGATGATTTGTTCTGGGCTGAGCCGGGGTCCCTCGCCCGGAAGGATTTCCGAAGCAGGCAGCAGGGTCCAGCCCCTTGGGGTTTTCTGCTTGCTTTGTAGTTACTTTAGGAAGTGGGCTTGAGGCTTCGTGTTCTGTTCTATGAAGTCATGCAGTGAGCCCTTGCCTTGGAATGCAAGCTTAAATCTTAAGAGCCGGGCTCGCATAGGATAAGAGAAAAACAACGAATCCAAGTATTCTGTGCCTGGAAACCAAATGCCATCTTGTCCTGAATTAAATGTACGACCTGAAATCAGGAGTGGCAAAAGAGCTCGCGTCCCCCAAAGCACTTTTAGTCTCCAGTTTTCACTTGAGGTATTCCGCCTTCCTCGCTGTGATGGAAATGAAGCCTCGCTCTGGAGTTTGATACACTTATACCTGGTCAGTGCTAACCCAGGTCCGCTCTGACTTAGGGTATTTTCCTGCTGTTTTCGAGGCATGCTCTTATCCGCGACTGCTTCAGTAAAGTTTGATTTACTTTTTAAGTAAACTTAGATTGTTCTGGGTTTGAGTAGTAAGTAAAAACCTGCCTAACTGGTCTGTCAGGTTGAGATAATAATCCACGGGAGACCCCAAAAGGGAACGATTGAACAATCTCTTCACTACAGCAACAGCCTTTCACATTCCCTCTTGCTCCTTGACAAATGTATAGCCTAAGCTTTGATTTCTAGAGGAAAAATGCAATGGTTCTTAGCCAGAACTGTGATGTACGGACACATCGTGCACTTTCTTTTCTCTCTCTCTCTCTCTCTCTCTCTCTCTCTCTCTCTCTCTCTCTCTCTCTCTCTCTCTCTCTCTCTCTCTCCCTCTCTCTCTTTCTTTTTATTTCTTTCCACAGGGTTTCTCTGTATAGGCCCGACTGTCCTGGAACTCACTCTGTAGACCAGGCTGGCCTTGAACTCAGAAATCCGCCTGCCTCTGCCTCCCAAGTGCTGGGATTAAAGGAGTGCCCCACCACTGCGCGGCCATCGTGCACTTTCAAGTTAACATTTGTTTTGAAAATGTGAATTTTTACTAATTAACAAAAAAGAGATTCTTAAATTCGGTTGTTTGGTTTTGTGTAAGTCAGATTGGCTGAGACACTTAAAGTTAGGCCAAATTACATGCTAGATTAAAGTTAGGCCAAATTACATGCTAGATTAAGTCCTTGAGCATGACGTCTTTTTATTTTTAAACATTTTCCTCGTTTTTAGTTATGTGCCTAACGTGAGGGTCTGTAAGAGCAGTTGTCAGCCTACACCAGAGGTATCAGACCCCCCTGGAGTTGGAGTTAAAGATTGTTGTGAGTTGCCATGTACTCTGCTGGGTCCTCGACCAGGAAGCAAATGTTTGTGACTGCTGAGCCATCTCTCCAGCCGCCCTCCTCCCCAGTTTGAGACAGGGTCCTTATATGTAGCCCTGGCTGTCCTGGAACTCACTATGCAGACCACGCTGGCCTCGAACTAACAGCGATGCACCTGTTGTTGCTTCCCAGTGCCATGGGAAGACACAGGACTTGTAAAGTCTTTTCTCTGATTTGTCTAAGTGTTTTGGTAAAATATTGTGCTGTTTTGTTTGTTTCGATTTGTTTTGTTTTTTGTTTTTTTGTCAACTCTACACAAGCCAGGGTCATCTGGCAAGAGGGAGCTTCGAATAAGAAAAGGTCCCTATCAGATGATTCTGTGATCAAGTCTGTGGGGCATTTTCTGGATTAGAAATGATTGATGTGCAAGGCCCCGCCCACTGTGGGAGGCCCAGCCCACTGTGGGCAGTGCTGCTCTTGACCAGTGGTCCTGGGCTGGTATTAAACTGCAAACTCAGTACCCACAGGGACAAGCTAGTCCGCCAAACTCCATGGTCACTGTCTTTTGTTTGTTTGTTTTGTTTTGTTTTGTTTTGTTTTTCGAGACAGGGTTTCTCTGTATAGCCCTGGCTGTCCTGGAACTTACCTTGTAGACCAGGCTGGCCACGAACTCAGCCTGCCTCTGCCTCCCGAGTGCTGGGATTAAAGGCATGGGCTACCATGCCTGGCCATGGTCACTGTCTTAGTTCCTGCCTGTAGGTTTCTGTTAATGAGTTCCTGCCCCGACTTCCTTTCAGGATGGCGTATATAAACTATACACAGAAAGAAAACCCTTTCCTCCCCAAGTTTCTCTTGGTCATGGTGTTTATGACGGCAACAGAAACCTAAGTAGGAAAATATCCTTCATGGAGTGCATTTAAACTAATGGTAGATCTTATTCTTAGGGAAAAAAATGTTTAAAAATGTGTGTCAAAGTGTCAGTTATTTGTTACATGTGGTTTTTAAAAGGCATGTTCCTGTGTATGCTTGGTTTAACATAAAAAGTGCATTTATGCCAGCGTTGCATGAAGTTACATATGTCAGTGACAAGTTCCTTTTTTTTTTTTAACAAGTATTGGTTAAGTACAAGTTAAAAAAAAAAAAAGTAAGAAAGAAATTTGAAATAATCATTAGCACCACGACCCAGAAGACTCTTGGCATAGTACATAGACTTGATAAAATACAATGGATATCTTACTGTGTTTTTAACCCAATACATAGCTTAACATCTTTCTGTTTAAGAAAGATCCAAGACAGAGGCAGGTGGATCTCTGTGAGTTTGAGGCCAGCCTGGTCTACAGAGTAAGTTCTTGAATAGCCAGGGCCACAGAGAGAAAGCCTGTCTCAAAAAACCATGGTGGGGCAGGGGTGATACGAGGCTGGCAAAGTGGCTCAGTCAGGGAAGGCACCTGCCAACAGCAACCTAAGTTTGATCTCCAGGTCTCAGATGCTGGGAGAACCACCTCCACTCCTAAAAGTTGTCCCAACCTTTGGATGTGTGCTACGGCACTGGCATATCCACATTGATACGTAAATAAACAAACAAGCAAATATATGTAGTAAACAAATGTTCAAGGCTTTATAGAATGAGCTTAATAAGGCTCCTAGTGGTTACTTATTTAATACATGTTTTCCTGTTTGAGAATTTCTTGCATGCATATAATGTATTGATCAAATTTCCTCTCCATTCATTCCTTACCCCACGATCACTTCTCATTTTATGTTCTCTGTTTGTTTATTTTTTAAAACCCATTGAGTCCACCTAAGTGCTGCCAGTATGTGTATGGTTGTAAGACCATCTACTGGGGCTGTAGGACCATCCACTAGGGCTGTAGGGCCATCCACTGGGGCTGTAGGGCTATCCACTAGGGCTGTAGGGCCATCCACTGGGGCTGTAGGGCTATCCACTAGGGCTGTAGGGCCATCTACTGGGGCTGTAGGGCCATCCACTGGAGATGTAGGGCCATCCACTGGAGATGTAGGGCCATCCACTGGGGCTGTAGGACCATCCCCTGGAGCTGTAGGGCCATCCATTCACTGGGGCTGTAAGACCATCCATCTACTGGGGCTGTAGGACCATCCATCCACTGTGGCTGTAGGGCCATCCACTGGAGATGTAGGGCCATCCACTTGGGGCTGAAGGGCCATCTATCCACTGGGGCTGTAAGACCATCCATCTACTGGAGCTGTAGGGCCATCCATCCACTGGGGCTGTAAGACCATCCATCTACTGGAGCTGTAGGGCCATCCATCCACTGGGGCTGTAGGCCATCCCATCTCCTGGAGCATGAGTAGCCTCTCAGGGGCCTGATCCCTGAAGAAAACTGACTGGCCCTCTGCCAGGAGCAAGTTCAGCTAGAAGATGATCCCCAGGTTCATGACCCCACCCCTCCATTCAGTCTTTGATTCTGTCTGGGTTATAACAAACGTTAAAGCAAGCACTCTCAACCACATAATGCTACTCAGAAGAATTCTGTCACTATTTGAAATGAACTGAATCCTGACGAAAATCTTTAAAATCTAAAAGCCTGCAGAGAGAGCTTGCATTTGTTGTTCATGCAATGACTCTGCTCCATCACCGCGTTCCTATCCCATGACCATATCCAAACATAAACACTTCCCAATGGCTCTAACTCAAAATGCCATCCTATTGGGGGCAATAAGCAAACACACACTCTCACACACACACACAAACCAATATATATGCATATGTGTTATATGTATGCTTGTATATATATATATATATGAATTGAAATACAGCGTATACTTTTCAACTTTCTTTTTTTATTTAAGAAATAGAAATAGTCTAGAGACTATGCCACATCTATTGGTTCTCTGTGTACCTCTCACATTTTTACTATTTTGAAATCTGGATGACTAGCCAGGCATGAGGGTGCATGCCTTTGATCCCTGCACTTGGAAGGCAGATCTCTGTGAGTTCCAGGCCAGCCTGGTCAACATGTCAAGTTTTAAGACAGCTGGGGCTAAATAGTGAGACCCTGTATCAAAAAAAAAAAAAAATCCAGATGATTGTTATAGTCATTGACATCCTGTCAGATAGGCTTAAATGCACAGTTGTTTGCTTTATTGAATACTGTAAGTACCCAGTCTCCGTATTCATTTTCTTTAATACCTGTAGTCCACCAATGGGGATCTGTCTTAATTAGGGTTTTACTGCTGTGAACAGACACCATGACGAAGGCAACTCTTATAAGGACAACATTTAATTGGGGCTGGCTTACAGGTTCAGAGGTTCAGCATCATCACGGCAGAGCATGGCAGCATCCAGGCAGGCATGGTTTGGTGCAGGAGGAGTTGAGAGTTCTACATCTTCATCTGAAGGCTGCTTGCTATGAGACAGCTGGCTTTCAGGCAGCTAGAGCCCATGTCCACAAGGCCACACCTCCTAATAGTGCCAAGCATATACAAACCACCACACATGTTTCCATCAATTTCTGGGTTTTCTTTTATACAGATATTTTTAAAATCTAATCTCATTGCAAAATCATCCACTCAGTTTTATAGAACAGAGGAGGAGCGGCTGGTAGAGAGCTGGCTCTGCAGTTGACAGCACACACTGATCTTCCAGATCAACCGCTTGCCCCAGCACGGCTCACAGCTGCGTATCTCCCGCTTCAAAAGATCCAACACTGTCTTCTGGCCTAGGCAGACACTGGCAGTCGTGTGCACACCCCACACACTCACTCACGTGCACACATTAAATCAGTCGTGTGCACACACTCCACACAGACACACACTCACATGCACACATTAAATTAGTCGTGTGCACACACTCCACACAGACACACACTCACATGCACACATTAAATCAGTCGTGTGCACACACTCCACACAGACACACACTCACATGCACACATTAAAATAAGTCCTTTAGAAAAGGACCCACTGCTTCTTTCTCTCCCATCCATTTCCTCACCCCTTCTCCGAAATAATCACTGTTAACCGTGCGCTCACTTTAGAATGTTTTTGGTACCTTTACAGATATGTGTATACACACACATAGAAAACACATTTTGTTGAAGAATTTAATTCTGTGTAATAGATTGCAGGTTCCTTTTCCCCACCAGCTCTGTCTTAGCATTCCATGATAACATATGCAGCTCTACCTTGTTATTTAACTTTGGCATGTGTGCTGAACTAAGGATGTATTTTATTTAACTACTCCTGATTATATATCTAGGCTATGGATTTTTCATAGAATTTTCCATAATTCTACAATGACTATATATGTATGTGTGTGTATATATATGTGTGTATATATATTATGGAATTATATATTATGATGTATAGCTTATATTTATGAAGCATATAGCTTTACTTTTTAATTTGTGATAATCCTCATTCCAAAATGTTTAGTAATTTCATATTGTATGCTTAGCGAGTGAGGAAATCTGGGTAATGTGGAGCGATCCTGATATTCTTGTAACAATCTTATCGTTTTAGATAAAATTTGATGCCGGGACTCTTCTTCTTAGTACACACCGGCTGATTTGGAGAGACCAGAAGAATAATGTAAGAGACACGTTCAGCATCTGCTCTGGGCTTTGTCTAGTTATCTGTGTATTGGGAGTAAGAGCGAATCGGCACCGAGCGCCTTGACCCAGCCTAGTGCTTGCTTCACCAAATAACAACCTAAGCTACCCCCAGTCAAGATTTTCCATTTGTTTTCTCTCGTTTATCTTCGTTTTGTTTTGAGACACGGTCTTACTCTCTAGCCTAGTCTGACCTTGAACTTGCTATATACATAGACCAATTGAACCTCAAAAGAGATCTGTCTGCCTCTGCCTCCTGGGGACAGTGATGCTGAATTCTTCTGCTTTCAAACACCAGTGAGTCGCTCTTACAGCATGGTTCAGTGTAGAGGAGAGAGAGCGTCTCATTAGCTGTGAGGATCCTTTAGAAGATAGTATGTCTCCTGAACAACCCGTTGTACCAGGTTACCGGGAAGCAGGAGCATTCTGCTGCAGGGATTCGGCTGACTGCTGAGAAGGCCTCCCCTATATCACTCAGGCAGAGGCTCCTCACCCTGATCTAGAGCTTTTAGAGAGAATGGGTTGTATGTGTACTGACGTCTTCATTCCAAAAGTTCCAGCTGTCAGCAGGGTAAGATGTCTAGTCTAGAATCTAAAATAATCTATTATTTTCCTAATCATTCCCCAGCTCCAGCTGTGTTAAGGGTTTTGAGTGCGTAAGTCTTTGCACCATGTGTGTACAGTACCCACAGAGGACACAAGAGGTCTCCCAGCTCTTGGAACTGAGTTACAGGTGGTTGTGAGCCACCATGTGAGTGCTGGGAATTGAACCCGGGTCTCCTGGAAGAGACCCAGTGAGTGATCTTACCCACTGAGCCATCTCTCCAGCTCTTCTCCATGAATGCCTAGTACAAAGATGAACTGTAAGCTGTAGCGTATTCGTTGGGAGAGTGTTGCAGTAGTACTTTAGTCTGCTCTAAACTCCCCTGAGGGTGCGCACAAGCTTCTTCTCACTACTGCCCAATGTTGTGGATTCTCAAATAAAACACACACACACCCTAACCTTATTTTTAATATGCCCTAAGCAGCTTAATGTGTGGGCCACTCCCAGACTTGCACGTTGCTAACGCCTCCCCTCCAATACTCCTGAATTATTACTTACTAAAATCTCTACTCCATCTTTGCTATCTCAGACCCAAGCAGGAGGCCCCCTGGGGCCGCTCTTCCCCGACTCTTGCATGGCTGTATGCTCTTGCTTCTCCAGCTCTCGTGCCAGATCTTCCTGCTTCCTTGCCACAGCAATTCTAAATCCTTCTACTTCCGGTGGTTTCCTTGCCCAGGAAATCTAAGTCCCATCTCTGTCTCCCTGACCAAAGCATCTCCCCCCCACACACACACCCAGCCCTTCAACTTTATTTACCAAATAGAACCAGCAGGGGGCAGGGACCCTCAGTGTCTCACCTGCAGATGTGTGAATCCCAGTGTAATTTGGGAACTTGGTTAATATATAATGTAAGCAATAAACGAAATCCACAACAGAAGAATGCTAACTGTTGCAATATCTGGCTTCGTCCTTTAAGAACCATTTTTCCCCCTCGTGAGGGTGATATTGCCCCCTTTGATGCTGCATTCATTAGTCTGTTAATGTTATATAAACATTTTAAATTATGTGCAGAAGAAAAATCTTCAGATGATGATGAGGTGCCTGGAAACTAGATGTTGATAAATTAATTTTGGTGTAACCTTTCAGTTCATATAAAGAGGCCATTTAGGCAGGCAAGAGAAGGTTGCAGGGAAGGTGGACATGATAGGTAAAGGATGTGTGCACACATGGAAATGTTAAAGTGAATGCCTCTGGGACCACGGAGATGCCTCAGCCAGGGAGGACGCTTGCCTCCAAAACTAGTACTTGACCTCTATCCCCAGACAGCACATGATAGAGCTAGAGAACTCTGCTTGCAGTTTTGATCACCACACATGCGCCATGGGGCTGCAACATCCATGCCAAATAAACTGCAAAAAAAGCAAGACCTATTAATTTGTACAATTAAGTCTTAATAAACAAGAAGCCAGTTTTGAATTCTTAGACCTATTATATACCAGTCAGTATAATGATTTATTTAAATTTCCCTTTTTGTTTGTTTGTTTGTTTGTTTGTTTGTTTACAAGATTGTACTGTGATGCCTTGCGTAACCTTGAACTCAATGGTCCTTTTTACTCTTCCGAGTAACTGGGATTATAGGCAAGTGCCACTAAGTGAATACTTTCAAATTTGTTGTTAATAACAAAGCTACATTAGTATTTTCTCTTAAAGTGTATATACATGTGTTCATATCTCCACAGCTAAAGTGGGGAAATTATAAAGAAATAGAAAAATCACCCATATAAAATGCACTCCTTAGAATTGTTTTGTTTTTGTTTTTTCCACATAAGAAATATTACATCAAATTTTTTTTCACACAGGTTCATTTTAATTAAAAGTTTGAGCAGTACAAATGGTGAATTACATTACATTGGCTAGAGATCATATTTTACAAAAGAGATATTCAAAAATTTTTCATAAATTTTACTTGAAAAAAAATGCCAGCTATAAAAAAAGGCAGTTATAATTGTTTTATTTTACTTATAAATGATTTATTATTAGTTTATTTCTCTACATGTGTGCGCGTGTATGTGCATGTGTGCAGATGCCCAGGGAGGGCCGGAGGGTGCATTGGATTCCCTGGAACTAGACTGGCAGGTGATCGTTAGTCACCCAGCATAGCTGCTGGGAACTGAACTTTGCTCTTAACTGCTGAGCCATGTCTGCAGCCCCACTTACTTTTATTTTTTAAAACAGGGTCTCACTGTATAGCTCAGGCTGAAGTCCGTCACCTCCTGTCTCAGGTTCGCAAGTACTGAGGTTACAGTAACATGTATCCCCACCGGGTAGCTACATCTTATTTATTATTATTTTGTGTGTGAGTGAGTGTGGGCATACCACTGTGCACACGTGGAGGTTAACCAGCAGATGGTTAGCTTGCAGTAGGTTTCTCCCTTCCACCACGGGAGTCCCAAGGACAGAACTCAAGTTGAAGTTTTGGGGCAGGCACCTCTACCCACGGAGCCACCCTTTCAGTCCTGCACTTGCCTTTAAATGTCTTCTTATGTCTTCCCGTGCACCAAATGCCAGCATGGAATTTTATTTAAATTCTCCTGAGGTTTATTAAGGCGATTAGAGACGTAGATGTGGTCGAACACTTGCCAGGCACAGAGGGAGCAGTTTCTTTAAGGATTACAGCATTGTTGTTTTTAAGTACCTCCCAGGGAACAGCGCTCGATCTTCTGATGAGTGTAACGCAGCTCTTTTTCTGTGGTTTTCCTCTAGGAGTGCTGCATGGCCATTCCCCTGTCTCAGATTGTGTTCATCGAGGAGCAGGCAGCTGGAATCGGGAAGAGGTGAGGTCTAACAGTCCTCATTCACAAAACCATTTCCTGTCACTGGTCAGTAGGCCTTTTAAGGGTGTGTTTCCACCTTTTATCCATTTTGAAGTCTGAATAAAGTGGTAAGGCTTGCTGCAATATCCTTGCATCATAATAAATGATGGGGCCCTGCTCTTACCGTATGTATTTCCACAGCACACTTGCCATTCATGTGTGTGCATTATTCAGTATTTAAACTCAGGAATGCCTCAGCTGAGGGAAAGAATCATTAATGTTGATAACTTATTGACAACCTCATTCCCTTAGGGTTATCATTCCTTGTTATGGGTGGGACTATAGTTCACGGGGTTATAGCTGGGTAGGACTATGGTTCACAGGGTCAGAGCTCACGGGGTTATAGCTGGGTAGGACTATGGTTCACAGGGTCATAGCTGGGTAGGACTATGGTTCACAGGGTCAGAGCTGGGTAGGACTATAGTTCACAGGGTTATAGCTGGGTAGGACAATGATTCACAGGGTCAGAGCTGGGTAGGACTATAGTTCACAGCGTCAGAGCTGGGAAGGACAATGGTTGCTTCCTTAGGATGTCACCTTCTGGATCCATGACCTCAGGGAGGGGGCTTTAAAGTCAGAATCATCTTGGATCCTCCAGATCATGTGTCTGAAGTGTGTGATGTCCTCAGCTCTAGGGGAGCTCCGTCCTCTGAAAGACAACCAAGGGCAACAGCAATAGCCTAGACTGTCTGAGGAGTCACCAGCCAGCCCTGAGCAACCACTCAAAGCAGAGCTTCTCATGGCTGGTGCTGGGATTTTTGTTAGAGCATCTGTGGCTCTGAAGGGGAGTATTGTCACAATTTTCTTGTGGCTTTTCAGACATCCTTACTGTTTCTTACTACTCTCTCCCTTTTTTATTTATCTTCTTCTGCATCCTAATTTCTTGCGCGAGCTGGACTGGCCAGCAAGAACGACTCTGCAACTGGATCCTTCTGCACACGTTTATTGGGAGAGCTTGATTGTAGAGGCGAAGAGACCCCAAGCCCAGAACTGGTGCTGCTTATATAGGCCTAGGAGAGGCATGTCTCACACCCAGATTGGTTATGCACTATACCTCATTTGCATGTTCCTCATCTGATTGGTTACTCTCTCTCTCAGTATCTCACAGTACCTCATTAACATACCTCATTTGCATGTCTCACATCTGATTGGTTATTCTCTTAGTACTTTGCAGAGCCTCATTATCATGCCTGGGCCAGGCAGTGTTTTGGCGAAAAAACTTTACTGCATAAGTACACATTGGTTGTTTGCCCAAACTTATGCGTAGTGGCCAGCAGTAGCCTGTGCCACCCTGCAACGGCACATGTGGCTTCCCACACTAATTAATGCCTACTGCCCCTCCCCACCATGCATCCAGTTTTCCTTCACATTAGTTGCAGCCTGCTTTTCAAGGACCTTCCCTATTGCCCTTTCCCAACTTTGGTCCCTTTTGCTTTCCTGGTTTCTGCAGTTACTCCAGGATACATACTTGCACTACTTACACTAGAGAACCTGAAGAGGTTAAGAGCCTCAGATGAGAGAGAGCAAGAGCATGTGATATTTGTCTTTCTGGATTTGCATTACCTCAATCAATAGGATCTTTTCTGCTTCCATCCATGTACCCGCAAAGTTCACGATCTCCTTTCTCTTTACAGCTAGAGTACTCCATAGTGTGTGTGTACCACGTTTTCATTATCTCTCTGTAGGCTGAAGGACATTTAGGTTGTTTCCATGTCCTAGGTATTACGATCAGAGCAGTAATGAACATGGCTAAGCAGGTGTCTGCAGAGTAAGATGTCCAGTCCTGTGGAAATAAGCCGGAGTGATGTATCTGGCTCACATGGTAGATTGGCTTCTAGCTTTTTGTAAAAAGGATTTTCCACATTGATTTTCAGAGTGGCTGCACCAGATTACATCCCCAACAGCAGTAAATGAGGCTTGCTTCCCCCGTATCGTCTCTAGCGTTAGTTGTCAGCTGTTAGTTACCTTTGCCAGTCTGACTGGAGTAGGATGGAATCTCAAAGTTGCTTTTGATTGCGTTTCTCCAATTGCTAGGGATGATGAACATTTTGGGAAGATATCTCTTAGACATTTTTTTTTTCTTATTTTGAGAATCTCTGTTCAGACCCCAAGTGTGGTTTTTGAATGGGTCATTTGTCACTAGAGGGAACACATAGAGAGATAGAGATATATAGAGATAGATAGTATTCTTATATTCTTCTGTCAGATGTACAGCTGACAAAGATTTGCTCTCACTCTGTGGGCTTCCTCTTCACACGATTAATTCTTTTTTATTTTGTTTATTTATTTATATATATTTTTTGAGACAGGATCTCTCTGCTTAGCCTTAGATATCCTAGAACTCACTCTGTAGACCAGGCTGGCCTCAAACTCAGACGCTCGTCTGGCTCTGTCTCCTGAGTCCTGGAATTAAAGGCGTGCGCCGCTACCACCTGATTCCTTAGCTGTGCAGAAACTCTTTAGTTATCAATTGTTGGCCTTGGTTCCTGGGCAAATGGAGTCTTACTCAGAGTCCTTCGCTACCCCATGTCATGGAGGGTACTGCCTATGTTTCTTCCAGCAGTTAGTGTGTTACATTTAGGTCTTTGATCCGTTTGGAGTAAGTTTTCTAACAAGGCGGTAGATATGGTCTAATTTCATTCTTTTCCATGTGGAAGATTTGTTGAAGATATTTTATTTTCTCCAAATTATGGTTTTATTTTTTCTGGTTTTTACATCTTTGCCAGCTATTAAATCGCTGAAGTTATGTGTTTGGGTCTTCAGTTTTGTTCCATTGCTCTACATGTCTGTATTTGGGCCAGTACCATAATGCCTTTATTACTATGGCTCTGTAATATATATTGAGATCTGGAATGGTGACCTCTCCTCTCCATAAGCTACCCCCCTCAATAATTTTTTTTGACTATCTGGGGACTTTTTTGGTTCCATCTGAATTTCAGGATAGTTTGGTGTTTTTGTTTTGTTTTGTTTTCTGTCTTAATGAAGAATGACATGTGGATTTTGATTGGGATTTTTGTTGAATCTGTAAACAGCCTTTGGTAAGATGGCCATTTACACAGTGCTACTTCTACCAATCCATGGACATAGGATGTTTTTCTTTATTCTAATCTCTAAATGTGGGGCTTGAGGCAGGGTGCATGGAAGGGTGGATCAGGTGTTCCAGGCTAGACCTCGGTGAGGCAGGCCTGGGTGTATATTTAATGTCCTGAAGGTGATACTACTCACAAGCATGATAGAGCTCATCTCCCTAGGCCCGCCGTATTCTGAGAGCTGTTTCTACTGTCGGGTCTTCTAGGTCATTGCTGACTGGGTGGCATTTTCCAACAAACAACACTATAGATACTAACAAGCTTTGGGTGGGTTTTCATAAAATATCAACCAGCCTGTTTTACAGATAACTTTTCACATGTTGTTTTCGAGTAAGTAAGGCAGAATGCTTTGGTAGAAGTCAATACACCCCTAAAAATTCAGGGGATGGCAGTGTAGGCGGGAAACCTAGCCATAAGCCACTCAAAAAGTCAAGAACTTACTTTGAATTCATTTCTAAAAACCATACTTTTGTTATAGCCAATAACAGTTTATATACTTTTTTTTGTTATAGCCAATAACAGTTTATATACTTTTTTTTTAACTTATGGGGAAAAGGGTTGATTAGAGACCTGAAGTCATACAGGGCAGGGACCTGGAGGCAGGAGCTGGCACAGAGGCTGAGGTACAGAGACTATGGCGCAGAGGCTGTGGAGGGGTGCCGCCTGCCGCGTTTCTCCCGACGCCTTGCTCAGCCTGCTTTCTTTGTGTTAGTTCGTATCTTACAAGTTTTACTTTTGCAGGCCTTAATGATTCTGAATATAAATTAGAAAAGAATGTCTTTTAGGAAATTCAGTGTTTTTATACCAATTTAAGAGTCATTGGAAATATAAAAGAAGCTTTAAAAAACAGTGCTTGTTATAGTGGGTCACACTTTCAATCTCAGCATGCGGAGGCAGAGGCCGGTGAGTTTCTGTGTTGGAGGTTAACCTGGACTACCGGCAAGTTCCAGGCTTGCCAGAGCTACGCAGTGAGATCCTACCTCAAAACAGCATATAAATAAGCAAGTAAATGAAAAGTTGTAAAGCACAGAATTAATGATTTTTAAAATGGCCAACATTTTTGCTGTTTCATTAGCGCCAAAATCGTGGTTCACCTGCACCCAGCTCCTTCTAACAAAGAGCCCGGTCCGTTCCAGAGCAGTAAGAACTCCTACATCCGACTCTCCTTCAAAGAACACGGCCAGATTGAGGTACGCTCCCTCATGAGCGCAGCTGGACTTGCAAGTCTGTATTGTATGTTAGCATGGGATTAAGAAGCTTACCAGATTTTAACTAAACAAACACAAAAAAATTGTGTTTTGATCCTTATCAAAACTGACGAGCAGGAGGGAGTGGGTACATCTGATTGTGGAAGCCTACTGAGCGGTGGCCCTCCGCGGCTCGGGAGGCCTTTAGTGGTTAGCTGATGAGCATGTAATGGGAAGGTATTAAGCTGACCTAGCTGAGAGCTCACCAGCAGGCAACTGGTGTTGGTTAAGTCCATACTGAGAATGATCAAGTAGGAGGCCCCAGTGTCCAGGTTTAGAGGACCTAATTAGGAAGTTGCTGGGCACTTGTTCTTAAGACAAATGCAGTTGAAGTGACTTTGCCAAAGGTGTTTTCATTGTACTGAGAAAACATACTTGATTTTTTGTTTTTTTGTTTTTGAGCTTAGCCACATTTTGTCCCTGATATTTGGTTTTGTTTTATGCTGTTTTTTGAAACAGAGTATAGTGTGGCCCACAGTGACCTTGAATTTGTTATATAGATGAGGGTAACCTAGAACTGATCATCCTACCAGGATTTTAGGTGTGCTCTTCTGCATCTGGCTTGTCCCTAAGTTACCTTATATTCTCTGCTGTTTTTGTGGGAAAATGGTTGAAAGTGTTCCACATATGTCGGATTGCTTAAAGTGAGGGCATTCACTTCAGTTCCACTCACGTGTGGGGAGAGAACTCCACTCTATGTAGAAGGCTTGTTCCCCTGTGTGTGTGTGTGTGTGTGTGTGTTCTGATTTGTTTTTTTTCTGAAACTGATCCTAGAACATAACTTTTGACTTCCTTTGGTGTCTGAGGGTCCAGTCTTGTTACTGATGACTGAACCTTGCAGTAAAAGAATGTTTAATTTTTAATTTTTAATTTTTTTATTACGTATTTTCCTCAATTACATTTCCAATGCTATCCCAAAAGTCCCCCATACCCTCCCCCCTCTTCCCTACCCACCCATTCCCATTTTTTTGGCCCTGGCGTTCCCCTGTACTGGGGCATATAAAGTTTGTGTGTCCAATGGGCCTTATAGTACGCACGTGATGGCTGCCACTTGACTCAAGTGTTTGCATGGGCATTGCAGTTTTACAGGCGTTTATCAGAAGAAATGACACAGAGAAGATGGGAGACTGTGCCAGTTTCCCAGTCACTACAAACAAATAAAGGACCCCAGGTATATTTTCTAAAGCTATTTGTAAATGTACTATCTTCCATTTTGTTTGTGTTCTTAAGACAGAGTGACCTAGAACTTGTGCATAGCCCAGCTGGCCCAGGTCTTGAATGGGGTCCTCCTACCTGAGCCTCCCAAGAGCTGGGATCATGAGTGTGAGACACAGGCTCAGCTAGTACAGTGTTTTCATCTCTGTGCCTATGTGCTCTGTAAGCAGACTCTGGCTGTGCGATAGTCCACACCTTCAGACCTAGTATTTGGGAGGCAAAGGCTGGCAGATCTCTCTGAGTTCAAGGCCGGTTTGGTCTACATGGTGAATTCCAGGACAGCCACGGCTACATAGAGAGACCCTGACACAAAACAAAACAAAACAACAAAAAACAAAAAACAAAAAAACCCACCACCATCCCCCAAAAAAACAAAAAATTGAAGAAGAGGAAGAGGAGGAGGAAGAGGAACTCTCTATGATCACAAAGTTGTCACAGTAGACTTCTAATTGTAAAAAAATGAATTTTCCTAAAAAGTAGTCTGAATAAATCTCCCAACTATGAACAGGCCCCCAGATGTGAGAAAATGGCTTACGAGCTTGCCAACTACAAGAATTTTAGCTAGTTTTATACATTTGATAAATTCTTAAGAATCTAATATATGATAGATCTCCAAAGAATAAAAGAAGAATAAGAAATTTAACTATAGCCGGGCAGTGGTGGTGCTCGCCTTTAATCCCAGCACTCGGGAGGCAGAGGCAGGCGGATTTCTGAGTTCAAGGCCAGCCTGGTCTACAAAGTGAGTTCCAGGACAGCCAGGGCTACACAGAGAAACCCTGTCTTGAAAAACCAAAGAAAAAAAATTTTAACTATACCTAAAATACAAAGAAAAACATGCATGCCATTGATATAAAGTTATTTTTCCCTTAATATTTGAAGGTCATTATGTGCAACCAGAAAGAGAAAAGTGTTCTGAAGGGAAGCGGGCTGCAGTCGCATGCTGCAGGGAAGCGGGCTGCAGTTGCATGCTGCAGGGAAGCGGGCTGCAGTCGCATGCTGCCTCCTTTGTGGGTTCTTCCCCACCTTTGGAAACTCAGTGTAGTTTACAGAGGGTTTGTTTCCTTCCCGTTTTGTGTGTTTTATGAGCTACTTGTTTTTTCTATTGTCTCCCCCGCCCCCTCCCCCAGCCAGGAAGAGTAAGAGCTGTTGGAATTGTAGGTATTGAAAGGAAACTTGAAGAAAAAAGAAAAGAAACCGACAAAAACATTTCTGAGGTAATCCTTAAACATCCTCTTCCAGCTTTGACGGGTTCTGTTCTGTAATTTGGAATATATTTAGCTGGCCTACAGCTCCGTGGTCTCCCGTTTCCTACAGATCTCCCTCGGCTTGGCTTAGTTTAACATTGTTTTGCCTTTGTGGTCACACTTCCAGAGAGGGTTTGGAATAGCGACCTGTTTTCTATTCTTTGATTTCCTTTTTTTCTGAAGATTGTTGAGATGCTCAAAATAAAGTTCTTAAATTATGAAATAAGTTATTCCATTTCAAGAAGTTATTTTCATTTTCATGGGTTCTCACACCTTAACGAATTCTCCACAGACATCATATTCTGTGCAGAGCCTGATCTATTTAGGAAATAGTTCTTGTTATCCACACTGCAGACCTACATGAGGAGCTGTGGTTACTGTGAGGGCAGACTGGGTAGACAGGCAAGCAGGTGTTATTGACATCACCACACACCTTGTGAAGAGAGAAGTCAGGACCCAGAAAAGACCCATGACATGGCCCTTAACGTCTGTGGGGGACAAGGAAGATGGGATTGAAGACCAGAAGGATGAATAGGTGTTGGCATCACCAGGTAGAAGGGCAGGCTACGCAGAGGCCTACAATCTCTAGTACTGAGACAGAAAACTCAGACATCTGTGGTCAGTCATGCAATGAATAAATGGCCAGAGCAGGGGCTGCAGTCGCTGCAGACCAGCACACAGGTCCCTGTGCCTTTAGACAGCTGCCCTTTCCACACAGTTGAAATGGAAAGTTGTCGTGTGACGGTAGAACAAACTGGAGGACATACTACTCGGATGGGCGTGTGGGTCTGTCTAGCTTAAGTTATTTTACATGCCTACCCACACCTTTTATAGCTTGCTGATTCTATAGTTTATAATAATAATAGAAACAAAAGCAAGGAATCTTTTGATTGTGCTTTGTAGCCAGTTCTTTTCAGGCACTGTGATATTTACATTTATTTTATTGATTACAACTGATAAAGGATGTATTCTGTGTACACTCAGAATTTTAATATTTTTTTCTATGAAAATATACAACAGGGATTTCTCATCCTGATTTTACTTACACGAGTAAAATAAATCTATTAACAGTTTGTGTAGTCTGCAAAAATCCAAGATTGCACCCTGTGTCTTTGTTCTAGTTTTGAAAACTAGGTTGGTGTGTGATTTAAAAGTTAGCATTGACTCAGTTTCAGGGCTGGTGCCCAGAGCCTCCCACAAAGGGCTTCCTGCATCTGCTGGCCCTTGCTGATAAGAACCCAGTGCCTAGGCCTTTGTTTATCTGAGGAAATTCCTGTGAGGTGTGTGCACGTTCCTTTTGTTCTCAGTGTTAGCTTAGTGAGCTGCCCATAAGGATCTTACACGACTATTCTTACACTATTCTTTGAGCAAAAGAAAAAAAAAATTGCAGGCGGGGGTACTTTCCTGCAGATTGGCATAGTTGATCAGAGCCACAGCTGTGTGTCAGAGCAGTGTGTGGACTAAGTTTTCATTTAATTACAAGTTCTTAATTGGTTTTCAAAAAAACATAGGTATCTGTGCTCATCTAAGTGAGAGTTGAGAAATTCTGCAGTTATTTTCAATAAACTGAAATAATCAGTTTGAGGAAGCCCTTGGAGTAGGCACTTGCTGTAGTGGTTTTGTTTCATCTGTTCAGGTGGCATTCTCATGCTTTTTGTGCAGTAGCCACTGCATGCAAAACTGTGAGTGTCATGGTTCAGAGGCTAAGGCTCTGTCAAGTCATACCTGCTTTTCAACCCAAATAATTATGTCAAAAAAAAAACCCAAAAAAATATTTCTGCAGCAGAGTATTGTCATTTTCAACTTGGAAAGCTTTATACAGTGTTTTGTTTGTTTGTTTTTTGTTTTTTAATCTCCTAGTAGGGAAAAAAACCAAAAAAACAAAAAACAGTGACTTTTTAACTCAATATGTTTCTGTGCCTTTGTGTGTGTGTTAGCAATGGCACAACCCAGGGCCTCACAGATGCCAGAAAAGCATTCTATCACTGACCCACACCCCAGGTCCAGATTTTCTTATGTGTCTAGGAACAGTAAATAATAATCTATGAAAACTTTGGTAGTAGTTTGAGGAAGTTCACAGCTTCTTAGTGGAGATTTTTAAAATGAGGCAGATGTGTTGCTTATACAATTAATAATAAATTGATATTTGTAAGAAAATTTTCTGTTTGCATCATTGCCTTAAAACATCTTAATTCCTTAAAATGATTGCATCGCAAACCCCGTTTCTCGTTTCAGGCCTTTGAAGACCTGAGCAAGCTGATGATCAAGGTATGTGTTGCGTACCCACTCACACTCAGTCGTGATGATCTCGGATGTATATTTTCTCAGAAGGTTCTTCGCCTTTTCTCTGTCCAGGCTAAGGAAATGGTGGAGTTATCCAAGTCAATCGCTAATAAGATTAAAGAGAAGCAAGGCGATGTCACAGAGGATGAGGTGAGAGGACTTGTCTTACCTTTGCAGGGTTAAACACCAGATGGAGCGCAGTGCTGTCCTTGAGGTTGACCAGTTCTCTCCCCCTCCCACTGAACCATGTCTGTGACTTCTCACAGTTTACTGCCTTCTAATTATATTATTACATTTATTTATTTACACATAAAACTTTGAAAGTAAACGGTGTGGTAGACTGGGATAGAAGGAAGAAGTATTAACTAGATTTGTTCAAGGGACAAGTAGGAAGTTCATGGCATGGAAGTACAGGAGAAGACATGGTTATATAGAGAAATAATTGAGCCACATTGAGTTTATGATGAGGAATCTCGAATGTTGTGAGGAGAGACTAATTTTACAGTCTACTGATACATTCCTCCCTCTCTTGTAGACCATCAGGTTTAAGTCGTACCTGCTGAGTATGGGAATAGCCAACCCAGTTACCAGAGAAACCTATGGCTCAGGCACACAGTACCACATGCAACTGGCCAAACAGCTGGCTGGAATATTGCAGGCACCTTTGGAGGTAGGTAAAGCCAAACCCCAGCAGACGTTCAAAACTGTGCTGAGTTATTTTCATGTCATCAGAAATCTCAAGAGCCTGTTTTGTTCATTAAACATTAAATGGCATAGTTTTTTTTTCTCCCAGAATATTAAATTAGATTACTATACCTATTAATTAGCTTTTGACCATAATCTTCAAAATAGCTTTCAATTTCCATTTCAGATGTTTATATGTTTTAAAAGTTTGTTTGATGAGAAGTTTTTCCTATTTTCAAAAGATCCCTTTCTGTATAAATAAGTGTCTCTCTAGCCTATCTTGTTTGGCCCAGGCTGGCCTTGAACTCACCATCCTCCTATCTCTGACTCTCTAAGGGCTGGGACTGTAAACAGGAACCACCATATCCGGTTGTATCCAGTCTTAGCCCATCTGTCCTGGCACTCACTCTGTAGACCAGGCTGGCCTTGAGAGATCTGCCCACCTCTGCCTCCTCAGAGCTGAGGTTAAAGACTTGCTCCATCATGCTTGGCTCCATGTCTAGTCTTTATAATGGACTGCTGATAGCTGTGTAGTATACTTTGTTAAGGAGGTGTTTTAGATATCTGCCAAAATAAGTCACATAGCAAATTCCTATGTGCCCGTCATCTGGTTTCATCAGTAAATCACCCTCTGCTTTGAATTACTTTAAAGCAGATTTCAGGTCATCTTATATGTAAATATTCTAACACCTATAGTAATGGAGGACTCCCGTGAACACAGCTACAGTACCACTTCTCACGTAAACACTAAATATCCAGAATGCCAAGGTCTGCTTGGTGCACGTCTGTCCTTACAGTTGATTTCCTCGCTTCCAGATTCTTCACACTTGCTTCACTGTCTCCCCAATTTCTCCTCACTCTCTCTCTCTCTTATTTATTTATTGTTTGTTTGTTTGTTTGTTTGTTTGTTTGTTTGTTTCTAGACAGGGTTTCTCTATATAGCCCTGGCTGTCCTGGAACTCACTTTGTAGACCAGCCTGGCCTCGATCTCAGAAATCTGCCTGCCTCTGCCTCTCGAGTGCTGGCATTAAAGGCATGCGCCATCACGCCTGGCTTCTCTCTCTTTTATTCTCTTTTTACTTCTTTCTTTTTTAGTGGTTGGTTTGGTTTTAGTTTTTTTGTGCTGATGATCAAACACCAAGATCTTATATATCCTAGGCAAATAATATTTGCCTAAGCTGCACCCCCAGCCCCAATTTGTTTTTTTTTTTTCATTTTAATTCCTACCTCTTTATGAAAAAAAAAGGAAAAAAACCTCGAAGTGTATCCTACAAAGTATAGTTGACTATGCAATGTTAATATGTTTGCCTCTCTATGTGTTTCCTGTAAACTAATTTTTTTAAAGATTTATTTATTTATTTATTTATTTTTGGTTTTTCTAGATAGGGTTTCTCTGTATAGCCCTGGCTGTCCTGGAACTTACTTTGTAGACCAGGCTGGCCTTGAACTCAGAAATCCGCCTGCCTCTGCCTCTGTGCTGGGATTAAAGGCGTGCACCGTGCCGGGCGTGGTGGCGCACGCCTTTAATCCCAGCACTCGGGAGGCAGAGGCAGGAGGATTTCTGAGTTCGAGGCCAGCCTGGTCTACAAAGTGAGTTCCAGGACAGCCAGGGCTATACAGAGAAACCCTGTCTCGAAAAACCAAAAAAAAAAAAAAAAAAAAAAAAAAAAAAAAAAAAAAAAAGGCGTGCACCACCACACCCAGCTTGTACATTTCTATCAGTAGGTATGTGCTATCTATCTATATTTTATATGTATACACACATGTAAATATATAGTGAGAGATACATAGGTATGTAGGTAGATAGATAGATAGCATCCATTGACGGTCCTTACTAGATATGTTGTTCATTAGGGCTTGTAAAATCATGGTATCCCTTAATTCTTTACTTTCTTCCTTTACTAAGTAAAATGAATTAAAACATTAAATATACATTAAATTTTGTTAGCATTCAATGACCCTTCCTCTGTGAGGCTTCAAGCCAGCAGGCCACATGGCTCCCAGCACCTCCTGCTCTCTTCTGGGCTCTCATACTGAACAATCATGGAGGGTCTCCAGGCCTGCCATAGCCTCCGTGCACTTGCCCGGGATGGGGTGGCTCCAGGCTTATCTACCCAAGTCTGCTCACCGGCTGGTGTCACAAGGCTGAGAATGTGGCAGAGGCTAGCTCCTTCTCCGCCTCATGTGGCTCTGTCTCATCCCACTCTTCCCGAGTTAGCCAGCGCCATGCTTATTGAAGCTTACCCAATAGTGACACATGTTGCCAGTGTTACTCTGGTCTCCTGGGTACTTCCAGTACTCATCAGTGTGGCTGTGGTGGCGACACTCGTGGCCCCTAAATTCTCAGATATTTCTTCATCTGAATCACGTATCTGCAGCCAAAAGTATGCCTTTTGAAACACAGTCTAGTTCTCTTCATTTAAATGATATTAAAGTCCACGTATAGAATTTGAAACACTACAAAGTGCGTCAGTAGGCTCTCTGGGGTATAAATACGGCTTTGTAAGGGAAGCAGCGTTCTGATTGGCAGTTGCACTTAGATTATGATCTCTCTTAAGAAGGGTTAAACGCTTGTTCTCTCCTATTTAAACAGGAGCGCGGGGGAATAATGTCCCTCACAGAGGTGTACTGTCTAGTGAACCGGGCCCGAGGAATGGAGGTAAGAAGGGCATTTTCACACGATCGTTTACTAAAGCTCCCCTCTCTAGTGAGTGCACATTGAAGAAGGCTGTGAATGTTGAGGCGATTTTCAGAAGTGGTGAGAGAAAAAAGGTTGACCTGGGGCCCAAGGACTAGATTCTGTCCCTGGTTTTGCCAGTGACCGCTGAGTGGCCTTGCATGGCGCACTTCACCATCTCGGACCTCAGTTCTGCTGCCTGGAAGTGAAAGATGCTGTACACTCCGTGTTTGCCCTGGAACGAATGGAAGCTGTTCTCTGCAGGGCTTAACTCTGACAAAGCCGCCTCACTCCTTTGGCTGTGTGTCAGCTAGAACTGTTCATTAGATCCCTTAGCCAATCCCTTAGTCTTAGGTGCGTTGGCCTCTGAGAATCTTTCCTGGTCTCATGATGCCCCACAGTCCAGTGCAGACTTGTGTTGGCAGTCACTTCATATGACTGACTCATGGGTGTCCTTCCAACCCTCTCCCAGGCAGCTGTCCTCACGTCAGCAGACACACGGTTGTCCATCGGCACATGCCGCCTGTTTCTTCACTTACCCTCAGTGACTCAGTGACACAGCTACTTTTACTGTCCTCACCTTGAAGATAATTGGAGGATGAGGAAATTAAGGTGTAAATAATTTGATTGAGGTCACCTGGAGACAGCAGTTTGGCCAGTATTGTACTTACACTTGGCTGGCTCTGAAGCCATCCCATGTGACTCAACCCTAGGTGTCTACCACAGTGCTGATTTATTAAGACTACGCTATCTAGAACAAAAGCCACTGGTGGCTACATGTTACAGTTGTGATTTACAATACAAGGACTGGGGTGTGAGCCCGGAGCCTTCCCACGCTAGGCTAGGGTTCCACTGCTCAGCTGCATCCCCAGCCCCTTTTTGTTTGATTTTTATGTCGGTCCTAGAAACTGTGAAGCCATGCTTGTGGCCCGCACTGCATTTGTGTTGGGCAGTCCAGTGGAGTCTTCGGCTTCTTTGTTTATCCTTTTCTGCCTTATGATTGAGTTACCTGCAGTACTGGATGAACAACACCTTTTTTTTTTCACTTTATGAAAAGTGTTTTAATTTTTATTATTAAAAAATAACTTGAAAATAAAACATAACATACCGAAATTAACCAGACCCAGAGTCTGTACACCTCTGTGAGCTCCTTTGTAGCTAGAATCGGCACTCAAGATAAAAGCTATGAGGCTTCACGTTAACTGTTACACTTTCAGTAGCAAGGATAGTTTATATTCTTATCCACCATCGAAACCAAAACATCCCACGGCAGAATTATAACTAGAAAAATGATTGCTTTTTATAACCTGTGTCCATCACCCGCTTTGGTTCTTCTTTGTCCCTTAGCTTAGCCTTTCTCGTTCTTTTTCCTCCTGTTATATGGTACCCACATACACATTTCTACACACACTCACACAAATGACTAGCTCCCACATATGAGAGAACATGTAGGATTTTTTTCAAAGAATATGACTTCAATTAATATTTATACATTCTAAGTCCATCTATTTTCAGCAAACCTATTACTTTATTTTTCTTTAGAGCTGAATAATATTCCATTTTAGTTGTAATTTAAGTACACACACACACACACCACGTTTCATTACCCACTGGTCTGCTGATGGACAAGTGGGTTGAGTCCAGGTCTTTGCCATAGAGAATAAAGCAGTGGTAACCCATGGGATACAAGTGTCTCATGGACGGCATGCAGACCCCCGGGCATGTGCTCAGGGGTGAAATGACTGCACATACGTCACTGACTTGTATCTGTTCTAGCGATTATTATAGTTATATAGGACCACTCTGTTGACTTTCCGTGTAAACAGATTCCTTTTCCTCAATAGTTGCTCTCACCAGAAGATTTGGTAAATGCGTGCAAGATGCTGGAAGCGCTGAAATTGCCTATCAGGTAAAGAAATCTGCACGGGAAGTTTGCCGACTGTAACCATGGTTCTCCACAGAGCAGACCTGAGAGCCTACCTAAGCTTACCACTGTGCGTGTGGCAAGTAAAACCATGGCCTCCTGAGGTTACACCATCTGTAGCCTGAGCTCACCTGGTACGGCAGCGTCTGCTGTCCTCTTGCCTTCATCCTATTGGGATGGGTGTGTCCTGGGATAGATCATATTCATACTCGTGTGATCTCACAGAGGAAACTCAGGAACCTTTCAGCGGTGCACACGGCCAGTTCTGAATTGCATGTTCCTTCTCCTCAGGCTACTATCACCCCAAACCAGAGAAACCTTATCATGTAGATTGTAGCTCAGTGTTTATTGTCTGCTAATCCTGGAATTCTTGAATTCCATCATGGTTACACATGCTCATCATGGCTTAGACATTGTATTGTTGTCCTCAGGCGCGGGCATAAAATGAAGTACAACACGGTTTGCCTCTCCTTTGTGGTTGAGCATCCTAGAGGTAGCCACACTCTGTTCTCCCTTCTGTGTTTTCCAGGCTTCGGGTTTTTGACAGTGGTGTCATGGTAATTGAGCTTCAAACTCACAAGGAAGAGGAAATGGTGGCCTCGGCCCTGGAGACGGTATGTGAATCCCGTTTCCTTCAGTCCTTGGAGCTTGTCACAAAGATCTAAATGCATAGCAACTCGGGAAGCAGGATTTACTGTTGAGTTTATCTTTGCTAAAAAGTCATTCACAGGTTTAACGGTGTGTGATTGATAGTGATGTGCTCATTTAATCGGCATCCATAAAGTTTTTGAAGTTTTTGTCCCTCTAACCTTTATTATTATTATTATTATTATTATTATTATTATTATTATTAAGATAGATTCTTCTCTCATACAATACATCCCCACCACAGTTTCCCCTCCTTCCTCTCCTCCCAGCTCTCCCCACTCTCCTCCTCACCAGATCCACTCCCCTGTCTCTAAGACACAACTGCCCAAGTTGCTTGCTTTCTTGCTGAAGCTCAGCACTGGGAACAGGCTCTCAGGTCACTTTCTTTCCTGGTCCTGATTATAACTCGGTGTGCTCCCCCTTCCAAAGCATGTGATGCAGAGTTTGTTTTTCTAGGTTTTCATAGAGGGCCTCCTTACATCATGAACAGCTTCACGGAGTTATGTAGCCTCTGCTCTACCTGTTCTAAGTCCATCAACTTCTACAGAATTGATCACATTAAATCTAGTCCTATGGGACTAGAGAGATGGCTCAGTGGTTAAGAACACTTGGTCTCTCAGAGGGCCTAGATCCGTTCCCAGAACCCTCGTGGTAATTCACAACCATCCAGAACCCTTGTGGTAATTCACAGGCATCCATACCTCTAGTTCTAGGAGATCTGACCCCCTCTTTTGGTCTCTAAAGGCACCAGGCACAAGTGTGGTGTGCCTCCAGGCAGGCGAAAAACTGATTCACATTAAAGCCAATCTAGAAGTAAAGATGTTTAGTTTTGTAGTGGGCACTTGGGTTTTAGGAGAAAATGGAGTAAAACATTCGCTGCATGTGCTGACTGTGTCCCTCTGTGTACTAAGCTAATCGTGCTCCCGTGGTTTGCTTTCTTATTTGTTCATTTTGGGTTTGCTTTGTTTTGTTTTCCGCTGCGAATTGCCTCTAGGTTTCAGAAAGGGGGTCCTTAACATCCGAAGAGTTTGCCAAGCTTGTGGGAATGTCTGTCCTTCTGGCTAAGGAAAGGTAAGGAAGCCCTTGGCCCTTGCGTGGTGTGTGATGTCGCCCCTCGCCGTGGTGTGTGATGTCGCCCCTTGCGTGGTGTGTGATGTCGCCCCTCACCGTGGTGTGTGATGTCGCCCCTCGCCGTGGTGTGTGATGTCGCGTTTCTGAGTGAGCAGATCACTGTGGGCTTTTTCTTTTTGTTCCCAGGCTGCTCCTTGCAGAGAAGATGGGCCACCTTTGCCGAGACGACTCCGTGGAAGGCTTGCGGTTTTATCCAAATTTATTTATGACACAGAACTAAGAATTTTGTACCTGAAATGCTTTTTGTTAATACGCTTGCATTTGCATTTTGCCAAGGTCTCACGACACTGAGCTAAGAGAGAAACCCAAATAAACCAAGAATGTGTTAGAACTTCTCAGTATAATATAAAACTCTTCATCTCTCCCAAAATATGGTTTCAGAAACTTATTTAGGGTATATATAGGAAAATACAGAAAAAATGACTATGAATATGCATGTAAAGTCATGCTATACTGTGTAGAACTCCTGGGATATAACTTGAAACATGGTGGATATTAATTTGATCCTGAGTTCAGGTCCTTGGAGGAAGAAGATGTGAAGTTGCATGTTTGGATAGATCAGGTAATCATTTTGCCATGACTAAACCTCATCGAATTGTAAATGTTTTCCTCCACATCTAATGTGCCCATCCTTGGGGCACGCATGAAGGAAGCAACAGCTACACTGTAGTTTAAGAATCAACAGCACTGAAATCAAACTGCAGAAAGCCGTACCAGGCTCTTCCTTGGGGGCGTTGGAAGCAGACTTAGGCATGCCTCTACCAGATCGAATAAAATACCCTTGGAAAAGGAGAGGGCTAGGGCTCTCCAGCTTACGTGGAGAGCACTTGCTTGTGATGCAGAGGCCTTGGGCTTCGGACCTACCACCACATACCGGGGAAGGAGGGAGTAAGGACCTGTTATGCATTTACACCTCAGGTTCTTTTTAGTTTCTAAGTGATAGTTTCATGAGTGGCATTCTTTAAAGCCTGCAGCAGTATCATTTTGTTTAAGAAATGTGGATTTTGAAATGGAATTAAAGAGCTATGTATAGACACACCCCAAGTTGTAATCACAGGCCGGGCAGTCGGAAAGGTCTGCTTCTGGAAGGGCATGCAGGGCATAGGACCTTAGGAACTCATCTGCGTGGAAGCTAAGGGTGTGAAATAGGAAGCAGAAAGGCTAACAGATCTCCTTTCTCTTCTCACAAGAAGTCTCAGCCTCAACCAGAAGCATATTCCTATCATAGGCCAGCATGTTCCTTTCTTCTACACCCTACATGTTAACCGTCGTGTAGAGAAAGCACCTGACGATAAGTATTGCTGATAATAGAACCTGGCTAGTACCATCTCCAGATTGCTGGAGCTTTCAGTAGGTGGCCTGACTTCATATGTATAGCATGGTAACGTTACCTCAAACTCAGGGAGCCCGTAGGTGACTGCCTTTCGGAGGCTGAGCTGGAGGTGGAAGGGTGGTGCCTTGGAGCCACAGGGAGGGATGCGCAGGCACACTATCTGGGAGTTTGAGGACACTGTCTGGTTGAGGTGGAGGCTACTGCAGATGCCCTCTGGAGAAGTACCAGTGTCCTCAGCTGCAAGCCAGGGAGCCCTACCCTGACACCTTCCTGGACAGTGATGGCCTTTGCCTCTGTCCTTCAGTATCTTGAGCCCGCTGTGGCCAAGGCTTTTTGTGTGGGTTTTCCAGTCTGTCACTGATTGTGGTGACCGTAGGTCTTCCCTAATCACCTCATTGTTTATCTCAGGGTTACTTGAGAGTTAATTCAGTGTTGGCTACCCAAATCTTCTAAGGATTGGGTAGACCAGTGTCAGTTTATTAGTGTGTCTCTGCTCTCTGTGGGATACACGTAGTCTATCACATGGCCCTGCTGCACACACACACACACACACAGACACACACACACACACAAGCACATACATTCCTCTTGTCAGACTAAGGTTCTTAAAATCCACAGGTCACTGATAATCTGTTTTAGCGCTTGGATTGGTTGTAAGGTTTTTGGGTTGTAGGGTCCAATGGATCTAGCTTGTGGCTTCACCACAACAAACATACTGCATCTGTTTATTCAGTGTGACAGCAGATTAACAAAAAAGGAGCAGTCTGATGAAGTGGCATAAACATACTTTGGAAAAGTCACATGGATTTAAAAAAGAAAGAAAGAACATTGTTTGGGTTTGTTGCTGTTGTTGGTTTGCCCTACTGGCGCTTCCTTTCTTGCCCAGTGTGCCGCTGGGTCCTTTGGTACTGGCTGTGCTTAAATACAAACCAATCAAGCCCCGGGTGGACAAATGCCCTGCTCTTGGTGCTCATCACTGTAATTTTTGTTTTCCTGACTTTGCTCTCAGGAGCATGAGTATGTAAATATCTGATAATGAATAGTTTAGTCACTGTCAAGAAAATTAATTTACATTGTATAACTGAAGGCTGTTTTCAGGGTTAGGTGATTTGCATTGATGTATATATAGTAAAATTACTGTAAAATTTTAAACCGATTTTCTTAACTTGATGTTCTTTTTAAACTTTCTGTAAGATACATGCAAATGATAAACATTCAGTCATACTAAGCCAATGTGGGAATCTTTCTGTTTTATAATTAAGCATTGCTTATTGGTTGTCATTGAGATTTTATAATCTAGTTATCTTAAAAATGGGAAACAAGTTACAAGCATTTTCATAACTCTTGATTCAGACCTCACTGTGGACCAAGTGTGTGTGTGTGCACTCATGTGGATGCGTTACCTTTTGTTCCCGGTTACTAGACTAAGCTGACCAGGACGTGTGCTCAGCATTTTCAGAGGCAAATACTTAAAATGGTTATCTTTTGCTCAATGATCCCTGCATCTTTATTTTGGTACAGTGGAGTCACAGCTTGTTAGGTGACTAGGTTTTGAAAACTTTGCCTAAAGTCAAAATCAAGCACGCTCAGAAGGACTCAACAGGTCTCTCTTAAATTGCCAATAGATTTGCTTCTATGGTCCGGCAGCGTGAATCCTGGGAAATGACATGTAGATATGAATTTAAATTTATTATGCATACAGTAAATGCAGCATATGATGATGTGCATGCCAACAGTGGACTCTTAGCAGCACTTACACTGTTTAGATGTGTATAGTGCTCTTTTGGCCAATAGCTGTAGTTGGACTTATGCTAATCTGTTGTCAGTCCTGTCCTTTATGTTAGACCCAGAGGGCAAGCTTAACAAAGACAGGTTTTCCCTGACTTGTTCATGGGTATATTCCCCAGAGTTAGGACAAGGTTTGGCATACAGTAAGCATTCAACAAAAATTTACTGAATAAATGATCTTGATATATATAATGTGTGTGTGTGTGAGAGAGAGAGAGAGAGAGCCATTTAATGATAATGTGCTGCACTTTATCTTTAATTCTCATTCCATTTAGCTAAAAAGACTTTATTTTTTATAATTCATTTTATAATTTTACATAAGAAACACCGAGAAGATGGCCTCATTAGCAAAACAGCCACAGAAGCAACTTACACTAAAGGTAGAGATTGCAGGTGTGTACTGTCACGCCTGGTTTAAGGAACCTCTTTTTTTTTTCCTTATTAGTTCTGTGAGAATTTCATATAGTGTGTTTCAATCATAATCCCACCTTCTACTCCTCCCAGATCCAACCCCCTCTTTTCCTGCCTTCTCTCTCTTTCTCCTTAAAACCCATCAAATATAGTTCCTGTGCCTCATATACTCCTAGATGTATAGCCCCTTCCTGAAGGGTGATTAACCCATCAGGGGCTGTAACCTGAAAGAAAACTAACTCTCCTCCCAGCAGCTATAGATTGCCGGAGGTGGGACCTGATACCCAACTCCTGTCACCATGCTGAGGTCTGGGCTGGCTTGAGCTTGTGCAGATCTTGTGCATTCTCAACTGATGTGAATCCATATGTGCAATTGCCCTGCTATATCTAGGCAACATTATTTCCTTATATCCATCCTCTGCCTCTGGCCCCTACAGTCTTTTAGCCCCGCTTCTGCTATGACTCTATAAACCCTGGGAGGAGGGGATATGATGTAGATGTCATGTTTAGGGCTGAGAGTCCCAGTCTCTTACTCTCTGCACCTTGAACAGTTGTGGGTCTCTGTTAATTGCCGTCTACTTCTGAGAGAAGCATCTCTGATGAGGGTTGAGAGGTGCCTCTATGGGCATCATGATAAGTCACTAGGAACACTTTAATACTGTGTCCACTTAGTAGAGTAATAGTAACGAGCTCTCCCCTGGGGCCTATGACCTGTCTAGCTACAGGTTCCTAAGATTGATAACAGTACCAGGTATGGGTTTGAACTTGTAGAGCAGGCCTTAAATCTACACAGAAGGTGGTTGGTTACTCCCATGACAGTTGAGCCACTACTGAACCAGTGGACATGCCTTGCCAGGGTTCACAGCTCAATGAGATTGGTGATTGCTTTTCTCTGGTCACGCGCATAGAGCATCCCAGTGTTCTGAAGTAGGGATGAAGATTCCAAGTGAGTACCAGCCTGATGGCCTCCCTGTTCTATGACTCAGGTGTGTGGTAATCACCACAGGATAACAAGTGGAGAGCCTGGTGCCAAGAATGGGTTACTTCTTTTGGAGTTGTTGGCAAGTGAGGGCCCATAGATGCCCAAACATGCCCTGTTGCCAGTGGTTACTCCCTGGAGCCCACTGCCTGGATGCCAGGCTTTGGAGCTTTGTAGACGAGCTTGATAATGCCTCACCTCAAAAGGCAGAAGTTGTCTGGTAAGCTGAAGAGGCGGGCCTATGCATGAAGACCATCTTGTTTCTGACGCGTGCTTTGGTCTGTCCAGACTTCCATTCCTCACTGACATCCGTTCACCCGTAATAGCCTAAGCCATATCAACCCTTGCACCGTGTAACCTGCAACAGGGAAGCCTGTTTCCTGGACACATCGCTCTATTTTTAACGCTTGTAAAAGGTGCTGTCTCCCCTATATATTTAATTCTATTTTATCTTGTTCTTTTAGCTGTGAGGCCACAGGAAAATACTGAGTTTCTTTAAGTTCCAAGATTGCCAGTTGTCATATCCTAGGCAGCTCGGGTTCCAGAACCCTGGCTAGGGGTGAAGGGGGAAAGAGGAAAGGAGACACATGCATGGATAACATGTACTGTGAAGCACACATGCACAGATAACATGTACCATGAAGCACACATGCACAGATAACATACTGTGAAACACACGTGCACAGATAACATGTACCATGAAACATACATGTACAGATAACATGTACCATGAAACACACATGCACAGATAACATATACTGTGAAACACACATGCACAGATAACATGTACCATGAAACACACATGCACACATAACATGTACCATGAAACATACATGCACAGATAACATATACTGTGAAACACACATGCACAGATAACATGTACCATGAAACACACATGCACACATAACATGTACCATGAAACATACATGTACAGGTAACATGTACTGTGAAACACATTCACAGATAACATGTACCGTGAAACACACATTCACAGATAACATGTACCATGAAACACACATGTACAGGTAACATGTACCGTGAAACACACATTCACAGATAACATGTCCTGTGAACCACACATGCACAGGTAACATGTCCTGTGAACCACACATGCACAGGTAACATGTCCTGTGAACCACACATGCACAGGTAACATGTCCTGTGAACCACACATGCACAGGTAACATGTCCTGTGAACCACACATGCACAGGTAACATGTCCTGTGAACCACACATGCACAGGTAACATGTCTTGTGAAACTAGGATCAGCTGGCTCTGACCACTGCCACCATCACAACCCAGAACCTCAGAATGTTTATTAGCACAGTAGGAGGAGTTAGCTACTCTCAGTCTCCAGTCTCATCTCTTAGACATCAGGAGGAGGAAGCTGCAGTGGCTGGTCTTTGCACACACTGATCAGTTACTCGTATTCAGGCTTCCAAGGAGAGCTTTGCCATTCCTCTGGAGCCTGACCCATATGGGTAACAGCTTTGCCAATTTATGACAAGACAGTTGGCTTTGGAGTTGTTGACAGGCTGTGCCCACTCACAACCTCTAGTCCCTACAGCCAATCATGTGACACTTGCTTTGACTCCTCACTGTCCAACATCACTGAATGCACTCAGGACACTTCTAAATGTTAAAATTCACTAGGTGACTTTCGGGTCAACAGGTCCGTCCTTCCAGGAGGCTTCTCAACCAGCTCAGCCTGTCTGAGATCTGCCCTGCCTTACTCAAATTCTAAGGCATGAGCCATACCCACAACATAAGAGGAAAAGTCAGATTGCTCACACGTAAGATCCTGATTTCACAAGCTGTTATTATCGTGTGAAAATTGGGTCATCTACGTTCTCCCTTGTGTCCTGATGTGAAATCGTTATGATTTCCAGACCATTGCTTATTAAAATAAAGAACATTTGTATACAGGTGGTTATTAAGAGTATACATTTTATAGTTGCACAGGTCACTAGAATATTTGCTGACTCACAAAGAGTTCAGCGAGTAGGGAAACTTGGCCCTGCACATGCTAGGTTCAGTGTTCTTCCACTGAGCTATCTTCCCAGCCAGCATTCAGTGTGTGGTAAAAGCCAGTTTGAGTTCAGTCCTGAGGTCCTACTACTGTCCTTCCTCTGATGTTACCTTTATTTCAGAAAAGATTTATATCATGTTTGTCTCATAAAGACAGTAATACAGGGTCTTTGTTGGTGTTTCTATTGCCATGATAAAACACTATGACCAAAGAGCAGTGTGGGAAGAAAAGGGCTTATTTCAGTACGGTCCATCACTGAGGTAAATCAGAGCAGGAATCTGGAGGCAAGAGCTGATGCAAAGCCATGGAGGGTGCTGCTTACTGGCTTGCTCAGTCTGCTGTTTCATAGTACCCAGCCCCATCAGCCTAGGGATAGCCCCACCCACAATGGGCCCATCAATCACTAATTAAGGAAATGAACTATAGGCTTCCCTATAGTGTGATTTTTATGGAAGCATTTTTTTTTTTAATTGAGGTTTCAGATGACTCTAGCTTGTGTTAAGATGACATAAAACTAGCCAGGATAGTCAGTTTCTCATGAACTATAATTTAAAATGATGAGACATTTCAATAAGGCTGATACCTTTTTAAAGAAATTTTTTATTAGATTTTGTTTTTTTTTAACGTTTCAAATGTTATCCCCTTTCCTGGTTTCCCCTCCGAAAACCCACCCCTTTCCCCCTCTCCCTGCTCACCAACCCACCCACTCCTGCTTCCTGGCCCTGGCATTCCCCTACACTGGGGTATAGAACCTTCACAGGACCAAGGGCCTCTCCTCCCATTGATAACTGACTAGGCCATCCTCTGCTACATATGCAGCTGGAGCCATGAGTCCCAACCATGTGTTTTCTTTGGTTGATGGTTTAGTCCCAGAGAGCTCTGGAGGGTACTGGTTAGCTCATATTGTTGTTCTTCCTATAGGGTTGCAGACCCCTTCCGCTCCTTGGGTCCTTTCTCTAGCTCCTTCATTGGGGACCCCGTGCTCCGTCCAATGGATGGTTGTGAGCATCCACCTCGGTATTTGTCAGGCACTGCAGAGCCTCTCAGGAGACAAGGCTACTATTTTTAAAATGCATGTAAGATTTAAGTCTCATAACCAAAAAGTGACCTTTTTTGGTGAGAGTGTACTTGGGAAGGCTAATACAGAGCAAGGTGCCTTTTGTGTCTCACTGAATCCCCACAAAACTTTAACTGCTATATATACCTTTTATAGCAGAGAAAACCTGGGATTGGGCAACTCAGGGCTACCTGGGCTCATCAAGCGCCGCCATAAGACTTTACCCGCTGAACTCTACACAGGCCCTTCCATTGAGATTTTTTTAAAATTGCATTTTGTTTTTTGTTTTCAAAACCAATAGTCCCAGAAAGTATTTGATGTTCATATGCCAGGCACGAATTTGAAAGGGATCCTACCTTGAGCTGATGAATGACAGAGCAGATCTTTTTGACGGCAGTGAGAACTTCCTTGGTCACTTGGTTGACTACTCCCTAGAAAAACTTGACCTTTGATGGCATCTAAGTGACTGCGCTGTCTTTTAAGATCAACTTTCTGCAACTGGCATAATCTCCAAACTTGAGGCGAAATTTACAAGCAAACCATTAGCTGCCCCTCACCAACTTGCTAAGCAAGAGCTCCCCTGCTGCTCTGTAGTGCCTCGCCCACAGTCTGCCTCCAGAAACAGGCACTCGTTTATACAGTCCAGGCTGACCAGGTATGTGAAATCCTGTTTCCCCAGTTCCTGAGATTACAGGAACATGCCCCACATCCAGTCTCATGCGTCTGACACATGCTCAGTAAATCCACACAACTCGGTCCTAACATGCTTCACTCCTCCAGAGTTTCCTGGTACCTCTTGCTGGGTGCTGGCCATCTAGGGGCTGTGCTGATTTCTATTACTAAATTTGTCTGTTAAGTGGTTGTTACACGCAAAAGAAAGCTCACTGCACAGTGCTGGATGGCAAGCGCAGCTGTTAAACCACGTGAAACGTAGCCTCCGGTTCTTTCAGAAAGAAAATACTTGCAGAATAGACTTTTTAAAATGTTTATTTTTAAAATGTTTAAAATGTTTAATTAACCAAGTTTTGCTCCAGAGGAAGAGAAAGGAAAATGCAATTTACCTGAAGTATATTCCTTTGAAACTCCAGTGACATTTGGGGGAGCAAGTTTAGAAATTACCCATGCCACTTTTTGGCTCTTCTTGTGACCACTCCCCCCCCCCCAAAAAAAAAAAGAAAATGACATGGGGGAGAAGTGAATGGTTTAAGGGCAAGGCTGCTGGCTTTCCCTTAAAGCACTGAGTCTTTGCAGCGGGAAGTGGACTGTGGGTGTAAATACGTGCTGCACTAGCAGCGACCACACCTCCTAGCAGGGCCTCTGGACCCAGAGTTTCCTGCAGGTTTCCTCTCCAGTGGCTGCAGGGCAAGCTAGGGGCGGGCAGAAAAGGAAGATGCGCTGCCCAGGAGTGGGAGCGGGGAGGACCTCTTGCGCTTGACCCCCGCCCTCTGAGAGCCCGCCTCGGGGCGTGGTCCCCGCATCCTGGGAGCGTGCTGGAGCTCTGGACCCGGGCGTGCAGCTGCGGGACGGGAGATGCTCGGTCAGTCACCCTGTGGCCGCTGAGGCTCCCCTCTCACTTCCGCCGTGCCAGACAGACCCGACTCGACCCGAGGTAAGAATCCGAACCGCAGGTGGCCCACCACCAGGGCGGGCACCTGGCGCAGGCGTAGCCGAGTGACCGAACTCTCAGAGGCAGGAGTTCAGATTGGAACCTTTGGAAACTCAACGTTGCGACATACGTTTGTGGCTTTCCAAAAGTATCTTTCTGGGATACTAACAATAAGCAATGACCTCAGTAACAAGTTTTATGCTGACTACCACTTTTTGCACCCGGGAACTTGAAGCACCTCTGGAAAGTGAGTTGGTAGGAGAGCAGGGCTTCACGGGGGACGCACAGCTCACCCCGCGGTTGGGATAGAGAAAGCTTGTTCAGAAGCGCAGCTCTGGGATCCAGATTGCCTTCTAACAGACATTATTCCTGGATATATACACAGAAGCCTTGCTTGTGAAATTACTTTGTTTCTCCTTCTATTCTTTTATTTTCCTCCTTTTATTCTTTAATGATGTCCTGTGGATATAAATTAATTTTCCTTTGTTGGCCGCAATGAATCATTTAGCTGCTTTCTGAAAAGCATGGCTTTAAGGGGCTGGGGGTTGATTTTGTTAGCCACTGAGAATATCCATACACACTTTTCTCCACTTTCTCGGCTGGGACTTTTACAGTTTATCTTAGCTCCAAAGGTTCAAACCCAGGGTCTCTTACATGCTAGGCAAGTCCTCTACCACTGAGCTAAACCCAAGCCCTATACAAAGCATCTCAAACATCTTGAAAATGTTCCCAATTTCCTATTTTCTTAAAGTGATTCTCGGCACCAAACATTCTACTCAGCAACTACTCAGGGAACTGGGGACATGGTGAAAAAAAGTGATAATCAGGTATCGCTCCTCCCATTTTAGAGGCTTATTATAATCATTATCATAGTGCATGTCCTAATGTTCAGGTAGACTGCGTTCTATAATTCCATCTCTGTCCAACTCTAAGTACAGATCTTCACACAAGTCTGTATTTAACCACCCATCTTCATAAGCAAGAAAATGCAATCACAGAATCAGTGATGAGAAAGAGTTTTAAGAAGAATATTATCTCGGAGAAGCAAGCCATCCAAGAAAGCTGAGTTCACCTTTCCAGAGGCCGCTGCTAGGTGGTGTCCTATTATGTTGACTAGGCTGGTCTCAGACTTCTAGGCTTAAGCCATCCTCTTGCCTCAAATCTGGGGGGGGGGGGGAACTACAGATGCTGAGGCCACCATGGGATGCTTCCTCTGAGTCTTTCATCTGTAGTCTTAAAGTGTTTCCCATCCAAATTCAAGGTAATGATTAGATCAAATCCAAGGCGACTTCCACTAAAACAGAATTGCCTTTTTTGATGTGCTGAGGAAAGGAAGGGAGGCCAATCATCTGCATAATTAAGCTGCAACCCCCACCCCTTCGTTTTCAGGAAGTTCAGAGTTTCCTTTGTTCTCCTAGCTCTTGCTGAACAAAAGCGAATAGAGACACACCAACTTCCTTCCCACTGAGTGGTGGCTTGTTTCAATCCGCCTGCTTAACTCTGTCTTCTATCAGAAGGTTTGGAGTCTGTGTTTGCAAGGTTATACACGGGTAGAGATGCGCCTCAGTGGTAGAGAGCTTTCGTGGCCCGGTTGAGGCCACAAAGAAACTGTTATCTATGAATAACAAGGGACAGTAAGCATTAAGAAAGCATATTTTTTGGTTATGCTTAATAGAACAGTTGGATTACTAGATTCTAGTACAAAGAAACTACCTTTAAGTGACCCAAGGCTTATTCTGTAGTACTCTAGTATTTCTATCAAGGTACAGTATCCCTTCCTACAATTCACCATGAACCTTGGGCCAGTAAGGTCTTCCCTTGCCCACCTACGTGGTCTGGGAAGATTGCTGCATGAATCAACCATCCCCTGATGCATATCAGCACCACTCATTGGAAGACTGACAGGGGAAGGTAATTTTTATTTGTCTGTTTTCTCCTTAGACTACCCAAACAAGAAAAGCAAGGCCAGATGTAGTTCACATAAAGTTGTAATATACTGAGTGCCTATTGTTTTGTTTTGTTTCTCATTTTGTTAAAAACTAAAAACATCTTTTCTTTTATTGAAAATAGATATTTTCCCCTCATACAATGTATCCTGATTACAATTTCCTCTTCCCTACTCCTCCCAGTTCCTCCTCCCCACCTCCCCTTCCCATCCAGATCTACTACACCCTTTCTGTCTCTCATTAGAAAACAGGCAACTAAGGAATAATAATAAAATAACATGTAAGAAAAACAAATCAACATATGACAAAATAACCAAACAGGAAAAAGAACCAGAGAAAAAGAGCAAGAAACGCAAATAGACAAAGAGACACACACATTCACATTCACAGGGGTCCTAGCAACACTCAAAACCAGAAGAAACACAAAATATATGCAAAGGAACTGTAAGGCTAAAAGTAAAAAGAGCCGTGACTTAGCATAATGAAACAAAGACCCTCCAAAGATAGCACTGAGTTCATTTTGTGTTGGCCATCTACTGCTGGACATAGGGTCTTGCCCTTAAGCGTGGTTAGTTTCCCCAGTGAGACTCCCTTGGAGAAAACTACATTTTCATTTGCAAGTGGCTATCAGTTGGAGATGGCTTCTGAGTTAGGGATGGGGACTAAGTCCACTTCTCTCAGCTCTCAAATCCCATTTGATGTAGACCTGTGCAGGATCTGTGGATATGATCTGTCTCTGTGAGTTCATATGGGTACCAGCCCTGCTGTATCTAGAAGGCCTGGATTCATTGATGTCCCTTCATCCCCTGTCTTTCCAGTCTTTCTGTTTCCTCGTTCTCAGTTCCCTGAGCCCTGAGGGGAAGGAATTGATGGAGACATCCCATTTAAGGCTGAGTGTTCTGAGATCTCTCACTCTCTGCATAAAAATAATTTTATCATACCATGTGTTTTAATCACATTCTTCCCCACCCAAGCTTCTCTGACTTTTCTCTCCAACTAACTTCATGCTCTCTTTTTCTGCCTCTCAAACAAAACAAAACAAAAACAAAAATCAAAACAAACAAGCATTTAAAAAGTGATTAAGAAAATTACCAAAACAAAACAAAAAGCACACACAACCCACAGAGTTCGTTTTGTATTGACCAGCTACTCATGAGCAAGGGTCAGTCCTAGAGTATAGCTGATACACCCGGTGACTCTCCATTGGAAAAACCTGATTTTCCTTCCCGGCAGGTCTTTGTTGCTAATGGCATCTTGGTTAGGGGTGAGACTTTGTGTCTACTTTGTCTGGTTTGCACTTGTGCAGGTCTTGTGCATGCCTTCACAGTCTCTGTGAGTTCACATGTGGGCCAGCCCTGTTTGAAAGACACTGTTTCCTTGGAGCCTCGCACCACCTCTGGCTCTTACAGTCTTTCCACCTCTTCTCCATAGATCCCTGTGCCTTGAGGGGAGAGATTTTTTTTTTTCAAAAGGAGCTCTGGCAAAGTTTTATTAAAGGGAAGCTTTCTTGTTTACTTCTCACTAGCCTGTTCTGGCATGCTTCTAATAATATCAGAATCACCTGTGTCAATGATAGCCAGTGTATATACTCTGTAGTATTTTCCACACGCTGTGCCTAATTCAATATTATTGCCACTGTAGTGATGGACACCAGTTTTAGCCAACATGACATAGTATTCTATTTCAGATTTCCTCAGAGCTGGGCAGTTGTTGGCAAGGATTACCAACTTTGCTTTGCCTTGTCTGAGCATCTTCAGAGTCTGTTCATACCCTGGCACGTACTTTCCATTTTTTTATAACAAGCTGGAGCCTAGAGATGATCGGCTTCAGAGACTTTTTCCTCTTCTTTGCAGCCACCATCTTCCCGCCTTATGTTCAGGACAACCCGCAACCAAGATCAGCCGCCAAGATGGCCAGGGAGTGAGAAAGGCTAGGGGAGAGATTTGATGATGACATCCACTTAAGGCTGAGTGCTTCAATGTCTCTCACTCTTTGCACATTGCCCAGTTGTGAGCCTCAGTGTTAATTCTCTGATGGGAACAAGCAAGTCACTGATCTTGGGCACAGCAATATTTCATCAGAAATGATTCTATTGCTAGGTTTCTTCATCAGAATAATAGGTTTTTCCCTAAGACCCATAACCTATCTTGTCTTAGGTTCTTGGTCACTTTAGCAGTGTCACATATGTGTTCCATGTCATGGAGGGGCCTTAAATCTAGTCAAAAAGAGATTGGTCACCCCCATAATATTTATGGCAATGCACCAGTATATAGTGCAGGCAGGTGGCCGTTGTAGGTCAGAGAGTTTGTAGTTGGGAGATATTGACAACTGATGATTCTCCTCTAGTGGTGGGCACAGTACCATGAACTCCAGTCAGAAGAGGTGAAGTTTCTAGTTAGGTACTGGCTTGAATTCTCCCTGTTTGATGGCATATGTAAGTTGTGCCTTCAGCAATACGACCTCACCAGCAGGTTATGAGGGGCAACCAATAGCCTTGATAATAGTCTGTGATGTTTGGGGGACTCCTTTGGCCAACAGCTCAACAGAATGTAGCCCGTTCTTGGCATTGGGGGAGGGGTTTACTCTGTGGCATAAGACATCTAGCTGGCCATTGTCTCCCACAGTAGAGGGTAACTCATTTAAATTCTTTCCATAGGAAGCACCTGCAGTAGTGCGCTTCATTCATAGGGCTTTTCAAAAGCCCTCTAGCATGAGTGGTCCCTCTCCATAGTCCTCTCTTCACCCTGTCTGCCCATCCCCCTATACATTTAAAGTTCCTACTTTCCCCCTTTATCTCTTGAAGATACTATATTCTATTTTCCATTCCTTGGAAGACTGCATCCTCTTCCTTAGTCTTTCACTTGCTACATAAGCTTGTGGTTATTATTGAAACACATATATCTAAACCTGAAAGGAGAAAACATGCACTATTTGTCTTCTGGGGTCCGGGTTACCTCACTCAGGATGGTCATTTCCAACTCCACCCATTTACCTGAAAATCCCATTTTATTTAAAAGCTTACTAATATCCCATTGTGTAAATTTACTACATTTTATTATCTATTCATCACTTGGTGGATGTGTAGACTGTTTCTAATGTCCGGCTAATATGAATGAAAGCAGTAGTGAACATAGATAAACAAGTACCACGGAAATAAAATGCCGAGTCCTGCCTTAGTTTGGGTTACCATTACTCTGATGAATAATGGTCAAAAGCAAGCTGGCAAGAAAGGTCTTGTGTGAGTTATGTTTCCACATCCATAGACGATCAGTGAAGGAACTCAAACAGGGCAGGAGCATGGAGGCAGGAGCTGATGGGGAGGCCACTGGGAGTTCTGCTTACTGGCTTGCTCGGTCTGCTTTCTTATAAGACCCAGAATTACCAGCCCATGGATGACACCACTCACAATGTGCACTCCCCACTTCAATTACTAATGTCCTAAGGCTGGATTTTAGGAAGGCATTTTTTTTCCAACCAAGGTTCCCTCCTTTCAAATGACTAGCTTGTATCACGTTGACATAAAACTAGCCAGCACAAGTCCTTGGGGTATATGCTCAAGAGTGGTATAGCTAGATCTTGTGTTGATCAATTGTCAGCATTTTGAGGAACCACCACACTGCTTTCTGTAGTGATCTTGCCAGTCCCCACTCCTACTGAGTGCAGTGAGTGAGTGTCCCTTTCCCCTGCACCCTGGCCAGCATGCACTGTCATTGTTTTATTAATCTTGGCCATTCCGATGGAGGTAAGATGCAATCCCAAAGTAGTTTCAATATTCATTCGTTGATGGCCTCGGATGTTGAACATTTTTAAAAGCGTTTTTGATCCATTTGTATTTCATTTTTAGAGAACTTCCTGTCTAGTCCTGTACCCCATTTTTAACTGGGTTATTTGTTTTCTTGATCAGTTTCTTGAATTCTGTGAATATTCTAGATATTAGCCGTCTGTAAGATGTAGAATGGGTAAACATTTCTCTACATTCTGTAGTCTGTTGCTCGGTTCGAATGATGGTATACAGAAGGTTTTTTGGTCATTTATTAACTTTATAAAGAAGTTTTTTTGGTCATTTATTAACTGTTGGTCTTCTGACATTTGACAAAAATTATATGCTGTTAAAAAGAAAAAGAGAGAGAGAGAGAGAGAGCGCCTTCAACAAATGGTGCTGGTCAAACTGGGTGACTTCATGTACAGGAATGCAAATATTTCCATATCTATCATCCTGTACAAAGCTCAACTTCAAATGGATCAAAGACCTCAACATGAGGCCAGAAACTCTAGATCTGATGGAAGCAGGAGGGTGATAGTCTCGAACTCAATGGCACAGGACAGAACTTCTGAGCAGGACACTGACAGCGTAGGCACTAAGACCAGCAGTAAAACAGGACCTCAGAAGCTGGAAAGCTTCAGTAAGGACACTGTCTTAGTTAGGACTTTACTGCTGTGAACAGACACCATGACCAAGGCAACTCTTATAAGAACAATATTTAATTGGGCTGGCTTACAGATTCAGTAGTTCAGTCCATTATCATCAAGGCAGGAACTTGGCAGCATCCAGGCAGGCATGGTGCAGGAGGAGCTAAGAGTTCTACATCTTCATCTGAAGGCTCCTAGAAGAATACTGACTTCTAGGCAGCTAGGATGAGGGTCTTAAATCCCACACGCACAGTGACACACTCACTCCAACAAGACCATACCTACTCCAACAAGGCTACGCCTCCTAATAGTGTCACTCGCTGGCCCAAGCATATACAAACCATCAATAACACCATCATTTGAGCAAGGCAGCAGCCTACAGAACAGGAAAACATCTTTACCAGTTATACATCTATAGAGAGTTAGTTTCTAGAACATATAAAGAATTTTTTTAAAAAAGAGAGAAAATAACCAAGTTTTTTTTTTTTTTTAAAAAAAGAGGCACTGAGCCCACCACAAATTCCTCAAAAGATGAAGCACAGTGGCTGAGAAATACTTTTTAAAATGTTCAACATCCTTAGCCATCAGGTTCCTTACGAAGCTGGAAATTGATTTACCCATGATCCAGGGCACATATCCAAAGCACTCGGCCTTATTAGAGAGAAACTTCCTCACCCATGTTCATTGCTGTTCTAGTCACAAATAAGCAGGAATTGGAAGCAGTCTCGATCTCCATCCACTGACAGATGAGTGGATAATGGAAACATGTACATTTAAACAATCAAATATTTATTAAATATGTTTTAAAAATGGAATATTTGTTAAAATTCGTAATTATGACATTCACAGGTAAATGGATGGAACTAGAGAAAAATCATCCTGAGTGAGGTAATCCAGACCCAAAAAGACAAATATTATACATTGTCTTTTGTATGGCACGGATAGGTGTGTACAACAATCTCACTAACCACAGCAGATGGGTGCCTCCATATTTAATTCTCCTTCTCTAGTTTTCCCTTTATCTCTGCAGAAATATCTTCTCCTTCCTCTTTCTAGGGAGAGCGGGATAAAAGGGGGAACATGTGGAGGGATACTTGAAAAAGTGATATGGAAACCTAATTCCTTAGAAGCATCCCCTAAATATAAAAATATATGAGGGAATATAAATGGATACACTGAATAATAGGGGAGACAGTACCCAGCCAGGCATCTTATGCCACCAGGTAAAACCTCACATCGCAGGAATGGGTTAAATCTGTTGGTCAACACAAAACAAACTCAGTATTTATATGGACTTTTGTTTCATTTTGCTTTGCTTTGACATTTTTTTTTTGTCTTTTTGGTCTCTTGTGTGTTTGTTTTGTTTTTTGTTTTGTTTTGTTTTTTGTTTGTTTTTGCTTTTTCAAGGAGGAAAGAAAGAGCATAAAGATGAGTGAGTAGGGAGGATGTGGGGGAAGCTGGGGAGTGAAAACATGATCAAAGGAATATACGAAAAAAATTAATAAGAGAAAGAAGCATTGGTCCTGTTCAGACAGCCCTTTCTTTGGCCAGTGAGTCCAAGGCTCTCTCAGATGTGGGTTTCTGGTCATATACTGAGGTCCTTGATCCATTTCCAGTTGAGTTTTGGGTAGAGTGATAGATATGGATCTGTTGCTTTCTTCTATATGCAGCGACCCAGTATGACCAGGACCACTTGTTGAAGATGCTGCCTTTTTTCCCCAGTGTGTGTTTCTAGCTTCTTTATCCAAAATCAGGTGTCCATGCGTGTGTGGACTTATGTCTGCATCTTCTAGTTGATTCATTGACCAACATGCCTAATTTAATGCAAATAACATGCTGAATATCATTACCACAGATCAATAATCGAACTTGGATCAAGAGTGGTGATATTTTCAGCAGTTTTTTTTTTTAAGATTTATTTATTATTTTATCTAAATACACTGTAGCTGTCTCCAGATGCACCAGAAGAGGGCGTCAGATCTCATTACGGATGGTTGTGAGCCACCATGTGGTTGCTGGGATTTGAACTCAGGACCTTCGGAAGAGCAGTCGGTGCTCTTAACCACTGAGCCATCTCTCCAGCCCTGTTTTTGTTTTTTTAATTCAGGGTTGTTTTAGCTATCCTGGTTTTTTGTTGGTTTAGTTGGTTGTTTGGTTGTTTGGTTGGTGTGTTTGTGTGTGTGTGTATGTGTTTCCACATAAACTTTAAGATTTTTTTTTCAATTTTTGTGAAGGATTGTGTTGGAATTTTAATGACAATTGCATTGAATCTGTAGATTGCTTCTGGTAGGATGGCCACTTTCACAACATTAATACTATATTAATATTACCATGAATATTGGAGCTCTTTTCATCTTCTGGTATCTTCTTCAATGTATTCCTTCAATATCTAAGAGTTTTTACTATATAAGTCTTTCACTTACTTGGTTAGCATTATCCCAAGATATTTTACTTGAGGGAGGGGCCATTGTGAAAGGTATTGTTTCCTGGATTTCTTTCTCTGTGTGTGTGTCGTTTGTATGTATATTGTGTGTGTGTGTGTGTGTGTGTGTGTGTGCTGGCTAGTTTTATGTCAGTTTTACACAAGCTAAAGTTATCTAAAAGGAAGGAACACCAATTGAGAAAATGATAAGATCCTGCAGTAAGGCATTTTCTTAATTAGTGATTGATGAAGGCCCAGCCCATTATGAGTGGGGCCATCCCTGGACTCATGGTCTTATATACTATAAGAAACCAGCTGAATAAACAATGAGGAACAAGCCAGTAAGTAACACCCGTCCTTGGTGTCTGCATCAGCTCCTGCCTCTGGGTTCCTGCCCTGTTTGAGTTCTTGTTCTGACTTTCGTTGATGATGAATAAAGCCTTTCCTCTCCAGCTTGCTTTTGATCATGGTGTTTCATCACTATCATTTATAGTGATAGTAACCCTGACTAAGACAATATATAGTGTATATATATATATATATATATATATACACACACATATATATCTTATGTGTAAATCTTTTGTCCTACTATTTTGCAGAATGTGTTTATCAGCTGTAGGAATTTTCTGGTGGAATCTTTAGGGTTTTTTACTTATAGAATCAGACTAAATAAAGGTATTTTGATTTCTTCCTTTCCTATTTGTATTTACTTGAGATCCTTCAGTTGTCTTACAGATCAGCTAAGACTTCAGGTATGATATTAAGCAGGAATGGAGAAAGTGGACAGCTTTCTTTCTTTTTCCTGATTTTGTAGAAGTACTTTGTGGTTTTCTCTGTTTAGTTAGATCCTAGCTATAGGATTGTGGTATTTTGCCTTTATTATGTTGAGGTACGTTGCTTGAATTGTTTCTTGTTGTGGATATCTGTCTTAGTTAGGGTTTTACTGCTGTGAGCAGAAACCATGACCGAGGACAACATTTAGTTGGAGCTGGCTTACAGGTTCAGGGGTTCGGTCCATTATCATCAAGGCGGGAGCATGGCAGCATCCAGGCAGGCATGGCAAAGGAGGAGCTGAGAATTCAACATCTTGTTCCAAAGGCAAACAGAAGACTGGCTTCCAGGAAGCTAGGAGGAGGGTCTGAAAGCCCATCCCTACAGTGACACTCTTCCTCCAACAAGGCCACACCCCCTAGTGGTGCCACTCCCTGGGCCAAGCACATTCAAAACACCACAATATCTGATCTTGCCCTTTTCAGATGCCGCTCCAGTCTTTGGTTGCTGTTGCACCAATCTGGGTCCCCATCTAGTGTGAGTTGTGGGGTCCTTGAGTCCCATCAGTGTGGCAGTTATGGGTTCCTGGGAGAGAGCAGTTCTGCAGGTTCTAAAGAATAAAGGTAGGGATTGAAGAAAGGGATGGCAGGAAACTAGGGGAACCCTGGGTGTATAGGAGGAGGCTGAATCGCAAGGAGATGGAGTGGGCTGGGAAGTGGGACCTTGGCCTAAGAACACTCTGTATGGGAGAAGCAGATCATAGCCCAGCTGAGTTCCAGACAAGTGTCCTGAGTATCTTTTTAGGGGAACTCAACATTTGGACATAGCTCTTAGGGATCAAGAAACAAAGCAACCAGGTAAATAGACCAACTTGCAAGCAAAGGTTAACGACCCATTTGTGGGAGCCATGCAAGGAGGATTTGGGTTTACATAGTACACTAGTAAATGAAAACTTGGAGATTTTTATTAAATGGATCAGTGTGAAATGCCCAACATATAAACCGTGTGAAAGTGTGTCACCCGGGTTAGCTATTAGCTTTGATACAATTAAGCAAGTAACAGACTCTCCTATTAAGGATGTTATGCACAGGTGCAAGATGGAAGGCACTGGGGGAGGGGAGGTAGGGGGTGGGGTCCGGGGGGAGTGTTCTGTAGGCATGGAGCATGCTTGAATGTTCTAGGCTAGGTAGTTATAGGCCTTTGCTCCAAGGAAAGTTAGTGTCTCCTCTGTCGTTCTTCTAATGCCTCCTAGAAAGTTTGACTTCTTAGAATGGTTTTTCCATTAAAAAAAATAAGGTTATTTATTTATTACCTATGAATGTTTTTCTGTGTGTCTACTTGAGTATATGCCACACATGTGCAGGTGTCCTGAGAGGCCAGAAGAGGAGCTGTAGTTACACAGGTATCATGAGCTGCCCAACATGGGTGCTAGAAATCAACCTCAGATCCTCTTGGAATAAGCAGTGATCCCTCTTAACCACAGCCAGCCAGCCAGTCGCTGGCTTTGTGAACAAGTGCCATTTGTAGTTTTTATGGTTCTATGAATCATAGATTCTTCCATTTGAAGTTTCTAATTTCAGGTGCTTTTGGAAAAAAAAATCCCACAATTTTGGTGTGAGAAAGGACATGAGGAGACTACAGGCCTGGGATCTTCCCGATCAGAATGAAACCCATGTTGAAAGACTTTTCAAATCTCTTGCTGGTGGTGCTCTGTGACTATGGTGAGTATGGTGGAGAACACATGAAGCCATTGGTATCCATGGGAACCAAAGGCACTGTGCTTCGTGACCCTGCATGGGAGAGGTGGAATGGATCAATTGAACTCTCTCAAAGCCACAACCTTGGTGCCCTGGCCTCTCTGGAAGTACTGTATCCTGGGGATTTTGCCTAATTGATTTCAATTAGGCAAATTAAAAGGAGAACAGAGAAGCAGTGGATGGGTCCCCATAGAAAACGGAAGGTGTGAACTAAAGGAAGAACTTGCCACCTGTAGTGGCTATTCCTGGATGTCAACTTGACTATATCTAGAATGAACTACAATTAACTAAATTTAATTGATTTAAATTTCAATTTAAATGTATTTTTTAACTCATTAAAAAACCTCACTACTATTAAGGAAATGAAAGCAAACATATTACACTTTGGTTTCCTGCCCTTCTCTTTTCTCTCGGAGACAAAAGTCTTCCCATGAAGCCCTGGCTGGCCTGTAATCTACTGCATATACTTCCTGATCATTGGGTTAAAGGTATATGCCACCATGCCTGGCAGAAAAGATACTTCCATATGGTTTTTTGTTTTTGTTTTTTTGCCTTTTCATATCTACTAAATATAGATGAAGTCTATCATTCTGGGATACTCACTGTGTGTGCGTACACATGTTTTTATGAATATACCAGTTACTTTAAATTCTGTAATAAGTGGGAGAAAGGGAAACGAAAGGACAGAAGAAGCAGACAAAACAAAACACTAGTGTGGTTTTAGGATGTAGTAGGACCAGAATGTAGCTTTCAGAGTGAGGGTCTTCTCATCCAGACACACAGGAATTCTGGGGTATGGTGGTGTATTAGTCAGGGTTCTCTAGAGTCACAGAACTTATGGGTAGTCTCTATATAGTAAAGGAATTTATTGGTGACTTACAGTCTGCAGTCCAACTCCCAACAATAGTCGGTAGCAGCTGTGAATGGAAGTCCAAGGATTTAGCAGGTGCTCAGTAGCACAAGGCAACCCAGCAAAGAAGAGAGAGAGAGACTTCCTTCTTCTAATGTCCTTATGTAGGTCTCCAGCAGAAGATGTAGCCCAGATTAAAGGTGTGTGCCACCACATCTTTAATCCCAGATGACCTTGAATTGGAGATCTCCCAGTCTTAATCTTCTGGAATTCATAGCCACTATGCTTCAAGATCTCCATGCCAAGATCCAGGTCAGAAATTTGTATCTCCCAGCCTCCAGATTAGGATCACTGGTGAGCCTTCCAATTCTGGATTGTAGTTCATTCTAGATATAGTCAAGTTGACATCCAGGAATAGCCATTACAGGTGGCAAGTTCTTCCTTTAGTTCATACCTTCCGTTTTCTATGGAGACCCATCCACTGCTTCTCTGTTCTCCTTTTTCAGCTGGACATTCCTGTCACTTTCATAAATTGGCTCCCACGAAATCAGAATCTCATCAGCCTCACTGATAATCTCTGTCATTTCTAATAGACTCTGGATCACTGGACGTGGTGCATGCTTGTGTTCCTAGCATTTGGGATGTAGAGGCAGGAGGATTGCTACATGAAACCCTAGCTCAAAACACACCAACCCCACTCTTGTTAAGTTAACCATGTTGGTGAGTTTTGTGTTAGTGTGACACAAGCTAGAGTCATTTGGGAAGAGGGGCTCTCGATTGAGAAAATGCCTTCATAAGATGAGGCTATAGGCAAGCCTGTAGATCATTGTCTTGATTAATGATCAATGTGGGAGGGCCCAGACCACTGTGAGTGGTGCCAAACCTGGTTAAGTGCTGGTCCAGAGTTGTATAATAAAGCAGGCTGAGCAAGACATGAGAAGCAAGCCAGTAAGCAAGTTCCTCCATGGCCTCTGCTTCAGTTCCTGCCTCCAGGTTCCTGGGTTGTGTTCCTACCATGACGTCTCTCAGTGATGGACTGTGGCATACCTAGTTATTTCAGAAATGTTCATGCTATTATGGAAGACCAATGAAATAAATAACATCTCTCATCCACCTAAAAATTCCCTCTTTACCCCAGCAGAGAACACTGGGTTCTTTTCCTGGTAAACATTCCTAAGTGCTAATCTTAACTATCAGACAATAATAACTGTGAAGAGAAACTAAGCATCTTACATTTTAAGTAATCTAGACTAGTTAGTATTACGCGATTTAAATCAAACTTTCTCTAACTGATGTATATATTCCCTCCCCCCAATAACTAAACACCAGAATTAGTTACTCAGTAATAAGCTGAAGTAAACTGTTCTTTCCCTAAGGTGTTTTTGGTCATGACGTTTTTTTATGACAGAAACTCAGAAACTAATACATTAATGAAGTGATATGTGCCTCTTCATCTTAAGATGCACTAGAGAGGGCTGGAGAGATGGCTCAGTGGTTAAGAACACTGACTGCTCTTCCAGAGGTCCTGAGTTCAATTCCCAGCAATCCCATGGTGGCTCACAACCATCTGTAATGAGATCTGACGCCCTCTCCTGGTGTGTTTGAAGACAGTGACAGTGTACTCACATAAATAAATAAATCTAAAAAAAAAAAAAAAAAAAAAAAAGCCGGGCCTGATGGTGCACACCTTTAATCCCAGCACTTGAGAGGCAGAGGCAGGCGGATTTCTGAGTTCAAGGCCAGCCTGGTCTACAAAGTGAGTTCCAGGACAGCCAGGGTTATACAGAGAAACCCTGTCTCAAAAAACCAAAAAACAAAACAAAACAAACAAACAAAAAAAGGTGCACTAGAGAACCACCTTTCAAATTTAAATTAAAATGACTTTAGTGCGGTTGGAGAAATGGTTCAGCTGTTAGTAGCATGTACCAGCATCTGTGTTTGGTGGCTCAAAACCTCCTGTAACTCCAACTCCAGGAGAATCCAATGTGTTTGGCCTCTCTAGGCACCTGTACATACATACATACATACATATATACATACATACATTGCTCTCTCTCATTCACATACACTTTGACATTCTTTGAAAAAAAAATCTATAAAATTTCTTTTGCCTCTGAATTCCCTGTCTAGTCTGAGACAAATCTGGAAGTCTCTTTGGCCACTAGTGTGCACCTCCCTGGACTCACATTGTCTACAGGTGCAAGGTAATCTGCTTCACCTTCTGTTTTCCCTAAATGGACCAACAAAACAAAGCAAAGTTTATCCTGTTAGGACGTTCACGTAAGTATGATCCAGTATTCACATCTATCCGAGTTTGCTATATCTTATTTCAGTCTCCAGAAGGAAATGAGTGAGGTGCTGACTGATCTTTGTGCTGATATGCTTATGGGTGGACTCTAGTAAGCATTGATTCAACATGCACAATGGGAGTTTAAAGACGGCAAGTGCAAACAAAATTACACGAGCCTCGTTAGCTATGTGCAATGTGATATGTTTATACTCTATGTGGATGGGTATATACAGTAAGAATAATAAATATTTAATTATGCAACTTTTTTTTAAACCCAAAAAAGGATCCTGGAAGTTCTTTCATTGTAGAATAATGTCTTACCCCACCCGCCATGGAGCAGCCGATTGTTGCATTGCCAAATTCTGCCTGCTTTGATATGTATTTGGATCCTGTTCAGAAAAGAAACAAAGATTCTTATGTGTCTGCATTCTTTGTACCATTTCAGCCGCTTTGCTGGGTCTCTTTTTAAAAGATATGGCTGATCATAACTGAATGGTACTTGGGAAATTAGTAGTCATCTGTCCTATTGATGCCAGTACCAGTTGCTGTCATGTCATTAAAGTTGCTAAGGATATGCCTAGTTATTTGAGAAATGTTCATGCTACTATGGGTGACCAATGAAAAAATAAATAAATAGCATCCGTCAAACACCTGAAAATTCCCTAGTCATCCAGGTAGAGAGCACTGGTTCTGTTACTGGTAAAATTTTTTGAATGCTTATCTTGAATGTTGGACAACAATTACTTTGAAGAGAAGTTAAGTATCTTAGAGCCATTTAGATCAAACATTCTCTAACTGTTGTCTATTTTCCCAAATACCTAAACACCAGAAAATGGTTAAAGTAAGGAATGTGAGGGACTAAGAATTGTCAATTATTCTTTTATCTTCACTGTCATTTACCACAGTTAGAAGTGAGTGCTGTGAATTCAAAGTACTTACCACTACTCACCATTTTAAGCATGAGGGTGAGGAGAGACCAGAACGCTTAGAAAGGAACAAATCAGGTGTTTGAGCTCTTAGGGCTTGTGTGTTGTTTTGTAACATCCTTGGCTTGGTTGCACATTCTCTGTTGTCCGAAAAAAGCTATTTTTATTGTATCACTAATAGTCCTGCTCAAATGCATCCTTTAAAATCCAATTCTGACTATTTCCTTTCAGTCCTTGGAGAAGCCGAATACCTCCTCTTACAAGAGCCAGTCCATGTGGCACTGAGCGACAGAACGGTGTCAGTGGGTTTCCACTACCTCAGTGATGTCAACGGGACACTGAGGAATGTGTCTGTTATGCTGTGGGAGGCCAACACCAATCGGACTCTTACCACTAAGTACCTCCTGACCAACCAGGCCCAAGGAACACTCCAGTTTGAATGTTTCTACTTTAAGGAGGCTGGTGACTACTGGTTTGTAATGATCCCGGAAGTGACAGACAATGGCACGCAAGTTCCCCTCTGGGAGAAAAGTGCCTTTCTGAAGGTAGAGTGGCCTGTCTTTCACATTGATTTAAATAGGACAGCCAAGGCAGCAGAAGGCACCTTCCAAGTGGGTGTTTTTACCACCCAACCACTCTGCCTGTTTCCTGTGGACAAGCCAGACATGCTGGTGGATATTATTTTTACTGACCGTCTTCCAGAGGCAAGAACAAGTTTGGGACAGCCGCTGGAGATCAGAGCCAGCAAAAGGACAAAACTCACTCAAGGTCAGTGGGTCGAGTTTGGCTGTGCACCCGTAGGGGTGGAAGCCTATGTTACAGTCATGCTTAGGCTGTTGGGTCAAGACTCAGTCATTGCTTCTACGGGACCTATTGACCTGGCTCAAAAATTCGGATACAAATTGATGATGGCACCGGAAGTCACGTGTGAGTCTGTGCTGGAGGTGATGGTACTGCCACCTCCTTGTGTCTTTGTCCAAGGAGTCCTGGCTGTTTACAAAGAAGCCCCCAAACACCCAGAGGAGAGGACTTTCCAGATGGCTGAAAACAGACTGCCCCTGGGAGAGAGGAGGACGGTGTTTAACTGTACTTTGTTTGATGTAGGGAAGAACAAATACTGCTTTAACTTTGGAATTGTGAAGAAAAGCCATTTTTCTGCAAAGGAATGCATGCTGATTCAGAGAAATATAGGTTGGTATTGAGATTTCCTAGCCTTTAAAAGATCAAATCAGTGCCTTCATGTAATCAAAATTGATAGGACTAGGCGAGTCATGGTATTCATGATTCATTCATCCTTTAGGCAATACCAACTAGTGTTATTGTCTTTTTCTGAAAAATTAAGAGCATATTCATCTTTCAGTTTGTGTGGGAGATGGGTTTGGGAATCCAGAGATACCAACATTGCATAGTATTCATATAAAACAGACATACCCCTTCCTGTAAACCCCAAGTTATTTCTAGGTTACTTGTAAACCATTACCATGTAATTCTGTGTACGTAGTTGTTATACCACACCATTTCCAGAGCAATAGCAAGAAGCGAGTCTGGACATGTTCAGTGCAGATGCGATATTTTTCCTGACTGCTTTCTATCCCTAGCTAGTTGAGTCTATGGATATAAATTGTGGGCTAGGTTGGAGGCCGGGGACCCATACAAGTATCCTGGTAATCAGATTCACACGACCTCTCTAGGCTTTCTCTTTCCCTCCAAAACTATTAGCCGTCAGTAGCTCTCCAGCTGGCAGTGGAGACTCATGAGCCCCCTCCACTCCATGGTGGTCTCATTCAGGCTGCCACGGCTGCTGTAGGTTCCTGAGTGCAGAGGTCATGCCACATCCAAAAGACACTGTCTCACTCCTGCCCTCAACCTGTGGCTCCTACAGCCTTTAGTTCCTTCTGTCAGGATGGTTCTTGAGCCTTGGGGGTGATGCTGTACTTTCTTTTATTGAGAACAGATTTTTTCCATATGATGTATTCTGATTATGGTTCCCCTCTCCCTACTCCTCCCAATTCCTCTTCCCCTCCCTTCCCCTCCCCTCCCCTCCAGAGCCACACCCATTCTGTCTCTCATTAGAAAACAAGCCTGCATGCAAAGAATGATAATAATAAAATAACATAGTGTAAAACAAAAACAAACAAATTGGAACAGGAAAAAAAAAAAAACCAAACAGAAGAGAGAACCAAAGAAAAAGACTAAGAGACTCACAGATACCCATACATAGGAATCCCATTAAAACATAAAACTGAAAGCCATGCAAAGGACCTGTAAGGTTAAAAGAAATACCCCAACTTAACATTATGAAATAAAGACCCTCTAAAGAGGTCACTGAGTTCCTTTTGTGTTGGTCATCTACTGCGGGGCATGGGGCTAGTTAGGCTCCCTTGGAGAAAACTAATTTTCTACTTGCAAGTGGCTATCAATTAGAGATGGCATATGGGTTAGGGATGGGGACATGTGTCCACTTGTCCTCTCAGCTCTGGGACCCCCATCTGGTGTAGACTGGTGCAGGCTCTGTGCATGCTACCACAGTCTTGGAGAGTTCATATGTGCATCTGTCCTGCTGTCCATGTGTAGATACACATGTCCCTCTGGCTCCTCTGGCTCTTAGAATCTTTTCATCTCTTCTGCAAAGTTTATAGCTCTTCGAGGAGGAATTTGATGGAGACATCCCACTTAAGGGCTAAGTGTTCCGAGTTAGCTCACTCTCTGCATATCATCTGGCTGTGGGTCTCTGTGTTTGTTCCCATCTGCTGGAGGAGGAAGTGTCTCTGATGATGGCTGAGCAAGGCAATGATCAGAGAAGAATGTCATTAGGAGTCCTTTTATTGCTATCACCCTTCTCCCGCCCCCAGGTTCCTAGCCTATCTGGTCTCAGGTTCTTGGTGGACAGCATAGGTATGATTCCATCTCATGGAGTGAATCTTAAATCAAGTAAGACACTGGTTGGTTAATCCCAAAAAACCTGTGTCACTGTCACACAGCAGATCTTGCAGACAGATCACCATTGTAGATCAGAGGTTTTGTAGCGGTCTTGGTGTTGCCAAAAGGGACTCACAGTCTTTACGTGATTAGTTTGTCCCTGGCACTGTCCTCAATGCCGTTTGCATCTGGCCTTATGATCCTGTCAGTCTCTTAGGCTCATTGTAGTGTCAGTTTTAGAGATAAGGAAGTGAGGGCACAGAAAAGTGAAGTGCTTTGCTCAGGATAGTTGAATGAAGACTCAGAGCACCAAGCTGTGTGCAGGGATTGTCAGGGGTGTGATCTGGCTCATCAGAGGTTTGTCTGCCCCAAGTTCTGTTCCCAGCACCAGAAGACAATCGAAAAGCAGAGGTTAAGCAGTTTAACAAGTAACTTTTACCACTTTCCTGTGTCACCTTCTTTTCCTTTTTCTTTTTTTCTTTTCTCTCTCTTTTTTTTGGGGGGGGGGGTTTGGTTTTTCGAGACAGGGTTTCTTTATATAGCCCTGGCTGTCCTGGAACTCACTCTGTAGACTTGAACTCAGAAATCCACCTGCCTCTGCCTCCCAAGTGCTGGGATTAAAGGCGTGTGCCACCACTGCCCAGCCTGTGTCACCTTCTGTACTGCCAGCTCCTACAGAAGACAACAAGACGCTTTCAGCTTGGAAACCATCCTGGTGTTTTACTTCCAGACTCATCCTAGACTATGAGGCCCTTTTGGAAAACCTGTAACTGTTTCTATGTGCAATGGCTGGGGGCAGTGGGGGTCGGGGGAGCATGATTCGTTTAATAGAAGTAAGCCTTGCTCTGTGCAAAGAAAATCTATCTGCTTTCCCCAGGCATCCATGATTCTCACTAAAGTGTGTGAGGTTTTCTTCTAAGTATGTTTTGTTCAGTTACCTTGGTCCCTGGAGCACAGTGTCTTACAAATGTCATCAGCTTCAGTCCTTCAAATGGTCTTAGCAGCAAGCCTACTTTTTCCTTATCACACGCCAGACAAACTTGACTCCTTCAGAATCGATTTCTCTTGTGGTAGTTGGACAGGCATTTTACCTGGCCAAAGAAGCTTGTTTTAAGAATGTATGTATCTATGGCCACCTAAAGAGGACCAGATAATATAACCCTTCATTCACACAGAGCAGCTGTTTGGAACAATGGTCACCTTGCTCCTCGTTGTGATCTCTGAACTATAGGTGTCTAAAGAATCCCCATTTTAGAGAATTTTCTTCAAAGTTGTTTAATATTTTCAGGGATCTGAAGCATAAGGTGTTTAAATATTTTTTCTAGGTAAGTTTTATCATTGTTTTAGTTGAGCTGAGCTAATTCCTTTTTTTTTTTTTATATTTTTATTACATATTTTCCTCAATTACATTTCCAATACTATCCCAAAAGTCCCCCATAGCGCCCCCCACTTCCCTACCCACCCATTCCCATTCTTTTGGCCCTGGCATTCCCCTATATTGGGGCATATAAAGTTTGCAAGTCCAATGGGCCTCTCTTTCCATTGATGGCCGACTAGGCCATCTTTCGATACATATGCAGCTAGAGACAAGAGCTCCAGGGTTCTGGTTAGTACATCATGTTGTTCCAACAATAGGGTTGCAGATCCCTTTAGCTCCTTGGGTACTTTCTCTAGCTTCTCCATTGGGAGCCCTGTGATACATCCAATAGCTGACTGTGAACATCCACTCCTGTGTTTGCTAGGCCCCGGCATCGTCTCACAAGAGACAGCTATATTTGGGTCCTTTCAGCAAAATCTTGCTAGTGTATGCAATGGTGTGAGCTGAGCTAATTCCTATTTAGCGATTTCTATTTAGAAACAGATTTAAAAAAAAAAAAAAAGTTCTGGATGGTGGTGGCACACACCTTTTTCCCAGCACTCGGGAAGCAGGGGCAGGCAGGTCTCTGAGTTTGAGGCCAGCCTGGTCTACAGAGCTATTTCCAGAACAGCCACACAGAGAAACCCTGTTTCAAAAAACCAAAAACCAAAAACCAAACCAAACCAAAACAAAACAAAAAGCCTTTACTTTAAATATTGACTTTTTGTTGGAGCCATACCTTTGCTTTCAAAGAGAACATCACGGCATCTGCCTGGTGGATGCCAATGTGTGTCACACATATGTGTGAGGGCTGGTGGGTTTTATCACAAGGTGCCTCTTTCCAGAGTCTTCCTCTCTCACTCTCCACCTTCTTCCCGTTCTTGAACTAGGGTCCCTCACTGGATCCGATGCTCAGTTTCAGCTGGGATGGCTAACCAGGTTGCTCTCAGGATTTGTCTGTTTCTACCAATGCTGGTACTAGTTATGGGCAGGAGTGGCCATGCCTAGCTTTAACATGGGTGTTGGGGATGGGTTAAGATTCAGGCCCATTAAGCCCCAAACATGACCTTTGAAAGTGATATATATATATATATATATATATATATATATATATATTAAGATTCATGTTTTTATCAAAATTGATTTCCTTTTTCTGGTTCCCACTATGGGAATTGTTGGTTTTCTCTCACAAATGACTTTACGTATTTAAAGAAATTATATTTACAAATATTTAAACATATTTTTTTAAACAGCATCTAGTTGGGTCATGTTTTTTAAATCCAATTTAACAAGCTTGGGCTTTCATTGGTATGCTTAGAGACACAAGAGAATTATTGTCCTTCGTAACTCTCCGTTTCGTGGTATCAATCATGAACTCGAGAAAAGGATAAATCAACTGTCCGTTGATCGAATTTTCTATCAGATTGTATAGTAATAGAATTCTCAGTGGATTTTTAGAGAACAAATCACGTGAGGTGAACACAGAGAGACTTTCACAGGAGATTCCCAGAGCTTTACAGGCACGAGGCACTCAGTGAATGAGCTGCTCCGGAGCCTTGCAGACAAAGCCCGGCCATTGTTCTTCCCCAGGACGCACTGCAGTGTGATCGGAGAGGCACAGAACCAATATTGTGTTCCGTTGGACCTCTGTGTGGAATATCATTACCACATCGCAGTTGATGTTGGTCCGTGGTGCTCCTTTGTAATGCTCAGACTCTTGTGAAAAATCCCCAGAGACTTAATTACCTTAACGAACTCAGATTCCATGACTCACCCCTTGGCTCCCCTGAGAGCACACCTGCCCTACAAATTTTTCCTTGTGTTTTTGTAGTACTTTGCATCCCTGTAGTTGGGGCAGAAGCTTTCGTCCATGAGGATGTGTAGTGCTGGCATGATCTGATAGCTATTGCAGTTGGGTGGGTATGGATGGAGAAGAATTTGGATGGCTTTTCAATAAGAAACAAGTTATTATGTGTGGCAGTGACTTCATATCTTTTTCCAAGAGTAGTTTGAATTTATCAACAGCTTTCTGACTGGAGGACACAGCTCAGGGGTAGAGCATGCCAGGGGCTCTGGTTTGCATTTCCCAGGACTGCAGGGGTGGAGTTTGGGGGAGTTCTGTGTGTATTTTGAAGTTCTGTTTATACGTGGCTCTGCCTTTAGGATTGTTAAGAATAACTGGCTTGTTTGTCCAGCGATGTTCCTCTGTATCCAGGGAGTATCTCAGGTTCTGCAGGCAGTTTTGTCTTTTGTTAATATGGACACTCGTTTTCTTTCAGTGTTCTCGGGGTAGATTTTCTTCTACACTTTTACTTTTAGCCTACATGCTTTTATGTATTACGTATATTTAACATGTGTATATATAAATAAAGTTTTGGGTTTCAGACAGCACACACATGCGTATATACATGCACCCCCACCCCCACCCCCTGACAATTACTGCTGTTCAGTTTGTGTGCTCCTATGTGTAACACTAAGGTTGTTTCTAACGTGCCTTCAGCTATTGCTCCATCCACGAGGTAAATGTTTGGTAGAACGCTCTCAGTTCCCCTCTCCCGTTCACTGCTTGGCAGTTGTCATGTGCTTTGCTTGATTGTGGTTTTAATCCTATAGCCCTGGTAAAATTCCAGTTTAGACTTAGTTGTATTTTAGAACCTGTGATTTTTTGTTTGTTTGTTTGGTTTTGCACCAACACAAAGAAATAAGCATTTTTTTTTTTTTTTTGTCTTTCTGGGACTTGTGTTTGGAACTGTTCCCTTTGGTTGTAAGGCTTGTCTTTATGTGCCCTATTGTACTGAAGGCTTGTTGGTTATCAGTTCTCTTAGCCTGTGTTTGCCTGGAAAAGGCTGCTTTGTCTTTATTTTTGAGAGATAATTTTCACCGAGTGTGGAATTCCCTGGACTCCACTTGTGGCTCGCATAGTTTGCGACGAGAACTCAGCCATAATATTTTGTCATTCTTCAGTGTGTGCTGTATCTCCATCTTCTTCAGTGTGTGCTGCATCTCCATCTTCTTCAGTGTGTGCTGCATCTCCATCTTCTTCAGTGTGTGCTGCATCTCCATCTTCTTCCTCACAATTCCCAGCCACAGTCTTCAAAACTTCCTGCCTGGTTTCAGTTTTCAGAAGTTTGAATATTTTTTTTAAAGAAAAGATAGGAGTGTGTGTGTACGCATGCTTGGGCCAGGGGGGTATTGTAGTGGACATGAGTGTTGGTACCTCTGGAGACCAGAGGTTTCAGGTCCCTCTGGAGCTGGGGTTCAAGGCAGCTGTGACTTGTGGGTGCCGGGAGCAGAACCAGGTGCTCTGCAGAGCAGTGTGCAGTCTGAATGCTGAGCCAATGCTCCAGATTTTTTATTTAAAAATAAAAAAACTTACATTGCATGTATGGTGTGTGTGTGTGTGTGTGTGTGTGTGAGATCATGCCAGAGCACCGATGTTGAGATCAGAGGACAGCTTGTGCCAGTTTGCTGCTTTTCCTTTCACCAAGTTGGTCCTGGGGATTGAATTTAAGTTGCCAGGCTTGGCAGCAGGTGATATTCCTGGCAGAGTCAGAGCCATCTCGTATATATATGTGTGTGTATATATATATATATGCATATATATATACACACACATATATATATCATGAGAGAGAGAGAGTCATCTCATATATATATGAGAGATAGAGAGTGTGTGTGTGTAATTGCCTGGACCTTTGTGTATGATCCTGGAAGTCTGTTCTCTCCTTCTACCTTTACCCCAGTTTGGGGGTTGGAATTCCGGCTTCCAGTTTTCGCGACCAGCACCTTTATCCATCAAGCCTTCTTAGTGACCCATGTTTCTCTATTTTTCTTTTTCTTTTCTTTTTGAATGTTTGCCGACTTGATCTCTTTTGAACATCCTGAACTTATCCTCTAGTATCTTTGTTAATTTTGGATAGTCTTAAGACATATCTTTTCAGGTGATTTTTCTCTCCTATTCTGTCGTAGCCTTCCAGACTTCCACTCGTGAGCTTCTGTTTGATGTCTTCTGGTTATCCACAGGTGTTTGGGCTTCTCTCACTCACACCATACCCCTCGTTAACTAATGCAGCTTGGTGCTATATATACCAACAGAATACCCAAGTCTGGATAATGTATAAGGGACTGGGGTTTATTGCTAATTCTAGATCCTGGGGAGTCCAAAGCCAAGGAGCCTGCATCTAGATGTGGTGAGGACCTTCTGTCCATGACATCAGGGGAAACAGCAAAAAAGAAGAGTTGCACATCACGAGTCCTTTGCGTTGAAATTAGCACTGGTCATGTTGGAAGAGCCCTGAGGACCTAAATACTTTCCATTCAGTCAAACCTCCCAACATGTGTGCACAGGGTGGGGTTGGGGTGTGTTTCAGATTCCTACCATGTGCTGTTGGGCACGTATTCTACTTAGAGATATCTTTGCGTTTCCGTCGAGTTGTTTCTAGTTCCCTGCATTCATACTTATTTTCTTTAAATGTGCCTATTATACTGGGATCTAGTGGAAGGCATTGTTCATCTTCATATCTGTATTTTTGAGGTTTTAGCATTTCTGCTAGTCTCTTCAGTTTACAGCAGTGGTACATTTTCATATGTGCATAGAAGCAGGTCTCTATGATCTGTAGTAGGTCAAGGCCTTGAATCGTGTGAGCCCAGGACATTTTCAGCCCTTCCCTCAAGTCAGGGAGCTTCTTTCTTTCCAGTCTGCGGCAGCAGTTGGCCCCAGAAAGTGCTCTCAGCATGACAGTTTGCTGTTTTCCTCAGTGGTTGAGGCTGATGTTCGTAGAGGAGATGGAAGGAAGGATCTGTAAGGCTGTACGTCTTTTTGTTACTGTCACTTAGTCCCTCTTGACACACACACGCCGTAAGGAGGCTTATCTGGTCCTGCGCCTGTCCCCAGTCTTTCTGGTGGGATCCCTGAAGAGGCTCTGAGTGGGTACAAATTCCCCCTCTTATCTTGTGCCCAGGGGCTGTGAGTTTTCATCCTTCTCTCTCAGTGATTCAGTGCATTTTAGATGTACTCTGATGAGTTTTGTGTGGGCAGGTCCTGCACTCTGTCCCAGGCAGACAGGAGTTTGCAGCCCCCCTTTCCTTGGAGGGACCTGGCTCTCCTTTTGCTGTAGGCTGGTCCTTTGCCCCCTTGACCTCAGCTCTCTGGTGGGTTGCAAGAACACTAGGACTAGCTAAGATTTTATAGACTCTACAGCTTTTCTTCGTTTTGAGATGAAGACCAACATAGAATTTTACATCTGCAAGAATATTTTCTTTTTTAACTTCTAGAACCTTTTAAAACCAGAGCTTTGAATTTTGCTGCTTCATTTGGGTGCAGTTAAATCCCAATTCTCAAATGAATTAGCACTAAAAGCGTGACTTATATCCTTGCAGAAACTTGGGGACCATGGCAGCCGTGGAGCCCGTGTAGCACCACGTGCGGGGATGCTGTCCGAGAGCGTCGCCGCCTGTGTGTCACTTCTTTCCCCTCCAGACCCAGCTGCTCTGGAATGTCCTCAGAGACCTCTCCATGCTCCCTGGAGGAGTGTGCTGGTAGGTGTTCTTGCTTCCTTTCAGTCACTCCTCAGAGCCTCTGTCAGCCAGGCCTGTCTGGGAAACAACCACCGTTCTGTTCAGAGGAAGCTTGCTGCTCTGTACTTTGTACTTTGTACTCTGTACTTTGTCTGGCTTTGTACTTAGCAGTGTCTGAGACGCTGGAGTAGTTGGGATAGTAACTTGCTGGTGAGATGACAGGATTTAATATTGGAAGTGACATAGAAATATGTCTAAAGATACCAACATCTTAAGTCATTTTAAAAAAAATACAGAGAGTGTCTTAGGAATCCATGTGGAGTCCAAGGATAGAGTGCAGACTCTCAGGGTTGGCAACGGGTACTCTACCAGTTGATTCATCTGGCTGGTATCAGATGTGTGTTTGTTTGTTTGTTTGTTTGTTTGTTTTTTGGTAGGGATAGGCAGAATCTCACTCTGTAGCTCAGGATGGTCCTGAATCCTTATCTCGCTGCAGCCCCTGAAATGCTCGGGTTGCAGACAAGCCACCATGCTCTGCTTGTAGCTGTAATTTTTCCCTCTGTGTCTCCCCTACCTGTCATCTCAGAGATTGCACAAAGGGAGCACGGAGACTGTCAACTGTCAAAATGAAGCAGTTGTTTCCCCATCCCCACCCCCTGCCCCTGTTCAGTGGCCTAAGCTTATTTATTACCAATTCTATTTGGGAGGAGGGGGTAGGAATTTTTTTTCTTGCCATCCACAGGGACTGGACTTTTCTGCACTTTCTAAGCATAATCAAGGTCTCTCCTGGGAGGTTCTCTAAGGGTATTTGATGTAAGTGGTCTGTGAAGAGGATGATCAATTGTCGGAGCCAGGTTTGCTTTCTCCATGGAGCTGAATGGCACTTACTCATGGTTACAGTGATGGCGGCGGCTCCTTGTTTTCCTCACACCAGCCACCCCCTGAGAAGCAGCTTGGTTGGTTGGCCAGCTTTTGCTGTGGTCCTGACCTTTAGATAAAGTTCCTCTGCTGAGGCCCACCTTCTCATATGCTCTGTTTCCAGATTCAAAGGCATTCTTAGTTTTTGTCCTTTGGGGATTGGAAGGAACTAGATGCTTTCCTGTGTTTGGATCTCAGAGAACCTTTGAGCTAAAACCGTAGGCATCCAGCAGCCTTTCCTAGTGCCCTCACCTGTGTTCTTGGAAGTTCTTTCTTGTTATTTGTCTTTCAGCCAGTGCTGTAGGCCCTGTCTCCCTTGCTTTAGAGTCTGACAAATGTTATTCTCCAATTTGTCTTCTTCTTGCAACCCTAGCCTAGTCTCTTCTTTTCACTGTCAGCAACCCCATCTTCTTTAAAAAGACTCGAACCCTTCAAAGGAAATTGCATCTGAGCATGTAAAGATATTTTTTTCTTTTCTTAACATTTAAAATTTTTGCATGTACATGAACTTTTGAGTGCATGCATGTGCCATGGGACTTATGTAGAGGTCATAGGATAATTTCCAGACATTTGTTCTTTTTGCTGTGTGGACTCTGGAAGTTAAACTCAGGTTGTCAGTGCCTGTGGCAAGTGCCCTGTAAATGTATCTTTTATCCACCAGATGTAATTGTCTTCTTGGACAATTGTGCTAAATAAGCTCACCCTTTCTAGTTCTTTCTGAACTCTGACTGGCTAGTTCAACTCAGCTGTTCTGGCTCAAAATCCTCTAAGCTTCTCAATCCAGTTTCTCTTGGCTTCTGAGTGAATTGTTCTGCTTGACCTCAACTTTGGTAATCTGTTCTAATTTTCTGGCCCCTCCTCACTTTCTGGCATGTTCTATCTTTACCTGCAACCTGTCTCAGTAAAATTGTCCTGGTTACTGCCTCTCCTCTCTCCCCTCCCCCGCTTCCTGTACCTTTTTCTCTTAAATTGCCTCTCTTTCCTGTCTGTTCTAGTGAGACTTGGCTGTATCCTCTCTCTGACTGAGTCTGTCAAATCTTTCACTGGTTCATCACTTTGTCTGCCCCTCAATTAGATGTTACTTTCAAACATGGCTGCTTCCTTCTACAAACTAGCCTTACTTACATTGTTTGGAATTAAAGGTGTGTACTAAGCATGTTTGTATTCCAGCCAGGGGGATTAAAGGTGTGTCATTCCAGCCAGATTACACAGACCTAGAATGTCTTTGGATCCCTTGCCAGAGCAGCCATGTTGCTGAATTATAAAATTCCTCTATAGTACCCTCACCTGCTAAGCCATCTCTCCAGTCCCAGCCATTTTTCTTATCATTATTGTGTGAACAACACAGTATGGCAACTAGTTATACAACTTTTGTACTATAATGGGCAATATAGGTGACCTAAGAATGTCTTCAGGAGCAAGAGGATGTATGTAAACTCTGTGCAAATAATACACCTACAGAATCTGATGTCTCCAAACATCCAAGAGACAATGCTCAGGACTCTACACCCTGCACATTCTAAAGGAAGGCTCTGGGCACATGGAAGTGCTTTGCCCAGGGTCACAAAATGAGGGATCCAAAGGAATAGTACCAACTCCACAGTAAGCTGCCTGTCTTAAATACTTTGCCTTTATGTTTGTGTCAGTGTGGCTTTCTGGAAGAGGCATCAGCAAGTGGAAGTAGCAGTTGATTTGGGAGAAACATGATTCTATTTCATGTCCTGACATCTAACTTCTGTTATAATGGGTGGGGTTTGGAAATGCACATGTTCTTAACAAGAGAGCTAAGTACCAAATGTTCCCTTTCTTGTACACCGAGGGCCTGAGATAAATGATTAGTTGGATAAAATTATCTTTCCATGTATTTGCTTTTTCCTATTCTCTGTCTGCCACTGTCTAGAGAGGTAAAGACTGACTTAACGACAGGGCCATCCCCTTTGCTTGGCATCTAGGAAGGGTTACATATGGCAGGGATGGGCCAGACTAGCAGCTATTTTCCAGTTGTGTTTGTTTTGAAGTTTCCAGACAGAGTCAGAAGGTAATAGAGCAGAGAAAGCAACTTGTGATGTGGGACAGGAATGTTGCTATACCCTGTCATCAGCCATCATGGCCTATAAAGGAAGTGATACATCAGGGAACAGACATTCACCAATTGTTGGTGCTCAATCAAGGATCCAGAGTTTTAACTGGCTATAGAAGGAAATGCTTTGGTGTCCCTGTCTGAGGACAGCTATGTAACACTTCAATGAGAGAGTACAACAGCCCATGCTGTATAATAGTGATCCTTTTGCTAGTTATTTTTAATAATGAATGAATCAGTCAATTATACTAAGGTTTGTTGAGCACAACTGTGTGCAGGTTAGTTAACTGTGAATAGAACCAGGAATATGTTGACTTTACTGACAAGATACATCCTTGTCTTGAAATGTGATACAGCAGCCTGGAAGGTACATAGAGAAATGTAATATAATACAAGGCCTGAAATGATAAAGGTACACACAGCTTCCTACAGTAGCATGTAGGGTGAAAATCTATACTGGGGACAGCTCAGTTCTCAAAGCAGGCAGTGCGTGAGCTGAAGTTTGGGAAGGGAGACTGTACCACTCAGGCCAGCAAGCTAGGCTAGGGAGGTTTTTAAAAAGTGACTGAAGGCATCGGAGAAAACAGCCCAGAGAACTGAAAGCTACAACGAGCTCACTGTAGCTAGACATTGGTGCGCTAGGAGGAGACAGGAAGAGTAAGGCGTTCTGATAGGTCTCAAAGGGTTGAGCCTGTGTAGAGTGCCCATGAATAGTGGCAATAGGGATTCAGGGAGAGGTGGGGCATGTACAACTGGATGTGACAAGTGACAGGCATGAAGGATGAAAACCAGAACTCTTATCTAATGCTGCCCACTGAATGGCCTGTGAAAGTGTAGTCCCTTAAAATTAGGTACATCAGGAGAAAGCACGGGTTCTCGGGAGAGGAGGAGAAAGAGCTAGGGATGTAGCTCAGAGATAAGAGCCCTGAGATGTCTGAGACCCTAGATTCATCCTCTAGATGGATGCTAAATATAGATGGTTTTGCTCATGTTTTTCTTGCTAATAGAATGACTTGTAATCATTGAAGCAAACAGAGCAGGGGCAGGGAGTTGAAAGAGTCACAAAATGGCAGACAGTAACATGGGACTAAACTATAAGGTGACTGTTAGGCGCTCACTCGTGAGCACAGGAAGAACTGTTCTTCAGGAGGCTAAGTTAGTGATAGATCAGCAGATGTGGACTTGTCTTCCACTAGGCAGGGCGGGAAGACAGGGAGTATGAGGGGCTATGGGAGTGTGGGGCTGAAGAAGGTCTTTCTAAGGTAGAGTGTGCACATGTTTCCATGCAGAGAAACAGGCAGCACAGGGAAGTCACCCCTTGGGAAAGGGCAGCTTAGAGAGCGTTGGTGGGTGGACCCACTTTTTCCAGGAGCACCCACCCCCTCCCACTGCAGGTGTGAGAAAGAGACCAGCAGAGGTGCAGGAGCTGCTGTGCTCATGGCACGAGAAGCTCCATGAGGACCTGGGGTTGGGCATTGCAGAAGAGCAGAGGCGTAGCCATGAGTTGTCTCTAACTTTGCTCAGACATTAGGTGCATCAGCTGAGAATTCACATGCCTAGGTCCTTTAACATGGACTCTTGCTTCAGGCTAGGGTGGGAAATGGTTTATTTCATCTTACACATTACAGCCTACCCCTGAGGAAAACGGAGCAGAGATCTGGAGGCAGGAACCGAAGTGGAGAACACAGAGGAGTGCTGTTACCTGCTTGCTCCCAGGTTCCTGTTTAGCTACCTTTCTAATACAGACCAGGTCCACCTGCCCAAGGATGGTATTGCCCGAAGTGGGCTGGGACCTACAGACATGCCCTAAGGATAACTGGATGGAGGCAGTTTCTCCGTTGAGGCTTCACCCTCTGAAGTATATCGAATTGGCAATCAGATCTTGCAGAGGCCTGAAGTACAATTTCCTATAGCTCCAGCTCCAAGGAATTTGAACCCTCTCCTGCCCTCTGAGGGCACCATCTCTCATGTGCATGCACACATAATCACAGGAACACAGTACACGTATGTGCACATGCATACACACATGCATTCACGTGCACATGTGCACATACAGACATACAAATAAAAAAAGAGCCCGATATTTAAAAAAAACAAACAAACAGACCTATCATGTGTAACAGCTTTCAGCTGAAAGGGTTGGGGAGTCACTCTGTGGGGTGGACAGGCTTCTTCATCTGCGACGAGGAACCCAAATGAGGCTCCCTCTGAAGAGAGATGGAGTGTGAAGAGTCAGTAATCAGGTATGCTCTGGAGACAGTAGAAAAGCACAAGAGAAACGCTGGGAGTGGATGAGGTGACAAAACACGTAGGACCATAGAGAAAAAGGGACAGGTGACCTAGTGGACAGCAATGGGCGTGGGTGGGGGGCAGTGAGGTCAAGTGGCAATCCGAATCAGGTTTTCAGGCAATACAGGCTGAGACTCTGTGGGGGCTCTGTACCTTCACAAAACGCCTTGATTGTGAGACACACGGTAGAGTTCAGATATAAAGGCAGCACCTCCATTTGGATGCTGGGAAGGGTCGTGACAGTGGAGAGCAGAAATTCAGGATGCTTCCCTCTCGGGAGGATGGGTTCTGGATGTCAGAATGGGCCAAGTGATGTACTACCCGTCTAATAGTCACTGTTTTCCTCGGCGAGTCTTGCTAATTGTGAAAGGTTAGGTACTGTTTACATGAATCTGGTTTTGAGTTTTGTACCTAAAGGTTCCCCGCGTGTACGCTTAATTATAGCTAGCCCACATCCCCATCCTCATAAGCGGGGAGAATCTTGGCAGGAGTGACTGAGCAGAGGTCTCTCGGTCGTGGCTTCCCCTGCAGCCTCATTTCTGTGGTCCCTGTTTTTGCAGGGTTTTCAATTTACTGTTCATCTTGTTTGCCTTCAGCTCTTAGCATGAATCCAAGTGCTTGGTTCTTTCCCTCCGCTTTTATTGCTCTACCTGGGGCAACTGCTTAGGCCCTAAAACCACGCAGAGAAATCAACATAAGAGAATATATTTTGTTTTAACTTTTTTTTTCTTTTTCAAGTTTTCCGTCCACCAGGCCCATCGCCTATTCCACCCCAGGACCCGGTGAAGTCCAACAACGTGGTGACCGTCACAGGGATCTCCCTGTGCCTGTTCATCATCTTTGCCACGGTGCTCATCACTCTCTGGAGGAGGTTCGGCCGAGCCCCCAAATGCAGCACGCCTGCTCGCCACAACTCCATTCATTCCCCTGGCTTCCGGAAGAACTCGGATGAAGAGAACATCTGCGAGCTGAGTGAGCCTCGAGGAAGCTTCTCGGATGCGGGTGATGGACCTAGGGGAAGCCCAGGGGACACGGGCATCCCATTGACTTACAGGTGCAGTGCGTCAGCGCCTCCTGAGGATGAGGCCTCGGGCAGTGAGAGCTTCCAGTCCAACGCGCAGAAGATCATCCCACCCTTATTTAGCTACCGCCTTGCCCAGCAGCAGCTGAAGGAGATGAAGAAGAAAGGGCTGACTGAGACCACCAAAGTGTACCACGTGTCTCAGAGCCCCCTGACAGACACTGTAGTGGATGCCACGGCCAGCCCTCCCTTAGACCTGGAATGCCCGGAAGAGGCTGCAGCAAGCAAGTTCCGAATCAAATCTCCATTTCTGGACCAGCCTGGGGCAGGTACCGGGGAAAGGCCTCCCTCCAGGCTGGATGGCATTGTGCCTCCTCCTGGCTGTGCGGTCAGTCCCAGCCAGACCCTGATCCGCAAGTCGCAGATAAGGTCGACCGGTGGCAGAGATGGCTCATCGGAGAGGTGCCACTCCAGAAGTTCCCTCTTCAGGAGGACTGCTAGTTTTCATGAAACCAAGCAGTCTCGCCCTTTCCGGGAGAGGAGTTTGTCAGCCCTGACTCCCCGCCAGGTCCCCGCCTACAGTTCCAGGATGAGGACCTGGGACCAGCTGGAGGATAGGTGTCGGCCTCCCAGTCGAAGTACCCACCTGCTTCCAGAGAGAACAGAGCACTTCCAAGGGGCAGGTCGGACCAGCAGTCCTTTGGGTCCACTCTCCAAATCCTACACTGTGGGGCATCCCAGGAGGAAACCGGACCCAGGGGATCGTCAGGCCGGATTGGTGGCAGGAGCTGAGAAAATGGAGCCTCACCGAGCTCACAGGGGACCGTCCCCCAGTCACAGGAGTGCCTCAAGGAAGCAGTCTTCCCCCATTTTCCTCAAAGATAGCTACCAGAAAGTCAGTCAGCTTAGCCCTTCTCACTTCAGAAAAGATAAATGCCAGAGCTTCCCCATCCACCCCGAGTTCGCCTTCTATGACAATACCTCTTTCCGCCTCACCGAGGCTGAGCAGAGAATGCTGGACCTCCCAGGATACTTCGGCTCCAACGAAGAGGACGAAACCACAAGTACACTTAGTGTGGAGAAGTTAGTGATCTAGGCTAGGAAGCAGCAGGGTTCACCCGGGGTCCTTCACCCCGCTGGCAATATCCCCTCCTCACATACTTTCTGTTGGCTGCACTGTACAACCGTGGGAATTAATTCACCCAGATGATGTGTGTGTGTGCGCGCATGTGGTTTTGATTAATCAGGAAGAAGTGGTTTATGCTGAACTTTCCTTTCTGCTATCCCTTTTCTCTTGGCTTATTACTACTAATAAAATTTAAAGAAGGCAAATTTATGATGCATTTTGAACACGACACTGGATGTTTCCAACTTAGGACTCTGGGATCTTTTCCCAAGAGGGAGGAGCCTCCAAATGGCTGATGTGTATGCAAACCATTATGGGCAGAGCTTGCATCTTGCTTCCTTATAAAGTAGGAACCAAACACAGGAGCCTAAACATGGGGCTGCTTCTTTTGAAGTGTGTTACCAAGGTACCAAGTGGCATAAAGCCTTTCTGCCCAGTGACCTAAAGACTAAGCAGCATACACGTAAATAGCTACAAGCTCAAGGCGACCTCCGACGACCACACCCATCCTGCCTTTAGATTGATTTCCTTCTTTTAGAGTTTACCAGGATGTCGGGCAGCTGGGGAGGTTTCAGATAGGGGGAAATCACAAATGTAAACACGGGAGTTTCAAAAGTTAATATTTGTTCAACTGTCACTTGTGACTTTTTGTTTTTAAATTGAAATGTGCTTCCTTTGGAACCGTTCTCAGTGATGACTGCCTGCTCTTCAGGAACAGGACGGGTGGATTGTCCAGAGCCCTCTGGCAGCTGCTACTCATGGATAAAAGGAGAGCCAGGCTTGCTACTCTCCAGTTTCTTTATTTATCTCACCAGAAAGCTTTCTTCTTTATCCAAGTTCACAGGCCTGTGGGCCAGCCTTTGACACAGAGGGCACATGATTGCTTGTTCCAGATTTCCCAGAGATTTACCCAGCACTGTCAGTCTGAGACCAAAACAGCTTTGGGGAAGTGGGAATTCATGGGGAACACTATGAACTGAGAGCCTTCCTGTTAAGTGATGCTCACTGTCTACCCAGGCCAGTGTTCTGGGGCTGTCACTAACAGTGACCCCCGCCCCCGCCCCCACCTCCGAGGGAGAAAAGATGCTTTATCACAGTTTTTAATGCGTGAGTTGTAATTTTCAGTAAACAGATTTTCTGTATCTTACCTCCATGTCTCCGTGTTCTAGTCCCCGTATCTGCTGTAGAATGGGGGCTCAATAAAGACAGTGAGTGGCCAGCTAGTGCAATGCTTTTAAACCAGTTGTGGTTGAATTAGAATGATTTTTAATAATACTTTACAGTGTAAATCATTATAAAGGAAATGTGTTCATGAGACATTGTGAGATTTCAGTTCATACAGGGCTCACAAACATGTTTTTTTTTTTGTTTGTTTGTTTTGTTTTTTGGTGTCACCAATTCGTGTGTTCCCAACCATCCTGCAAACAATCAGTCATGCTTGGCCAGCGTTTTGCTGGCTCCGTGTTTCAGATTATCTTAGTATATGTAACTTCATGGATCTGGGTAAGCTTGACACACTTAGATGTTTATTGTCTGTGTCCCCACCAGTCGTGACTCCCTGCGAGGTGTCTGTGCTCACCTTGCTGAAAAGAAGTGTTCTTTCTAAATATAGTTTTTAATCTAAAATTTTTACATTAGCGTGTATTTTAGAACTTTACACAAGTACTATATTTACATCATTCCCACCCCTCTCTAATTACTCCCTCTCAAATTCACAACTGTGTATGTGTGACTGTGTGTGTGTGTGAGACAGAGAGAGAGAGAGAGAGACTGTATGTATGTGATGTATATGTGGGTGTGACTGTGTGTGTATGTGACTGTGTGTGTGTGACTGTGTATATATGACTCTGCGTGTGTGAGAGACTGTGTATGTGACTGTGTATATGTGACTGTGTGTGTGTGACTGCATGTGTGACTGCATGTGTGTGTGACTGTGTGTATGTGACTCTGTGGGGTGTGTGACTGTATGTATGTGACTGTCTATGTGTGTGTGACTGTGGGTATGTGACTATGTGTGTGTGACTGTGTGTATGTGACTATGTGTGTGTGACTGTGTGTGTGTGACTCTGTATGTGTGAGATTGTGTGTGTATGACTGTGTGTATGTGACTCTGTGTATGTGTGTATGAATGTGTGTATGAGACTCTGTGTGTGAGAGACTGTGTGTATGTGACTGCATGTGTGTGCAACTGTGTATATGTGACTCTGTGTGTGTGTGACTGTATGTATGTGATTCTGTGTGGGTGTGAATGCATATATGTGACTCTGTGTGTGTGTGACTGTGTATATATGACTGTGTGTGTGTGGCTGTATGTGTGTGTATGAATGTGTATATGTGACTCTGTGTGTATGATTGTGTGTATATGGCTGTATGTGTGTGTGTGACTGTATATGTGACTGTGTGTATGTGACTGTGTGTGTGAATGTGTGTCTGTGACTGTGTGTGTGTGTGACTGTGTGTATGTGAGACTGTGTGTGTGACTGTGTGTATGTGACTGTGTGTGTGAATGTGTGTATGTGACTGTGTGTGTGTGACTGTGTGTATGTGACTGTGTGTATGTGAGACTGTGTGTGTGACTGTGTGTATGTGACTGTGTGTGTGAATGTGTGTATGTGACTGTGTGTGTGTGACTGTGTGTATGTGACTGTGTGTATGTGAGACTGTGTGTATGTGACTCTGTATGTGTATGTGTTAATGTATGTATGTGACTGCATGTGTGTGTGTGACTGTGTTTGTGTGAGACTGTGTGTATGTGACTCAGTGTGTGTGTGTGAGACTACATGTATGTGACTGTGTGTATGTGACTCTGTGTGTGTGTGTGGGGGGGACTGGCCACTTGAGATTGAATTGAAACCTACCCCCTGGAGAAAAGCCCTCCCCTCCGCCCCCGAGCTGCTATCAGTTGCCTGGAGCTCTTTCTCTAGAGTTGGGACCTTGTGCAATTCCCCTGTGTCCTCTTGGCATGTTGTCTAGTGTTATTGCAGCACAGGCCTTTTTGGCCGACTGTATTGTTGAGATGTGATGGTTACGACTTCTTATTGGTTTTTGGCACTCACCTCTCCTTACCCAGGACTCTCCCATGCTAGCCCTTCCTTCCATTCAGCCATCACCCACAAGGTAGAAGATTCTCAAGCACAGGATTTTCAGCTCTTTGACTGTGATCCTTCTAGAAATCTTTGAACTGGTAATCCAACTGCAGACTCCCAACCATCTTTTTGCTCTCCCGCCACGGTTCTATATATGGTATAGCACCGACATGCAGCTGCCCCCCAAAGCTGGAAACTTGGAAGAGTCACTTTGGACTTGGTTTTGCCACGTCTGTGCGGCTAGTAACCATCAGACTGTGCTGATGAGCTCTCTGCTTTCTCTGATTCAGGTGTACAGCACATCACCCTTTTTTCTTTATTAAATGCTATTTGAGAATGTTGTACACTGAGTTTTGATCCTATTCCTATTCCCTGTTCCACCTCTTCCCAGAGACATTCTCCTTTCCCTTCCCATCCAATCTTGTGTCTTTCCCCCATCAAGGCAAATTGCCCAAATATACTTTAGTGTATGGACTTCCACTGCCATGTGATGGCCCCGTCATGGGTTCAGCATATAGAGAAAACTGACCATTCCTTCTGGGAAGCTAGAAATTGATAACAATAGCTCTTCAGCTAGGGGTGAAACCTCATATCCAACTCTCTTCTTCATGCTGGAGTTTGGTCTGGCTTTTTGTGTATACTGTCGCCACTACTTTGAGTGCACGTGTATAGCTACCACGCTGTGTCTAGAAGACAGTTTCCTTGGAGACAGCTGCTGCCTGTGAGTCTTACAGTTTTTTTTTTTTAAAGCCCTCCTTCTGCAATGATCTTTTGGAAGGAGGGCTGTGAGAGAATTTATTCACTTTAGTCCAGAACATTCCGAAGTCTTTTTCTTTTCAGTACCTTGGTAAGTTGTGGGTCTGTCTCTGTGTTGATTATTGTTTACTGCAAACAAAAGCTTCTTTCATGAGAGTTGAGAGGTGCCTTGATCTGTGGGTATAATCTTAGGGCATCAGGAATTAATTCTGTGTCCACTCTGCAGAATAATTGTAGTAGGTTCTCCTCTAGGGCCTATCTAGCCATATGTTTTTTTCACCCAGAACAATCCTTTTTATTAAATTCCTAAAATGTCTGTCTTGTACTCATCTAATCCATTCTACCCACAGAAGCCAGAGAATTCTTTATAAAATGCAAACCTGATCATTCCACTCACCCCAAGGGATGCCCTTTCTTTGACGCCCAGTGGTAGAACTCACACAAACTTCTCAACACAGGTCTTTCAGGACCAGGCATATCTTCTTGACACAGCAACTCTGTACACCTCATGGACTGTTAACAACACCCTTCTTCATTCTGTAGGCTACACACATGGTGTTCTATGCACAAAGGGCCCTTCTGTGCTCTGTTCATCTAGTGAGCGGTCAAGTCTGCTCTGCTATCACCCAACAGAGACAATTGCTTTGCCCCCCCCCCCATCTTTTTTTTTTTCTGAGAGACTGAGCACAAAGAGGGAATAAAGGAAGCCTCATTGTTTTTAATTCCCACAGAACAGAATTCTCACTCAGTCTGACTGAGCTATACAGCACCACCTCACATTTAACAGGAGGGTTGCTTTTGTTTTCAACTGGTGATCAAATCCACTTGCAAGAGCAATACAACAGCCTCAGTGCAGAGGGGGAACGTGGTCTTCATGTGCTTGAGGTCCTGGGTTCGTTTCATACAGTCACTACCACCAAAACAAACAAACAAACAAAACAAAACAAAAAGCCCATAGACAAGAGCAAGATTAGGATATTAGAAGCAGATGAGCTGTGATTTTAGTTATAAATAACAAGGAAAAATGTTTCACTTCTGGCAATCGTTAGGAGCAAGTCTGTCCAGAGGATTAAGAGAAGACTGAAAGGCTGGGGATTTGGCTGTGTTAGAACATTCGCCTAGCATGTGGAAGGACCCGGATTCAATCCTTAACATAACAAGAAAGGAAACTGATGCCTGGACTTGCTAAATTTAAATCCTTTTAATAGGATGAAGGGCTGGAGAGATGGCCCAGCAGTTAAGCGTGCTTGCTGTGCTTGCATAACACTGCAGTTCAGTTCACAGCACCCACATGGCCAGCTCACGACCATCTAACTTCCAATCTAACTTCCAGTTTCATGGTTCTAGATGCCCTTTTCTTACTTCTGAAAGTACCGCGCATGCACAGAGTGCACATACATGCAGGCAGGCAAACATTCGTTCATATAAATTAATAACTAAAACCTTAAACGGATGAAAAGTGGGAAGCCATGCCTTAGCTGCCTTTGTGATTCTTCATTATGATCAGAGTAGGTGCCCTATAAATACCTGTTGGATGAATGTGGAATGACTCCAATTGACGCCATCGAATGCGGCTTTAATGAGTTCCTGGGAGGAGGTAATCTTGAAGTTGCTACAGTGGCCAGCTGCCAGGTATGTGTGGTGCCAGCAGAGCTGCTGGATGGTTCCTGGGTGGAAATGGAAGTCTTGAATAAATGTCTAAGAATTTAGTAAGAAAGGCTTAACAAAGGCTTGCATAAAACAGCAAATAAAACGGAGTGACTACCATTTAAGGTCAACTTCACTTAGCACAGTTAGGAAAAACTCAGGAGAAAAAAAAAAAAAAGCTAACTATGGCCTGAGAACAGACTCCAACCTACACGCTCGTTCTCAACAACAACAACAAAAATGCTGATTGGAATCCTCTTTACGATGGCTACGCAAGCCAAGTTTCCAGAGTTCACATAAGACTCTATTCTCCTACTCCTCTCATTAACACAACTCTCCATTCTCTTGAAGCTTAAAGGCAGCAAAACCTAGGAGACACTTTTAGACGCCAACGTGGCCTAGAGGTAGCATTTAGTCTTGAAAACTGGCTTGACCGGGATTACTAAAGTCATGGATATCATTTGTGTGTGTGTATGTGTTTGTAAGTGTGTATGTATGTGTGTGTGTGGCTGTGTATGTTTGTAAGTATGTGTGTGTGTGGTTGTATATTTGTAAGTGTATGTGTATCGGTGTGTGTGTGATTATGTTTGTAAGTGTGTGTGTGGCTGTGTATGTTTGTAAGTATGTGTGTGTGTGTGTCTATGTGTTTGTAAGTGTGTGTGTGTGTGGTTGTATGTTTGTAAGTGTGTGTGTGTGTGTGTGTGTGTATGGCTGCGTATCTGTCAGTATGTGTGTGTGTGTGTCTATGTATGCTTGTAAGTATGTGTGTGTGTGTGTCTATGTGTTTGTAAGTGTGTGTGTGTGTGGTTGTATGTTTGTAAGTGTGTGTGTGTGTGTGTGTGTGTGTATGGCTGTGTATCTGTCAGTATGTGTGTGTGTGTGTCTATGTATGCTTGTGCGTGTGTGTGTGTGTGTGTAGCTGTGGGTGTGTATGACTGTATGTTTGTAAGTGTGTGTGTGTGTGTGTATCTTTGTCAGTATATGTCTGTGTGTGTCTGTTTGTGTACCTGTGTATGTGTGTGGGCTGTGAATGTTTGTGTGAGTGGGTAGTGTAGCTGTACATGTGTGTGGCTATGTATGTATGTGTGTAGCTGTGTATGTTTGTAAGTGTCTGTGCATATGTGTGCATGCATGAGTATGTGTGTATCTTTGTAAGTGTATGTGTGTGTGTTTCTGTGACTGTGTATGTTTATGTGTCTGAGTGTGTCTGTGTATATTTGTGTGTGTGTGTGTTTTCCTCTCTCACTCTGCACCTTATTTTCAAGACAGGGTTTCTCACTTCTCTGGGATTGCTAAGTAGGCTAGACTGGCTGACCAGCAAGTCCCAGGAGCCATTTTGTCTCCGCCACTCTAGCAGTGGGATTATACATTCTTCTGTCTGATCCTGAGTTTTATGTAGGTTCCTGGGAATGAACTCAGGTCCTTGTGACGGTGTAGCAAGTACTTTACTGAGCTTTTTCTCCTGCCCAGGATATTTCAAATTCATCATAAGTTAAGAATGGTGTCTATGTGTGTGTGTGTGTGTGTGTCTTTATATGCCTGAGTCTGTCTCCACCTACCTGTCTCTGTCTCTTCCTCCCTCTCCTCTTCCTCCCTCCATTCCCTGCCCTCGCCCCCCCACGTGCGCGCGCGTGCGTGTGTGTGTGTGTGTGTGTGTGTGTGCGTGTGTGTGCGCGTGCGTGCATGCGTGCGTGCATGTGTTAAGACAGAGAACTAAGAATGACCTTGTCTTTCTGATTTGCCCGCCTCTGTCCTGAATGCTTCAGTTTCAGGCATGTGCCACCACACCGTGTTTATGTGGTGCTGGCCATTGAACACAGGGCTTTGTGCATCCAAGCCTAGCACTCTGCCAGTTGATCTGCATCACCAGCCCTCATCGTAAGGGTTTTGTTTATTGCTACAGTCTGTGAAAGATTAAAAAAAGGAGAGCTTGCAAATCAAAACAACCCTGAGATTCCACCTCACACCAGTCAGAATGGCTAAAATCAAAAATTCAGGTGACAGCAGTTGCTGGCGAGGATGTGGAGAAAGAGGAACACTCCTCCATTGTTGGTGGGATTGCAAGCTTGTACAACCACTCTGGAAATCAGTCTGGCGGTTCCTCAGAAAATTGGACATAGTACTACCGGAGGATCCAGCAATACCTCTCCTGGGCATATATCCAGAAGATGTCCCAACCGGTAAAAAGGACACATGTTCCACTATGTTCATAGCAGCCCTATTTATAATAGCCAGAAGCTGGAAAGAACCCAGATGTCCCTCAACAGAGGAATGGATACAGAAATTATGGTACATTTACACAATGGAGTACTACTCAGCTATTAAAAAGAATGAATTTATGAAATTCCTAGCCAAATGGATGGACCTGGAGGGCATCATCTTGAGTGAAGTAACACAATCACAAAAGAACTCACACAATATGTATTCACTGATAAGTGGATATTAGCCCAAAACTTAGGATACCCAAGATTTAAGATACAATTTGCTAAACGCATGAAACTCAAGAAGAATGAAGACCAAAGTGTGGACACTGTGCACCTTCTCAGAATTGGGAACAAAACACCCAGGGAAGGAGTTACAGAGACAAAGTTCGTAGCGGTGATGAAAGGATGGACCATTTAGAGACTGCCGTATCCAGGGATCCATCCCATAATCAACTTCTAAACGCTGACACCATTGCATACACTAGCAAGATTTTGCTGAAAGGACCCAAATATAGCTGTCTCTTGTGAGACGATGCTGGGGCCTAGCAAACACAGGAGTGGATGTTCACAGTCAGCTATTGGATGTATCACAGGGCTCCCAATGGAGAAGCTAGAGTAAGTACCCAAGGAGCTAAAGGGATCTGCAACCCTATTGTTGGAACAACATGATGTACTAACTAGAACCCCGGAGCTCTTGTCTCTAGCTGCATATGTATCGAAAGATGGCCTAGTCAGCCATCAATGGAAAGAGAGGCCCATTGGACTTGCAAACTTTATATGCCCCAATATAGGGGAATGCCAGGGCCAAAAGAATGGGAATGGGTGGATAGGGAAGTGGGGGGGCGCTATGGGGGACTTTTGGGATAGCATTGGAAACGTAATTGAGGAAAATATGTAATAAAAATATTAAAAAAAAAACAAAAAACTTGAAGACACAAACTGTGATGTGTAACTAATACATTAATAAAATTTTACAAAGCAAAAAAAAAAAAAAAAAGGAGAGCTCATTATGAAGTATTTTCCTTCATATAACTGTATATTTGCCTCCAACAACTAGGAAGCACTTATAATGTGGATTTTCCGGACCAGTCTCATAGTACGTGGGTGTATGTCACCTGTGGCATTTGGAGAACTGTGGGAAATTCAGAGTAAGGAATTCTCAAGAGTACCCAGCAACCACTATGCAAGAGTGAGGTCATGCGTCTCCCCCTCTCTGACATCGGTTCATGATGCAATCCATGACTTCCTAGTGTACTTGGCTCTGAAGCGAGGGATAATAATTTCATAATCTTAAGCAATCCTGATCTGCTGTAAGATTGCACTAAATTAAAGTAATTAGCACTTATTGACTAGCTGCTATGTGTCGACATTATCTCAAGCTCTTCTGTGTATCAAGTGAACTGAACTCTCAGATCAACTCTGTAAGACATAGTGCTCACTTTGTAGATGAAGAAAGAGAAGTTGGATTGCTTGTTTGTCTAATGGCACAGGCAGGCAGGGCAAAGTCAGGATTCGAACCCGGTCATTTTAGCTCCAAAGGCCAAATATTATGCATAAATCACCTTGTAGCTACTTTACTTTAGTTCAGTGAGGAAATGGTAAATTAGATATTAGCATGCATCCAAGATGTAAGGAAGTAGTACTGGCTTTAAAAAAAAAAGTTAATGATTGAATCGTTACTGGTATTTTTGACAACTGATATTTTGTTACCATCCCATCCCATTGTTACACATGTACAATTTTGGAGAGGAAAATCTGGAAGCATAAAGTATTCTGAAAGCCGATTAGGTGGAGATGGGCTTTGTGCGTTAGACAAACAAGGACCTGGCCATGGAAAATACACCTCTCAGCACGAGAGCCACAGCTCTTCCGGGAAGCCACAGTGTGTCTCTACTCTACCCGCTGACTCTGTTTCCGTTTCTCAGGGACGATTTTCCAAGTAAAACATTTAGTTCAGTCAGATCAGAATAATGTCTCATATAGATTACATTGTATCTATTTTGAGCCATTCATTATTGAATGACTTACAGGAAGGTGATATCTGAAAAACGCATGTGGTTTTATACCTGCAGGTACATAGGCATGTGTGTACATGCGGAAACTAGAGGCTGATATTAGATGTCTTCCTCAATTGCTCTCTGTTATAGGTTTTAAAGATTTTGTTTATGTACTTTGTAATTGTTCTTGCTTATTACTATTTTTTTTGCCAAGGCTTCGTGTGTGTGTGTGTGTGTTTAGAATATAACCACATTTCTCCCTATCTTTTCCTCCCTTCCATCCCACTCATATATCCCTCCCCACTCTCCTTCAAATTCACAGCCTCTTTTTTTCCACCAATTTTTATTGCATGCATGTGTGTGTGTGTATTCCTAAATAAAACTTGTTTACTCCATATAATGCTACCCATATTTATATAACAAGATTGAGAAACCACTAGCCAAATTAATCAGAATAAAAAAGAGGATCTAAACTAATAAACTGAGACATGAAAAGGGAGATGAAGTGGAAAATTCTGGTTTCTTTGCAAAGTCAGTTATGTCATGTGATGCTTTGCTGGGGAAGATGGGTGAGAGGATATTTTGCTGAAGCAGACATGTGAGAGGACACATGGTGTTTAGAAAGAATATAAACATGGCCCCACAGACAGTGGAAGGAGGCTCTGGCATTGGTTTTCCTTGCATCACATTGCTGATCTTCACTTGTCCCGGCTTCGCAGAGAATAGCTCACCAAAAATTTTCTCGTGATATTCTGGTGGCTTCTTGCTGCTTCCTCAGACTTGGGCTGGTTGCACAGAGCTTCTTGGTTTCTTCGGGATTGAACTGCCGGTGGTAATTGCCGGACTGGACTGCCTCTACCGATTTGCATTGGTGTTTGCTAGAGGTCTGAATTGCTGACAATGAAGATCGGAATAGCTCTAAAGAATTATTTCTAAACAGGTCCACAACCTCTATCTCCTATTAATCTTTCTTTTCCACTACCTCTGGTGGGTGGGGGGCTAGAAGGGAAGTTGAAGAATTTAAGAATCCTTATTAAAGTAGGTTTTGAAAAAAAAATCTAAGCCTACAGAAGACATCAAAACAGACACTTAGGAAATTTAGAGCATCATAGGACCATACTTTAAAAATCACTATTCCATCAAACTGGAAGGTATCAAAAAATGGATGAACTCTAGAAATATTTGGCACACTAAAGTTAAACCAAGATGAAATAAATAATTTAAACAGAACCATAATATATAATGAGATAGAAGTAGTAATTAAATTTTTACTAACCTAAAAGTGCCTACTAGGTCTATATGGATTCAGCTCAGAAGTCTACCAGACCTTCTTAAAAGATCTAATACTATCCCAAGGTATTTCATAAACTAGGCAGGGAACAGTTCCAAATTCGTTTTATGAAGCCAATATTACATTGATGACAAAACTGTAAAAAGAGTCAACAAAAGGAAAGTTATAGCTAATCTCTCTGATGACCATATAAGCAAATATCCCCAGTCAAATGCTTAATGAGAAAAGAGAGCATAAATTATAAAAGAGAAAAAAAGGTGGGGTACATGAGAGGGTTTGGAGGAAAAAGGGAAGGAAGAAATTACATAACTATACCAAAGTCTCAAAAATAAAAGAAATGATTAAAACCTACTTATAATGACCAAATTTATAAAAACATCAAAAAGATCATCTAGCATTATTAAGTCATCTGCCTTTCAGAGATGCAAGGATGACTCAATTTACAGAAATGAATAAATGTAATCTACTACATAAGTGGACTTTCGGGCAGAGACCCCAGGATTGTCTCATTAGATGAAGAAAAGACCTTTGACAAAAATCCAATATCACTTCATGTTAAAAGTCCTGGAAAACCTAGGGATACAGGGGATGTATCTGCACATAAGGCAGACAACCTCACAGCCAATATCTAACTAAATGGAGAGAAACTCAAAGAATTTAGCTTAAAATCAAAAGAAGGAGGAAGGAAGAAGGAGAAGGGGCAGGGGCAGAGGAGGAGGAGGAAGAGGAAGAAGAAGAGGGGGAGGGGCGAGGGGGAAGAGGGAGAGGGGGAGGGGGAGGGGGAGGGGGAGGGGGAGGGGGAGGGGGAGGGGGAGGGGGAGGGGGAGGGGGAGGGAGAGGGAGAGGGAGAGGGAGAGGGAGAGGGAGAGGGAGAGGGAGAGGGAGAGGGAGAGGGAGAGGGAGAGGGAGAGGGAGAGGGAGAGGGAGAGGGAGAGGGAGAGGGAGAGGGAGAGGGAGAGGGAGAAGACACAAAGCTATCTGCTCTCTCCAAGACAAGGAGAAGCACTCTGATGGTCATGGTGTTTGCAGGGACCCTCCACATTATAGAATCCAACAGAAAACTCCTACAGCCGATAACCACATTCAGCAAAATAGCTAGACACAAAACTGACGTATAAAAATCAGTTCTCTTCCTAGAACAACAAACATACTGAGAAAGAAGTCAGAGAAACAACCCTGAATTCACATGAGCCTCAAAAAAACCCTCTCGGGGTACAGAAAAGCTACTACTGATGTTTATGCATTTCTCTGATCCACAGAGGCACATTTGAAGGTAACTGAAGAAGCTGATTCCTGTGCCCATTCATCTAACAAGGAGCTTGATGAAACGGATGCACTCAGACACCACTCACCGATAAGTCACTTCTCTAGAGTGACTCCTTGGTACCTGAAATCAAACAAGCAATCTCATTTCTTATCCTTCTTGTCAAGGTTACTTTATTATCTTAACCTCATTTCTTCTAGATTTCCTGGAAATGCACTTCATTGACTCACGGAAAATATCAAGCCACGCCCTTAGTGGTGGTTGGAATGAGAACGGCCCCGGAGACTCACAGATGTGAATGCTTGGTCACTAGGGCGTGGCAGCATTTGAAATGATTAGGAGGTCTGGCCTTGGAGGGCGTGGCAGCATTGGAAATGATTAGGAGGTCTGGCCTTGGAGGAAGTGTGGTGGGGTTGGGAGTGGGTTTTGAGGTTTTCAAATGCCCAACCTGGGTCCAGTAGCTCTCTCTTCCTTCTGTCTATCAATCCATATATAAAATTCTCAGCTTCTCCTCCAGCACCATGTCTACCTGTGTGCTGCCATGCTCCCTGCCATGATGATAATGGACTAAACCTCTGAAACTAAACAACTGGAAATTAAATGCTTTCTTTTATAAGAACCGCTTTGGTTGTGGCAGTAATGGAACACTGGCTAAAAGACTCTCCCCCCAAAAAAAGATAAATCGAGATTTCAAAAATAGTTCTTCCTAGGTTACTCAACCGCGTTTAAATGGTTCTTTACACGGAAGTTAATTTCTTAAGAGTTGATGACAGGAGCTCAGAGACCAAGATATCTTATATCTGCCCTCATCTCTGCACCTCAGCTAACATGCTAGTTTCTCCAGAGTCTGCTGCAGGAGCATTATCTGCTTCTACTTTACAGGTCTGTCCGTCCCTAAGCCATTTTATTCTATTTCCAAAGACCACTCATTGGGTGCAGTTAAGATGAAACCAGGTATGCTGAACGTGTCCTAATAGGACTCCAGACACCCTTATGCCTTCAGATAACATACTCTATCTCACTGCCTTTTTTTGGTAAGATTTATTTATTTATTTTATGTATATGAGTACACTGTAGCTGTACAGATGGTTGTGAGCCTTCATGTGGTAGCTGGGAATTGACCTCTGCTCACTCTGGCCCAAAGATTTATTTATTTATTATTATAATATGTATGTACACTGTAGCTGTCTTCAGATACCAGAAAGGGTGTCAGATCTCATTATGGATGGTTGTGAGCCACCATGTGGTTGCTGGGGTTTGAACTTAGGATCTTTGGAAGAGCAGCTAGTGTGCTCTTAACCGCTGAGCAATCTCTCCAGCCCTCACACCACCTTCTTTGGGTCCTTAATGCATCATATCTTTTCCTCCTTCTTCTACCCATCATGCTCTTTGCTCCACGTTTTGATTTTTTTTAAAAATACGATTACTTTTCACTTTCTTTGATTATGGGCAGATTCTAAAAATTAAAACTCAATAAATATAATTAAAGAAATGGCTTTCTGTGAGAGCAAACTGGTAATGGATTGAATCTATTTTAAAAATTCCACACTTACATATTTAGCCAAGAGAAGTCAAGTACAGGTCCACAAAATGATTTGTTCTCTAATATCCCCAAAAGCTTTTATTAGTAATAAACTGTGGTGATTAATCTTCCTTGTCAACTACACTGTATTTATAATTTATGCTGATTATACATGGCTCTATCTGTGTCTATAAAGGTATTCCCAGGTTTCATTGAGCAGCAAAGACCCAGCCTGAATATGGGCAGCCCTCTCCCCACAAGCTGGGGTCTCAGACTGAATAAAAAGGAGAAATGAAGCTGAATGCCAGCAGTGATCTCCTTTGCTTCCTGGATGTGGCTGCAATGTGCCCAGTCTGTCATCACCAAGAGGGACTATATTCTCAAACAATGAACCACAAATATTTTCTTCCTTAAGTTGCTTTGTCAGGCTTTATGCTATAGTACAAGGAAAGGGACTGATGGTAACAGTTCCCAATCTGCAAACAACCCAAACGCCAGCAGAAGAAGGTACCAACACATTGGGTTACATTTTTATATCACAGGGCTCCATTAATGAACAGTCCAAGGGCAAGTAAACACTCATAAAGATAGAACTCAGGAGTACTGCTTCCTGCTGTGTAGGGGGCAGGTGAGCATGGGCTTGAAAGGCATAAGTGAGCATCCATGGGTAATGGAAATGTTCTGTATCTTGCTTTGAATAGTGAGTTGGCAAATACATTTTCAAAACCTATTAAATTGTATTGGAGGCCTATGTGTTATATCTATCCTCTATCTATCTATCTATCTATGAATGAAGTACATCTCAAAAAGTAACATAATGTTGTGTTTTTGCAACCTGGTTACTCAAAAGAGACTCTCAAGAGAACCATGTCTGTTGAGTCATATTTTCTTTCTCACTTCCTTTGCTTCTTTTGGATCGTACTTAAAGCTTACATACGTCAGTGTGAGTGGTTGTCACAGACACTGCACTCTAGGTCTAAAGACTTTTATTTTGATATGTAGCTTATGGCTCCCCATATCATCCCAAAGCTACATCAGATTAGAAGATGGTAAGACATACACAGACAGGCATGTAAGCGAACTGTGTAGGTACATGTTGTGACACTAGGAAGACAAAGGGACTCTGACCTAAGAATTCTAAAGAGCGTGAGCCTGGGAAAACAGATAAAATCAGGCTGTTGTATATTTGGGCTTCGTGTCTTAAAGTTTAGCCTGTTTTAAATGCAAGGCACAATGACTATTCCATAAAGAAGTGTCTTAATGATGTAATGGTTTTTAAACAATGACATTAAAATAAATACTTGAGTTTTTATATGTAATATTTATGCTGTTTTGTTATTATTTAGTTCCAAGATATTGCTGTAGATTGCAAACTACAGAGAAATAGCATTTTAAGTACATGGTCAACCTTTCATGGAACAAAATGAGGACTACCATTGAACTAAATGGTGTGGCCTTGTGTTATGGGTAATCTCTTTCAAATCTGTAATCTCAGATTATTGTTTGTTAAATTAAAAAGAAAAGAATTGCTCCAAAAAAAAAAAAGAACAATTTAAACAATGTTTTTGTTTTGGTACTCAAAGGGATAAAATTTTAGATATTTAAATTAATCCAGATAGGTATTAAAGCCAGTCTATGATATAGTGTGTAAGATCGTGGTTAAAAGAATCACCTAAGAGTAAACAGTTACTATTAAACAACTAAGTGCAACTCCAAGCAGCTGAAAGGGTCATGTAATCCCAACAAGTACTGACTGAACATGGTTACTACGGGTACTGACTGAGCACCATCACTTCGGGCACTGACTGAGCACTGTCACTATGGGTATTGACTAAGCGTCGTCACTGTAGGTACTGACTAAGCACTATCACTGCTGGTATATAGTCTTCCTGTAGTAATGATACTGAGGAATGTGGAAAGCAAATTCTCCAAGGCTTCTGGCTCTGAACACACTCCAGATTGAAGCCATTAAAATGATCTTGCTAGTTCCTCTGGAAGCCCACCATTCTAAATGTCACCCCAGAGAGTTTTCTAGATGATTCCTAGTCTACAGCGTCTTAATTGTAGAAACTCTGCAGTAAGCTTTGAAAACACCAAACAAGCCAAGCCAAACCCAAACATTACAAAGGCTACCAACTGAATTCACTTAGTTCCTGTGTTGACAGGAGACTCTTCAGGAGTTAAATGCCAGGAGTTAAATGAGAGGAAGAGGGTGACCTTCCAAAGAGAATCTTGTCTGACGGATGTAGGGAGTCGTGAAAAGGAAGGCGTCCTCCTGTGAGGCCCTGTCCTTCGGTTCAGAATCTTGCTTGAATTGGATGCAGGGATAAGGGAACCCCTGAGAAATAGACAGCGGTAGACAAAAACTGTTAGGGGAAGAAGAAAGCCTGGAATGTCAGACCTTGTCAGGAGAGACGAGTATTAGGTGTGGGCGGGCGTCTAGGGAAATGATCGCTGCCAAGCAGATTTGGTTCTGTGACTGCCAGCATTCCTGGGATTGTCTCCCTACTTGCTAGGACTAGAGAGCCAGTACGTGTCAACAATACTACAAGTACGAGCAGATTTTTTTTCTTAATTACAGAAAAAGTTTAAATTACAGAGTTACGTTTAAATAGCAAACAACAAATTTATTTGTATAATTCTAAAGATACTTGGATAACCTATTATTGGGAAAGAATAACTCATTCATTCTGAAAGACTATTGACCTACAAGCCTCAGGTGGGCTGAGAGGCCTGGGAGAGGAAGGCTGACTTGAGGACACTTGTGGATGCTTCTGAGGAGGAGATTGTAGTGCCAAGCCGCTGGTGTCTACACTTCCAGACTGCTGAGGACTGGCCTGCAGATGGACTCTTCCATCCCCAAAGTTCTCCCCTTTCCATCCTATAAAACCCGGTGGGCCCACATCACGTGCTCAGCCTCACTTCCGGGAGAAAGTCCTTCCCTCCTCCCTTCCGTCCTTGCTTCCTCCCTCCCTCCCTCCCTCCCTTCCTTCCTTCCTTCCTTCCTTCCTTTCTCCCTCCCTCCCTCCCTCCCTCCCTCCCTCCCTTCCTTCCTTCCTTCCTTCCTTCCTTCCTCTGCTGTGCTGATTAAGGATCAATCCTGCTTCTGGAGATGCCTGCTTTCCTTTGTCCACTCCGTTGATCCCTATCTAACAAATCCCCTATCTAACAAATCCCGCTACTCATTAACGGGTAACATTGTATTTTTATGTTCTCTAACAATTTGTATTTTATGTTTCTCAAAAGCAAAAAGCCTCTCTTCTGGAAATAACTTTCGACCCCGTTAAGTTTCCTTTTGTCCTGAAAGCTTTTGAAGAGGCCCCTGGCTCCTCACCAGCTGGGACCGGTTCTTCGGGCCTCTGCCATTTGGTAAGTAGTGGAGAGGAATCGCCTCAAACATAATTTCATGATTTTTTTGCCAAGCTTCCCCCCTTTAGCAACTGCTCATCTGTGTTTGTTTGCTTTGTTGGGATAAAGCAGGAGAATCTCCGAGCAGGAAGGTCATCCATTCTGGCCTTCCCAAGCGGACTGGAAGAAGCATCCTTCCCAGTTTTCTTTAGGGAGGAAACAGGCCCCTGAAAGTTTCAAATTACTAGCGCTTAAACTTAAACCAATGCCTTAAGCTTAAACATTTAACTTAAAAGTTAAATTAATTAAAATTTAGTACTATTATATTCTAGTAAATTTGTAAACACCAGCAGAACATTTGTGTATACCCTGGCTCCTGGCAGCACCAACCAACCTTTCAGCCGCAGCAGATTCGTCAATGTTAACACAGTATTCTTAAACTATAAACCTTATTTAACGGTATGTGTTCCCCCATGTTGTTGGCTATCTTGACTTGTTTCCGAATTTCCTAGGATTATAAACCCTGTCTTCTCTAGTCTGACAGGGGTATTAGAATTGTGTGGGCTTTCTCTCCCATTTTTATTTTTTGGACACAGGCTCTAGTGTATTGGAGACTGATCTTGAATTCAGTCTGTAGTCAAAGGTGACCTTGAACGTCTGATCCTCCTGCCTTCACCTCCAGAGTACGGAGAGTACAGCTGTGTGCTATTGTACCTTTTGATGCAGAGCTGGGGATGGAGCCCTGGGCTCAGTGCATGCTGCATGAGTAGTCTTCCAAGCTTCATTCCACCCCCAAACTTTCTCCTTTAGGACGTTGACCCTTTAAATTGACTTGATTCTTTAGTTTGTGCATTTGAACTACCCACAGGCTTTTAAAAATCAGGCCTTCTGTGGAACAAGAGAATCTACATAGCCAAATACATTCACCTGGTGTTAATTTTGTTGCTCCAGATCTCACGCTAAGTAGTTAGAGCACTGGTTCTCAGCCTTCCCAATGATGTGACCTTTTAATTCAGTTCCTCATGCTGTAGTGACCCCACAACTATAAAATTAGTTGCTACATCATAGCTGTAATTTTGCCGCTGTTATGAATCATAATTACATATCTGATACGCAGGATATCTGATATGCAGGATATCTGATATGTGACTTCTGTGAAAGGGTTGTTCAACCCCCCAAAAGAGGTCTCAAGCCTCAGGTTAAGAACCACTGAGTTAGAGCTAAGAATTTACCTATAAAGTAACATATCAATAAAAGAATATAATGGGCTGGAGAGATGGCTCAACACATAAAAGCACCGGTTAAGCTGTTCTTCCAGAGGACCTGGGTCTGATTCCCAGCACCTATGTGGTAGCTCACAATTGCCTGTATCTCCAGTACTAGGAATCCAACACCATCTCTGGCCTCCACTGGCAACAGGTACACAAGTAGTACATAGACATGAATACAGGCAAAGCATCCATAGATATAAGATAAAGTGAGAAAAAACATATTTAAAAAACATATGGTAGGCAGAAATTTTGAACTATGTATGTATTCCTTAATGCCTTGTCTTAAATAGTAGTTGTATACAATAGGGATCATTTTAGAAGACCAGAATGCCTAAATACTGTTATCTAACTTTGATGAAGATGTGCTCATCAGATCTCAGCAATAATTAAATATGCACTATCACGGAATGTATTTCAGTGCCTTCAGAACTTAAAGTCAGTGTTACAGAAAAATTTAAATGTAAGTTTTTGACATTAGTTATTTTCTTGTAAGTTTAATGAAACATAATTACATCATTATTTATCCTCATCTCCTTCCTCATACCCCTCCCACATCTGTCCTTCTCCAGTTCACAGCCTCCTCTTTTTAAACTGCCACTGTTACACATACATACAAAAGAATATATAAAAAAAATTGTCTGCTCAGTCCATTCTGTGCTGACTGCAAATATGTTTTTATGAGTAACCAATTGACATTGGATAAACAACCAAGGGACTTATTCTTGGAGAAGACTGATTCTCCCCCTCTTGGCAGAAGTTAATTGCTTGTAGCTCTTCATCTAGGCATGGGGGTTGGGGCATGAACTTTTCCCCCACCTCTGTTGAGATGTCAAAAAACAACCAAAATAACAGCAATCCACAGACATACCTTTTAATAACTCTGGCATGGGAAGTCTCTGGACTCTCACATTGGAAGCATTGTCCTAGAAAGGCAAAAAAAAAAAAAAAAGAACTTTTTTATGTTGACTCTTTGGGTTTTGATTTGATATTTATATTGCCTTTGTTTTTGAGATCTAGTGTATGTATTTGAGAAACAAGCTGATTTCCTTGGACTTTATGTTATCCCATTGTCGATTTTCAACACTGGTGCAATGTTAACTATAAATTGTTTTCCTCCTTAAAAAGAAGAATTTAGAAAAGCAAAGACAAACCAACCCCAAATCAGAGCAGAGATAAATTAAAATAAAAGAAAACAACATAAACAATCAATGATTCCTAAGAGCTGGCTCTTTGAGAATATAAACAAGATCAACAGACCCTTGACTCGAAAACCAAAAGAAAGAAGACTCAAATTATCAGTACCAGAGATTAACAACACACACACATATACAAACGAAAAGAATATTTTAAAAGCCTATTAGTCTTTAAGTTAGAAAACCTAAAAGAAATGGATGACTCTCTAGGTCAATTCAAATTACCAACCTCAAAGAGTGTTCAACATCATTAGCAATTAGGGAAATGCAAATTCTAACTACTTTGACATAATAGCTGTGATCAAGAGGACAGCTGACAGCAGATTCTAGAGGATGCAGGGAAGGGAGAGCTTCTTTCACGGTCAGTGGGATTGCACACTGGTGCAGCCACCATGGAAGTGACTGCAGAGAATTCTTAAAATGATGAAAGGGTATCAACCACGTGACCTGGCTATGCCACTGCTTGGCCCAAGACTCCATCCCACTCCAGAGATCCTTACACAGCCATGCTAAGGTGATGCTCTATGCACAATAGCTAGGAAACGGGAACAAGTTAAATATCCCTTGACTGGGGAGTTGATGATGAGACTGTGCTTGCTACATAGACACCACAGACTTCTAGTCATCTGTAAAGAAGAGTGAAATTTGCAGGCAGATTGATGGAGCTAGAAAATATTTCACTGAGTGAGGTGACCCAGACTCAGAAAGACAGACTCCTCATATTCTCTGTTATTTGTGGGTCCAAGTTTGGAAGCTTTAGATGGGACAGGGAGCAATTAGCAGTGACTTGGAAGGTAAAAAGAAACCACGGTGTTTAGAAGAGGCTCTGAAGAGCAGGAGAGTGCAACACGGGTGCTCTGAAGGGGGAAACGGGGAAATGGAAAGATGGAATTCATCTGGGGAGGGGAGCGTGGGGAAAAGAGCAAGAGAAAGCCATAGGGAAACATTATTTTATGTGTACTTAAAACAACACATAGAATGTATATGTGTATACACATGTAAATAACTTAAATGAAATCGTGGGATTGAGAGTGATAATGCCCCCCTTAAATGCCATAGACTACCTAACAAGCCCCAGTGCCAGGCATAGGAAGCCTCCTATTGACTTGTTCGTGGAGCTCAAGATTTCTAGAACAACATAGGCTGTTGCCCTTGATGGCCTTCTAGAACCTGAAGGTAAGACCCCATGAATGAAGACATCATGCACTCCAGTCATAGAAATTTGGAGGAGTCACGCTGGAACCTGATGTGTGTCTTTGTTACTTTTCCTTTGCCATGACCGGTGCAACTTAAAAAAGAAAGCTTTTAACGTGGGAATTACAGTTTCAGAGGTTTTGAGTCCTTAAAGAGAGAGCAGTGGTGTGGTGGTAGGAACAGCTGAGATCTTACGTGTTCATCTACAATCACACGTCAGAGAGAGAACACTGGAAAGGATGTGAGTCTTTTGAAGACTCTAAGCCCACCCCCAGTGATACACCTCCTCCAACAAGTCCACACCTCTTAATCCTTCTCAAACAATTCCACCATAGTGACCAAGTATTTAAATCTATGAGTCTATGGGATCCATTCTCAGTCACATTACCACAAACAAAAACATCCTCTCTCCTAGATTCAAAAATAAAAACAGAAGCCCTACAACTCCTGTTCAGAGATGCCATGCTGAGTTCTTTGATCTCATGACATTCTTAAACCTTTGCCTGTACTCTTTAAGAACAGCACCTCAAGTGCTGTCATGCTTGGTCTCTTTTTGTGAGTGCTCCATAGCCTCAGTGATAATGTCAGGCCTTGGGACCTCCCCTTGAGCTGGATCCCTCTTTGGACCTGTTGCTGGACCTTCTTTTCCCCAGGCTCCTCTCCATTTCTATCCCTGCAGTTCTTTCAGACAGGAACAATTATGGTTCAGAGTTTTGACTGTGGGATGGCAACCCCCTCCCTCATTTGATGCCCTGTCTTCATGCTGGAGGTGGACTCTATAAGGTCTCTCTCCCTACTGACAGGCATTTTATCTAAGGTCTCTCCCTTTGAGTCTTGAGAGTTTCTCACCGCCCAGGACTCTGGTACATTCTGGTGTCCCCCCCCCCCGAAACCTCCTATCTCCCGAGGTTCCCTGTTTCCATTCATTCTGCTTACTCTCGGGGCTGCTCCCACACACACACCATGACTTTCCCTCCCAGGTCCATCCCTCCCACCCCACTTGTGATTGCTTTCTTCTCTCTCCGAAGTGGGACTGAGGTGTCCTCACTTGGGCACTTCAGCTTGTTGACCTTTTTGAGTTCTGTGGACTGTATCTTAGCATGACTGAACGCCAGAAGACCCAACAAGCAGCTGAAAGAGTCAGATGCAGATAGTTGCAACCAACCAATGGACAGAAGCAGCTGATCCCAGTTGTTTAATTAGGGAAAGACTGAAAGAAGCTGAGGAGGAGGGCAACTCTCTAGGAGGACCAGCAGTCTCAATCTGGACCCCTGAGATCTCTCGAACACTGGACCACCAAACAGGCAGCACACACCAGTTGGTGTGAGGCCACCAATACACATACAGCAGAGGACTACCGTGTCTGTGTTCATTCAGAGATGATACACCTAACCCTCAAAATTCCTAGGCAAATGGATGGACCTGGAGGGCATCATCCTGAGTGAGGTACCCCAATCACAAAAGAACTCACATGATATGTACTCACTGATAAGTGGATATTAGCCCAGAAACTTAGAATACCCAAGATACAAGATACAATTTGCAAAACACATGAAACTCAAGAAGAACGAAGACCAAAGTGTGGACACTTTGCCCCTTCTTAGAATTGGGAACAAAACACCCATGGAAGGAGTTACAGAGACAAAGTTTGGAGCTGAGACGAAAAGATAGACCATCTAGAGACTGCCATACCCAGGGATCCATCCATAATCAGCCTCCAAACTCTGACACCATTGCATACACTAGCAAGATTTTGCTGAAAGGACCCTGATATAGCTGTCTCTTGTGAGGCTATGCCAGGGCCTAGCAAACACATAAGTGGATGCTCACAGTCAGCTATTGGATGGATCACAGGGCCCCCAATGGAGAAGCTAGAGAACGTACCCAAGGAGCTAAAGGGATCTGCAACCCTATAGGTGGAACAAGAATATGAACTAACCAGTACCCCCCGGAGCTTGTGTCTCTAGCTGCATATGTAGCATTGGAAAGAGAGGCCCATTGGTCTTGCAAACTTTATTTGCCTCAGTACAGGGGAATGCCAGGGCCAAGAAGTGGGAGTGGGTGGGAGGGTATGGGGGACTTTTGGGATAGTATTGGAAATGTAAATGAAGAAAATACCTAATAAATAAAAAACAAAAGAGAGAGAGAGAGATTGGAGGCCCCAGGGAGTTTTAGAGGTTAGGTGGGGTGGGGAGTAGGGACATCCACATGGAGACAGGGGCATGAGGAGGAGGTATGGGAAGTGGAGTAGTAGGAAGAGGGAGGGGGAGGACAAAATATGGAGTGTAAAATAAATAAAGTCAAAAAATTGAAAAAAAAATTTTAAAAGATCATCTGTTTCTAATTTCCTGCCGTACAGAATCAAACTCATTTTATCTCCCAGTTCACAACAATCTCAAGACAGCCAGAATCTTTGGTTTGTGGTTGCCATGGCATGGGTTTCTATTTACATATTGCCTTGTTTCTTAGCAACAGATAAAGACCTTGGGGTGAGGGTCTGAGCAAGGATATTCCATTCCGCTCTCTGGAGCTGTGTTGTTATCTCATTCTCACTAGGAGAATTTTAAAAGGGAAAGTTTTAGGGGAAGGTCTGGTGGGTGGGGTTGGGGAACAGAGAGGGTCTTCTGGGGGTTGTTAGGGGTCACTTAAACAAGAAGGTTTGCCTTGTGCTCATCTGGGGAGAGCACAGGTGTGCCTCTTTCTTCCTGGAGGAACACCCAGAGCCTCGACCCTGGACATGGGAACTTTTAGATCAGCAGATGTGGTCCTACCCTTGTTTCTGGCCATGAACTGACGACTGATTTCGTTGACTTACCAAGCTTAATTTGGGGGAAAATTAAAAAGAAAAGAGAATGAAAAAGAGGAAAAGCTGTTATTCTGAAGGGCAGCAGGAGAGAAGACTGGCAGCAGGAACTGGAGTGGACTCAGCTCCCCCTTCAGGTCGAGGGGTAGCTAAGCTGTAAGACTCTAACTTGTGGGTCCCTCTGTCCGGCCCTGCTACAGGGTCTTACTGGAGCTTTAGCGACTTCTGAGCCCAAGCAGCCCAGAAAAAAAGCAGTGCCTTCAGGTAATGGGGTGCAGGACTTGCTGGGGTCCGACCTTCTAGATCTGCCTTTGCCTGGCTCAACCTAGTTCACAACCACGCTACTCTAGGCACTGCCTGAGTGGTGGTAGATTCTGCCTCTCTTGTACATAGCTGTCACTGCTGGAAGGGTGAGGAGTTACAGGTGGCTCTGTCGCAGCCCCCAAATCAAAACCAGCATCTCTGTCTAAATTGATCTATTCATCTTTATGTTTCAAAATTGTTGACTGCATGGCAGATAACCTCCTATTACTAACTTGGCAATATCTGTTTTCTAATGACCTGGAATTTTCTTGCACAACACAAATCCCCTTGTGAACTCTGGGACATGTCTCTCTCTCTCTTTGACCTTGATTATTCTTTGTCTAGACTGTTTCAGGATGAAAATATTGTAATTTATCATGTCGATCTAAAAGTGGTTGGAAGTCAGGCTTTCAGCCACATACCTAATACTCAAAAGGGTGAGGCAGGAAGATCTGGAGTTGCAGGCCAGCTTTGGCTACAAAACTACACCTTGTCAAAGCCACATCAGAAATAATGGAAGAAAAAGAGATTGTATTAACCTTTCTAGACCCATGTAGCAAGTGTATAATCTCTGAAGTGTCTTGTATTTAAACTAAAATGAAAATGTTGAACATCCAACAAATCTGTTCCTGTATTTCTGAAATTGAAATATCAAAAACAGAACTAATGTTTCACCAATATGGCACATTTATACATACTGAAAATCTAAAATTATTAAAACTCCAAGACTTTAGAAATTGGATATACAAGGTTTTTTTTTAAGATATTTTCTTTATTTACATTTAAAATGTTATCTTTTTCCTAGTTTCCCCTCCAAAAGTCCCCTATCCCCTCCCCCTCTCTCTGCTCCCTAACCCACCCACTCCCATTCCTGGTCCTGGCATTCCCCTATACTGGGGCATAGAACCTACACAGGACCTAGGGCCTCTCCTCCCATTGATGACTGACTAGACATGGATATACAAGTTTTATCTTGATTTCAATAATATAAAATATACTTTGAATACATTGAATATAAAATTCATATGTGCCATTTCTATTTTTTTTTATTTTTAGATTAATTGTAAGTTGTTTAATCACAAGACAATACCATGTATGGAGAAAAGAAGAGCCATTTGTATCTCTGGATGGAACACTATGGGTATGACATGTAAGTGACTCCTCCCAATGCACTATGTCTCAGTCTGCGTAAACAGAATCAGGAACGTATGTGCACCTCAATTTATTTATTTATTTATTTTCATTCATTCATTCATTCATTCATTTGCTTTACATCCCAATCACAGCCCCTCACCCCAGTCCCTCCTTTCCTCCCAGTCCCACCCTTATAAGTCCTTTTCTCCATTACCTTCTTTCCTTTCTCCTCAGAAAAAGGGAAGCCCTGCCTCCTTAGGTACCACCTAGCCTGGGACATCCAGTTGTAGCAGGACTAAGTGCATCCTCTTCCACTCAGCTCCCCAAAAGACAGTTCACATAGGGGAAGCAGATCCAATGGCAAGCAACAGAGACAGAGACAGCCCCTGCTCCAATTGTTAAGGGACCCACACGAAGACCAAGATGCACATCTGCTACAAATGTGTAAGGTGTTTAGGTCCAGTCCCGCATGCTCTTTGGTGGGTGGTTCAGTCTTGTTGAGTCCCCATGGGCCCAGGTTAGTTGACTCTGTAGGTCTTCTTGTGATGTCCTTGACCCTACCAGCTTGCTTTCTTCTGTCCCAACTTTCCCACAAGACTCCCTGAGCTCCACCTGATGTTTGGCTGTGGGTCTCTGCATCTGTCTCCATATGCTACTGGATGAAGCCTCTCAGAAGACAGTTATGCTGGGCTCCTGTCTGCAAGCATAATCAGGGGTTGGCTCTCTCCAATAGAGTGGGTCTGAAATTGGACCAGTCACTGGTTGGCCATTCCCTCAATTTCTGTTCCATCTTTATCCCTGCACTTCTTTTAGGCAGGACAAATTTTTGAGTTGAAGGTTTTGTGGGTCAGTTGACGTCCCCCTCCCTGCACTGGAAGTCCTTTCTGCCTCCAGGAGGTGGCCACTTCAGTCTCTCACTGGTAGAAGTGTCAACTAGAGTCACCCAACCATAGACTCCTTAGAGCATTCCCCACTCCCAGTAGTCCCATCGATGCCCCTCACTGATTTCCATTCTCACTCCCAGCCTTTCCTGCCCCACCTCTCCCCACACCTGATCCCCATCCCTGTTCCCCTCCTCCCCTCTCCTCCTCTTCCACCCAGTTTCCCTCATCCATCTACCTCCTATGGCCATCTGTTTCCCCTTCTGAGTGATATTCACAAATCCTCACTTGGTCCCTCTTTATTACTTAATTTCTTTGGGTCTGTGGATTGTAGCATGGTTAGCCTGTATTTTATGACTAATGTCCACTTATGAGTACCTACCATGGATGTCTTCCTAGGTCTGGCTTTCCTTACTCAGGATGATCTTTTTTAGTTCCATCCATTTGACTACAAATTTCATGATGTGTTTGTTTTTAATCACTGAATAGTATTCCACTGTGTAGATGTATCATATTTTCTTTATCCATTCTTCAACTGAGGGACATCTATGTTGTTTCCAGTTTCTAGCTATTACTAAGAAAGCTTATCAACATAGTTGAGCAAGTGTCTTTGTGGGATGGTGGAACATCTTTTGAGTATATGCCCAGGAGTGGTATAGCCGGATTTTGAGGTAAAACTATTCCCAATTTTCTGAGAAACTGCCAAATTGATTTCCAAAGTGATTGTACAAGTTTGCACTTCCACCAGCAATGGAGGAGTGTTTCCCCTTGCTCAACATCATTGCCAGCATGAGCTGTCACTTGAGTTTTTTAATCTTAGCCATTCTAACAGGTGTAAGGTAGAATCTCAAAAATCCTTTTGATTTGCATTTCCTGATGACTAAGGACATTGAACATTTCTTTAAGTGCTTCTGGGCCATTCGAGATTCATCTGTTGAGAATTCTCAGTTTAGCTTTGTACCGCATTTTAAAAATTTGGTTATTTGGTTTGTTGGTGTTCAATTTCTTAAGTTCTTTATATATTTTGGATATTAGTTCTCTGTCAGATATAGGGTCGGTAAAGATCTTTTCCTGTTCTGTAGGCTGCTGTTTTGTCCTATAGATGGTGTCCTCAGCCTTGCAAAAGCTTTTTAGTTTCCTGAGGTCCCATTTGTTAATTGTTGATCTTAGTGCCTGAGCTATTGGTGTTTTGGAATTTGTCTCCTGTATCAGTATGTTCAAGGCAGTTCCCTACTTTCTCTTCTAATAGATTTAGTGTGTCCAGTTTTATATTCAGGTCTTTGATCCGATTGGACTTGAGTTTTGTGGAGGGTGAGAGATACTGGTCTGTTGCATTATTTTACATGTAGACATCCAGTTAGACCAGCACCATTTGTTGAAGATGCTTTCGTTTTTTTATTGGATGGTTTTGGCTTCTTTGTAAAATTAAAATGTATGTAGGTGTGTGGGTTTGTATATGGGTCTTCAATTTGATTCCCTTGATCAACCTGTCTGTTTTTATGCCAATACCATGTGGATTTTATTACTATGGCTCTGCAGTACAACTTGAAATCAAGGATGGTAATACCACCAGAAGTTCTATTGTAGAGGACTGTTTTAGCCATTCTGGGGTTTTTTGTTTTTCCATATGAAATTTGGAATTGTTCTTTCAAGGTCTGTAAAGAATTGTGTTGGAAATTTGATGGGAGTTGCATTGAATCTGTAGACTGCTTTTGGTAAGATGGCCGTTTGTTCAGTGTTAATCCTACTGATTAACGAGCATGGGAGATCTTTTCATCTTCTAATATCTTCTCCAGTTTCTTTCTTCAGAGAATTGAAGTTCTTGCCATATAGTTCTTTCACTTGCTTGGTTAAGTTACACCAAGATATTTTATAGTATTTGTGGCTATTGTAAAATGTTTAGTTTCCCTAATTTCTTTCTCAGCCTGCTTATTGTTCATATAAAGGATGGCTACTGAGTTTTGGGGTTAATTTTGTATCCAGCTACTTGGCTGAAGGTATTTATCAGCTGTAGGGGTTCTCTGGCAGAATTTTTGGGTCACTTACATATACTATCATTTGCAAATAACGATACTTTGCCTTCTTCCTTTCCAATTTGTATCCCTTGATCTTCTTTAGTTGCCTTATTGCTCTAGCTAGAACTTCAAGTATTATGTTGAATTCACAGCCATATAGCACTTATTCCAACATCTTTCAAAGATAATTAAGTGTGTGTGCATGCATGCACACACATGCAGTAGTGTATGAACATATGTCACAGAATATGTGGGAAGGTCAGAAGACAGCCTGGTCCAGTCAGTTCTTATTTTCCACCTTATGAATTCTAAGGATTGAACTTACACTGACACACTTCTGTGACATGTGCCTTCACCCACAGAGCCAGCCAGCCAGCCCCATAATCTTTCTGTTTTGTCATACTTAAGTGTATTTTCCATATTTCTTAAACATCTTTATTTCTTTATATATTGTTCCAAGTACTATATTTTGTCTCAGTACTTATATTTCTCAAGTACCCAATTACGTTGACTTGTAAGTTCATATTCCTTTGAACTGTTGACTGCTCTGTCTGATGACCTATATTGGGGAAGAACTGAAGGCCTACCTGGGATGTTCACAGTCTGCGACTATTGTGCAGCATGGTATGAAAATGTCTTGGTTTAGGTGAGGAATTACAAAGTCACCCTTGTTGAAAGACTGAAGTGCCTTTCTTTAATTTAGTTTCGCATAAAGCAGAGGTAGAGGGCGGAGAGTTCCAGAACCTAGGAAACACTGTAAGCTGGCAACTGCTTGGGCCAGGCTACATCCCCTTCAAACTCCTGGGAATAGGAGCATCGGAGGGGACAATCTTCAGGGGTTGTCCCCTGTGCTTTGGAGATGGTCAGGCTAAGAGAGTGAAGAACCAGTGACTGGTCTTGGACTTTCTCTGAGGTGTAGGCTTCTTTACTCTACCCTAATCCTACCTGGGCAGTCCTGCTGGTGTCTGAGAAAAGACTCTAATGGTCTTCAACCAGGGTGAGAACTTGAAAATACTGGTCTCTGCTTACCCTCAGACTGTCTTTGACAGCCCTTCTCTCCTGGGTATCAGGAGTGTCCCTGCTAGACTCTCCTTGGTCTCTTCATTTCTATTATTTGTTTCTTTTCTTCTTTTGTTTGTTTTTTTCTTTTCTGTTTTTGTTTCCTGAGACGGGGTCTCCTGTAGTTTAGGCTCAGCTCCATGTTGATCAGTAGCCACATATGAATCTGATCTCTGCATCTTCCTACCCCTACCTCACAAGTTCTAGGATCAGTCTTGGGATCGGGTGTACACTATCATAATCACCTTTACTGTTATTTCTTTCTTTTTTTTTTTTTGGTTTTTCGAGACAGGGTTTCTCTGTGTAGCCCTGGCTGTCCTGGCACTCACTTTGTAGACCAGGCTGGCCTCGAACTCAGAAATCCGCCTGCCTCTGCCTCCCGAGTGCTGGGATTAAAGGCGTGCGCCACCACCCCCGGCTTTGTTATTTCTTAAAATGTGTATCTCTAGTCTGTTTCTGGAGTATGCGGTGGAGAGTACCTCGTGTTGGACTCCCTTTTTCCCCCATATAAAAGAAGAATGCATGGTTTCTCAGGTTATCAAAAAGATCATTTGATGTTTTAAATTTTAATATATATCAGTTTATGTTGTTGCAGAATTGTGTGTGTGTGTGTGTGTGTGTGTGTGACAGAGATTCCACAACTAGCCAGATTGGCTTTTAACTCAAGGTTCTCCTGACTCAGTCCCCCAAGAGCTAGGCATACAGGCATGTGCCACCACGCTTACGTTGTGGCATAATAAGTACTAGAAGGCACGATGTCTAAAACCCAGTTGTACGCATGAAATGATGAACAATCAGGCATGAGCTTATTAATTTGACCATTGAAAGATGTGTCTTAGCCGGGCGTGGTGGCGCATGCCTTTAATCCCAGCACTCGGGAGGCAGAGGCAGGCGGATTTCTGAGTTCGAGGCCAGCCTGGTCTACAAAGTGAGTTCCAGGACAGCCAGGGCTACACAGAGAAACCCTGTCTCGAAAAACCAAAAAAAAAAAAAAAAGAAAAAAAGAAAAAAAAAAGAAGAAAGAAAGATGTGTCTTATGTGTGTCAAAATCTCCAGAAGGGAGACTATTTTTATAGAGATCAAACCACCCCCAAACCAGGTTTCGACAGTGGGACATTTTGATTGTGTATTCTACCATTGAGCTACATCTCCTGCCCAGACAAAAGCTTTTAAACGCAATTTAGAATATCTTTAACCTGTCTTTTTTTTTTTTTTTTTTTTCCTGAAAAAGGTGACCAGGAACTTCTCTTGATAGTATGATGTTTGCTGTTCTGGCATTTTCTTTTTCTGTTTTCCTCCATTAGCATTTTGTGGGTACACCTCCTTATTGCTACATTCATGAGTCTGTCTTGCCTTTACAAAGCTGATCTAGAGTTTTTGAATGACATACAAACAGGGAACCAAATGGGAAACCATGATTGTTATCGTTAGATTCCCCATCCTCTCTTCAGTGATCTGCACATGTGTGCAACACACAGAGGTTGCCGCTGCAGGGCTCTCGATTCTGAATTCTGAGTCTCTTTCTTCAGTTCTTTTCTAATTCCTTGTGACTTTTACTTCTTGTCCCCCGAAATCCTCAAAGAAGGAAATGTGATTGCCTTGTAAAATATTTGACTTTTGCCTGTGTTCTCTACTTCTTGGCAGGCCTGCAGAAATTTACAAGATGTATTCTCAGCCCTCCAGAAAAACGGATGATACGTGAGTTGGCGAGACCAGTCTGAGTTATAATGCATTTTGGGAACATAAATAGCACTAATTGGTTTATTTAGAGACAAAAAGCACCAGTATGTAACTTTCTTTTCCTTTCCTTTCCTTTCCTTTCCTTTCCTTTCCTTTCCTTTCCTTTCCTTTCCTTTCCTTTCTTTTCTCTTCTTTTCTTTTCTTTTTTTCTTTCCTCTCTCTCTCTCTCTCCTCCTCTCTTTCTTGGAACAAATTAAAAAAAAAAAGCTGATCACCAGGGGGAAATTTATGATAATTTGTACCTCTTAATAAATAGCAGTCAGAATTCTTAGGATGCTATCAGTATTCCTGCATCTGGCCCCGTCTCAGAAAAGTGCAGGAAGAAGAAAACACTGCTTGGGAATGGAAAGGGTAGGAGAGAAAGGTAGAAGAGCCCCCAGCAGAAGAGGGAGGGGCATAACGGGATCTGAAATGTGCCTCACCTTCCAAAGCTCTGCCACTAGGACGAGTAGGGGTGGCTTCAAACTCAAAACATCAAGTTGGACTGAACCCAAGATCTGGCCTGTGGCTGTCATCCCTTGCTGAGGGGTGGGGCAGTGGGTAAGAGTAAAGGGAGATGGGAGGACTAAGGAACAAGATGTTAGATGGTGCTAGAGGGATGCTAACTAACTAAAACTGCACCATAAAGGGTTGTTCCATAATGTGTCTGGTTCAGTAGTAAATAATTGTTTTCCATCCTGAATCACTCTATTTTAATAGGACTAAAATATTATTACATTTAAAAAACATCATTTGCAGGAAATAGGACATTAACTTTCAAATAACTGATTTAGATTGATTTTAAGAACCAATACAGTGGAGAGAGAGGCCCATTGGTCATGCAAACTTTATATGCCTCAGTACAGGGGAACGCCAGGGCCAAGAAGTGGGAGTGGGTGGGTAGGTGAGTGGCGGGGCGGGGGGGGGGGCACGGTATGAGGGTATGAGGCACTTTTGGGATAGCACTGGAAATGTAAATGAAGGAAATGCCTAATTAAAAAAAGAACTAATACATTTATAAACAGCAGATTAGTTATAACTAATTTGAACTTTTATAAAAACATGGAAACAGGATGTAACCCTGTGTCTTATGACATATCTTTCTATCACTTAGGCACTGTTATCAACTGAGTGCAAAACAGGGCCCTTAGGTGGACTCACTGATGAATTATAAGGTGTAAATGAATAACTGTACATGTGTACATACATGTGCACATGTATTCATTCATGCACATACCAATTGAGATATGGCATATTTGTGGCAGGGACATCTAAGTGAGCATAGAATTTCCTTGGTCCTGTTTCCAATGTTCTCTCACGATAGGGCTCTGCATGGAAAACTTCCTCTAATATGTTACCTGTATGAGACTTTGATGGAGTTGGCCAGTGAATGAGAGAATCCCATGTGGAGCCAGGAGGAGATAGTGGTAACCCTGGGACAGAGGAGACCATGAAAACCAGTCCTGCAAGTGTTCCTTCCCCTGCCAGGCTGCTGCCACCCGGCAAGGCCGGTGCTCTACATCTGTAACCATCATTAGACTGAACAGAGTTCCTGTACCTGTTTTTCCCACATACACAGAGACAAAACAAGCACACACATGCATATGCATACACACATACTCACACACACATCCACTCACATCCAGGAGCATGGGTGAACTGGTTAACATCATTTTAAGTGAAATAAACCAGGTACAAAAAGACAGGTACCACATGGTTTCTCTAACATGTGGAAGCTAGCATTAAAAAACAACAAAACAAAACAAATGAAAAGATGATCTGAAAGCTCACAGGGACACCAGGGAATGGGAAGGGGCTGAACGCAGGGTAGGAAAGGGTACAGGGCAGCCATGGTTAAGGCAGGGCATGTGTGGAGATGCCACAGTAACCCACTGAAGTTCCATTATGTCTGACAGAATTCAGGAAAGAGCTGTCTTGATCTTGTCCTTTCCTTAGTTGAGAGATAAACTGCTGCTTTGACCTCATTTTTGTTAAGTGTGTCTTGGTTTTTTATGTTCCCTCTTGGTTCAGTTTTAAACGTCTTATGACTGGAAAATTCCAATAGCCATATATACTTTTAAACTCTTCCCTATTGATCCTATAGATTTGATTGCTATCTTTTGTGATGCCCATTTTTGCCTCTGATTCTTTTTGGGTCTTTATTTCTTTTAGTTGGGTTTGGAGTTTTGCTGACTTTAAATTTGTTTTGAAATTAATCATATGTTATAATTTACCAAGTATATTTTAAATCATATCATTAAACATGATTTTAAACATGTAAACAATATTTTAAAAAATTGGGAGGCAAGGCTATGGTAGCACAGGCTGGTCTGAAACCTGCAAGCCTGTTCTCTCAGCCTGCCAAGAGAATACAGGAGTACAGCCCAGTTTGTGGTTCGTAATATACAAACACTAACGAGATAGTTTTTATTCTTTTTGAGTACTCAAGTTTTTCTTTCTAAAATTTTGGTTTTTTATGTATATGCTTTTTGTTTTTGTTTATTTTGTTTGGTTACTTTGTTTTATTGTTTGTTTTTGTTTTTAAAAGAAAAAAGTGAATATGAAGTTGGGTGGGTAGAGAAGTGGGGGTCTGGAAAGAGTAATCTCTGTCTCTTATGATCCACTTTTGCTTGATATCTATTTTGTCTGATTTGTGTAATTATTCTCCTTCTTGCTTTTGGTTTCTATTTGCTAAAGACCATTTTCTGCCTTCATTTCTCCTCTTACTTTCAATGTATATGTTCTGTTGGTGAGATTATATTTTTTTCGTTCTCTGTTTTGAGAACCAAACCAGGGTTTCAAGGATACTGGAACATTAATTACTCCACTATAAAAGGACACACTTAGCACTGAGATAAATTTGTGGCAGACAATAAACTTTGAGTGTTTTACAAAGTCTAATAAACCTGTATTTTTGAATTAGAAATCCAAAGTCATTTCATTTAATATGATTATTGAAAATTATCTGAAATTTCAGTCAGTTCTTTGTTGCCTTAAATAACAGATGTCCATTTCTTCCATTAGTTTTCTTAGAAGTCTGACGCCTTACAGTGTGTGATTATTTCTTAATTCCCATTTGGTTGTCTACTCCTTTAGTGAAATTTCCTGTTTGCCTTGTCTTAGGATTCTATTAGTTTTTGTTTTCTCTTCTGTAGGTGGGATTCCTTTAAATGTCTTCTGTAAAGCTGGCCTAGTGGTCATAGGTTTCTGTAGTTTCTGCCTTTATGATTTGTTTGATGCAGGAATCTCGGTTGACAGTTGCCATCTTTTCAAAGGATTTCAGATGCACAAATTTATACTCTTCTGACTTTTAATGTTTCTTCTAAGAATTCTGATGCTATAATGACATCTTTGTAAGGGACTTTGAGCTTCTTAGCAACATTTGGTGTTTTATATTGTCTGTGCTTTTATTAGTTAAACTATATTATGTTGTGGAGAGGTTATTTTTTGGTCAAGTCTACTTTTGGTTCTAAAAGTCTCCTGTACTTAGCTGTCTGTATTTTCCTAATGTTTGAGAAATTCTCTGTTACTTCAGTGAATATGTTTTCTGTGCCATTAGCCATAACTTCCATTCTGATCCGTACCTATGCCCAATATTCATTTGAACTTTTAATGGCATCCCGAGATCTTGCATTTTCTGTTCACTCCTTTTAAAATACTGTTTTTATTTTTACTGTTTGAATGTTCTAATTTGCCAATATTAATACTGTCTACAAGTCCTGCTTTTCTTTGACTTTGTGAGATTATACGTTGAGTTATTTTAAACTTTCACCTCCTAAGCTTTTCGATCCCAGTTGTTTCCCCTGCCCAGAATCCATCTCCTTACTGAATTGCTTTTTCATATCTTTTGTTCTCTTCCCTAATTTAATCAGCTGCTTATTTATGTGTTTTTAAATTATCGATAATCTAAACAGTCATTCTTTTAAATTATTTATCTGGCATTTAGTCTAATTTTATAACTTTGGAGTCTGTTTCTAGAGTACTTTTAGTTTTTGGAGAAGCCATGTTGCCTGGGTTTTGAAATGTCTTGTGTTTCTTAAGATCTTTCTTATAAAGCAATCTTCCCTTGGGATGCCCAGGGAAATCAATTTGCAGCGTTGAGTGTTAATTCCAAATGAACTTAGTATCATTTCTTTAAAGCTTCCTTGGTGATGATTAGCGGCTCTGACACAGTGTGGCTGTGCTGGAGCCTATGTGGCCCATTTTCTCTGTAGGTTTCAAGAAGAGTGGAGTCTCTCTGGAGTGGAGGCAGGTGTTGGTAGACAGCTGTGCACATAGGGTATGCATGCTGTGTTTACTTCCCTAGACTTTCAGCAATATGTAGTCTGAAAAGTTATGGGAGTTACCAATGCCTAGGGCACATATTGATGTAGTATAAGGAGAAGTTGTGTATTCTCTTCTGCTGCCATGGATGTAAAACGGAACCTGGCTCTTTGGGTCTTCCCTCTTTGTGCCTATTTGAGGCAGAGATAAGGAGTGGATGCTTTTATCTACCTTATTATTGAAGGTTTGAAATATTTTCTAAATTCAGTCAGTACTGTATCATAGCTGGATTGAGGTATGGTTTCTTAAAAACAGGGATGGAAGGATATCTTAGTAACAAAACACATACTCAAATACTCAGGGCACTGGGTTCTCGTCCCAACACCTCCCAGAGAGGAGAAAACAAGGAGCAGAAACAATCATAATGTATGAACAAACTAGATACAAAAACACAGTTACAAGCAAAGGTAGCTAATACCATTACATCAAATATCAGTAGAAAAAACAATGGCAAAATAATGTAGAATAGGTAAAAAAGTAACTAGTTCGTGAAAGTAAGAATTTAAAGAACTAAAAGGCACAGCACATAGGGCCAGTAAGGTGGATCAGTGCTTAATGGTGCTTTGTCCCAGCCTGATGATTGGACTTTGTTTCTAGTGATCCACAGGATGGATGGAGAAAGTCAGCTCTCACAAGCTGTGGGTCAAGGGAAACAGAAAGGAGTTTTATTTCCAATTCGTGGCAATCATAACACTTTCTTATCATGAGCTACACAACAACAAGCAATCCCATTGTTTGTTTCTGTGGCTTGGGGCAGAGCATGTGGCATGCCATTCTACTTATCATTTTGATAGGAGCCCACAATTATACAAGGTTCCATAGACATTGCATTAATTTAATAAGAATATATGTGTTATTGTTGATCCTGTATTGCTATGCTCTTCTATTTCCAGTAAAAGTGTGTGTGTCACCAGAGAAGCCCCTTATTGCAGTAAGCTGTGGATAATGAATGATCAGTTGGTCAAAATGCCAGTAACAAGTCACTATGAATGTTCTCTCTCTCTCTCTCTCTCTCTCTCTCTCTCTCTCTCTCACACACACACACACACACACACACACACACACACACACATACACATATTTCTGAGCATGGCTCACGTTTCCATTCTGGTAACCTGAAGCCATAGCTTAAGCTTCTGTTATGAGCCTCACGATTTATTGTATAGAACTTATTTTTGAACCCTATAGGGAAAATCATGAATCCTGTGATACTGTCTGACTTTGTTCTTTATGTACATAATTTTTGGCTTGTTCACAGAAACAAAAAGGTGTCAGCGAGTGCTTCAAGGTCCAATAAACTAAATGACAGCACTGGGTAAGTTGACCTTTTCCACCTCTGAATGGAAAACCTTTCTAAAGTAGTCATCGCAATGCATAGCATGCGGGGCAACCACTGAGCATCTGTGTGCAGTGTTTCTGACTAAGGACTAAGTACACAGTGATGGTCCTGAGCAAAAGACACTTGATCACAGTCTGCTGAGAGCTCTAGGGTCTAAGCAGCCCAAAGCCTTAGTTAAACTGTTAAAATGCCTAGGCGTGCTATTCACAAAGATCCAGGGAGAGGAGAATCTCATTCAGCAGCAGAGGTAGGATCAGTGGGCAAAGAAAAGTATTCCAGGGCTTTGCTTCAGCTTGAGCCAGCCAGTGTGGGAGAAGCCACGCCCACTGGCATACAAAAGCACCTCCATAGTTGAGGGCTTTTGACCAGATCTGCCTCAGGAATTCTCTTATACTGAGCTGGCCTCAGATCTAGGCAGAAAGCAATTGGTTACCCCCATAGCACCCATGCCCTGATCGCCCATCCTGCCTGCAGGTCAGTATTGTGGTGTGTAGTGCCTAGCACTAATTATTAAGACCACTGGCGTGTTTTCTCCCACGTGCAACCTGGGTCCACCTCCTTTCACTATAAAAATGATTGCAGGGAGGAAGTTTCTGGTCAGTTCCAGACTGATTTTCCCCTGTTCTATACCTAGAGTGTGCAGTGTCTTCAGCAATAGAGATTTACTATACAGACCTGGTGGGAAACCCAAAGCAAATCTCTGCGTTGCTTTGGGTGTCCCTGGGACCTTCTGGAACATTTCATTCTTACCCAGGGACATAACCCATGTACTCTGGAAGCAGCATTGTCCACTCATGCAGGGTACCTCCATTTAAAAAAAAAAAATTAGCTGAGATAGCAGTGGGTTTCCATAAGAATTTTCACACAGCCTTAGTGCTAAGTAACCCACCCCACCCCTCTCTCCCCTGTTATGTCAAATTCCTTTCTTCTTTCCTTCCTTTCTTCCTTTCTTTCTTTCTTTCTTTCTTTCTTTCTTTCTTTCTCTTTCTTTTTCTTTTTTTTTTTTTTTTGTTCAACCAATTTATAAGTCGTAGGAAAATGTACTGAGAAGTAATTCTGTGGTTTAAATGGTATTTGATTATGTATAATTTTAATTCTCTAGCTACGACACAAATGAACAGACAACACTAATCACTAATGGGAGCAGGTCAGTGACATATATATGTCTATTTTAAAGAAAAGAGATATTAAGCATAGAATAGTATTTCTAAAGTATGGTACTGCCAGCTTCTGTATATCATATTCCTTCTTGTTTTGGATCTAGCTGAATAGTGAGAAACATACCATGAGAAACCCCCTGTGTGAGAGAACAGACTAGAAGTTGTAGTAAGTAGTAGTAGCTTCAGGAATAAAGCACTGCAAACTAGGTAGGTTAAACAATAGCAATGCATCAAGCGCCCCTCGGGGGGGAGCAGTCGGTCTGTTATAAGGTGCCTGCGAGCAGGCTCCATCTTTTTTTTTTTTTTTTTTTTTTTTTTTTTTGGTTTTTTGAGACAGGGTTTCTCTGTATAGCCCTGGCTGTCCTGGAACTCACTTTGTAGACCAAGCTGACCTCGAACTCAGAAATCTGCCTGCCTCTGCCTCCCGAGTGCTGGGATGGCTAGGCTCAATCTTTTTGAGGGCCTCTTCTTTTTTCCCCAGGATTTGCATTCCTTGGCATGTGGATTCACCCTCCATGCCTCTGTCTCAATTTGTAGTTAGCATTCTTCCCATGGGTGACTTATTTTAAAGTGTCCATCTCTATACAGATACCATTCATTAAGACAGTTTATTAGTGCAGTCTCATCTCATAAGTGTTTATGCTTGAAATGACTGTCTCCAGATAATGACAGGGATTAGGACATCACAATTTAGTTTTGGTGACAGCATTCAAAATGAGGAGAAATCTACTTGGGATAAGGGCAGCGGTAACAATCAAAGGTGGGCTGTGGAGCTCCAACTGAAAAGATAGGTACTAAAATTGTCCCTAATCCACAAAAAAACTGGGCTGGGATGATGACCCCAGAAAAATGTACCATCATTTTAGAGTGAGCTGTTAAACTCTGATGGGCAGAAAAGACACAAGTAGTCTGTGAAAATGAGCATGTGATGAGAATTCAGAATCAGAATTTGGGCAAGGTCAAGGTAATGTGTACTGAAGTAAATTTGAAATAATATCACTGCAAAAGGCACTTTTTCATTCATTCATTAATTTATTTATTCATTTTACATCCCCATCACAGCCCCCTTTCCCTCCTCTTCTCCTAGTCCCACCATCTCACCCCTTTCCTCCCACTCCTCCCTTAGACAAGGGGAGCCCCCTCCCTCCCCTGGGTACCACTCTGCTCTGGCAAGTAGCATCAGGAATAAGCACATCCTCTCCCACTGAGGCCAGGCAAGGCAGCCCAGCTAGGGGAACGGCACCCCAAGGCAGGCAACAGAGTCAGAGACAGCCCCTGCTCCAAACGCTAGGAGACCCACATGAAGACCAAATTGCACATCTGCTACATATGTCATTTTGATTTTCATTTCCCTGATGACTAAGGACACTGAACAGTTTTTTAAGTGCTTCTCAGTCATTAGAGATTCCTCTGTTGGCAAAAAGCCCATACACATTTGCACTAAGTTAATAGTTAAGTCTAGACATACTGCTGTTTTCACGGGCATAAGATAATCTTCTGTCAGTTTTGTTTAGTTTTTGACAGTCTTACTCTGTAGTCATGTACCCTGTGCTTGCCTTGTAGGCTGGCCTTGAGCTCTTGGCAGTTTCCCTGCCTCAGCCTCCTTATTGCTGAGACTATGAGGCTTGATACCTGGCCAGATACCATAACATACAAAGGCATGTTCCTAATCAGAATGCCATACCACATTCAAATAACAATCTGCATATGGGTGTTTAAAGATCAACCAGCTAATGTTTAGAGTAACTGTAGTTTATTTTTTAACCTAAAAAAGTACGTAAAAAATATGTTTTGTGAATGATACTGTACTTTTATAATCCCTTAGTTTGTCATATCCAGATGAAATAAAATCAAATTATGCGGACCCCATCAGTACAAAGTGAGTTAAAAATATATTTATACATGCATAAATATGTGACTATGTATATGCGTATATAAATTTATATAATGACGTGCACACTACACAAACATTGACCAGTAAAAGACAAAAGTTGACCTTAAATGAAGGTTGAACAGGACATAAGTTTCTCACCCCCTAAAGCGTAAGGAATGCTGAAGGAGAGTGGATAGAGAGAATGTGACGAAGGGCGTGTGTGCTGTGCAGCCTAATCGTCAGGGTATGACGTGATGACATCACAGCCGCTGTCATCGCCTGCCTTGAGTCTGCATGAGTCTGTGCCTGATAACAGTCATTCGTGGCAGGTGCAGGGGAAGAAGGGCTGTGAGGGCCTGTGTTGTCTGTCGATGGCTGCTAGAAAAGGAGTCATGGCCATTGTCCACAGTTTGTGTGGCCACAGGGGAGAAGCCTAGTACCCCGTTGGCTAGTCCCATACCCATGCCCACGTGGGTGGCCCTGATTAAACTCAATGTGTCACAGAACAAAAGCAAAGAGACATAGAAGTGGTAAGGGGCTTATCTGGAGAGAAGCACTTGGAGGGATGGAAACGGGAAAAGAGATGAGAGACCAGAATGCACTCTATACATATAGGGCACAGTCAAAGAATAAACCTAACTTAGAAAACAAAACAGAGAAGCTGGAGTCTATAAAGGTCTACCCTCAGTTATACATGTGACAAAAACCAAGTGCTTACTTGCTATGTCTGTATAAATCACTCTCAGTGAGATGCTTTGGATGGGGAGATGTCAGGATTTCTCACCCTAAATAACAACCAATACATTGGACATGTTCTTATTTATTAAATAAGACACTAACAGTGTAGACTGAAGAGAGAGAGATTTCTAAGTTCTCCTGCGGTGGGAGGCTGGCACGCCCACCGTTAGATTAGTTGGAGCCACTGCCTTCCATCTACAGCTACTTCATTCTATCTCACAGGGAAGAAAGGAACGCCAGGGTTGAAAGTCAGAAGGCAGAGTCATATGCACTTTTTACTGACTATGTGCTTTTCAATAATTTAGAACATATACAAATGATTCGTCAGTATACAACCCTGGGGGAGCTTCGAGCAGGTGAGTGAACTGAATTAAAAACATACACCCAGCAGTTTGTGTGGTGGTGCTAGGTGGTGCAGTCTGGTGACAGATCCAGCATTGCACGTGTCTCCCACTCCATGCCTAGATGCCCAAGAGGAAGGTTAGTGGATGGAGCATCGAAGGAGGAGCCCAAGCATTGCTCCACAAGGCTGTTGGCCAAGCCCATCCCTGCCAAGGTGGATGTGAAGCTGAAAAAGGCCACAGGAAAGGATACATCATCAGACAAAAAAAAGTGCAGACAAAAGGGAAAAGGGGAGCAAAGGGCAGATAGGCTGAAGTGGCTGACCAGCAAACCACACATCTGCCTGCAGAAAATGGAGCCGGAAAACCAGAGTCCAAATTCCAAAGAAGAGAAAGAAGCCGGGTCCCACTGAGCCTCCATCACATCTGTCAGTGGTCCCTGCCTCCCTTCTTGTACAACCCAAAGGAATATTTTTATCAACTATTTTGTAAATTCGAGTTTTTTTTTAATAACTCTAAAAACATTTTTACAAGGTGAGGGAATCCTACCTCATCCTTTTTGTATGTGTGTGTAAATGGTTTGTTTTTAAGTGGTTAAATCATTTGTTGGTTGTTTATTTTTTGGAACAATCAGAAAACATCAGGATACTGAATCAGGAGAGGCTGTGACCGTCTCGGGGGTCACCATAATATTCCACAGAAGGGGCTAATTGTATATCCTAGAGTACAAAGCATACTAAATGGCAGTTTGGTTTCTTAGTCCTGCATTCATGTCTGGAATAGTTTCAGTTCTATCTAGTTCCGTGTTTCTAGTAGAACCATTTGGTAAGAAAGCCAGTCCTTGGCCCTTGCCCTGTCAGAACTGTGATGTCTGTGGTCGTGGCAGTCCATTTTCCTAACAGTTGTGGTAATGTGCTGTGAAAGATGGAAGTCCTGAGTCTGTTCTGTGTGTGGCATAAACCTGTGAGTCGGTGGAGCTGAGGATTCCAGGCATTTGGTTGTTAGGAGAGGTCTTAGGGAAACTTGCTGAGTTTGAGGCTGGAACATCACTGGAATAAGTTAAAGAGAAACAATACGTAGCTCTTCATTGGGTCCATGAATGCAATATGTGACTCTTGAGATTTTGGTTATGTGTGTTAAAATTGCAATGTCTGTGTACTCTGCTCCTTGAACCAATAAAATCTCAGTTGTGAAAAAGTAAAAAAAAAAAATGCCACCCATATGTATGCTTACATATATACACATGTAAATACATGTATGTTCATACACAGATCTATAAGCTTCTAGCAACATGTTTTCATATATATGTATACATATATATTTTTCATATAAATATACTTTTATATAGACATGTTTCAAGTATATACATATCTACATATACATATATATGAAAACACACACAATCCCCACAAAAACCATGGAAGAAGTTGAGATTTGACAAAACTACTTCAAGAATATCTTTGACATCATCATGACTTTTAAGCTGTTTCTAACTAGTCACATTGTATGACTTGCAGTTGACTGAATTTATTTTGAACCAAACCGAGGAAGAAAGGATGCAGACAATCTGTCACCTTAAGTAGTGGCCAAACCCTTAGAAAGCATTCAGAGTTCCTTTAAGAGACCAGGCGAGTGTGAGCTAGGACAGGAGAAAATCTGATTGGGAGAAAAGAGGAAGCAAAGACAGACAGAAACAGATAGACAGACAGATAGGCACATACACACAGAGACAGAGACAAAGAGGAGACAGAGAGACAAAGACAGACAGACACACACAGTCAGAGATACAAAAAGAGGAGGGGGGGGAGAGACCCAGTGTTCCAGACCTCCCCTATCATTTTGCAGAGAGATCTCTGTCAGAATAGCAGGTACTTAGCTATAATTCATGCAGGAAACACCGCATGATTGGTAGAAGTAATGCTATAATAAAGGCTCTTGGTAATCATAAATTGAGACAAGAAGGTGGTTTCTGTACAATCTGCAGGTGAAATCCAAGAGAAGTACAATGGAGAAAGACTATTACACTTCGAGATTAAAGTAACCATTACTCACATTCTTCTCCAGTTTTACAGATTTGAGATCTTCAAATAAATCTCAGGCTCAAATTCATGACATATACACGAACATCTCAATATTAGGTTATTGAGTTGTAGAACAATTGTTACTATATAAATGTAATTTTAGAATTATATGTAAAACTTTTAATGTAAAAGAAAGCTTAGACTTATAATTCATGTATGATCATGTATTTTTGTATTCCTTTAGCCCACATGCAGGTACATCACTATCAATGATATTTGATGGAATCACCATATAAAATGCAAACGAAGACCTATATCAATGTATTTATATGTTCACACTTCTCCAATATGCTTGCACACATACAAACCCAAGTATTAAGGTAGAGCAGACACACATACCCACAAACAAGAGCCGCTTTGATCACCATGTCCTTCCTATCACCTCTTAACTCGGTTGAAAGTTCGAGCAATCACTAGCTAACTAAGGCCTAAGGAAATTTTCTGCTGGGTTGAATGAAGGGAAGAGAAATCAAGGAGGGACTGGCAGAAGACAGGGGTCATGCTATGGACAAACATTCAACAAAAATGATTAGAGGTAATGGTAATGGGAATGGACCTTAGATGTCCCCTGGCAGGGCACTGCCATCACAGAAGGCTGGCATCCTAAGCCCTGCCTACTGTACCACAGATGGAGCCCCTTCCTCAGATTCTATAGATACTTCATCTTCACCTCATATTTTCACCATAAATGAAACTAAGGAAGACTTAAAACCTGTAGGAAGAACAAGCGTCTATAAACTATAGCTAGATTTTAAATAAATCCCATTTTAAAAAATCCTGCTAGATGTTGGAATTAATAGTTGCCTAAATATAGGTGAGTTGCTGTTTTTACAGCCCTACAAGACTCATTATCACCACATAGAAATAACCTCTCTTCTAATATAAAAATACCAAATTTGAATTGGCAATATGCATGGATATTTAAAACTCATTCAGTGCATGACTCAGAACTCACAGAATTAATGTAGTTATCTGATTCCAGAAGCTATTTGTATTTATACCTGGTACTTGACTATACTTTTGCATACTTTAGCTCACACATGAATGAATTGTGAAGGTCAAGTTACACATTAATTTCAGACAGCACACACACTTACATGTAAACACTCACCTAAGGGCACATGCTTCCACGAATAAATATGTACACACATGGTACACAAAGCTTAGAGTCCTGAAAAAAAAGGGGAAGGTTCAGTTTTGTAAAATCTACTCTGCACAGTATTCTTGACAATACAGAGTATGTTTATCACTGTGTCTAAGTGTGTCTGTGGGTAACGTTCTCTCTCTCTGATCAGATTGGTTGAAAGGAGGCTAGATGATGGTTAGCATGCTTCTTCAGGTCTATATGAGAGGGGGAGGTTCTGGCTTCAACACGTTTGTATGCCGTTAGAGGGTCATAGCTAATATGAATTTAAAAGGGTCTGTGAACTTATAGTTTTTCATTATTATAATTTACTTTCAACTCTCCCATGATGACCTGGTATTATTTATCTAGGTTGGACTCTACAAGGAAATGTGTATGTGTTATAAACTAATAAAGAAAACACACATACAGCAAACACATTTATCCACAGAAACATAAAATAAAATGAGAGGTCTATCTCTTGAGTGGACCAAGAGATGAGAAAACCTTTATTAAAAAAAAAAAAAGGTAATTAACAGTAGACAGGAGCATTGTAACTCTAGGTATGAAAACAAAAACAAACAAACAAACAAAACAAAAAATGGAACTGTTGAAAGTTTAGTGTGTGCCTTGCTCTCCAATATCCGCCACCATTTAGAACTAGTGCTCCAGACCTCAGACCATCATTGTATTGGATGGGGACGCTGCCTGAGGTCTCAGCTACCTGATCCTATATCATGGTCAGGTAATTCAGCAAAGGTGGGTGAAAAGAAGGGGCTAACAGAGGGAAGATCCTTTAAGTGAGACTGAAGAGCTGAGTGCACAGAAAAGGCTAACATTCGCTAGTGTTCTGTCAGGCTTGACAGTAAAGATGCAACTGTGTGTCAGTCTTGAGTTACTTTTAGAGGAGGACTCCTTGTAACCATATAAGGCAGCATCTGTATGGGAAACATTGTATCACATTCCAAATAACGTGTCTCTGAGATGCGATTACATCTTGCCTTACTATGTCTGTTCTTACCCTTTAGCACAACCCTGTATGAACTGAATTCCTTGAGTGAAGTATCAAAAGAAATGTAAGTTATACATTAATACGTAGATAGATGTGTGTGTGTGTGTGTGTGTGTGTGTGTGTGTGTATGTATGTATGAGTATATGTGTGTGTGTACATATGTGCTTGCATACACATGTACAGACAGGATTATATCCGTGTTACTCATTGCCAAGAGCATCCACACTATCACCAGTTCCCTTTTAAAACTGTTTCTGATGTCCTCTCATGAGTATTCTTTGTCTTTTGAGTCATGTAGAAAAGAGAACAAACCATAAAGGAAAGTCTCCTTACTTCTGTTATTCGGCACCTTTAGTTCCTATGTAAAATGTTCTACTCACAAATCAAAGGAATCCTCTTTACAGCTAGGAGGAGGCAGCAATGGGCTGGGATCAGGGGTGACCACAGTACATTAGAAGGGCACCAGGAGATCCTGAATCTTTCTCTCACCCTCACCCGTCTCCAGAGCTCTGCCAAGGTGGTTCCGATGCTCCAAACATGCAATTTCCTTGGATGGAAGTTTTGCCTCAGAACTTGCTCAGCACGTGCAAGACCTCGGAACTATCGTATCCCCAGCATTGCTAAGAATAATTAAACATATATGAACACATACTTACGTGGACATCTGAACTCGCACATTTGCAAGGCACACACTAAACTTTCAACAGTTCCATTTTTTATTTTGTTTTGTTTCTTTGTTTTTGTTTTCATACCTAGAGTTACAATGCTCCTGTCTACTGCTAATTACCTTTTTTTGTAAAGGTTTTTTCATCTCTTGGTCCACTCAAGATTGATTGAGAAAGCCTTGATTGCTTGGTGCCCCCTATCCCCTTTGGCCCCTATAACCCTTCCACCTTCTCTTCTGCAATTTCCATAGCTCTAAGGGGATGAATCTAATGGAAACATCCTCTTTTAAAGCTAAATGTTTCAAGGTCTCTCTTTCCCTCTCCCCCCCCCATAGATAGATAGATAGATAGATAGATAGATAGATAGATAGATAGATCAAGGCAGGCATCTATGACTATAGCAGAAAGTCATTGGGAGTCATTGCATTGCTACAATCCTTCGTAGAACAGTTGTATTTGGTTTTGCCCTTGGTCCCTGAGCTATCTTGTACTTGGTCACCCAAGCAGTTTTGGGTATGGGTCCCATCTCATGAGTGGGCCTTAAATCATATCAGATAGATGTTGGTGACTCCCACAAGCTTTGTGCCATCATTGCCCTAACATATTTTACAGGCAGGACACCATTGTAAGTCAAAATGTTTGCATATGGGCTGGGGGGTTTGCATTTCTCCTTTGGTAGAGTACATAGTACCTCCCTGTACTAAGGACGCTGACATGCAGGGTGGAAGGCTCTGTGTAGGCACTAACTTGACTTCTCTGTGTTCAATGAGTTATGTAGGTGTTCTCTTCAGCAATTGGGTCTTGCTGACAGTTTATGGTTTGTAGGAAGAAAATATAAACATTTTCAAATAACAGACTTCCATGTGCGGAAATGTTAGCCAGTCTATAGTTTGTAGAATAATTTAAGTGAATTTCAGCCAGAAAGTTGAATCTTGGAAACTGCATAGCATCTGACTGTATGTTTTTCTTATATATATATATTGTCTAGCATTACCCAGGGAGAATCTGCTTTACTACGTGATAAAGAAGCTACCAGCGAACTGTGAGATGTACTAAAATGTTAAAAAATGCATCAGTAATTAGTAATGAAAATTATATGGATAGAAATACATGCTGTGTGAAGTTTCACAGGGATACATACAGCAGATGCAGCCACACACACACACACACACACACACACACACACAGAAGCAGAGATACACACAGCAAATGTAACCTTATACACAGGAGAACAGATGTAACCTTATACATATACACAGGGGCACAGATGCACACAGCAGATGTAACCTTATACACAGGGGCACAGAGAGAGACCAAGACTTGGAGAATCATAGACATGGTCCTAGCATATAAATGAGCCCTGCTATCATTTTGGACAATTTGGATAGAAGAGATAACATCTCACAGAGCCATACTTTTCTGCTCCTAGTATGTTTAACGTCAGCTAAAATGATTAGGAGAATGTCCAGGTTTAAATGTTATTACACCAAGTAAACAGGAAGAGACTCCTGTTTGGAGTGACAAAATACCAGGGAACACTTGGTGGAAAAGAATATAAATAATGAACCCATGATGTGTCCGTCGCCCTCCAGATCTCAGCTACTAGATGAAGCGGGTACCCCCAAACCAAGACTATCATATCCTGAAGGACTTTGGATCATGTCTAAGAGACCCTTTCTGGTGTGGTAAAAACAAAGGGTGAGGGTAAGAAGGTGATCGGGGGTACTTAGCAAGCAAGGTATTAGATGTGAGAGGCTGGAATAGCTGCTATGCACTAAATTAGATGTGAAATTTTTCCACCATAACTTTTATGCATTGGTTCATAGCAAGGGTCTTATTTACTTTTTAATTTTTTTCTTTTCTTTGGTGTTTGATTTTTTTGAGTCAACATCTTGCTATACAGCCCAGGCTGAATTTGATATTGTGATCCTCTGGCCTTAGCTTCTCAAAAGCAGGAGTTAGAGTGGTACATCACAACATCCAGCAACTTACCTCTTTAAACAAGACTAAAATATTTATTAAGCTATGAAACATCATTTGTAGGAAATGTGACTTATTAGACTGCAAACAGTTGTTTATGTGTGAAGTCTTGTTTTATTGCTAGGGCCTCTGCACATACTAGGCAGTTGTGTTATCCTTGAACTACAGCGCTAGCCCTATAGGTGAAAAAATCTTAAGGTTCAAATAGTTCACAGCTTGAATGGCAGTTATAATCATTAAAGTATAATTAACTTGGACTCACTTGAATCACAGAGTGTCTTATCTTTTTCTGATCCTTTAGCAAAGTTCCAAGTACACTGCAAACGCAGACGTCCGTGTCCACCAACACTCTGTAAGATATAAATTAATACTTCTTTCTCTGCTCTTCTCCCCTCTCTGCACACCGGTGGATTCTTTCCTGTATAACACACAAAGTTTGAGGTTGGGACATTTACTGTCAGGACTGTACAAGGGGGCACAGCTCTTTTGTACACTCGTTCTGTCATGCTGAGCCTCTGCATGAAACAGAGGTACAATTCTTTGTACCTTAAATTGTGGTCCGCCCCCCCAAAAAAGGAATAGACCAAAGAGGGAACCCTCTTATTCATAGTATTCACTCTTAGTTTTAGTAGCTAAAACCCACCAAAAGAGTATTAAAATGTCTGTGTATGACAGAATAGTAGAATAGTCCAGGAGTAGAGAAATACCCACTTAGAAGAAAAAAGAATGTGTGTGTGTGTGTGTGTGTGTGTGTGTGTGTGTGTGTGTGTGTAGTAACAGTGGGAAGAGGACAAAAATATTCTCAAACAGTAAAAAGAGAAGCTAGTATACTTACACCTATGTCCTTTTCTCACCCTTCATTCTCCCACACGAGGCTGGTGCCACAATCCACACCTATAATCACCTTGGAAGGACCTTCTGCCTTAGGTTTGCAATTGTTGCCATACCTGAGGGACAAAGAGAAACAACCACAATTTGGAGAAAAAGCCAACAATAGTAGATGCCCTTGAAAATAACAAAAGAGGGGGCTGGAGAGATGGCTCAGTGGTTAAGAGTACTTGGCTGCTCTTCCAGAGGACCTGAGTTCAATTCCCAGCAACCACATGGTGGCTCACAACCATCTGGAATGGGTTCTGATGCCTTCTTCTGGAGTGCATGAAGACAGAGCATTCAGATACATAAAATACACAAATAAATCCCTTTCATAAAAAAAGAAAATAATAAAAGAAGGTTTCCATAGTCTTTAGAAATTTTAAAAGGTGAGCCTGGAATAAGTACAGAAACACAAAAGACCCTCAAGGGCTAAAACAATGGTAGGCAGAAAGAGCAAAGCTAGAGGCATTCTATAGCACCTAATGCAAAAACAAATGGCAAAGCCGTAGCATGTGCCCACAGTAAAGCAGTGTAGTGTCAGCATAAAATAGCACATGGACAAGTAGTTCACATGCACACATACACACACAAAACACCCACTAACAGACACACAAATACATTGAATTTCAAGAAGTGTCAAAGCTTCAGCAGTGTAATAGAAGTAATAGAGTGGAGAAACAATGTGCAGAATGATAAGAAATGTTTCTCAACCATTCATTCGACAGACATCAATACTGAGACTATAGTAAAGACTCAAGAAATATCAAAACTCAACCAGTTTAAAAATGACAAATGAGCTGAAGTGATATACTACCCCTTGGCATAGGCATGGAGGAAATAAAGTCTACACATAATAAAGATGTTCACAGATCCATGCGTATTACCACACTTTTCTCAGTTGTTAGGCAATACATGGAGCCTAGGTATCTACCAACAGATGAGTGAACCAAGAAAATGGGATGTATGGATAAAGTATTGCTAAGCCCCAAAGAATACAATTCTTTCATTTCCAGTAAAATGAACAGAACTGGTTGACATTGTATAGCTGAGGTGAGGTAAATACTGAAAGACAAATATTTCCTAACTTCTTTTATGTGTGGGAGAAAGCAGTAGAGTTGATTTGAAAGCAGCATAGAGGTTACAAGGGCCTGAGATTACTGGGCAATGGGGTGAATGGAAGCTGGGTGGAGATGCTGAGAGCATTCTGTAACTCTGTTTAAACACCACAGCATTGCGTGTTAGTAAAAATGGCTATCAAATGCGAACCCTAAAGTAAATTCAACTGCAAAATACTATTTTTACATTGGAGCTTCTTTCAATATGAAAGAATAGTACTTAAACCTCTGTCATGTTTTTTGGTATGTTAAATTTTGACCATTTCCTATTAAATTATTAAGTTAACAAATTTATGAATGTCAAGCAGTCAATATAACTAACTGAAACAAAAAACATGTGGCATCTGACTGTATGTTTTCACATACTCCTTTAGCTCCTTATCTGATTTATCATCATCAGATTACCAGGAAGAGCAAATGAACAAATGGTAAGATCTAAATATATATATATTTTTTCTTATACATATACAGATAGACACACACACACACACAGAGATCCATACATTCCAATGTATTTGGATGCACAGAAAATAAAGATACTGAGACTTGTGGAGCTCCTTAGAAATATAAAATAGGCTGCAGAGCACCTGGGGGAGCCATCTTGAGTCCCGGATCCCTCAGAGATTAGTCTGAGCAGGTGAGAGTGCGGACTACAGAAGCTACACAGCTTCTGGGACAGGCCCTGTTTCGGGCCTTCATCTTCAGTCAGTAGGCAGGTCCGAATGCCAGATATCTGTGCACCTTCCCTGCAAGAGGAGAGCTTGCCTGCAGAGAGTACTCTGAACACTGAAACACAGGAGAGAGCTACACCCCCAGGATTGCTGACAGAGGCTAACAAAATCACAGGAGGAACAAGCTCCAACCAGAGACAACTATAACAACTAACTCCAGAGAATACCAGATGGCAAAAGGCAAACCTAAGAATCTTATGAACAAAAACCAAGACCACTCACCATCATCAGAACCCAGCACTCCCACCTCACCCAGTCCTGGGCACTCCAACACACCCAAAAAGCTAGACCTGGATTTAAAAGCATATCTCATGATGATGGTAGAGGACATCAAGAAGGGCATTAATAACTCAAAGAAATACAGGAGAACAGAGATAGAGGTAGAACTCCTTAAAGAATTACAGGAAAACACAACCAAACAGGTGATGGAATTGAACAAAACCATACAAGACCTAAAAAGGAAAGTAGACACAAAAAGGAAACCCAAAGTGAGACAACACTGGAGATAGAAACCCTAGGAAAGAAATCTTGAACCATAGATGCGAGCATGAGCAACAGAATACAAGAGATGGAAGAGAGAATCTCAGGTGCAGAAGATTCCACAGAGAACATCGGCACAACAATCAAAGAAAATGCAAAATGCAAAAAGATCCTAACTCAAAACATCCAGGAAATCCAGGACACAATGAGAAGACCAAACCTACGGATAGTAGGAGTAGATGAGAATGAAGATTTTCAACTCAAAGGGCCAGCAAATATCTTCAACAAAATTATAGAAGAAAACTTCCCAAACCTGAAGAAAGAGATGCCCATGAACATACAAAAAGCCTACAGAACTCCAAATAGACTGGACCAGAAAAGAAATTCCTACCGACACATAATAATCAGAACAACAAATGCACTAAATAAAGATAGAATATTAAAAGCAGTAAGGGAAGAAGGTCAAGTAACATATAAAGGCAAGCCTATCAGAATTACACCAGATTTTTCACCAGAGACTATGAAAGCCAGAAGATCCTGGACAGATGTTATACAGACACTAAGAGAACACAAATGCCAGCCCAGGCTACTATACCCAGCCAAACTTTCAATTACCATAGATGGAGAAACCAAAGTATTCCATGACAGAACCAAATTCACACATTATCTTTCCACGAATCCAGCCCTTCAAAGGATAATAACAGAAAAAAAAAAAATACAAGGACGGAAACCAGGTCCTAGAAAAAGCAAGAAGGTAATCCTTCAACAAACCTAAAAGAAGACAGCCACAAGAACAGAATCCCAACTCTAACAACAAAAACAACAGGAAGCAACAATTACTTTTCTTTAATTTCTCTTAATATCAATGGACTCAATTCCCCAATTAAAAGACATAGACTAATAGACTGGCTACACAAACAGGACCCAACATTTTGTTGCTTACAGGAAACCCACCTCAGGGAAAAGGACAGACACTACCTCAGAGTGAAAGGCTGGAAAACAATTTTACAATTTTAAGTGTTTAATAATCTTATAAACTGTAGGGTAATTGTACACATTTCAACCCAAAACAAGTCACTCAGTTCTTAGATGAGTATTTTTAGTATTTAGTACTGAATTTGAATACTGTGGTATCAGTAGTGTAACTACTTTGTTAAAAGATTGATATATTTCATGTTGCATTTATGGTGTCATCAAAGACTGCATATATGTGTATGTGTATGTATAGGTATACATATATTTATATAGAGTATATATACATATATATGGACAGAGGCAAAGTGAGACACAGACTGAGAGAGAGGAGAAGCTTGTCCAGTTAAGTCTTGGAATTGTCCCCGGGGAAAGAGTTTTCTGAAAAATGATTCTAAATATTTTTTTTTCTAAAAAGTTGTATCTCTTAGATTCAAACGAGTTCTAGTTCAAATAATTTTTCATATTATTGCTAAATGTAGCCAACTCTAATACTGTATTTTTGCATGTGTTGCTGCTAAAGCAAGTTAAACCAGATGTCCAAGTTGTACGACGATGATGAACTTACTGATATTCAAAAGTCATACTGGTGAGTGAGAGAAAGAACCATTGGTGGGTCTCTTTCTTGTTTGTTTGTTTGTTTGATATTTTCTTTATTTACATTTCAAATGTTATCCCCTTTCCTAGTTTCCCCTCCAAAAATCCCCTATCCTCTCTCCCCTCCCCTTGCCCCCCAACCCATCCACTCCTGCTTCCTGGCCCTGGCATTCCCCTATACTGGGGCATAGAACCTTCACAGGACCTAGGGCCTCTCCTCCCATTGATGACTGACTAGGCCATCCTCTGCTACATATGCAGCTAAAGCCATGAATCCCACCATGTGTTTTCTTTGTTGGTGGTTTAGTCCCAAGGAGATCTGGAGATACTGGTTAATTCATATTGTTGTTCCTCCTATGGTGCTACAAACCCCTTTAGCTCCTTGGGTACTTTCTCTAGCTCCTTCATTGGGGACCCTGTGCTCCACCCAATGGATGACTGTGAGCATCCACTTCTGTATATGCCAGGCACTGGCAGAGCCTCTCGGGAGACTGCTATATCAGGGTCCTGTCAGTAAACTCGTGTTGGCAACTGCAATAATGTCTGAGTTTGGTGGTTGTTTATGGGATGGATCTCCAGGTGGGGCAGTCTCTGGATGGTCTCTCCTTCAATCTCTGCTCCGAACTTTGTCTCTGTAATTCCTTCCATGGGTATTTTGTACCCCTTCTAAGAAGGATCAAAGTATCAACAATTTGGTCTTCCTCCTCCTTGAGTTTCAATGTGTTTTGCAAATTGTATCTTGGGTATTCTGAGCTTCTGAGCTAATATTCACTTATCAGTGAGTGCATATTATGTGTGTTCTTTTGTGATTGGGTTACATCAGTCAGGATGATGTCCTCCAGAGGTGGATCTCTTTCTTGTCTTTGGGAAAACAGAGCAATTACTGAGGCAAAAATGATAAGAGAAATGTGTAAAATTATTCAATAATAACCAATTGAATTTGTAGACAAGTACCATGTCTGGAAAAACATTTTTGTCACTCACAGGTAATAGTTTTTCTAGTTTGAAACTGATGTAGTGATTTTATTATAGCATGTCTTTAAGGAAAATTGTAGGATTGTATTTATTCTTTAACATTGGTCCTTTCTACTTTTTTCTGGATATCTTCTGACTTCCAGTTTATAGATTTTTGTCTATGAGAAATGGTAGGTTACTGAAAGTGAGTATGTTTTGGTGATAAAAGACCTCTTCACACTCACTGAGATTTTATTATTGTACAGATCTAATACCATTTATATTTATTCTTAAAGTCCCTTGTGTCTGATTATAGGTATATTGAGAAACCCACTCTGTTAGATAGCTATCATCAGCTATTATCAGCACTATAGAGAGTATACATACCACCAGAAGAAAGTCTAACACCAGTCACTATTTTAAGTTCTTGGCATTCAGACATTACATGGAAAACAAAGAGCAATCTAGTGAATGCAAATAAGTCTTCCAAGTACCTAGAATTTCCACTTAAAATAACATTTAAAAAATCTTGGACCACTCATTCCAAAAAGGTCACACTACCACTTTATTAAACTCTGCACATTGGCTAAACATTTTCTCTGGTGGAGTTGTCAGGGATGAGGTAAAATTCAGGCAGGTGGAGCAAAGCAAGGATATCCTTTTTAATCCATTTTTTAAAAGTAAGTTTTGTCGACAACATATAAGAGCTTCATATCACATGTATTCTGCTGTTCCCCTTGCAACTCTACTTCCACCTATGGTTCCTGTGCATTTCCTCGTTTCTCTGGTTACTCCATGTGTCTTTCCACTTCTGAAGAGTTGAGCTAGGAACTGCAGATGAGAGAGAACAGGTAGCAGTTGTCTTTCTGGGTCTGGGTTGCTCCATTCAATATAATAGTTTCTAATTATATATTCATTTGCCTACAAAAGTCATGAAGTCACCATTTTTAATAGCTAAGTAGTATTCCATTGTATAAATGTACATTTTCTCCGTCCATTCTACAGATGAGGGACATTGGGGTTGCTTCCGTCTTCTGGCTATTACAAATAAGGCTGTTCCGTCTATTTGAGAAGTATTTGTATGAGGTCTTATTTGAAGGTCTGATAGAATTCTGCACTAAAACCATCTGGCCCTGGCCTTTTTTAAGTTGAGAGACTTTTAATGACTGCTTCTATTTCCTTAGGAATTCTGGTCCTGATTTAACTTTGGTACTTGGTATCTGTCTAGAAAATCATCCATTTCATCTAGATTTTCCAATTTTGTTGAGTATAGTATTTTGTAGTGGGATCTAGTGATATTTTTTATTTCCTCAGCTTCTGTTGTTATGTCTCCCTTTTCATTTCTGATCTTGTTAATTTGGATACTGTCTCTGTGCCCTCTAGTTAGTTTGGCTAAGGGCATCTATCTTGTTGATTCTCTCAAAGAATCAGCTCTTAGCCGGGCGTGGTGGCACATGCCTTTAATCTCAGCACTCAGGAGGCAGGTGGATTTCTGAGTTCGAGGCCAGCCTGGTCTACAAAGTGAGTTCCAGAACAGCCAGGGCTACACAGAGAAACCCTGTCTCGAAAAACCAAGAATCGACTCTTAGTTTTGTTGCTTCTTTGTATAGTTCTCTTTGTTTCTAATTGGTTGATTTCAGCCCCGAGTTTGATTATTTCCTGTCTGTCAGCTACTCCCCTTGGGTGTATTTGCTTCTTTTTGTTCTAGAGCTTTCAGATGTACTGTCAAGCTGCTAGTGTAAGCTCTCTCCCATTTCTTTATGAAGTAACTCAAAGCTATAAATTTTTCTCTTAGCACTGCTTTCATTATGTCCCATAAGTTTGGGTATGGTGTGCCTTCATTTTTGTTAAATTCTAGAAAATAATGTCTTTCTTTCTTCCTTCCTTCCTTCCTTTCTCTCTCTCTCTCTCTCTCTCTCTCTCTCTCTCTCTCTCTCTCTCTCTCTCTCTCTCTCTCTCTCTCTCTTCCTTGACCAAGTTATCATTGAGTAGAGAGTTATTCAGTTTCCATTACTATGTGGGATTTCTGTTGTTTTTGTTGTTGTTAAAGACCAGTCTTACTCTGTGATGATCTGATAGAAGGCATGGGATTATTTCAATCTTCTTGTATCTGTTGAGGTTTGTTTTGTGTTCAATTATATGGTTAATTTTGCAGAAGGTACTATGCAATGCTGAGAAGATGGTATATTATTTTGTTTTAGGGTAAATGTTCTGAAGATATCTGTTAAATCCATTTAGTTCATAACTTCTGTTAGTTTCACTGTATCTCTGTTTAGTTTCTGATTCCATTATCTGTCCATTCGTGAGAGTGGGGTGTTGAAGTCTTCCACTATGATTGTGTGAGTTTTAGTGTGTGTGTGTTTGAACCTTAGTAACATTTCTTTTACAAATGTGGGTGCCCTTGCATTTGGAGTATAGATGTTCAGAATTGAGAGTTCATCTTGGTGGATTTTTTTCCTTTGATAAGTATGAAGTGTCCTTCCCCATCTCTTTTGATAACTTTTGGTTGAAAGTCTATTTTATTGGCTAGTCCAGCTTGTTTCTTGAGACCATTTGCTTGGAAATTTTTTTGCCAGCCTTTTACTCTGAGGTAGTATCTGTCTTTATCACTGAGGTATGTTTACTGTATGCAGCAAAATGCTGGGTCATGTTTATGTATTCAGTCTGTTAGCCTATGTATTTTTATTGAGGGATTTAGTCCATTGATGTTGAGAGATATTAAAGACCAATGGTTGTTGATCTATGTTATTTTTGTTGTTAGTGGTGGTATTATGTTGGTGTGGTTCTCTTCTTTTGGGTTTGTTAGGAGATGATTAATTTCTTGGTTTTCCTTGGATGTAGTTTCCCTATATTAGAGCTTTCCTTCTGTTATCTTTTGTAGGGTTGTCATGGAATATCTTGGTTTCTCCATGTATGGCGATTGAGAGTTTTGCTGGGTATAATTTTGGGCTGGCATTTGTGTTCTTTTAGGGTCTACATGACATCTGTCCAAGATCATCTGGGTTTTAGAGTCTCTGTTCAGAAGTCGAGTGTAATTCTGATAGGTCTACCTTTATATGTTCCTTGACCTTTTTCCCTTACCACTTTTAATATTCTTGCTTTGTTCTGTGCATTTAATGTTTTGATTATTATGAGCCGGGAGGAATTTCTTTCTGGTCTAATCTATTTGGTGTTCTATAGGCTTCTTGTACATTTATGGCCATCTCTTTTTCTAGATTTGGGATGTTTTCTTCTGTAATTTTGGTGAAGTTTTTTTCTGGTCCTTTGGGATTGGGACTCTTCACTCTCTTGTATTCCTATTATTCTGAGGTTTGGTCTTTTCATTGTGTCCTGATTTCCTGTATATTTTGGGTTCGAGCTTTTTGCACTTTGTATTTTCTTTGACTGTTCTGTGGTATCTACTATGAATCTTCTATGCCTGAGATTCTCTCTTCTATCTTTGTAGTCTTTTGGTGATGCTTGCATCAGTAACTCCTTATTTCTTTGCTAGGTTTTCCATCTCCAGGATTCCCTCCCATTGTGATTTCTTTATTGTTGTTCTTTACATTTTTAGATCCTGGACATTTTTGTTCAATTCTTTCACCTGTTTGATTGTGTTTTTCTGTATTTCTTTAAGGGATTTATGTGTTTTCTCTTTAAGGTCTTCTACTTGTTTCCCTGTGTTCTTCTGTATTTCTTTAAGGGAGTTATATATGTCCTTCTTAAGGTCCTCTATCATCTTCATGAGATGGGATTTTAGATCAGAATCTTGCTTTTCAGGTATGCTCTGGTATCCAGAGCTTGCTGTGGTGGGAGAACTTGGTTCTGATGGTACCAAGTGGCATGGGTTTCTGTTGTTTATTGTCTTATGCTTGCCTCTTGCAATCAGGTTAACTGTTAACTGGTCTTGCTGTCCCTGGCTGGAGCCTATCACTCCTATGAGCATGGTGATGTTGGATCTCCTCGAGTCAGGCTATCTCTGGGAGTGGCAGGGTGTCTGGTGCTCCTGATCTTCGAGCCTGGTTATGACAGACCTCCTGGGAATCAAGTGGTCTCTGAGTGTAGGCATGTGAGCAGGGTGTTGGAGCACCTGATCTGCTCCTGGGCACCGTTGTGGAACAGAAAGATGATGTGTCTCCAGAAGGGTGGATAGATCCTGAATCTGCTGGGTCCCATGGGGAGGGGGGTCCCAGTTAGGCCAGGTATTGGGGTGGGGTGGGCAGGACTCACCTGTTAGCCTGGTTGTGATAGACCTCCTGGGAATCAAGCTGTCTCTAGATGTGGGAGGGAATCTGGAGTGCTAGCTCTGCCCCAGGCAGAGTTGCAAGCTGGAACCCTCTTGTTTTCAAGATAGGGATTCTATGTGTAGCCCTAGCTCTCGATTTGTAGAACAGGATGGCCTTGAACTCACAGAGGTCTGCCTGTCTCTGTCTCCCAAGTGCTAGAATTACAGGCACATGTTACCACACCCGACCAAAGCATTTTTTTAACAAGGTATTCCACTTGACAATTCAGTCCTAAATTGCTTGGCAAATGGAGTTCTTTTCAGAAATTTCTTTCCTACAGCTATATCTTGTAGGGAACTGCCTGTGTTTTCTTCTAGCAGTTTTAGTGTTTCAGGTTTCAACTGAGGTCTTTGATTCACTTGCATCTAATTTTCGGGTATGGTGATAGATATAGCTCTAATTTCATTCTTCTGCATGAGGACATCCAGATTCCTGGCACCATTTGTTGGAAATGTTATTTTTACAACTGTGTTGTTTTTTGCTTCTTTGTCAAATATGAGAAGGCTGTAACCACACTTGGGTCTTCTGTTCCATTAGAATACATGTTTACTTTGTGACAATGTCATATGATTTTGTTATTGTTTCATTATAATATACCTTGAGGTCTAAAATGGCAATCTCTCCAGTATTATTCTTTTTGCGCACAGGTCTTTTCTGGTTCCATATGAATTTTAGGATTTTTTCCATTTTTGGGAGGAATGAAATGGAAATTTTGAGTGAGGTTGAATTGAATCCTTAAATTGCTTTTGGTAGGATGGTCATTTTCACAGTATCAGTGCTACCAATTCATGAACCTGGGGTATGTTTCCATTCTCTGGTGTCTTTCTTAATTACTTTCTTGAGAGATTTCAAAGTTTGTTTTTCACCTCCTTGGTTAGGGTTATTCTACGTTACTTTATTGCCTTTGATACTGTTGTTAATCAGGGTGTATGGGTGATCTCTTTCTCTATATGTTTGTCATGGTGTATTGGAAAGGTTTTATAAATTCTCATGTACTGTGCCCCTTTGTTGAAACTGTTATTATTTCTAGCAGTTTTCTGATAGAATTTTGAAATCTCTTATGTACAATACACTATCATCTGTAACTAAGAATAATTTGAATTTTCTTTGCTATGGACCTATAATTTCCTTCTCTTCCATTATTGCTTTGGCTAATACTTCTAGCTGTACACTGTGAGGATAATTGGCAGCCCTGTCATATCCAGGTTTTAATGAGATTGTTTTGTGGTTTTCTACATTTAGGACAATGTAGCTGTGGGTTTTCATATATAACCTTTAGGATGCTAAGGTGCCTCACTTCCAGGTCTACTTTCTCTAGGGATTTTATAATGAAGTGTGTTGGATTCTTGCCAAAGGTTGTGTTTTACATCTCTTGAAATAACTATATGCCTTCCTCAGGTAACTTGCATGCTTTACTATGTTTATTGTTTATGCACATTGAGCCAACACTGCATTTCTAGGATTAAGCCAACTTCACCATGGAGAATGAATTTCTAAATATGTTTTTACTCAGTGTACGAGTATTTTACTGAGGATTTTTGTATCTCTGTTTATCAGGAATGTCTGTCTGTCATTTTGCTGTGTCTTTACCTTCTTTGGGTATGAGAAAGATACTGGATTCACCAAAAGAGTTTGGGAGTGCCCCTTCAGTTTGTATTTGTAAAAAGAAATCCATTATTTTGTTGCTAGGACTCTGATGTCTCTCTACTGAAGACCAGCCTCAACAGGTCAGGGGAAACTGAGGCAAGGGCATAAAGTCAGTGATTGATCATTCAGTAGACATATCTCTGAGGGAACAAAGCTTGATTATCTGGGGCCTGCACTTCATGTGATCAATGAGAGACTCTTTGAACTCTTAGGGGTCCAGCAAGAAGGACATACACACAAACTGCATACATACCTACATACATACATACACACACAAACCACACACATACACACACACACTTGGTGGATGAAGCAACCTCAAACAACTTCATACATACATACATTCATACACATACATATATATGAAGTTGTTTGAGCTCTATTTTTTACCTTAGCCTTTTTAGACCACATAAGACAGAAGTCTCTATTCAAGAAACATATTACCTCATAGCCATAAGTTACATACTCTCTGTAAACAATCACCACAAGAACATATTCTTCAAAAACAGGTTAAAATCATTGTACAAAAGGAAAGCACAACAGGATTATTGATTATATATTCTTCTTTTGAAAGTCATACCTAACTAAACATTTTCCATCTATCACTCTCTCCACAAGTTCATCATGACCCCAAAGCAACAATTCTTTTGTTATTGATTGACAAAGTGTAAGCAAGCTAAATCTATAGTAGCAAGTTTTCCCTCATGCTTAGCTGACAATAATTTATAGTTATCAAAAAACAGATCATCATCTTGCGTCTTATTTTTGAAGTCTTGTTCGTCTAAACTGGCTAGTCATCTCTTCTCTATTCTTATTCTCACTGTCGAATTCTTTGCTCTTTGTTTATAACCCTGTCTTTTCATGGTACACGCCAAAACCTGTGGTCACATCCCTAGATCACAAGATTCAGGAACTCAGACCCAACCGAGAATGAAATGTTTTCTTTGCTCATTAACTTGTCCCAAGTCTATTTTTCTCTTCCAAGTACAAGCATGGTTGTAAAGCACAAAGGCTCACTGTACTCTTTTTCAGACCTATGCCACCCTCACTATTCTACAAGAGAGGGGCACATTCTACCCTTACTTCTAACTTTATTATGTCTTTCTGGCAAAACAATTTAAACCACATTTCCTTAAACATAATCAACTGTCCTAACTTCCTAAAACTAAATCAAATCTGGAATTCTGTAAAATCATTAATTCATCTAACCAATGTTATTGTATGAGGATTCATCTCATATTGATGTGTAGGAGAACTGCCCAATAGATCAGGCCGTCTTCAGAGAGCTCACAGCAGCTCCTCTCACATAGCATCAGCCATCTACCCAAGCCTGGTGATTTGCCCAAGATCCTAATTTGCTAATGGAAGAGCAGACATGGGAATATTTCTCCCCTGAGCACTCTTACCCATCTCCATGGCATGATGCTTTATTTTACTAGTCTCCAGCTCAACGTTTCCTTAAAGTTGGAGCTGGAACTTTACATGCAGAAGATAAGTTGCTAAATACCCAACACATAGTGTTTTATTTACATATATTCTAGATAGGAACAAAAAAATGTAAACATTTTACTTAGGAGCACAGAACATTTGGTATGCAACTGATGAGAACTTTTATTTAAAATTTATACTTATAAAGAGCTTTCTTTCGTTTCGCTAAGTTTATAGCATGTTGGGGGAATGTGTGATTGATTTAGTTTTACTAACTTTTTTAGGAATGTGGTTAAGAAATTTGTGCGCATCCTTGTGTCCTCGGTTGCCTTCAGGTATGTGAATGAACAGAAATGGAAGTAATTAAATATCTATGATATTTAATTATAAAAGTTTAATGAGAAAGGACCTCCAATAACCAAGACAGAACAAAGTAAAAGAATGTCCATTGTCAGTATGTTGCTAATTAGCTCACGAATCCATATTTAATGCAGTCTAACCTATCTTAGAGGTTAGGTTAAAACTGGACATTTAAGATGTACAAAGAAATAACCTTTGCTCAAAACTAAATCGCAGCATATTAATATTTTCTAACTCAAAAATGTAAAAATAATGAATCATATATTCTATAAATATAAATTCTATAAGTATAAGCTAAATCTCCTATACACTCAAAATTACTCAATTCCTGAACTATATTTTTTTAGATTTCTTTTCTACCTGATGACTCAGATTTATATAACATAATTGCTTCCTTTAAAATTAATATTATATGTGTGTATAATGTTTTACCTATTTGTGTAGGTATATGTACAAGTATTTGCAGGTATGTGTATCTGTGTGTGTATGTAACTATGTGTGTGTTTCTGTGTGTGTGTGTGTGTGCTTATATGTGTTTGTCTATGTGTGTATGTTTGTATGTGTGGTCTGTGTATGTCTCTGTGTGTAGCTGTATGTTTGTGTGGATGTGTGTTTGTGTATGTATGTTTGTATGTGTTTGTGTGTGTATGTTTGTATGTGTGTGTTTGTGTGTGTTTATGTCTGTGTGTATGTGTGTGTATGTCTCTGTGTGTGTGTCTGTATGTTTGTCTGTGTTTATGTCTGTGAGTATGTGTGTATGTTTGTGTGTGTGTCTGTATGTGTTTGTGTGTGTTTATGTCTGTGTGTATGTGTGTGTATGTCTCTGTGTGTATGTCTGTATGTTTATCTGTGTTTGTTTATGTCTGTGAGTATGTGTGTATGTATGTGTGTGTGTTTATATGTGTTTGTTTCTGTGTGTATGTGTGTTTGTCTGTGTGTGTTTGCGTCTGTGTGTGTATGTTCCTCTGTGTGTTTGTCTGTGTCTGTGTATGTTCCTCTGTGTGTGTGTGTGTGTGTGTGTTCCTGTGTCTGTGATACAAGACCACAGATCTACTATTGGGTATCTCTTGTCATCTTACTCTTTTTAAATAGGGCCTCTCATTGTACCAGTGCTCACTGACTAAGCTAGGTTGACTGGCCAACGAGCTCCATGGATCCTCCTGCTTCTGCCTCCCTAGGACTGGGGTTACAGGTGCTGTACTGCTCCTAACTTTGCATAGGTGCTGAGGATGGACCTCAGGTCTTCAAACTTTAATGGCAGGTGTTTTACTACTGAGTTATCTTGATAATTCCAAAATTAATAATATTTCAACAGACTCTTTGGTTATTAAAGAAAAACACTTTAAAGTTGAATTAATTCATCTTTGTAGTTTAGGAAAATAATTCATGTATAAGGAGTTTTTAAAAAAATATGCAAGAAAAGGCTTAAAAATACTTAAGAATTTAATTAACCATGCAACTGTTTATGGAATTGAATTCTTTTTCATGTTTCCACCCTGTGTGCAGGATCCATGTGTGCACCCATGAATATAATCAGGCAGTTTTTGAAAATTTCACTGAGAAAAACTTCTTACTGGTTACAGCATTTTTTAAAAAAAAATTTATTTATTTATTTATTTATTTATTTATTTATTTTATTATATGTAGTACACTGTAGCTGTCTTCAGACACTCCAGAAGAGGGCATCAGATTTTGTTATGGATGGTTGTGAGCCACCACGTGGTTGCTGGGATTTGAACTCAGGACCTTTGGAAGAGCAGTCAACACTCTTAACCGCTGAGCCATCTCACCAGCCCCATGTTTACAGCATTTTTTTTTTATTTTTAATATTTTTATTACATATTTTCCTCAATTACATTTCCAATGCTATCCCAAAAGTCCCCCATAGCGCCCCCCACTTCCCTACCCACCCATTCCCATTCTTTTGGCCCTGGCATTCCCCTATATTGGGGCATATAAAGTTTGCAAGTCCAATGGGCCTCTCTTTCCAGTGATGGCCGACTAGGCCATCTTTCGATACATATGCAGCTAGAGACAAGAGCTCCGGGGTTCTGCTTAGTACATCATGTTGTTCCGACAATAGGGTTGCAGATCCCTTTAGCTCCTTGGGTACTTTCTCTAGCTTCTCCATTGGGAGCCCTGTGATACATCCAATAGCTGACTGTGAACATCCACTCCTGTGTTTGCTAGGCCCCGGCATCGTCTCACAAGAGACAGCTATATTTGGGTCCTTTCAGCAAAATCTTGCTAGTGTATGCAATGGTGTCAGCGTTTAGAAGCTGATTATGGGATGGATCCCTGGATACGGCAGTCTCTAAATGGTCCATCCTTTCATCACAGCTACAAACTTTGTCTCTGTAACTCCTTCCCTGGGTGTTTTGTTCCCAATTCTAAGAAGGTGCACAGTGTCCACACTTTGGTCTTCATTCTTCTTGAGTTTCATGCGTTTAGCAAATTGTATCTTATATCTTGGGTATCCTAAGTTTTGGGCTAATATCCACTTATCAGTGAATACATATTGTGTGAGTTCTTTTGTGATTGTGTTACTTCACAATCCATTCTTTTGTGATTGTGTTACTTCACAAGCCATCTCACCAGCCCCATGTTTACAGCATTTTTAAATGGACTATATGACTCATCTCTTCGCTCCTTTTTGTTGCTAAAGTCTTAAATATATTTGGTTAAATGTGATTTAATTCATTGTGAAAAAATTTGTAAAAAAACTCCTCATGAATTCTGAGCATTTAAAGAGTTTATACTGAGAAACTTGTGACTTCAGATTTATTGTTCTAGCTTGGAGTTCTAAATCACACCCCTGCCAGGGGAAGTGGAGGGGAAGGGGCTTGGGGCATACTTTATCTACTAACTGCTACTTTTATTGGGTGAAAGCTGAACTTTAAAAAAAAAAAAGTAGAGGGGCTGGTGAGATGGCTCAGTGGGTAAGAGCACCCGACTGCTTTTCCAAAGGTCCGAAGTTCAAATCCCAGCAACCACATGGTGGCTCACAACCATCCATAACAAAATCTGATGCCCTCTTCTGGTGCGTCTGAAGACAGCTACAGTGTACTTACATTAAATAAATAAATATATATTTAAAAAAAAAAGATTCTAAAGCACCATTGTTCTTTCTCCCATAGGACAGTTTAGGTCTAAATAAGGACCTGGGAACATCTAACCATTGGCTTTAATATTGTGTAACTGTATGGAAGTAATACCTCCACTCTATTTCTTTTAGAATATTTGGAATTTTCCTGGTCATTCTGGATGTATTTCTTGTGGTTGTCGATCTAAATGTCTCTGAAAACAAAATTTATATTCCTTTGGACTATCGTTCCATTTCTTTAGCGATTGCTTTATTTTTCTTCGTGGATGTTCTTCTTCGAGTGTCTGTAGAAGGGTAAGTGTGATTCTGTTTTGTTTAAGAATAAGGCCATTTCTTTAGCGATATAAGAAGTATTCTATAAGAAATGTCAGATCAGCTCAAACAGTGGGTCCTTCTTCATCAAAATGATTCTCCTTGTAGATATGTGTTGTGTCCGGCCAGCAGATCACAGCCTGGGTTCTAGCCTGGAAAGGCATTTTGGAAACCTGGAAGAGAAGAGGGGCTAGGCGGCGAGAGAAAGGAATGTAGCTAAGACAACATTCTGATCAAAGCTCAATTTTACTATTTCCAGACACTCAGTTATAAAGGAAGGGGGAGGGAACCCGATTTCCCGCCAAACAATCTGGGGGTCCAGTAGCAGGACGAACACGTGTGTGCCTCCAAGCAACAAAGCGGCAGGGTCCAGCAGTAGGCGTGGCAGGACGAATGAGCAGGTAGCTCCACCCTTGAGCAAGCAGGTTCAAGCAGGTGGGGGAAGGGAGACCACAGATATGTCCCATAGAGAAAGCAATAATCCAAAACCAGTTTTATGTAGAGTGGCTTTATCACAGCTATCATTGTGCCTATATTTATAATTTATTGTAGATGGTTCTACAGTTGCTAAAACTTAAACGGGCTTCAAGGATGGGGCAGGCAACCACTGTGTGTATGTGTACATGACTAAAAGAAGTGTGTATGTGATGCAAAAATTCTATTGACTTGTCTTGAATCCAAACAAGATTTGATGACACATGAAAGAATATATCATAAATAATTCATAGTTCAATGAAAATAAAAGCTTTAATTATAGTGCAGAAGGCACTATAGAGGCATGTCCTTCCCATAAAACAGACACTGACCTCTGCTTACTGGTTTTCCAAGCAGATGAGTGGGCAGGTCATGCCTTGAAGTTGGATTGCTTTGGGAGTCAGGGATAACTTCTCTAGCTTCATTTTATTCTCAGAGCATCCCAGAATGTAGTTTTTCTACTTTTCTAAGATATCTTTTTATCTTCATGCACCTTTTTGAGCTAAGGGCATTTGTCTACTGCCCAGTTTCTTGTTGCCTAAAGAAGGCTTTCTCAACATTTTCTTCAGTGATTTAGCCATTGGTAAGGTGCCAGTGCTTCTATGAATCATCCCTCAGCCATACTCCTCTTAGGAGCCTTCATGAAACTCAGACCACAAAACAGACTCAAAAGTAGAAGGGAGCCAGGTAAGAGGAGGAAGTCATTAGCAAGAGGTGGAAATGAGAAGGTAATGGAGGTGAATATGGTCAATATATTTTATTCACATGTTATAGAAGTCAAAGTGAAGCCTATTATTTGTATAATTTACATGCACTAATAAAAGCATTAAGAAATCCCTAACATCTTGAAAAACATCCATATAAAAGAAGACGCTATCCCAGAATCAGAAGAAACTTTCTCTAGGAGACCAATGCACATTTCTGAAGAAAGAAAGTCTGTGTCTGCACTCGGTAGACCATATCAGTTCATCAAAACCCCAGTATGCATCAACAAAACAGACCCTAAGTCTAAATGAAGTTGTGCCCTCTCCATTTGTGGGTTCCTTTTGTTTACTCTCCCAACTACAATTTCTCTAAGCCCCATATTCAGCTTTTTTGCTCACCAGCAATGCACAACATCTCACTTCCCTACCTACATAGAAGAAGGCAGTGATTGCTTCTTGATAGTTTAATCCTACTTCTTACTTATCAAGTATGAATTGCTATCTTGACACTTTTAGAGAGATGAGAGATGAGAGAGAGAGAGAGAGAGAGAGAGAGAGAGAGAGAGAGAGAGAGAGAGAGAGAGGAAAGAGAAGGTTTTGCCCCAGTAGACTTGTGTTTAAATGCTTGGCCTACAGGGAGTGGCACTACTAGGAGGTGTGTGTAGCCTTGTTGGAATAGGTATGTCATGATGGAAGTGAGCTTTGAAGTCTCATATATGAGCTCAAGCTACAACCAGTGCAGAAAATACTCTCTTCCCAGCTGCCTGCAGCAGACAGTCTCCTTCTGGCTACCTTCAGATTAAGATGTAGAACTCTGCCCCACCTAAGGATCCATCCTATATACGGTTACCAAACTCAGATACTATTGTGGATGACAACAAGTGCTTGCTGACAGGAGCCTGATATAGCTCTCTCCTGAGAGGCTTTGCTAGTGCCTGGCAATAATACAGAGGCAGATGCTTCCAGGCAACCATTGAACTGAGCACAGGGTCTCCAATGGAGGAGCTAGAAAAAGGACTGAAGGAGCTGAAGGGGTTTGCAGCCCCATAGGAGGTACAACAATATGAACCAATCAGAACCCCCAGAGCTCCCAGGGACTAAACCACCAACCAAAGAGTACAAATGGGGGGGCCCATGGCTCTAGCTGCATATGTAGCAGAGGATGGCCTTGTCGAACATCAATGGGAGGAGAGGCGGTTGATCCTATGAAGGCTTGATGCCCCAATGTAGGGGAATGCCAGGACAGGGAAGCGGGAGTGGGTGGGTTGGTGAGCAGGAGGAGGTGGGGATAGGATAGGGGCTTTTCAAAGGGGAAACCAGAAAAGGGGATAACATTTGAAATGTAAATAAAGAAAATATCTAATAATAGTAAAAACATTTTTTTTTAAAAAAGATGTAGAACTCTCAACCCCTCCTGCCCAACATCTACTTCCACATTGCCATACTTCCTGCCATGATGATAATAGGCTAAACCTCTGAAACCATAGAGTTGCCTTGGTCATGTTGGCCCTCACAGCAATGAAACCATAACTAAGACAGAAGTTGGTCCAGAAGTGGATGTTACTGTGACAGACCTGATCATGTTGGGTGGTGGTGATGGTTGTTGTTGTTGTTGTTAGGTTTTTGGGGGGCAGAGGCGAGTTGGTTGGTTGGTTTTGGTTTTTGGAGGAATGTGTATTTGGGAAGTTTGGATCTGGAAAGCAGTGGAATGCTTTAAGTGGGTCTTGATGGGCCATCCTAGTAGGAATATGGAAAACATTGGTGCTGAGGGTGATTTGAACTCTGGGACCCTGGATCAGGGGTTTCAGAGGAAAAGAATTTTAGAATATTGCATAGAAATCATTTTGATGATATTTTGGTAAAGAATGTGACTGTTCTTTGCCCTTATCTGAAAAGTTTGCCTGAGGCTAAATTGAAGAGATTCAGATTAATTGTATTTAGGAAGGAAATCTCAAAGCAGCCTAGCACAGACTCTGCCCTGTGGTTTATTCATGTTTTGATCAAGCATAGCAAGCTTAGAAAGGAAATATACAAAAATGTATGGTTCAAGTATTAAAGGAACATCAAGAACCAGTATGGAACTGAGTCCTGTATCGAACAAGATGAACAGAGTGGTGACCGCAGGACAAAGTCCCAGCTAAGCTTCCATCTTGTGAAAAGGATGTTGAAATGGGGACAGTGCCAACTATTCTAATTTTACTATGTGTTTGTGGTTGTATGAGGGAGAGACCTATCATGTTAGGCGTTATTATGACCTGGTCATAGTTTTCATTTGGACATATGGAGATATGATTTTGTGTCAAGTTGACATAGAATGGATTGTGATGGCTATTCTCAGTTGTCCACTTGGCTATATTTGAAATGAACTACAGTCTAGAAATGGAGGGCACACTGTGCTCCAGATCTTGAAGCAGGAAGACAACACACCTTTAATCAAGATCTTAATGAATAGTGGCCATGTATATAATGGGAAGGAATTAAAGAAAAGCTTAGGCCAAGGTATGGTTGTACATGCCTTTCATCCCAGCACTCAGGAGACAGATCTCTGAGTTCAAAGTCCATCCACAGAGAATGTTCCAAGACATCCAAGCTTAGGCAGTTAAGGAAACTATGAAAAGCAGAAAGCTGGTGCAAATATAATGGAATGAAAGGGTCATGTTTCAGTCTCAGCAAGCAGCAGAACTTGGCAGAGAATAGAATAGAAGTGGTTACTTGGACAATTAATGTTGGTTAACTGGAGCTAAGAAATGAGCAGTGATTAAGAAGAAACCAGCATCACTGAGGTAAAATATTCTGAGAAGTGTTTCCTGAGAGCACAAAAAAGCTGTGATCCTGAGATACCCAAGGTTGTAGCTCATCTTGGCAGCCAAATTTGGTAATAGGTAAGAATCACCAAGTTGGTACTGGTTTTGAAGGCATCATGGACAGCTGAGGGTGGCACTGTGAAAGGCCAGGAAGGCCATTGGTGAAAGTGCAGCCTCAGTGGCAGTTGAAGTTGAGGCTTGACACCATTAAGAGAGCCTATGAGAGGCTCCTGGTGAAAGTGTAGCCTAGTTGCAGTGGAAGACTCCAGCGTATCGGAGATGTCAGTATTATGGGATCATCAAGAACAGCAGCAGTGGAGTAGAGTCATCCAGAACCAAGGTTAATTGTGTGTGCCACAGCTGTGTGTGCTGTAGAGGGCAGAGCTGGAAAAATTACCCAAGCCCTTTGGAGGATCCCAGATCATGTGTATACCTCAGACTTTGAAAAACAAAGCTGTGAAGTTCCAGTAGCCTTGAAGACCCCAAGATGTTAGAGATACCAGAGCCATGGCATACCTGCCAAGGAAAGCTGCTAGCATGGAGTGGAGCCAGCCCAAGAGAAAGAATTGTGTTACAGTCAACAAAGCTGAAAGGAGTTGGGCATTAGACATGGAGATATAGAGTTTGGAGTTTGCCCAGCTGGTTTCTGGTCTTGCTTCTGGTCCAGTAGTTCCTCAGTATGACTTTTTGGAATAGCGATGTATACTCTGTGGTGATGGAAGTATGTGATCTGCTTTTTTTTTTTTTTTTTTTTTTTTGATTTTTTATAGGGCTTGCAGTTAAAATAGTGCATGAATCTCAGAAGAGACTTTGAACTTTGGACCTTTAAACATTGTTGAGACTGTGATAGACTATGGGGACTTTTGAAGTAGAATTAAATGCATTTTACATTATGTTGTGGCTAAAAGCCTATAGAGGCCAGAGAGTGGAATATGCTAGATTGAATAGGTTTGGCTGCCATAGACTCATGTGTTTGAATGCTTGGCCCACAGGAAATGGCACTATTAGGAGGTGTGGCCTTGTTAAAGTAGGTGTGGTCTAGTTGAAGAGAGTGTGGCATTGTAGGGGTGAGCTCTGAGGTCTCATATGTAAAACTCAATGTACACCCATGTAGCTCCCCCTGGGTACCTTCAGATCAAAATGTAGAACTCTCAGCTCCTCCAGTCCCACATCTTCCTGGAGGCTGCCATGCTTCCCGTAGTGATGATAATGAACTAAATCTTCTGAAACTGTACACCAGCCCCAGTTGAATGTTTGTCTTTCTTTATAAGAGTTACCTTGGTCACATTGCCCCTTCACAGCCATGAAACCCAAAGAAAACTAAGAAAGATGGATGACAGCAATAGATACATAAATAGAAAATGTACTAACTCAAGAATTTAAAATTGATATTCTAATTTCCCCTTAGTCCAGTAGTCTTGATGGTGGGTTTTAATCATTAAGATGGAATTCTCTCTTTACTTTGGTGAACTACAGAAGCATGGTCAGCTTGAACAGCTGCTATGTTACTAAACAACTCTACCCCAGCACGGGTGATAACCCTCAAAGTCTGCAAGCTAAGCCTAAACCCCAGCCAACCTTCATATCCCATGAAACATAATGTGTTTGGGACAGAATTACATGCAGCTGACAGGGTGGGGACCATGGACCTGTAAGTGGGTTAGAATCTCAGGAGAATATAGAATAACACACACAATTCTCCCTGGGACTGCCAATAGGGCTGAAGATAGAGTCTGTCATGAATAACTTGTGCGTTGAAACCTTACCATCTCCCGCTCCAGGAGACGGCGTTATTTTTCCGACGTACTGAACACCCTAGATGCTGTGGTCATCGGTGTGACTGTGGTTGTGGCTGTCATTTATGCACTTTATGACAAACACTTTCTCAGAGCTATCCCAAGGTATGAAACATTTGGCTTACCTCTCAAAACTCCCCCTTCATTCTTCTGGGTTGTTTGTTTCTGTGTTGTTGTTGTTGTTGTTGTTGAATTTCCCTGGTTTTATTTAATATTTTAACTTTGAACTCTCTGGTTATATACCTGGTAAGTGGTTTAAAAGTGCAATACTTATAAAAAAAACTTCCATTTACTTTGAAATTAAAAGATGCTGGCATTTAGGGTTCATTTAAGGGTATACCGCTAAGAATCTTTAGATGAATAAAAGAGAATATGCAAAGGAAAAAAAAACTAGATTCACCTCCTCTTACATCAATTTTAATTTTACAATATGAAATGATCTATAAATTCCCATTTGTGCTTCAACCACAAATGCCTTATATGTAAAGTTCTATAGTCCTGGGCTCTCCCTATAACCAAGAGAGTATGAAGCATGTATATAATTTGAATGACTCCAATTAAGATGTCTAAAGAGCAGAAAACACAGCAAGAAGCCGGGACGTCACACAGACAGGCAGCAGTGAGGAAGGGTTTGCAGTATAGTTGTAGTAGAAATGAGAAAACCCTGGTAAAGCCCGAACCTTTAGGATCTATTAGGAGAGTTCCCTCTTCGTTACCCTTATCTTTCTCCCTCACTCTCACCCTCCTATTGACTGTGGCAATCTAAAAGGAAGAACATGTGTGTGTTGGGATGAAGATGGGGAGGCAGGTTTATCAAATGTCAAATAATTGGTTTCTCTTGATACCCTAGCTTCCCAGGACTTCAATCCAGTATTCAACTAAATATGCTGTGTGGTAGAACTTAAGCAGTCACACGCGAGCCACCTGAGAGGCACTGAATTACTGGCTCTGGGGCCTATTGCCCCATGCCTTATTTTTATTATTTATTTTTATTTTTTATGTATGGGTGTTTTGCCTTTGTATGTGTGTGTGTGTGTGTGTGTGTGTGTGTGTGTGTGTGTGTGTGTGCCACAAGGGAGTGGTGCCTGCAGAGACTACAGCAGGGCATTGGGTCCCTTAGAACTAGAACTGCAGATGGTTCTCAGTTGCCATGTCCCCGGCCTCCTGCAAGAGCAACAGTGCTCTTCCCTACTGAGCCATCCCTTCAGTCCACACCCCATGCTTTAAAGAACTTTAAAGAGCTTTTCCAGGTGGCTTGTTCATGTGGCCTCAAATTAAGAACCCAGTGTTTCAGAACAGTAGTTCTCACCGTTGGTGTTTTTGATGGCAGGAGAAACAGCAGCCAGCTTCCTTGGTCAGTATTTCAGTCTGTTTTCAGATGTGTCTTCACCAAGAGTAGCACTGTCCTGCTTACTGATAGAAACTACACAGGCGATTAGTGATGAACATGCATACACGCTCATGCATACACACACGAGGAAGGAAGAGGAAAAGAGGAAGCCACTCATGTTAGAGGACAAATTCTGAACCCGTCCTTCACAAACTTAGCATTACTGACCTTTTAGGTCACAAAAGTCTGGAAGAGGACGCCATTCTTTTATATATTTTGGGGGTTTCTCCGTATAATGTTGGGTGTCCTAAAACTCACTCTGTAGACCTCGAACTTAGAAATCCACCTGTCCCTGCTTCCCAAGTGCTGGGATTAAAGACGTGGGCCATCATTGCCTGGCTAGGGCTCCATTCATGATGAGGTGTTTATCAACATTCCCTGCCTTTACACACCTGCTATGGTAGCAACACACCAAAATAACAGTCTAGCAATTGGAAACATCTCTAGACATTGCCCTTTGTCTTCTACCTGGGGGTAAAACAGCATTGTTCTGGCCAAGAAACACACCATTCCCACTGAATACAGAACAAGAGGAACAGGTCAATGTAGAGGAACCTGCCAGTCATGCACAGGGCCTTGGCCTTGGTCCACAGCACCACCAAAAGCAAATAAATCACTAGTTATAAAAGTGTTAAACCTAATCCATAGTAACCAAGCATTCTGTTTTTAATAAGTAATTAATTTTAAAAGTGTAAACTTTAACCTATATTAACCAAAAATCCTGTAGCAAAAAAAAACAAAAAAAACAAAACAAAAAAAAAAACAACCAGATATTTACGTTTTTACCTATACGCTGATTTAGACTGGCAGTTTTACTGCGGCCTCTACGACTGCTCATTCTGATAAGGATTCTGCAACTGGCTCATCAAAAGAGACAACTCGAAAGGCTGACCAGGAAGCTGGTGAGTGTCCGCACACTTCTGCCTGGTGTCTCGGGGAAATACGTGTGAGGTTTGTAGTTACATACACATGTGTGTTGTTCTTCCTATTGATCTGTGGGTGACAGCTTTATGATTTCCCAATTCAGGTCTCGGGTAACAAGCGACGCTACAGGAAGGATGGCTTCGACCTAGACCTCACCTACGTCACTGGTTGGTGAAACTTGCCCGTCAGTGTTGTTTATAAAAGTGTTGAATTTTGTTCTCGAGCGATAGGTACCACATTCTCTTCTTCCTCTGCCATGTTATTCCAAAGCATTCTTTACCTACGAGCACGTATGTCACCGTGGCAGTATGACCTGGACAATGGAAGTATCTGTTCATGTCATTTCCAACCAGAGCCACTTGATTCTGTTACAGGAGGTGGGATGGATATATCGCTTGAAATATTTTTCGTTGAGTTTTCAGTTATTCAGTTCTGGTATTTAATCTTGGTTCTGGGGATCCCAAGACTCTGCATAATCTTCTTACAACTCCAGAAATGGAGGTTTCTACCCTCTTGATTTCAAATTCATGTGAGCTCCAAACATTAAGGGACTTGCCGCCTTTACTGGAGTCTAGGCTGGTTAGTTGGTTGGTTTGATTGGTTGGTTGGTTTGGTTTGGTTTGGTTTGATTTGGTTTGGTTTGGTTTGGTTGTTGGTTTGCTAAAGAAAAGAAAGTATAGTCCCACTAATAAAATGAGAGACTTAGGCTAACGAAAGTCTATGGCCCAGGGATGAACCAACTGAGTCTTAAGATAACTGTGTCAGTTTAATAATTATTATTATTATATTGGATAATTTAATGTTTTATGTTGTATTGATTATTATTATGTTGGTTCTTCTTTTCTGAATGTTATTTTTTATTTTAAAAAAGGAGTTTCATTATATGTACGTGAATTTTTTGTCTGCTGCGTCGTCTCTATCACGATGCTCATTACAGCAATTACTTTGACTTCCAGAGCGTATTATTGCCATGTCATTTCCATCGTCTGGAAGGGAGTCCTTCTACAGAAATCCAATCAAGGTAAGGCTATCCCCACAGCTGGTGCTCACTGCTCAGTGAGTGTATGCTGGAGTCAGAGGCTTGACTCGAACAACCTCAAGACCCCTGCAAAGGCTACTCTTCCAGCCAGAGCTCACAAGTGGTGGGCTTCAGTCTGCCTTGGCTGTTTATAAACTAGTCACAAATTTTACTGGCTTATAGCCACTACTTTTAAAATTCATCATACAGTGTCTTATCTTATCGGTTTGTATTGGGCTTTCACTTTGTCGTTCTCGTGAACCAAGACAGGACTGGCTGTCTTAGCTAGTCGTTCGTGCATCTGTGGGCAACTATGGAGTCATCTGAGGAGCTACCAGTGGATGGTAGCTGGGCTAGGTGGCTCTATATATCTGTTCTTCAAACCAGATTTCTCTGTTCAGCCCAATCAGGCCAAAGCTTGGTTTCCATCTTGTTGAGAGGGTCTTAAGTCTAGTCAGAGAGCTGTTGGTTATCATCAAGGTGTGGGTGCTGCTACTGCACTGTTAAGGTTGCCATGTTGGTCACAGTTATGGCTGATATGTGTCATAACTGGGTAGAACTTTTTGGTTGATTTTTCTCCTTTGAAAGCATGTGTGGCTTCCAAAGGTACCAGACTATAGCATGCAAGTTGTCACAGAGGGGACTTTCATGTTACTGTATCATATGTAAATATTTAAATATGTAAATTTGGAAATTTAGACTTGTCAATATGCTTTGTGTCCTTTTAAGTGCCACAAATAGGAAAATGTCAATACAGCATGTTCATTCATATTTAATCCACTTCCCAAAATTACCACTCCTAATCTTTATGAATAGCTCATCCTTTGATAGATAATAGTGTTTTATAGAAGACTGAACTGGGAACTCTGAGTTAGTTATAGTTTACTTAAATCAAGTCACTTTTCTTTTTATAAAGCTGGTCTCAATTTAGTCATATTTAATACTAGCTTGATTGTCACCAAAACCCCTCCATTTAGCTGAAAATCAAAACCAAAGCATTTCTTAAATGACTCTAAACTACAGGTTTCTATCAGTTATTAAACTATTATCTCCTTGGATATTGAGTGACAGTTATGGATTCCTTTACTTTTTTAATCAAAGTATCCAAAGACAACAAATTTTCATGAATATGTATTCTTTTATTCAGAATGCAAGCTCAAATATAAGCTATTAGTTCTGCTATAGAGAGCTTCAGGTTAAGTCAGAGAGAGCTTGAGCGGACACATTCTCAGTAATAACAGGCTGCTCATCTTGGACAGGATGTCATTTTAAGTCGAGGTTGACAAGTGAATGAAAGATTGACATCTGGGGACACTTAGCCCCTCATAGGATACTAAAGCATCCCATGATTTCCTTAATCTTTAAAAAATAAAAATGATGTTAAGGATATGGTGGTGCTTTGAAGGGGGTTCCTGCAGGTATCCAGGCAGGAAGCCAACCTCGAAAAGAGATAAGAATAAAAATTCGGTGCAGGTTGACTTTGACAACTTGGATCGAGTCTGATGCCAGGCAGTTCATAGTTAGATATGGAAAACACAGGACAATTTGGGAAAAGGTTTCCAGGCAACAATCAGTCTAATTCCAGGTGCACAATAAAGCTTAAAGTGTGACTACATAGAAACTCGGTTACAAAGTACATGTGACCACCAGGGTGTGTTCTATAGCTACAAGTCCTAGAATCTAAAGCAGTCTCTGACCAATAGCAGAGATTAGCCCCCCATGAAGTACATGTGACACTGGCTTAAGGATGGGTAATGGTCTGGGGAGGACAGAGTCTGGGATAAGCATTCTGGGGAATTTAGATGAGGTCTGCCTCCATAGCAACAGGTGCTGGTATGTACCTCCACAGATAGCAAAAGGGCACCAGGTTGTTAACAAAATCCACTCGCAGCTTTCTGGGTAGAATGCAGGTATTTGATTTTTATTTCCTCCACTGAGAAGACACACTTGTGTGGATAACATTCCTGGGACTCTTAGTGCTTCTCTGTGAGTGTAACGACTTCTGTGCCCACAACGGTGCATACCCTTAGTCCCGGAAGCAGACAAGCAAGATACCTGAGTTTGAGGCTAGCCTGGTCTACAAAGCAAGTTCAGAACAGCCAGGGCTACACAAAAGAAAGAAGAAAGGAAGGGAGGAAGGAAGGGAAAGAAAGGAAGGGAAAGAGGGAGGAGAGAAAGGAAGGAGGGAAGCAGGGAGGGAGGGAGGGAGGGAGGGAGGGAGGGAGGGAGGTTATGTGTACAGGGTTATATTTTGACTGACACTAAGGATGCAAAGCATAGGATAAATTTCTTCTTTAAAATCTTTATTGTGTTTTTTTGTTGTGTGCATGTGTGTGGGCATGTGTGCATATGTGTGTGTGGAGGCCAGAGGACAACTGTGAGTTTTGGTCATCAGAGACCATTCACTTTGATCCACTTTGGTCTTGAGACAATCTGTCTGACTCTACTCTGGAGCTCAGCAAGGAGGCTAGGCTGGCCAGCCAGTGAGCCTCAGAGATGTATGTACCTGTGTCCATTTTCCAGGGCTGGGGGGCGGGAGAGAAGCATTTAACCACAACCAGCCTTTGAATGTGGATTCGGGGGGGGGGGGGTCACCTTAGGTTCTCATGCTTCAAAAGCAAGCATTTTACAGACAGAACTATCGTCCCAACCTGAGGGTAAATTTTCATAACCCTGAAGTTTACTCAGAAAGAAATGGTCAGTGTTGCCTTTAAGTAGCTAAAATGTTCCAGATGTGGGATCCAGAGGTCAGCAAACAAACAGATGCTACAGTGAAAGCACCCGCAGTTTCAGTCACTGCTGCTACCTCAATAAGAGAGACTTGTAGCACTTGTTGCTCCTACAGCAAGGGATGTGCCCCGTAGCAGGAGGGAAGGGTTTGGCCTAGGTGTGGATGGAGTTGTTGCAATAAGAATTTCAAAGAGACCTCCATGGGTACAGAGGACTCATATGGTATACATACATCCATGCATGCAAAACAACCATACACATAAAGTAATAAAGTATGCAAATCTAAAGAAAAACTATTTTCAAAGAAAGGAATTCTAAGGTTTAAAAGTTACAAGTCCCGCTGGGCGTGGTGGCACACACCCTTAATCCCAACACTCGGGAGGCAGAGGCAGGCAGATTTCTGAGTTCAAGGCCAGCCTGGTTTACAAAGTGAGTTCCAGGACAGCCAGGGCTACACAGAGAAACCCTGTCTCGAAAAAACCAAAAAAAAAGTTACAAGTCCCATTCTTAGGCTTCAGATCTCAGTCTGTAGTTACTGAAGACTGTCAACTGCCATGTGGATTGTGGGAATTGAACCCAGGTCCTCTGCAAAAGCAACAGCCTCTCTTAACTACTGACTCATCTCTTCAGCTCCCTCTGCCCAAAGGACTTTTCAAATACTTTATTTGCATTTTCTTCACGTGTGCATATATGTGTATATATGTGTATGTGCGCATGCACACAGGTACCTGAAGATTGCATCAGAAACCCTGGAGCTGGAATTACTGAGTGTTATAGGCTGCCTAATGTGGGTGCTGGAAAGCAGACCCCAGCCTTTCACTAGAGCAGCATGTACATTTTACAGCTGAGCCATCTCTATAGCCCCAAGATCTCTCATTTTTGAGAAAGTTGAAAACATGGAGGAAGAATGTATGAAATTCTGTTGAACTCAACAGCTTTATCAATTGCATTTACTTGTCTTGCTACTACGTAGCCCCGGCTAGTGTGGTTATAGCAGAGGGTAGCCTTGAACTCATGATAACCCGCCTGCTTATCTGCTTATCCCAAGTGTTGGATTTACAAGCATGACTCATGCTCTGGCTTCATTCTCATCTATTTTGACACAGTACTTACTCATTTTCACCTGGATGTAAGCTTCCATACCCCATCCTTCAAGCATTGTATTAAACACTATTCTGTAACTGTAACCACATCTAAGCAAAACACAGTGCCAGGGGAAGGGGGGACAACAAAAACAAGAATTTCAAAGTGGGTTGTGATACCTCCTACTTTCCCTTTTGAAGGGAAACTTTCAAAGGCTGTAGGGAGCCACACAAAGGCTCAGCCTCTGTTCCCATCTACATGCACTTTGCCTATGGTCCCTAATACCTTCTGAGCTACCTTGTAATGTTTGGCCTTGGTGTGGCTGGTCACACTTTAGTGTGGATGGGACAGAAACTGCATTAGATTGTGTAGCGGAACAGTGACTCTCAACTTTATTTTTTTATATTTTTCATTTTATATCTTACATTTTTTAAATTATTATTTTATTTACAATCCAGCCATTGCCCCCATCCCCATACCCCCTCCCACAGTTCCTCATCTCATTCCCCCTCTAAGAAGATGCTCCCCCCTACCCTGAGGCCTCAAGTCTTTCAAGGATTAGGAGAATCTCTCACTGAGACCAGACCAGGTACCTCTGCTATACATGTGCTGGGGACCTAGGACCAGTGGTAATCCTGGATCTTCAGGTAGATCTACTTCCAATTTTCTGAGAAACGGCCAGGTTGATTTTCTGAGTGGTTGTTCCAGTTTGCAATCCCTCCAGCAGTAGAAGAGTGTTCCTCCTCCTCCACATCCTCACCAGTATGAGCTGTCCCATGAGTTTTGGATCTTAGCCATTCTGATTGGTGTAAGGTGGAATCTCAGGGTCGTTTTGATTTGCATTGCCCTGATGATTAAGGACTTTGAACATTTCGGTAAGTGCTTCTCGGCCATTCAAGATTCCTCTGTTGTGAATTCTCTGTTTAGCTCTGTGCCCCATTTTAATTGGGTTATTTGGTTTTTTTGGAGGGTTAACTTCTTGAGTTCTTTATATATTTTAGATATTAGCCCTCTATCGGATGTAGGGTTGGCAAAGATTTTTTTCCCAATCTTTAGGTTGCCAATTTGCCCTATTAACTATGTCTTTGGCTCTCAACTTTCCTAATCCTGTTGTGGTGACCCCCCCCCCAAATGTAAAGTTATTTTCATTGCTTTTTCATAACTGTAATTTTGCTGTTGTTATGAATAATAATGTAAGTATCTGTTATCTTATGGTCTTAAACAACCCCTCTAAAAAGGCCATTTGATCCCCAAAGGAATCATAAGCCACAGATTGAAAACTGCTACTCTAAATACTTTATGTCCATTTGATTGGAGGGTATGTGGAGTCTTCGGGCCATCTAACTAGTTAGATCAGAGAACAGAGGTAAAACAGGTTAAATCAAAGATAAACTTATACCAAAACATTGAGTAAAATATAAAGAGATTTAGAATATATCTGGAACGCAAGCATATATGTATAGCATTTTTTTCACTTAAACTAACTATTGACTCTTATTGTGTAAATTTATACATTGTGAATTTACTAGGACAGATCCTGCAAAGGATCACATATTTGCAGATTTGGTCTCTAGCTGGCAGTGGTGTTACGGAAGACAATGGAGTTTTTATTACTTGGTGCCTCACTGAAGGAAGGGGACCTCTGCAGAAGGATCTGGGGACTTGATAACCTACCTACCCACTCCCTGCCCAATCTCTTCTTCTAGGCTGTGGATGAATCACTGTGCGGCCATGCTTCCATGCAAACCATCAACCACAACAACAACAACAACAAACCAACAACGATAAAAACAAGCAAACAAACCCCTTTCTTCCTAAAGTTGCTCCCTGTCAGGTGTTTCATCACGAATAATGGGGAAAGAAACTAATACAGAAAACTGGTGCCAAGAAGTAGGGCCACATCACTGTGACCATCATGAAAGAAGTAAACAACTTTAACTGTTTTTTTTTTTTGCTATGTAACGATATCCAAAGCTTTACGTATTATTGTTTATAATTATACAATAATTATAAATATTTAGTTGCAAGCTGATGACAAACACTATTTTGTTAAAAGGGTCTTGCATTTACAAAGAAAAATCTGTAAAGCCCAAAACATTAGGGCCACAATGATTACTACGATTTTTTTTTTTTGATGGAAAGAAACTAATGAGCTCTCATTTGAATACAACATACTTGAATCAACCAATTTTGAAAACAATACCAGAAATCAAAGTATCCCACATAAGGAATAAACAATATAACAATTTAAATACATATTTAATTTTTCATAATTCAAGTTCTTTATATTTAGAAAGATGAAATAAATACCCAAACAGCAACATTCTTTTTTCTTTTAATAAACAATTCCTGTAACCTATTTCCAAATTGTATGGCTGAAAGCCAATTTTAATTATTTCCATGTCTGCACAAAATATTCTGCTATCCTGAAGTACATTCCTTTATACCCTGGAGAGGACCTGGATACATGGAACAAAATCTGTTCCTATTGAATATCAGTCATCAACCATTTAAGTTCATCATTTTTAACTTATCTCAGGAATATTTTTTGAGTAATGCATCCCTTTTCACAATCAATATATTAACAGAAAGGCAAACCTTTTCAGCAGGAAAGAAATTCATGGATCCAGTAATTGAAAAAAAAAAAAAAAGTCAGGACAGCAATTTGCTTTAATGTAGAAATGGCAAATACAAAAGAGTGGAAAAATAGTCAAAATCCCAAATTACATAAGAGCAGAAGACAGATTTGTATTCAACACCAGTTCTTCCTTGTTTGAAAATCACTGCAACACAGTGATTTAGCAATAAACATTTGGACACAAGTAAGAAGTTATGGAGGCTGCACTAATGCCTGTAAGAGCAGTGCCTGCATGGGAAAGGTAGAACTTCATGGCCCTTCATCACCACCCCTAACATTTAAATCCTACTATCTTCTTGTAAAGTAGGAGAATTTCATTTGTGTCCTATAATATATATCCAGTATAATGACCAACAAAACAATAGCAAAACCTCCAAGTTTAGAATATTGTATGGTATTATAACCTAAAACACTCAAAACAATGAAATAGTTTAACTCATTTGAAAGGCATAAGAGTGTTTAATCAGCATCATGAAATCCAACCATGTGGTGTGTGGTGCAGATGAGAGCAGAATCTTGCCTTATTCCTCGTTACAATTTTTTTTTTAAAATAAAAGTTCCTGAATGACCATTGTGTATAAACACAGGCAAGATAATCCCAGACTTCTTTTTGTGGAAGCTTGTGAAAGAATTAGCCTCTTCAAGTTGAAGTTTTCCTTTTATCATCTTCTGTAGAGCTGAATTTGTAGATAGATACTACTTAAATTTGGCTTCACCATGGAATATCTTTCTTTCTCCATCTATTGTGATTGAAAGTTTTGCTGGGTATAATAGTCTGAGGTGACATCAATGGTCTCTCAAAGTTTGTAGAACATCCAACCAGTTCCTTCTGGCTTTTCAAGTGTTCATTAAAAAGTCAGATGTTGTTCTAATAGGACTTTCTTTATATGTTCATTTATTTTTTTCCCCCTTGCAGCTTTTAATATTCTTTTCTGGTTCTGTACATTTAATGGTTTTTGTTTGTTTGTTTGGTTGGTTGGTTGGTTGGTTGGTTGATTAGTTGCCTGGTTTTTCAAGACAGAAATTCTCTGTGTGGCCTTATCCATCCTGGAACTCTCACTGTGTAGACCAGGCTAGCTTCAAACTCAGAGATCTACCTACCTGTCTCTGCATTCTGAGTGCTGGGATTAAAGGAGTGCATCAGCACTGCCAAGCTAGTGTTTTGATAATTACATCTCATGGGGAATTTCTTTTCTGGTCGCATTGTATCCACTCTTCGGAAACAGAGAGTAAACAAGAAGTAGCAACAGGCTATAAAGCCTCCTTACAGTCTCCCACTTCTACCTACAAGACTCAACCTCCTAAACGGTCCACAACTTTCCCAACAGCACCACCAGCTCGGGAAACAAGTGTTTAATCCTGAGCTTATAGGGGGCATTCAATTCGAGCTGCAGCAGAGGCTGATAAGAGTATCTCTCTCAGCCTTCTTCCTTAGCAAGATACATATGATGTAAAATCTACATAGCCTCACATTGGGGGAATTTCCCCTAGAAAAATGCCAATGAGAGGCAGGTGAAACAATAGTAACCATTTGTAGTTACTTCTCTCTCCAAGCTTCACTCTGGATGACACTGGAGATGTAACATTTGTGTCTATCTTTCTTTAGGAGGTTGTGCGGTTCCTGGATACCAAGCACCCAAACCACTACCAAGTCTACAATCTATGCAGTATGTACATGACTCACTACTGGGGTACTATAGATAGAGAACAGATTGTACGAAGACTCCTCTATGAGATTTCATTTTTTCATACGTATTTAGTAGTGGGAAGTCAGAGTAAAACTCCCCATCTTGTGTTGGCCTTATGTGATAGGGAAGATAGCTGGTTGGCACAAAGTACTTTAGAAGAGAGGCTGAGGTGGGCCTGGAAGAACCAAATGGGCAGAGCAGAGGTCAGCTGTGTCAGAGAATGCCTGTTCTTGTGGTTCTAGAATAACACATTTATTCTTTATTTCCTTCTATATTACACTGAAGGTGTAAAAATTAGCAACTCCATCTTCTAACCTACCTAAGTAGGTATGATGGGGGGAGGGTGCTGGATTAAAACAAAAGCTCAACCCTGTAGTTTGTTCCTCAGGTTACCACCCCGTCTCTGGTGTCCTGTTCAATGCCTGTATATTCAATGAGCGTTCTTAGGAGCTAGCAGCTCTATCAGCTATATTTGTCTCTGTTCTGGGATTTCTAATACCCATGGTGATGTACTGAGAAGATACTAGAAATCTAAAGGTGAAATCTCTTTAAAAATGAGTTTAGTTTTCTCAAGGTGGATAATCACCAACCTTTTTCTTTTTCAGCTTTAAATTTTTATTTTTAGAGCAAACTGAAAGCTACTCTAGAAGATAAAGAATTTCTAATTGAAATTTTAAATCTATTTATAACTTTAACATTTGCTATGTCACTAGGCATAGATAAATGACCTACGTATTATTTCTCTTAGGTGAGAGAGCTTATGACCCTAAGCACTTCCACTACAGGGTCCGCAGAATCATGATTGATGATCATAATGTCCCCACTCTTGAGTGAGTCTTATGCCACATTGACTGTCAGGAAAGGGCTAATTACCTTGGGCTGGGTGTTTTAGAGAAGTATTGTTTTGGAAATAATTTCATTGAATGAAAAATCTTATATTTGAAATCAGGGAAATGTTGTTGTTCTCCAAGGAAGTAAATAATTGGATGGCTAAAGATCCTGAAAATGTTGTCGCAATTCACTGTAAGGGAGGAAAAGGTAACACTACTTTTTTTCTTTTATTTTCCACTTTGTTAAGAAATTGAAAAGAAATATTGATGTGTATTAATATTAATGTGTAATTAATATTAATCATTAACACTTTAAAATACTAGTTTCTTTTTTTATATATTTTTTATTTACATTTCAAATGTTACCCCTTTCCTAATTTCGCCTCCAAAAACCCCCTTCCCCCTCTCCCCTCCCCTTGCTCTCCAACACACCCACTCCCATTCCTGGTCCTGGCATTCCCCTATACTGGGGCATAGAGCCTTCACAGGACCAAGGGCCTCTCCTCCCATTGATTGCTGACTAGGCCATCCTCTACTACATATATAGCTAGAGACACAAGTTCCACGATGTGTTTTCTTTGATTGATGGTATAGTTCCAAGGAGCTGAGGGTACTGGTTAGTTCATATTGATGTTCCTACTATGAGGCTTTAGTCTCCTTCAGCTCCTTCAGTATTTCTCTGGCTCCTTCATTGGGGACCTTGTGCTCCATCCAATGGATGACTGTGAGCATCCACTTCTGTATTTTCCAGGCACTGGCAGAGCCTCACTGGAGACAGCTATATCAGGCTTCTGTCAGAAGGTTCTTGTTGGCATCTGCCTAGTGTCTGTGGTTGTTTATGGGATGGATCCCCAAGTGGGGCAGTCTCTGGATGGTCGTTCCTTCAGGCTCTGCTCTGAACTTTGTCTCTGTAACTCCTTCCATGGGTATTTTGTTCCCCTTTCTAAGAAGGAATGACGTATCCACACTTTGGTCTTCCTTCTTCTTTACTTTCATGTGTTTTGCAAATTGTATCTTGGGTGTTCTAAGTTACTGGGCTAATATCCACTCATCAGTGAGTGCATATCATGTGTGTTCTTTTGTGATTGGGTTACCTCACTCAGGATACATCCTCCAGATACATCCATTTGCCTAAGAATTTCATAAATTCATTGTTTTTAATAGATGAATAGTACTCCATTGTGTAAATGCATCACATTTTCTGTATCCATTCCTCTGTTGAGGGACATCTGGGTTCTTTCCAGCTTCTGGCTATTATAAATAAGGCTGCTATGAACATAGTGGAGCATGTGTCCTTTTTACCAGTTGGAACATCTTCTGGGTATATGCCCAGAAGAGATATTGCTGGATCTTCTGACTAATTGGAATGTAAATAAAGAAAATATCTTTAAAAAAAATAGTACTATGTCCAATTTTCTGAGGAACTGCCAGACTGATTTCCAGAGTGGTTGTACAAGCTTGCAATCCCACCAACAATGGAGGAGTGTTCCTCTTTCTCCACATCCTCGCCAGCATCTGCTGTCACCTGAATTTTTTATCGTAGCCATTCTGACAGGTGTGAGATGGAATCTCAGGGTTGTTTTGATTTGCATTTCCCTGATGATTAAGGATGCTGAACATTTTTTCAAGTGCTTCTCAGCCATTAGGTATTCCTCAGTTGAGAATTCTTTGTTTAGCGCTGTATCCCATTTTTAATAGGGTTATTTGATTTTCTGGAGTCCAACTTCTTGAGTTCTTTATATATATTGGATATTAGTCCCCTAGTGGATTTAGGATTTGTAAAGATCCTTTCCCAGTCTGTTGGTGGTGTTTTTGTCTTATTGACAGTGTCTTTTGCCTTAAAATACTAGTTTCAACACCAAAGGAATGTAAGGAGGAAGAAACAGGGGACAGCAGAGGGGAGGGAAGAACAGGAGAGTGAGGAAGGCAAGAAGGGAAAGGAGTTAAGGAACATTGGGAGTATTTTCCCCTCCCTACTAAATTGGATTATTTTGATTTTGAGTTGCTAATATAAATCTGTTAAAATACCAATGGCATTTATCTTTGAATTTGAATAATGCTTTTTATTTCAAGGCTATTGTTAATTGGCAGAGATTGTATATATTTATGATATGAATTATATTTTGTAGCAATATTGTGGAATAGCTGGATCCAGCTAATTTACATATGTATCACCTTATCATACTTCTTGTGGTTAATATGCCTGTCCTAGATGACTGGTGACCTTGAGCATATTTACATATCTGTTGGCCTTGTGTGTGTTTTCTTCTGGAAATACCTTTTAAGGCCACTTTTTCTGCTGTTTCTATTGTTATTGCTGTTTGTTTGGAGAGAAGTTTCTTGTTTGTTTGTTTTTTCTTTTCCTTGAAACAAAGCTTCAATAAGAAGCACAGCTGGTCCTAAAACTAGCCCAGTATCCCAGGCAAGCCTCCGACTGATGGTCCTCTTGTTTCCTTCCAAGTACTGGGACTGCAGGTGTGACTATCTGGCACTAGGTTCTTTTTACAAAAGAGCTACTTTTCTCATTGAAGTTTTAGATAACATAGTCAAATACTGGTTCTCATCCTGCATCTCCCCAGATCCTCCCATCCCACTGTATGCCTTCTTTCTCTCTCTCTTTAAAAAACAAACAGGCAGACTTTTAAACACCAGGTTAAAAAAAAAAAAAAAAAAAACAATGCCGGGCGTGGTGGCGCACACCTTTAATCCCAGCACTCGGGAGGCAGAGGCAGGCGGATTTCTGAGTTCGAGGCCAGCCTGGTCTACAAAGTGAGTTCCAGGACAGCCAGGGCTATACAGAGAAACCCTGTCTCGAAAAACCAAAAAAAAAAAAAAAAAAAAAAAAAAAACAATAAAAAGAACAAGAAACACACACACATACACACAAAGCCCTTACAAAATTAGAAAACACAATATACAAAACAAAAAAAACAAACAATACCAGTAAGATAAAAATGCCCAAATAAAGCCATATGAAACATAAAAAGACAATCAACAGACACAGCATTGAGTTCATTTTGTGTTAGCCATCTACAGCAGGGCATGGGGCCTAGTCTTAAGCTTCATTTGTATACCCACTGAGACACAAACAAGAGAAAACATGCTAGTTTGTCTTCCTGGGTCTGGGACGCCTCATTCAGAATGATTGTTCCCAGGTTCACTCATTTGGATGAGGAGCCTGGGGCCAGGGGCTCCTAAATTCCTGGACATTCAGACGCCTCTGGGGAGCTGGGAGTTGGGAACGGAGTTGGGTTCTTGGGCTGAGGAGCCCAGGCAGAGGATGGGGAACTCCGAGTTTAGCTCATCAGCAACTGTCCTTAGCTTAGCAGTAATTGTCTGGGAGCACTGAAGGGCCTTCTGCAGGAGACTTAGAAGGCAGATGGTGTGGCTCTGTGGTCCCCACAGTGGTTCTTCACGAGAGAGACAGTCTTTGGTTCCAAACTGTTCATTGATTGGGAACCCCAGCTTCGGCCTCCCACATCTTAGGCCTTGTGTTCCCATTCTTTAAATGACCTTTTTTTTTCTTTCTTTCTTTCTAGGAAGAACTGGTACCATGGTGTGTGCCTGCCTCATTGCCAGTGAAATAGTTTTAAATGCAAAGGTATGAAAAAACATCACTGTACTGTCTCATGCAGATTGGATCTGCTCCTTCTGAACTCTAAGATGTTAGGGTGGTTCTTTGAGTCATGACTCACAGAAGTTAAACTGGAGAGGTGGCTTTTCAGAAACCCTGGATTTAGGACTCCCTTATTTAATATGTGAGTAGTTGCTGGCCTAGCTCTTGCTCTGGGCCAGGTCTTGGCAGGGGTCAGAGAGACAAAAATACTTAAGGGAATGCAAAATATTCCAGTAAATAAGATTTGTCACATTTTAGGCAATATTTTTAAAAATAAAAATTAGTATAGCAATCATGACATATACAATATCAACATTTTCGTAGAGGCGGGGCATAGTAGCTGCAGGATTAAGGTATGATATGTTAAGCCAAGTCATGCAAATGTAACAAGGCTCAGTTAGGCTTGTAGCTGCCTATCCTCATGCCAGCATTCCATATTGAGGCAAGATCTTAAATTCAAGGCCAGCCTTGCTATAGGAGGAAAAAGAAAAGGCAAGAATACTCCACAGTGGTCAAAATGCTGCCCCCCTCTCTCACCACTAACAACATGGCTGCTTCCTTCTTTACAAGAACAATATAAAGATTAATTAGATAAATGTCTTGAAAGGATCCAAGCATCTTTACAATTGGTAAGTCATTCAACGGTGTCACCTTCCAGCTCACAACACCATCTGATTGTCTCTGCTATGTCAAAGTCAACATATGGGAGGCATGAGGGATGTGTGACCTCTTTACACATTGCTGAGCCAACCAGGTGGGCTGGTTCCAATTTCTATAAAACATTTTTACATATATGGAGTGTGTGTGTGTGTGTCTTTCTGTCTGTCTGTCTGTCTAGACAGCTTGTAGAAGTTATAGGAGTTGACTTTCTGTTTCCACTATGTGGGTTCTGGGGATCAAACTCAAAGCATCAGGGCTGGCTGCAAGCTCCTTTTCTCACTGAGCCATCTTGCTTGTCTTGTTTCCACTTCCTGAAACAGGATTCCCAGTCACTTGCCTGCCAGGGGCTGGGAGTTTAGCACTTACAGGATGCACTTCTGAGTACTCTATTCGCCTCTCCTACCGTGTGTAGAAGAGACTCTGGCTTCCAAATGTGCCCTTCTAGAATCCACCCTACTCTCTCTGTTTTTATAGCTTGACACACAGGTTTTGAAAAATGGGTACTTTTTCCTGGTTTTCTGACGCCTATGGGGACTGTGTGTGAGGCTATGCCTGCCCTACGGCGGGGCCAGCTGATTCAATGCCTGGGGGGCCAAAGGTACAGGTGAAAAAAAGGGGTATCCTGGGACAGTGATTTTTAAATTGTAGATCAATAATTAATGAACGATAAGAATCAATTTGATGAGGGGCTGGAAAATGGTTCAGTTGATAAAAAGCCTGTTGAACAAGCATAAGAGCCTGAGACCAGAACCCTAGAATCCACGTAAAAATGTGGCGCAGGGGGTGGTGGGGAGGGAGGCAGGGCATCAGAGAGGGCTGCATTGCTGGAGCTGGTGGGATCCCGCGGAATCAAATCAGTGAAGTCTGAGTTCAGTGAGAGATGGACTCGGAAAGTGAGTTGGAGGGAGTGAGGAGATGGTTTTGTCGAAGGGCATAAGGACCCGCCTTCAGATCCCCAGCACCTATGTTAAAAAAAAAACAAAAACAAAAACAAAAACCACCACGCACCATGATGTGTCCCTGTAACCCCAGCAAGGTGGGGTCTGGGGAAGGAGGTCAGGCTAATTCCAAAGGCGCGCTGGCCAGACAATGTAGCTGATTCAGTGAGACCCTGCAGTCAGCTTTCCCGATTCCCTGGTCAGAATCTGGTCTGTTTCCTGTTTGGAAATGGAAGGGAGAGGAGTTGACCAGATGGTTCCTAGCCTTTCCTGATTTAGCATCCCATGTATCTATGAGTCTTTGGTCTCACAAATACACGTTCCTAACGTGCTGTCCCAACTACGCCATTTGGGATAGCCTCTACGCAGAGACTGTCATCTTTAAGAAGCATCTCTTCACGAGTGAGGTCAAACCTTCGTTGGGTTGTCCCCTTTCCTGTAGGAAAGTCTGTACTTTTTTGGAGAGCGGCGGACAGATAAAAGCAACAGCACGAAGTTCCAAGGAATAGAGACCCCTTCTCAGGTAAGGTCTCTGTTCTGAGGGTTCTGCCACCATACTCGCCATTTATCCCGTGTCCCACCTTCCTGGCTGATGACCATATGGCAGTACTCAGGTGCCATGGGCCAGGCCTTGCTTCCTCCCTGAGGCTCAGAGCCCCACCTCAGATGCCAAGCCATGTGATCAGCCCAGAACATTCTACCTCTCATTTTATCTTTGTTATGGTTTCTAGAGTTCAGGAATTGATTTGCCCTCCCAAGGTAGGAAAGTCCTGAGGTCTAACCACCATATAAAGTTTACCCCACAATTCCCTGAAAGGAATTATCTTTCACTGGTATCTATTCAGACATACAAACAATTCAATCCCTAAACAACAATCACAGGAACTGTTTCTGAATGATTTGTGAATTTGTGTGTGTGTGTGTGTGTGTGCATGTGTGGGGGGTAGTGTGCGGTATGTGTATATGTTTGTGTGGTGTGTGTGTGTGTGTGTGTGTGTGTGTGTGTGTGTGTGTGTGTATACAAGGATATAAGGGTAGAGAGGGAGAGAAATTGTATTTTAAAGAAAATGAGCTGGCCTGGTGGTACACTAATCCTAGCACTTGGGAGGCAGAGGCAGGCAGATCTCTGAGTTCAAGGCCAGCCTGGTCTACAGTGTGAGTTCCATGACAGCCAGGGCTACACAAATAGACCTTGTCTAGAAAAAAATAAAAAAATAAAAAATAAAAATAAGAATAATAAATACTATTATGAGCCAGGCCTGGCAGCTTATGCCTGTAATCCTAGAGAGAGGCAGGGACATCTCAGGTTTGAAGATCACCTAGGCAAGACCTTATCACAAAAGATAATTGTTATTTCATACGTGTGTGTCTGTGTCTATATATCACATTAGATCTACACACTATTATAAAATATCTGCTGTTGCCTTTTGTTCTCTCAAAAAAAGATTTACTATGGAATTTTCCAAACAGTGTATTAATGAGAACTGTTGGTACTCTGGCGAATAGGCGATGAAGCAGTTAAAGGAGGGGTGGCTTGTCTGGCTCAGTTTTGGCTCATTCCCTCCTATCTTTTGGGGCCTGATGGAGGTAGTAGGTGAAGGAGCTAATGTAAACCACAACGCACACACTCTCATGCACAGGCACACACATACATATACACACATACACACACTCACACACACACACAGGCATACACATATACACACTGGCACACATATACACAGACACCCACATACACAGCAGGCATACATATACATACATACATACATACATACATACATAGGCATACACATGCACACTCACACACACACAGGTACCCACAGGCACACACATACACATGCAGGCACACACAGGCACACACTAGGGTAAAGCCCTTTACAGTCACCATACTACCTCAGCAGACATTTCAGCTGACTGTCAGCTACATTCATTCTCCACCTTCTCTCCTCAAACCCGTGGGCACCACTATCCACACTTCCTTTCCCTAAGCCTGAATCTTTTGAAGGAAATTCCATTGACATATCATTTTATCCCACTAGTGTTTCACTGTGACACTTGACATAGGGCACTCTTAAAAACCTCTCAATACCCTCCAGACATAGTGGCACATGCCTCCAATCCCAGTGCTCAGAAGGCAGACTGGTGGATTTCTGTGAATTTAAGGAGACCAGTCCAGTCTACATAGAGAGTCCCAGGACAGACAGGGTGACACAGACAGAGCCTGCCTCAAAACAAAACCAAAATCTCCTTAGTACAGTTTATCAAGCCATTCACAGTCACTTACTGCAGAGGAAGAAAGGAATAGAAGATGATTTGTATGATTGTTTATGGGAGCTGAGTAAGAAAGTGTGTTATAGCCTTAGATCCTAGTACTCACCAAAATGGAAAAGAACATAGCGTTGGTTACATAAGAGAACAGGAGTGCATTTTAAATATTGCTGTATGGATGGAAAGATGGCTCATCATTTAAGAACACTTACTGCTCTGCAGATGACCTGGGCTCTATTTGCCCATCTACATGTTGACATACAGCCATCTGTCACTTCATTCCAGGGGATCTAACACCCTCTTCTGACCTCCAAGGCCACCAGGCATGCTTGTAGTATGCATACAAACATCCAGTCAAAACCTTCATACATATAAATAATATTAAAAAATAAAAAACCCAATGTGCTATGAAAGAGCACACATGTCAGAATGTGTGTTGCATGATGTCATGTGTACACAGTTCTATAACACACAAAACCGACTTGCAGCTGAAATGTCAGGACAGAAACGACCACCAGAAAGGGCACTGATGACCTCAGGCCTAACGGGTAGATCAAACCTGGCTAAAATATCGTACATTAAAGGCTACCATCTCCACTCTCCCAGGAGACTTGCATTACATAGCTCTGTGTATAGGATGGCCTGTCTTGCCCATTTCACTGTCTGAAATGTTTCCTTAGGAGCCCCAGGCAAGAAAAACCTATAAACAAATTATTGTCTCATATGCACATGAAACTATTTAAGGAAGAGTGAATTAATAATTGCAGCATGTTTTGAAATGAGTGAAATAGAAGGGCACCTGAACAAATAAATTAGGAAGTGAATATAGAGCAAGAACTCAACAGCAGAGCAGTGGGGACAAGATCACAGCTGCCCGGCTATATCCTGACCAATTCACTTTCCTTGATCTCTTTCAGTAAAGCACAGTGGACATTAAAACCCTGGATACAGTGTAGAAAACACATCTCAAGATCAAATGTGCATGACAATAAGATGATTCAGTGGGTAAAAGTGCTTGCTGCCAATCTGATAACCTGTGTTGAGGTCTAAGAGCCCCCCTGGTAGGAAAAGAAATGAGCTGGATCCTGTAGCCTGACTGATGTATGATGAATATGAGCACAATGGCGTTGACAAGTGCAGTAGTGCATGAATGCGCTTCTATCCTGAGTGGTGGATATTGAGCCATTCTCAGAGGCTTCCCAGGATCATGAGTGTGCCACTGAGGAGAGAAAATGATCATGACATGGCAGGGAGCTGGTCAAAACAATATAGACTCTAACAAGTGTCTTGGAACAAGTGATGAGCAAAGAAATCATGGTCTTCAAAAAGAACGTACACATATAGATCCAGAGGTGAGGAATCACAGGGGCAGCTGAACATTTGGAGGCCACAGAACCCATTGGCCAGCCACGCTAGCTAAATGCATAAACTGCAAGTTTACTAGAGACCTTGTATCAAAATCGAGTTCTAAGCCAGCTTAGTCTACATAGCAAATTCCAGGCCAGCCAGGGCTACACATTGAGACTTTCTCTCGATGATGATGATGATGATGATGATGATGATGATCCACAAAGATACCCAGCACCAATCTGTGAGTACCCACATCCATATAGATATAGATCAATCTCGCATGCACAAAAACAACACAGGAACCCATATGTAAACATTGGCTCCTCTCATGTTAGCTCATTCACCACAGCACCAAACTCTGTCTTTATTTTTCTTGGTAGATATTCAGTAATGAGGCAACATATATGAAATATGCCCAACTACATAGTAGCATACTACAGTTGTTTCCTTACTGTAACTGTACCTGACAAACTGTGTGTGTGTGTGTGTGAGAAAGAGAGAGAGACAGAGACAGAGACAGAGACAGAGACAGAGACAGAGACAGAGGAAGAAGAGGAAAAGGAGAGAGAGATTGGGGGAGCAAGAAAGGAGAAAGAATTAATTATGCTGACCTTAGACTTTTTCTCCCCACTTAAACTGAGGCCTCTGTTGCTTTGCAGAATAGATATGTGAAATATTTTGAAAAACTGAAAATTAACTACCAACTAACTCTCCCTCCAAAAAAAGTACTCGTGATAAAAAGATTGGTCGTTTATTCCATTCATGGTAAGTGCTTTGTTAGAACTGTGGGGTTGGGCTGAGGGCCAGCATTTTCATGTTTGGGGGGGGGGGTGGCTGTTTAGGTGTGTCACACATGAACTCCTACCTCTGCAGTTGCCCACAGGCCATGTGAGGGCTTGGTGACAGCTCCTAAATGTCTGTCTCTTCCCTTCCCTTCCCTTCATTGGTTGGTGTGAGGTTTCAGGAGACATCCCTTGTCCCCTCTCCTTGCTTCTTTGACCTCAGTCCAGGGTAGACGTTTGGAGAGGCAGGGAAAGATCACCCTGGGCACTTGACAACGTTTCTTCCTCCCCTTATTAGAGTTCACCCTGCAGAGGCATCCCTGTGGAGTTCCTTCACCTGCCCTTTTGGAGACCTTTGTTCTTATCATCTGATTTTTTTTTCTTTTCAATTGTTTCTGGTTTTTTTTTTTTTAAGATTTTTATTTATTTATTATATGTAAGTACACTGTAGCTGTCTTCAGACACTCCAGAAGAGGGCGCCAGATCTCGTTACTGATGGTTGTGAGCCACCATGTGGTTGCTGGGATTTGAACTCTGGACCTTCAGAAGAGCAGTCGGGTGCTCTTACCCACTGAGCCATCTCACCAGCCCTGTTTCTGTTTTTTTATTTTATTTTTTGTTTTTTCTTAATTAATCATTTTATTAGTTTACATTTCAAATGATATCCCCCTTCCCAGTTACTCCTCCAAAAATCCCCATCCCATTCCCTCTCTCCCCTCTCCCCTTTGTCTCTATGAGGGTGCTCCTCACCCACTCCCACCTCAATGCTATCTGATCTTTATCTACCCTTTCTCCTCCTACTACAGCCTCCACTGCATCTCCATCATGATGCCTTAAATACCCAGTCAGCCAGTGTTTTATTTATTGTCATATAACTTCTGAACCTTAAGAGTCTTGTGTCAGCAGAGTCCTGAGTGCTGGATGCCATGGGAACCACTACCTGCACCAGCATCCTCCAGGAGACGGAGGATGCCTTCTGAGCCGCACAAAATAAGATCTAGATGTATAGCCTCTGATACTTGCCAAATTCTGCCTCTTAAGACTGTTTACATACCATTGTTTACATTGGAAACTTTAAGGAATACCTACATATTTGTCTAGATTTCTCTCTTCTTCAAATAAATTTCAACCTATTGTTTCTAGGTAGATTTCTAACAGAGCATAATACAAGTAGTCTCCTGTCCTAGCAGGAGAAGGCCTGGGTGCTTAAGTGAGCAGCTGTCTGTGGAAAGGCTTTGAGGACAGACAGCAAAGTCCATTGTTAATGCTTCCTGGGACCTGTAAGACCCATGAGAATCATGAAGGGGAGGTGATAGCATCTGCTTCAGTGGCTGGCCTCACTTACCATTTCCAACTGTGGAAGACCCCACCAGAGGGAGGACAGAAGCTACCTTGTCTGATGAGCAATAGAAAGATGGCAGTGCCTCCCTCAACTTCCTTTCCATCGGCGTCAGGGCTTAGGAAAAAGATCTGCACTGCTGAATTCTGTACCACAAAAGGTGGCACCTTCTGCAGGTGGAACAGTTTGTTTTCCTAAGAAATGTAAAAGGCAACCATAACATCAAAGCTAGCTACATAACAGACTGTTTAATATTTGAGTGTATTCTATGCCCCAATTTCCTCTTCATCAGCAACAGGCAATAGCTCATCTATACAAATATCTATGAGCACTAACTTTATACGTGGCCAAGAGACATTTAGTCACACAAGGTTTTGATGCAGTTCTCTAATATGAACATTAAGAATAAAAATCGTTCCTTAAATATGCTGATTACAAAGGTTCTAATGTGTTCGAGTATCTCATACTCAGCCTGATATCTGAGCATGAGACTACAATTTCCCTCAATAATATTTTCATGTTTATTTAAACCCTGTGGAGACATTGTTGATATAAAACTATAAAGTTTTATAGTTTTATTCAAAGACAAGAGGAAGTAACACAGACTTACATGAAATTTCCTGTAAAGTCTAGCAGGGCATTTCATGGGCTTGATTTCCTAATTTTTATTTGACGTAAATCAGGGGCCTTTAAGTACCACCCAGCAAGATTGCTCATGAAGACTTGTGGACAGAAGCTTGAATATGCAACCCTAGTCTTAGAAATTAGGATTGGTCAAGCTTTACAGAATAGATTCCAGGAGGCATACATGTCAGGGTAACATTTATATTACAGCATCCTTGGTAATAACCAGTCTTATTTTTAAATAAAAATCATCTTCCCTTAAAGAATCAGGTCAAAATAGAAATGGAATGGGAGGGAAAGGCATAAAAGACTCGAAAGCAGACGGTCTTGTGCAGCATGGCTGCTCGAAGTTATGAGGTCTTCTTCTCTCTTTGAGCTGTTTTTTTGTTTATTTGTTTGGTTGGTTAGTTGGTTTTTGTTTGTTTTTTTGGTTTTTTTTGTTTTTGTTTTTCAAGACAGGGTTTCTCTGTATAGCCCTGGTTGTCCTGGAACTCACTTTGTAGACCAGGCTGGCCTTGAACTCAGAAATCCGCCTGCCTCTGCCTCCCAAGTGCTAGGATTGAAGGCGTGCGCCACCACATCTGGCTTCTTTAAGCTGTTTTATAATTCCTTACTTTGCAGAAAATCAACATCACAGATAATTTGTCCATAGTAATGTAAGTTGTGCCCAGTAGCTTGGCTTAGTCCCATCCGTCCTTCCCTACCTGCCTGCTCGTGAGTAGGACTTGGAAGCCCTGTACCTTTTCGGTTATTTGTTTTTCTTTTGTTTTTAAGTCATGAAGATCTATTACGCAACTTGAAAGTTTTAAGTGTGTGGGAGCTGAAGGGCTTAGATGAGCCCCCTTTGTTACCATGTGATAAGGGTTTTTAAACTTCATATAGATCTATTTTTTTAAAGATTTATTAATTATTATATATAAGTACACTGTACCTGTCTTCAGACGTGCCACGAGAGGGCATCAGATCTCATTATGGGTGGCTGTGAGCCACCATGTGGTTGCTGGGAAGTGAACTCAGGACCTTTGGAAGAGCAGTCAGTGCTCTTACCCGCTGAGCTATCTTGCCAGTCCACCCCCCTTTTTTTAAGTTCTATTTTTTATTCTATCATTTATATTCACTGCACATGATACTGTATTACATAAAACACTTTCATACATGTACATGCCAGTTTTATATATTTTTGTTTCTGGTAGACATTAGTGGACTTTGGTAGTGAATGTGCAGAGGAAACCGAGGCCAGAGTCTAAAATTCATGATAATTTAGTAAGATGGTATTAATGAAACATTAAATGTGAAGAAAACAGAATGTCAGGTAGACCATCAGGATGATTGTGACTTCCTTAGAATATTTGCTAAAGCAAATGAAGAAGGTTCACTGGAGGCTTTCAGAGCCAGGTATTTGGGGGGTTGATAGAGGAAGGGGGGCCATTAGAACTAGAAAGAGGAACATAAGACCACTTGTTTAAAAATTTATAGTGCACTAAAGGAAGTCTGAATTCGGCCACCCTGAACTTTCCTAGAGATTGCTTTAGGAACCAGACTTAGAGTAAAACAAGAGGCATTTAGAAAACTAACTTTAAATATCATGATTGAAAATCCAAGAAAGTCTGCAAGCCACCTTACCTGGGGTTTTCCCTAGCAAGACAAAACCATGACATTCTAACTTGTAGAAACTAAATTCATTCTCTCTCTCTCTCTCTCTCTCTCTCTCTCTCTCTCTCTCTCTCTCTCTCTCTCTCTCTCTCTCTCCCTCACCTCATAAATTCTACTTTAGCTGGCAAAATCAAGCTTTTGAAGTCTTTCTCTTCAAAAACAAAGTCTACACAAAGCCAGATGATCCAACATGGCCACACTGCACAGTGAGGTCACTATTCTCAAGCTATAATGCCAACAGAAAAGACGTTTTGGGTTTTAACAAGTGTGCATTTTCCACTTTCACTCAGGCGTTGGAAAAGGCGACGGAAGTGACCTAGAAGTACAAATCATAATGTGGCAGGAGACTGTTTTTTCCTGTTGTCATTCCAAGAATTGCATGGTAAGAGAAAACACATGAGCTGAAACTTCTGGTGTTTCAGTTCTGCTTCTGTGTGCAAGATATGTATAGGGTATAAGTGTGGGCGTGGGTGCAAGCACGTGTGCACATGGAATCCAGAGGTCAAAGATGGGTGCTTCTTCAACAGCTATCCACCTTAATTTTTGAGACTGAGTCTTTTATTGCTCCTGGCACTTGCTAATTCAGCAAGACCAGGGATCATTCTGTCTCCGCATCCCTGATGCGAGGGTTACAGGGTCAAAGCACCACACCCAATTTAGGTGCTGAGGCTGCAAACCCTGGTCCTCCTGCTTACCCGACAGGCACTTGGTCAATCAAGCAATTTTCCTAGCCCTGGTATTTAATTGAAAATACAATGTCAAAATAGCGTGTTCATTCACTGAGCCACAAAGAGATGCTTGTTGCTCTCCAGTTAGGGTCCAACTTGGTGATGCTTGGTTCAGATGCAAACCAGAGCTTGCTTCGTCTCTCTGTTCAGAATGAGCAAATCTCATTTTCTTTAAATCCTGGCTCAGTCTTGCTTTGTCTTTCCTATAATGCTTGAGTGCACTCCCACGATCTATCATGGTTGTAAATTTATGTCATATTTACATTGATGTCAGCTTCGGTCTTCTTGTTTCCAGGTACTTAAAAAAAAATCACCTAGGATCTTCTAGAGATACACATTCCTAGGTTGTTCTCTCAGAGTACAAGTCAGGAAATCGTAGGCCCAGGCATCGTACCAGGTATAGCTCTATCCTTAGTGATCTTGTCACTCAGATGTTCTGTGGATTTGTCTCCTGAGAAACAGGGAGTTTATGAACTAGAAAGAAACCTCTTTCCCTCAAGCAATGGGAGCTGAGAGGTGATGTTTAGATAACAAGTTGAAAACCGCCTGGGGTGATGAGAGGCCTTTGAAGCAGCAGCATGGTGGTTTGGCTGAGGATGGCCCCGTAGGTTCATATGCTGACCAGTTGGGGGAGCTGCTTGGCAAGGATTAGGAGGCGTGATCACTGCAGGTGGCCTCGAGCTTTCAGAAGCCCATACCAGGCCTCCTGCCTTATGATTAGGGTGGAGAGTCTCGGCTCAGCTCCTGCTCCAGTGCCATGCTCCCCAGCATACTGATCATGGACCAACTTTCTGAAACTATTAGCAAGCCCCATATGAAATGCTTTTCCCCGTGAGTGGCCTTGGTCGTGGTATCTCTTCATAGCAGCAGGACAGTGACTAAGACAAACAGTAAGAACAGTTAATCTGTGGATCCAAAAAAGTAAACTTAGAGAATGACACCTTAGGGTCTTGTTTTATGGTTAACACCATTCCCCGGCCACATACAGTTCTTCTTTGTTATTAGCACCCACTCATACCCGATTCTGGATGCCCCGTTCTTTGCAAACACTCAGTTCTTGGTTGGACTTAGCATTCCCTTTCTTTACATTGTAATTTGTTCTTGTATTGACTTTATGGGTGTTTGTGAGCACTCACTGTGTGGTTGCTGCAAAGTCTGTAATGTGGGCAGTCTTCATCCCGGTGATTAAAATGCATCTTACAAGGGAACTTTTCCCTGCTTCCATATATGGGACCCGTATTTGCCCACTCGGATCTAAAGATGTGATATTGTCCTTGATTCTTTTCTGCAGTACCTAAGTTAATAATTCTTCTTGGCCACGCCTTTGAAGTTTCTCCTTTACTCCTCTCTCTGCTCAGACCTTTGTTTGCCCACATCTAAGTTTCTACACTAGTCTCCTCACGATATCCTCTGTATGAGATGTAACATGGAAGTCCTAAACTATGCACCCTGAAATACTGTCTCACTGTGAAAAGCTGTAGGTAAAAAATAGGGTGTGTAGTACACCAGGGGTCAAATCCACGGACCTCTCTTTGGCTCTATTTATATGCATTTATTTGTTTTTTGTTTGTTTTTGTAGATGTGTGTGTATGAGTAAATTTCTCGCTTAGTTCTACTTTTTATATACCTCAGAGTTTTGTTGTGTTGTGGTTTCATTTCTGTTTAGTTTCAAGAACTAAAACAAAAACCTTTCTTGATATCACTGAGTACTGTGTTAATATCTATGTTTGTGGTTTTATTAGAAATTGTTTTAGTTTTGATTTTAAGCTTCACTACATTGTGGCCACATAGGATATACAGTTATTTCCATTATTTTTGTGTTTACCAGGTTGTGGTTTTTAATCCCACCCAGTAGTATATAGTTTATTTTAGAGAAAGTTCCATGAACTGCTGAGTCAAATATATATTCTTTGGTGTTTGGGTAGAATACTCAGCAGATGCCTGCTAGATCCATTTGAGATGTCTGATGTCATACATACAATTCCAATTATATGTATATTGAGTATTTTTGTCTGTATATTTTTGTCCAAATTATCTTTCTGTTGGAGAAAGTGAATTATGGAAGTCAGTCTCCTATTATTAATTGAGTTGGGGTTAATCTGTGTTTAAAGTTCAGTGGTCACACACACATACACACACAATTGGGTGCCTTGGGTGCCTGTGAAATCGTCTCAGATTAATATCTTCCTGAATAGTAGTTCTCTTGATAAGAATGACATAATCTTCTTTAGAATATATTAGTTTGAAGTCTATTTGGTTACATGTTAGGACAGCAACTCTAGTCCTATTTTCTTTTGATAATTTTTTCTAGCCTTTCACTCTTGTTTGTTTTTTGAGACAGGTTTTCTCTGTATAGCTCTGGCTGTCCTGGAAATCACTCTATAGACCAGGCTGGCCTTGAACTCAGAAATCCTCCGGCCTCTGCCTTCCAAGTGCTGAGATTAAAGGTGTGCACCACCACTGCCCGGCTAGCCTTTCACTCTTAGCCAGTGTCTGGCCTTGAAGATAAATGGGGTTTCCTGTAAACAACTCAAAGATAGATTCTATTTCTTCATTCAATCAACTTGTGTCTTTTGCTTGAGAAGTTTAGGCCATTTATATTTAAAGCTACTGTTGAAAAAAAAATGTGCTCATTGTTTGTACAGTGTATTATATTTTTTCCTGTATTTTGTGCTCCATTGACTATAGATTCATTTATTTTCCTTCTGTACCCTCCTTTTCCATATGTGCCACACCCCCATTTCTTAATATACCTCCTTTTAAATTAATTTTTAATTTAAAACTTTCTTATATTAGAAATAGATTTTTTTCTTTATATAACACACTTATGAGATAAAGAACCTCCAAAGATGCCATTCAGTTCATCTTGTGTTGGCCATCTGGGCATTGACCACTGGGCATGGAGCTGGCTTTAAGAGTGGTTTGTATACCCAGTGAGATGCCATTGGAGAGAACTAATTTTTCATTTGCAAGTGATTATCAATAGGAGATAGCTTCTGGGTTAAGGATGTGGGCTTACATGCAACTTTCCTCTCAGTGAGGACCCCATCTGGTACAGAACCATGCAGGCCATGCATGCTGCCAGAGTCTCTGTGAGTTTGCAAGTGCCTTGGTCCAGCTGTGTTTAGAGGGCCTTGTTCCTTGTGTGTCCTCCACCCCCTCTGGCGGCTCTGATAGTCTTTCTGCTTCCTATCCTGCTGTTCCCTGAGCCCCAGGGGAGGGATTTGATGAAGAAATCCCATTTAGTTAAGCCTGAGTGCTGCAAGGTCTCTCTCATCGACCAGCCTTGGGTCTCTGTATTTTTTCCCATCTACTTCGGGAGGAAGCTTCTCTGATGATGGCTGAGCAAGACACTGATCTGATTTCCTGGCAGGCGTTTTTCTTTACCCTCTTAAATGCTTATTCCTCCCTTCAGTCTGAAGTATTCCCTATTGGGCTAGCTTGTTGGAAATGAATTCTTTTAGCCTGCTTATATCATGGAAAGTTGTTTCTCCTTCAAGTATGGCTGATAATTTTGCTGGGTATAATAATCTGTGTTGACACCCGGGTTCTCTTGATTTCTTGATTTTAAAATTTGAGATTATATTTCTCCCTTCTCTTCCCTCTTTTCAAACCTTCCCACTTGCCCCTCTTTTCTCTCACTCAAATTTATAACCTCTTTTCCTCATTAATTGTTATTGCATGTAAATATGTATATTTATACGCATGTATGTTTATAAATATAACTGGTTCAGTCTATATAATGTTACTTGTATGCATATTTTCAGGGCTGAACATCTGATATTGAATAACCAGTTTGTGTGTTCTTCCCTGAAGAAGACACCTCTCCCACTCCCAGCTTGTCTCCATTGCCTGGAACTCTTTGTGTAGGGTATAGGCCTCACAGGCTTTTCTCTGCCCACTTTGGCATGCTTATTAGTGTCCTCCTTGTTCAGCTTATTTTTGGCCACTCATATTGGTGAAATTTTATGGGTATAGCTTCCGACATTACTAGGAGAAAGGGCATCACAGCAAACTTCTTGATCTTATGGCTCCTACAATCTTTCTGCTCCCTCTTCCACAATGTCCCACGACTTTACCAGCACACCTAGGTTTCCAGTACTAGTTATTTTCCCTCTTGTTGAATGAGGCTTAAGTCCAATTAAAGAATTGTTGGTTACTGCCAAAGCATGAGTGCCATAAGCATCTAAGATGGGTAGGGCTGAGGTTGCCTCCCTCCGTTGGACGTTTACATGGCACCTCTGATGGCCTTTGTGTTCTTTTAGAGCTTGAAATACATTGCTCCAGGATCATCTGGGCTTTTGAAGTTTCCATTGATAATGTAGCTCTCATTTTGATGTTTTTCCTTTATATATGATTTGTAGCTTTTCTCTGGCAGTTTCCAATACCCATTCTTGGTTCTAGAAATTCTAATTTAACTACAATATGCACACTAAACTCATTTTCTGGTCCTGTGTATTAGGTGATATGTGTGCTTTCTGTATTGATCTTGTTGAAAACATGGTCTATGTCACCAGAAAATCTTCTCCATTTATGCCTATAATTAAATAATATAAATTAAATAATATATTTCATGGAAAATTAAAGTTCTGCATATTCCTTTGTTTTTCTAATTTCTCCATATTCTTTGCTTGAGTGGTCCAACTCTTCTATTCTACCCTCAAGTCTTGACATTCTGTCTTCTGTCTGTTCTGTTTTGCTGGTCTATCCTTCCCCTGGGTTTTCTAACTGGATTATTGAGTTTTTCAATTGCATCTTCATTTCACTTTGGGTTTTCTTCAGTATTTCTATCTTTTTACTGTACGTTTTAGATCCTGACTTTTCTTTGTCATTTCATGTTTGTATTTTCTTGGACTTCACTTAATTTACATTTATTGATATACTTGTGGCTTTCTTAAGCTGAGTTTCTTGATCATAAACATGGTTATGTCTAATTCTATATCCCAGGTTCATTGAGGTAATTCTCATTGGCGAACATTCATTTTGTATTTGTTGTATTTTTGCAAAATGACCAGGGCATATGGATTTCTTCCTTTGGTTTTATATCAGATATGGGATTCTGGTCTTCTCTGTTTAGTAAAGCTTGGTTTTGTTGCTGTTGCCCAAGCATGGTTGATTTTAGATCAGCTATGAAGAGTTAGTAGGTCAATTCCTTGGTTGCTCTGTGTTTTAAGATTTTTGTTTTATGTGTATGGGTGTTTTGCATATACATACATGTGTTGTATATCATGTACATGCAGTGCCCAGAAAAAAACCAAAATAAGGTATCAGATTCCTACTGAAGTTACAGATAGTTGTCAGCCCCCGTACAGGTGCTGAGACCCTAATCCAAGTTCTCTGAAAGAATGGCTAGTACTTACAACTGCTGGGCCATCTCTTCAACCCCTCAGTGTTGGTTTTTAACTAGAGGGATGGCCACAAACACATATGAATGGGACTCATGGCTGGGTCTGCCTGGGCACTACTCAAGCTATGCATACAAGTGTGAAGTTTGTGCAGGTGAGCTGTCATCTAAGGTACCCAACCAAGTTAGGCTGATGCACAGGCTATGACACCAAGATTAGGCCTGGGGTTTGGGTATGGCAGAGCTAGGTGATGTTCTGTGACAACTTACCAGGCTAGGGCAGTCCACAGAGAGCTAGGCCTGAGCATCGGGGATGGTGTATGTGATTGAGGTTGCAAGAACTCACCAGGATAGGTGGACAGGACACAAAGGCTGCACAACCAGCGCTAAGCATGGGTTTGGAGATGGCATGTCTACTGTGTTTTTTAAAAAAGGTTTTAACATACGAAAAGTAGATGGGTGTCTGTCCAACTGTAATGCTTTCCTGGTAATCTCTATTATATCAACTACTGTGCCTTTTAGCAATGTCCCACCATAGCCTTCAAGAGATGTAGAGTTCATTTAAACAACTAAGTTACAATTTCATAGGGAGATTAACATCTGCTTATAAACATGAAATAACTAGGCTGTGACATCAAGAATACTTGATAATTTAGGGAGTAAGAGTGGACTTCACCTTTGTACTTATTAGCTGGGCATATACTTCTGAATTTTATATTTTTGTCCACAGATATTTCATGACCCTGAAACCGACAGAGCAATAATCAATGTGTTCCATTGCCCGGCTCTATACGATGATGTGAAAGTGAAATTTCTCTCTCCGGTGAGTAATCAAGATGTAGCTTGCTCTTGTCTAGTCTTCTCCTTTTCTCTTAGTTTTTTGAGTCCAGGTTGGGCTCGAAACTTATCATATAACCCAGGCTAGCCTCGAACGTGTGATCCTTCTGGCCTCAGCCTCCTGAGTGCTGGGATTACAAATTTGTGTCACCCAACATGACTCTTTTTAGTCAAGTCTTTTGAATGATTTTGGTTTGGGATTTCCTTTGCCACAATTCCCAGAGCCGGGCAGTGGTGGTACACACCTTTAATCCCAGCACTCGGGAGGCAGAGGCAGGCAGATTTCTGAGTTCGAGGCCAGCCTGGTGTACAGAGTGAGTTCCAGGACAGCCAGGGCTATACAGAGAAACCCTGTCTCAAAAAACTAAGAAAAACTAAAAAAAAAAAAAAAAAAAGACAGATGTCAGCCCATGGCCAAGAAACCAGAGGAAAGCAACAAATGAAAATTGTAACTTTTCCCCTAACATAACATACATAGTATTTTATTCATATTTTGTAAATTCTATATAATAAACATATATTAATTTTTCAAATAAGATGAAAACAGCTTGATTTTTAAAAACCAAAAGTACTATAGAGTAGTAATTACATGTTTGTTTTGTATCTTTAAAACACATGTAGCCACTGGGAGGACAGGCATATGTCTTTCATCCCAGCACTCAGGAAACAGAGCAGGTGCATCTCTGTGGGTTTGAGTCCAGCCTGGTCTACATTGTGAGTTCCAAACCTCCTGGGCTACATAGTGAGTCTCTGCCTCCCCAAAACCCACAAACACCAATAACATAACATACTTAAAAAAGATTTTAAGCTGGGCGTGGTGGCACACGCCTTTAATCCCAGCACTTGGGAGGCAGAGGCAGGCGGATTTCTGAGTTCGAGGCCAGCCTGGTCTACAGAGTGAGTTCCAGGTTGGGCCAGGGCTACACAGAGAAACCCTGTCTCGAAAAACAACAAAAAACAAACAAACAAACAAACAAAAGATTTTAAACTTACCTTTGAATTGATAGACAATATAAGTTTTATTCATCTAATCCTGCCTTATGAAAAATAGGAATGTCTTCCATTGTCATTACTCAGAACATCTTAAGCATGTATTTTATATATATATGCAATTATACTTGATCTTAGCCAAAAGGCCGAGAAGCGATGTATATGCAATTATAAACATATGTATTTTATACATATAAGTACATAATTCATAATTCATGCAGTTATAAATGTTATGTCTGGGCATTTACTGCATGTAGCAAACTTTAAGAATGAAACTTTGTAGTTTCACTTTTTATAAAACTCTTAATCTGAACTACAAACAACTCTGTTAGTCGGCTTAAAATGTCTCTTGCCTTTTCTATCCTCTGCCTATTCTCTGTTAGCTACTCCAACTATGACTATGTAGAGGCACCTGACTCGAGTAGTTCCTATATAGGCTGGCTGCCATTGAATAATGGAGCCACCCCGAACTGTCATTGTCAGACAGCCATTTCTAACTAAAGACAATAATGGAAGTGCCATTTGTGAGGGGTGCTCACAGCAGCAGCCTGAGGACTCTCTAAAGATCAGCCAAAGCCTAGACTTTTAGAGACTGACCTGAGTCAAACCAGGACTCATGGGTCTGGGGCAGAAAGGAAATTGGGGACCAGGGAATATGAACCAGAACTGGTGTTAATGACGATACTGGAATATACATTTTAAGAGTAGGGATTAGAAGCAGGAAAAGCATCCGGAAACAAAGCATGGGAACAGGCTCTCTGAGAGTGACATCATTTCAGTAGTCCTATCTTGGTGGCCCTTAAGCATATTGTGAAAAGGTTGTTTGGAACCTTAATGAGAAAATAGGGTGGTTCCTGGGTGACCATCTGACTGGTTGATAATGGGTAAGCTCACAGGAGTACCAAAACTTATCAATAGTGCAGAAAGGGGCAGTCAGAAGGACTAATTCCCTTCCCAGCATCACTACACTCAGCCTTAAGCCTGGTTCATTGCTACTTTAACATGAAGTCTCTACATAAAGGAGCAGAATCTCTATGAACAACCTGCATCACAAATGTTTACTGTCAGAAAGCTTGCCTCCCAGCTGGCAAGAGGCTTCGAGCGGGATGATGGGGATCCTTCCCACCTCATGGCCCCGCATTTCCCCCATCTTTCTTTCTGGCATGGTAAGGAAGGCCTGGGGACCTCGGTAATACGCAGCCTCTGCGATCATCAAAGCCAAAACATCCCAAAAATACAGGGTTGTGTTTTTAAATCATCATCTTTGATAGTTATTTAGTAGCGCTTCCCCTTGCTGAATCAGTAAGAAATGTTTTGTTTTTTCCTTTAGCTTAGTTTTGAGACTTCTCTCTGGAAATCAGCTATGAACGTTAGCCTTGTTCTAATAGAACTTCTGGTGGAGTGCTTGTATATATTTACAGGGTGTTCCTCTCACAGGAAACCTGTTTATACCAGCAGACATCCTATGGCTCTTGTGTGCCTTGTCTAGTTTATTCCCACAAAGATGGACACTTTAAACAAACAAATGAATAAAGATAGGCACTTTTACTGGATGGTTGGTGGTGGCACATGCCTTTGGTCCCAGCATTCAGGTAGATCTCTGAATTTGAGATCAGCCTGGTCTACAGAGTGAGTTCCAGGACAGCCAGGGCTACACAGAGAAACCCTGTCTTGAAAGACAAAAAAGAAAAACAAAAACGAATAAGAGAAGCATTAGATTCCAGTGTGCTAGGTTGGTAAGAGGGAGATGACCACAGAACATACAGGGTGATTATCAGAAGCAGCTTTTTATTACTTAAGGATCCCAGAAAGAAGAGAGTAGTACTCCTCACGGGAAGGAAGAAGGGAGCCAACTGAAAGCAATAGAAAGAGATCTGAGGATCAAAGCCTTACTGAGGTCCAGTGTGCGGTGCAGAACAGTCTATCGGATGGCTATCAAGCAAACAGATTTGAGTGCCATAGAGTCACACAGTAACTTGCACACACACACACACACACACACACACACTAAAATGAAATGTAAAAAATACTTAAATAAAATACAAAACAAATAAAATCAATGTAGATAGTTCCTCTACTCTGCTGGCGCTCTCTCTCTCACACTCACACACACACACACACACACACAGTCTATTGCTCTAGGGTAGAACACCATCTACATAACTCCATTTATTCCTTATGGCCTTTTCAAACGCTGTCATCTTAATGCATAAAAGTTACATTTTAATGAAGTTCAATTTACCTATTTTCTTTTGCTTTACTGCATTATATTTGCAATTTACATTTTAATTGAAAATGCCAGCTAAACAACACATTTGTAGCACATAAATACTTTCTTTAACATTTTTAACACCAAGAAAAAACAAGTCTCTTGAAGCCTTATATCTCGAGTGTATCATTAGTCTATAAAGCACTGCATATTTAATGGATGTGACTGCTCAATATTAACAGGAATACGAGACTTTAAACTCATCAGACTTAGTAGTTCTGTGCATCAATTTTATGAAGAAACTAACCTTTTTCTTTAACCATGTCTTTTTTAGAATCTTCCTAAATACTATGATGACTGCCCCTTCTTCTTTTGGTTTCATACATCTTTTATTAAAAATAACAGGTAAGATACATTGTAATCCAACAGAAACAGCTTAATGTGCCACATATTAGGACAAGGTTTACGCCAGCTGGCCTCTAAGTTCAACTCATAGAAACAAAAGATCCGTGAATCATCACCCCAATGCCTTATGTCATCTTAGTATGGGCTTAAAGTCTTCTGGATTTGTTTGCATTTATTATTAATATGAAACATACATACCACACACTATACATTTACAGTTTGTGTCTCCTTTCATCTCCTCCCCACCCCCCGCAACCCCATGGAACTCAGTCCCAGTAGAGGCTCCGGCCACCACTCAGCTCACCTCACTTGGAAAACTATGTAACTTGGTAAAGGTTTTATTTTAAACACAAGCTATTTGTTGAACCTCAGTGTTGTGCTAATCACAAGCTCTGAGCCCTTGGACTCAGATCTGAGTGTGACAGCAAATTCCTTCCAGGGAAATTTAATATGCATCTGCTCAATATGTATCGGCTCAATGCCTTGAGTTTGACAAGGCCTCAACGAACAAGTGTTGGCTAACTGGCACCCACCCACCAAATCCCATGTGTGACCCAGAGGTGTCCACAGCTTAGAAGCTGATTGACACACCTAACATCTGGGACAGGAGTTAGAAAGCATAGTATTAGTGAAGTCACCTAAAATCATTCCTATGATAATTTTCCTCTTAAATGTGATTCGAAAATCATTTATTATATAAATTGAACTGGAAATCTTTATTAAAAATAATTGGATTTGAATATTATCCCAGAGAATCTTCTGGTGGTAATAAGAAGGGGGAGGAAGAGTCAGACATATTGACAAGCAGGCAGACAGACAATGAGAACCCACTATGTCCTAACCTCTTCAAGCTGACCGAGACTGGGTAACAAGTCAAGCCTTGTAAGACACCAGCAGTGAGCCAGTGGCCCACAGACACGCACTGCACACACATTTAGAGGAGTAAGAGTGACCCTGAATCTGGGGGAGATTTTTACCATTCATTTCTGAATGTGAAAACCCTTTGACTGGTGACTCTTCGAAAGCCAGCTGGTCATGTGTTGCTGTTTCTCAGGAGTGATTTTTGCTAGTGGACAGTTTCATTCTTTGTGGTCAATGTTAATATAAAGGAGGCAAAGTTGGGTCACTTTCAATGCTCACTTTTATATGAGATCCTAAACGTGTCTGTAACATTTAATTTGCAGAGGAGTGTGATGTTTTTATAGTCATAGTCAGGAGGTGGCTGTTTAGCCCAAACACCAACTTTTCCACTTAGAGGAGAAGCAGTATTTTATTACTGAGTTTTATTATACATCTCTGGAGTATCTTTCACTTATAGAAATATCATCAATAAGATAATAAAAACCAATGTTGGAAGAATCAGCAACATATCCTTGCTAAAGGATTTTGTACTCAAAGAATTGTAAGGAGCCAACCAACACACAGAGGCTCTGATCAGCAGTGAGGTCTTTTCTGACATGCCAAAATGGGTAAACTACTGCATGCCTTTCTGTTAGCCCTAAAAGAAAGGGTAATGGCTTTCTCCCCTATTTTTAGGCTTTATCTACCAAGAAACGAATTGGATAATACCCATAAACCAAAGACATGGAAAATTTATGGTGAAAAGTTTGCAGTAGAGGTGGATTTTGATGAGACAAAGTGCAAGTTTATGAACTAGCTGTTGAGTAAGTGCCGCTCCCCTTCTTGGATAGAATCATGTTCTTCCAGATCCATGCTACATAGTTATGTCTTCTAACCAATGTTTTTGATGGTATGTCTGTATTTTATATATATGTGTGTGTATATGTATGTACATATGTTTCTGGGAAGTATATTAAATGTATACAGGAAAATTATGTCAACTGTCATTTTTTTTTCTTTTGAAGGCATATACAATACAGTCTTTCTCCTTCTCTTTTTGAGAGAAGGTTGCACTATATAGCCTTTTCTGGCCTGGAATTCACTATGTAAGCTAGTCTGAACTCACAGAAATCTACCTGCCTGAATCCTGGATCATAGGCATGCCCCACCATGCCTGGTTGTCTTTGTACTGTTTGGAACATACAGTACATGGGAGTATTAGGTATCATTTTGAAGAACTTTGAAATAACAGATCTTTTCTGTCAAAATAATTGAGCTATGCAAAAATTGTGTTCCCACAAAACACAGGTACTCACGTGTCTCTGAACAAGTGTTTATTCTGTTTTAAGTTTGTGATTTGTTTCTACTTGATTCACTTGAGATTACACAGGTACTTGCGTGTCTCTGAACAAGTGTTTATTCTGTTTTAAGTTTGTGATTTGTTTCTACTTGATTCACTTGAGATCGTTCAGATAGATCTGATTGGCAGCAAGGCCAACGTTTTGCTTTGAATCGACATGTATTTTACCTGCATACTTGTGCCTGTATGTGCTTGTGCATGGGTGTGCACGTGCCATGGTGCGTATGTAGCCAGCAGAAGAGAACTGTGGGAGACTGTGCTCTCCTCCCATCAGACGGGCTCTGAGATCGAACTCAGATCCTCAGGTTCAACAGCAAGCACCTTTACCCAGTGAGCCATCTCCCCATCCAAGCAAAACCAATGTTCTAAATCCAGAGAAGGAAAACACACACACACACACACACACACACACACACACACACACACACACACACACTGGGCCCTCACTGCTAGCTCACTTCCCTTTTCTCTGGCAGTGCACAGGTGGCTTATGGGACAAACTCCCTTTATTACACACATAGGAAGGATGAAGACGAAAGGAAACATGAAAATCGAAACCCTGGGTGATTCCCACTTGTGTGTAACATTAAGTAAAGCTGAAGGAAGCTGAGCGACCTACATGTATTAAAGCACATTGCTTCTGCTCTCCTAAACCTAGCAACTGAGGAAAGGCGCCTTTGAGCACTGGTTACCCTTGTGTCCACTTGGGATGCATTTTCTGTTTGGTATCAAGCACTGCTCCATCCCAAATCCCTGGTGGACACAGGATCTCAAAGCCATGATGGTCCTTGAAAAAAAAAATGCCATTTTTGGCTTCACTGAAATAAACTTGATTTGGATTTTTCTTTTTATCAGTAAGGATGTCAACAATTCGGGCCAAGGTGCATTCATCTGGAAACGAACGGTAGCAACCAGTAAGGCTCTCTGCGGTCACATCAAGGAAAGCATCTAAGAAATGTCAATAGATGAGTCTATCATTATGCAAAGACCATAGAGTGCCTCTCCACAAAGCAATGACAGCTACAGAACAATATAAACCTACAAGGACCATATATGTGCTGCCCTCATTGGTAGAAATAACACTATGCAGAGCATGGCTGTGTAAGGCCTGAAACACCCTGCATAATGTAGAAATAGCTCTAAAGACAACAGTTTGTGAAAATAAAAGGGGTCTGGGGCAGATCACTGCAACCAAGCAACTCTGCATGGTCGGTCAGTGCACGTTAGTTAGACTTGGACACTGGGTTAGCAGCTCAGAAGTCTGGAAGGTGAAGCTGTATATTTTGTTTTGAAGGGAAAAGAAGATAAATAAGGGCTGTGGTTGCCTTGGAAGTGAGTGAAGCTCTGCGTCTCCCTGGGAATGGGAAAGCAGCAGTCTGAGACAACTGGCAGAAGTTTCTGTCACCTTTCTTTCTTGCCATCCTCTAAACATCCCCAAAGGTCCTGCCCCCCCCCCCAGGAAAAGCACTTTCCACATTATTGTTACTATCTCCCATAATTCCAGTTATGGGAACATGCGCTGGGGCAGGACAGGCTGCACACTACTTCCTGTAATGTGCAAGCAGCACAGTCCACGGGCAGACTCCACAGCGGGTTAGCCTTGTAGCTTGTCACACTGGCAACAAGGACAGATTGCAGCGTGGTACTGGTGGTACACCTTTAATCCCAGCACTCAGGAGGCAAAGGCAGGCAGATTTTGTATGAGTTCGGGGACATCCTGGTCTACACAGTGAGTTCTAAGGTCAGCCAGGGCTACACACACAGACCCTGTCTCAAAAAGTAAACCCAACAAACAAAAGTGTTCTTTGAAAGGAGGTTCATGTTGAGGTCTCTCTCTCACCATTCCAGATTCATCAAAATCTCTAACAGTTAAAGGTGTCCATGCTATTCCAGTTTTGTTCACATTAAGAAACTTGTTTAGGCCGTTTGCTGTTTTGCTGTCCTAGACACCCAAGTGATGAGTTCTTAGAATGAACTGAGAAACTCATCTCACAAGACAGCTGAGTGATGGATGCCACATGTCCTAGACAGAATTTACCAACCTGGCATGCAATTATCTCAACTGCAAAGGGTCTGGGGCAGAAGCGTTTGGGGCTTAGTGTTACACACGTGCAATCAGCATGTGGGAGGTCGAGGAGAGAAGGCCGCCTTCAGTTCAAGGCCATTCTGTGCTTCAGGGCGAATGCCAGGCTAGCCTGGGCTACAGAGTGAGACCCAGTCTCGAAACCCCATCAAGAAAAACAATCATCTTCCTAAACTGAATAGCATGCGCGTTACTTATTTCTAAAAAAGTAGATACAGTGAGGGACTGAGTGGGGAGGGAGGCTGAGGAAGGGGGGCTGAGCAGGGACGGGGGGAGGGGGGCTCATTTAGTAAAGTGCCTGCTGAACAAGCATCAGATCTTAGCACCTGTACAGAGCACTCCTCTGCAACCCTAGCGCTGGGGGACCAAAGACAGGTAGATCTCAGGGGTTCACTGGTTGGCCAGTCCACTCAGCCAGCTCCAGACCCAGTGAGACCCCCCTTTCTAAAATAAAACAAAACTAAGGCAGACTTCAATAGCCATAGGCAGTTGGCCAGGTTTCCAGCACCAGGCAAGGTATCCCTCCAATTTAAGAGCTGTCGACTTAAAGTGTGTGTTCCACCAGGGCTCTGTGAGGGTTACCATGCTACACTGAAGCCAGTCGCCTTGGAGGAAGACCTACAGTGATTACTAAACCAGCATAATCTAACTGCATTCTAAGCATCGATCTGCATACACAGGGACGTGCAGTCCTCACCACGGAAACTTCTCTGTGCAACAGACAGAGACCATTACAGACGACCATAACCGATCACACTACAGATTTGCAGAGCCCAACTACAACACAGCTCCTGCTTCTGTGGCTCAGATTTCATTGTAGACGAGGGGGTGGGGACGTTGTAAGAACCAAAGGATCATGAAATTTTCTATGAGATTGTGTCTCCTAGAGGCACATACACACAGCAGCTACACCCATGAAGCCTCAGTAACATGGCTGCCTAAATAAGATCTCAACAATGTCTTGTATATTGTCTCAACACCAATAGATACTATATCAAAATAAGAAAGCTCACCAGGCCTCATTCCTAGACCAAGAACTACAGGCAACTCAGGAGTGCTGAGAGCAGGGAGCCTTCTCCAGGGAAGAGCACACCAATAGGTTATCCAACAGCAAATGGTCAGCGCTGAAAACACACACACAAGTAACATTATAGAAACTGAGCAGGAGAAGATAGGTATATGCTGCATGTGTGTACATGGTGTGTGTGTGTGTGTGTGTGTGTGTGTGTGTGTGTATGCATGTTTATGTGTGTTATGTGTATTTATGTGTGTGTGTCTGTGCGTGTATATGTGCATGTGTACTGCATGTGTATGTATGTATATATATATATATATGTATGTGTATGTGCATTTATATGTGTTACAACAAAGAGAAAAGAGGCCATGAATTTGAATGAGAGAGCAAGGTGGGACTAAATGTTTAGAAGGAGGAAAGGGGAAGGGGGAAAACAATAATTATACAATAATCTCAAATTCTATAAATTACTTGAAAATATAAGCTGAAGAACTGGTAGAAGGAAACAGGCAACCTCTGGCTGCCACACACTCATGCATGGGTGAATGCACGCTCACACACACTCACACATTCACCAAAAATGTACAATAAATAAATGAATACAGGCTGTCTTTTGCTATGTACAGACACTACGACCAGAGCAAGTCTTAGAAAGGCAAGCATTTAATCAGGAGCTTGCTTACAGTTTCAGAGGGTTACTCCATTATCCCAGCAGGGAGCACTCAGGCATGAAAACTCTGGGGTTGAGAGACTAGGCAAAGGCCATCCACAGTATCACACTTCCTCCAACAGGCCTCGCCTCCAATCCTCCTAGTCCTATCAAACAGTTCCATTCCCTAGTGATTAAACATCCAAATATGAGACTATGGCCACATTCTCATTCAAACCACCACATGGGTGGAGGCAGAGCACAATTTTAAAGGGCTGTAGCATACAAAAGTAATGCTTTCTGTCAACTTCCCAGCAGTCAAATTATTTTACACCAGGAATCTAGCTGACAGAAAGAACACTTGTTCCAATACAACCACCACCTTGAAGAATTATTATCCATAACTCTTTAACATTGGCCCTTTATATAAATGTATTTAAGTGAAATTCTTCATAGACTCACATTAGGTTTATTTAATAATGACAGAGCACTCGTTTCTTTAAATAAAGTATCTCAAAGTTCTAGTTTTGTCTCAAGAACAATTGCACCCAAACATGAAACCACAAATCAAACCGACAGATTGAGTTTTTAAAATATTTCTCCTTAGGCCTCTATCTTTCCCTTCCCCTCGTTCCTGACTCTTTCTATGGGAAAGACCACAATGGACAGACTGAGGAGACACGCTGCCAACAAGACTAATGTGCACTAGACCCCAGGCACCTAGAAGGGAAAGAGCTTGGCTTTGAACAGTCTTCCTGCAGGAAGCCAACCCTACATCTGCTTCAATTCAGATCAGTTCAGATGAAGCAGCACTCAGTAGCCATTGGTCATAGAGAACAGAGAGCACTGGAGTAGAAAGACAGTTTTCTCATGAATGCCGAGTTTTCTCCAGGAATGCTGACAGGTGCCCCTCCCCACCCCCCTTTTTGGAAATATTTTACTTTCCTGACCCTTGTACTCCTGGCACTGTGGCAAGGTCAACCTACCTCCTTCAGCCTTACAAGCAGAGTGGGAACAGTGCCCACTACCAACCCCCTGGCCTTGGAGCAGTACAGACAATGTGCCTGATCTCTGTGGCGAGAAGACCCCACAGCCACAGAAGAAAAATGTGGGGTCCAGGTTTTTGGTTGCTACATACATACCACCCTAATTTAATAAAAATACCTTTATTATGTCACAATGCTTTCCAAAGTTATATATCATCTACAGTCATTGAAATTCATAAACTGCCAGCTCCAAATACAGAAGCAGATCAAGGAATCATGGACCCAAAAGTGAGCTTCAGAAAGGGTATCTAGCTAATGGGCTCCTTTGGATGTCTCCATTAGTAGAACCCTGTGATCAAAGCGGGGAGCCCAGACTTCCTTTCTGCTCCCTGAAAGGGCGTCTGATTGGTGGAGACAGAGACACAGTGGGCTCAGAGTGGCCTCAGATCTAGTACCAAAGGAGCACCCTGGATTCCTGCTGAGAGCAGGCAAGAACCTCTGTTGGTTTTCAAGAGAGCATGGCAGGGCAGTCCCTGTCTTTCAGGAGCAGCACAGAGGGAGGAAGCTCTGAGTGAGAAGGAGCCGGTGCGTCCTCTGCTGCCCTCCAGAGGTCTAACACTCTAGCCACACCTCCCAGTACCAGAGGGTAGAATGAGAAGCCCACCTAGAAGATGAACTGCACTGTGAGGGAAGAAGCGTCATGAGAAAAATCCGGGATATCCACCCTGAAACTTCATCAAGAACATAGAAGCCACACAACTTTGCACAGAAGCTTTTCTAAAAATATAGAGGGATATTTTAGCTTTAATATACCACAAAAAGTTTAAAAAATAAAGTTAGCCTCTTAGTGCGCAGGCCCAGCGGCTTTCAGCAATAGCCTTCTACCTAGGATCATTTATAAGCAATCATCTACAACCATCTACCTAAAAATTGGTCACCATTTATAATTAAACCCAGAACAAAGTCTTGTTTTCCTGTGGTGACAGGGCCATCTAAATTGCATGTGTACCGCTGACTTCCACTGAATTTGTCCTGAAATGAAGGCAGTCTGCACAAGGCTGGTGCATAAGGCTAGTGTATGAGGCCACTGGATTCCCTGTGTATAAGGCCACCAGTTCCCCTGTACACTCACTCTACCAAGGGTGGACTTTTCTGTTTGAGTTCAATAACAGGCAGAAATTATACTGTGTAGAATGGAGGACCATCCACAAAAAATCCAAGACTTTGAATAGAAGAAGGGAAGACAAGTTCAAAGTTCCAATGATTCACATAATTCTACATTGTTCTTGTACTCCCTGAAACCCTGAGTTGACCAGTCACTAAAAGCCTGCCTTGAATCCAGGCGCACCAGGACACTTCACCATGCTTCCAATTGGTTCATCATCAACTTCCTGCTGTACTCATAGGCCAAAAACAGTGCCCCATTGGCAGGGAATGCGCGGATCATGGTGGGTTTCAGTCCAGAATACAAGGCTGTTATTCCTGGAATGCAAAAGGGCGACTGAAAAATCATGACAGCATTTTGGGGGGGGGGGGGGCGCGGGCACACGTACACAGAAGAGACTGTGCCCACAAATTCAGACAACAGCACCAGAACCCACGAGATAAAAGGACTAGTTTACGTTCCCCTCGACAGACTACAGAAACAAGATAAGCAGCAAGCCCTGGGCAAAGCTCATTGGTACTTAAATAACAAATCGATTTCTAAGCCTGCAGGACTCCTGCAGTGTAGACATGGCAGAGCAAAGGCCTAACATGGCCAAGTGGAGGCCACTGAGGAGCCAAGCGACTAGCAAAAGAACCTGAAGTGTGTTTCTAGTATTAGTCTGCTCAGCGTGGTCATGAGGGAGACAGAACTAGGGTGAGCCAGGCAAAAGTGGAGATGACACTTGGGAGTAGTGGTAACATACAAGGCATTTGATTCCTGCATTTGATTTGGGACATGAGTTTAAGCATGTCTCTGTGTCTCTCTGTCGCTGTGTTCTCTCTCTCTTTAAACCCAACGCACAGGTTCTTAAGCCAAGGCTTTTTTTTTTTTTTTGCTGTTTTGTTTTTCAGATAATGACGTTTTGACCATATACTTTATCTACTTCTCCTTTTAAATTATTTCATTTTCAAGATTACAGTATAATTATATCTTCAGGTTACAATATAATTATATCATTTACCTCTTCTCTTTCTTCTCTTCAAATCGTCCCATAACCCTAGTTTTAAGATATCTAAATGGTGGATGCCAGAAAGACAGAGCAGGTCTTTGGTTGCACAAAGCTGATGTCATATAAACATGACTTTAAAAAGTCTGCATCCTCCTGCAAAACTCTAAAAACTTGATTCACGTTAAAAAATGCTCAGACCATTTCTCATCTCAGAAATATTATTGCTAAAGATGCTCTATTACATTCTTTGCAGTGAAATAGGAATGTAATACACTCATTAAGTTCTTTAAAAGCCTTAGTGATCCGGTCAGGGCTGTGCATGTTTAGTCTATGTAAATGAGGTGATGTTACTGGCTTCAAAGCATTCTTCCCCCTAACACTAACAAAGTCTGCATCTTAAAATCCCCCCTACGAAGGTATTTAGAACACAAAGAATCCTGCCAGATACATGGTCCAAAAGTTAGAAAAAGAACTTTAAACATTTTTGAGAATAATGAAAATAAAAGCTAAAGCAAAAGGTTTGGAGATAGAAGGCAGACACATGAACACAGTACTAAGAAAAAGGCAGGAGGCAGGCAGGCAGGCAGGCAGGCAGGCAGGCAGGCAAGAGGAGGCCACAGGGTGGACTAACCCAGGTCACTGTGAACACACTCATCTCTGCACACATCAGACTCACCTTCATTCTTTACGATACTCAGGAAGGTCCTGACGAGTCCTGTCTGCTTTCCAGTCATAGAAAGAACTTGAATTCTAGATTTGATACAATCCACCGGATACACAGCAAGCCACAGGCAAATCCCACCAAATCCACCGCTCAGCATCAATGGCACAGGACCTAGAGAGGGAGAGCAGCCAGTGGTCCTTTGTTTTAGGTGGTATTTCCAGGAGTACACGTAACACTTAAAAGGAGCACAACTTCTGTCTCAGAAGCTGGAGTCTCCCCAGGCCTCAGCAAAACCAGCTGCTCACTCGGTCGAGTATTGTGCCCCCACCCCAACCTTGTCCTCCAGTTGGGGTTGGCCCACCTACAACCAACAGGTCTCACATCACAGGGATGCAGAAACAAGCCACTGAAATACAGTCAGGTCTTCCTCAAGTTTAACTCCCAATAGCCCCAAATCTCTCTCTACTATGACCAAAACAAAACTTTGTGCTGCTCCCTAAAAACCACAATTTTTTAGCAGATTTTTAAAATGTACTTCACTGAACAGGTACAACTGGGGATGTTTGTCTCTGTGACAATGATGGACACTGATCAATCCCCTTCATCACCTGTTGGCCTTACCCTCAGAGCTAAGGTTCTTAAGGTAGAGACACAACTTTGAGTGAAGACTTAACAGTGAGGTATACAGTTAAACAGCAGAAATGTCCTTTAGGCTGTTCAGCCAGTGTATCAAATACTAGTCTCATAAATGCTAGATGCCTCCTCCTCTTGTCGTTTTGGGGGTTGTTTTTCTGTTTAGTCTTGAATGTCCTTTTTTTCCTCAGGTAAGGCTGGTTGTGTCTCCCCAGGGAACTCTGACAATTTCTTAAGCTACGTTGTTTGCTTGTTTCGATTTCTCTCTGGAGAGGGGTTGCCACATGTAGTGGAGAAATGGCCAGGAATGCCACTGAACATCTTGCATACGCAGGATAGCCCACCACAGCGTCTTGGGAAATCCTGTCAGTTAAATGCCTGAGCGTAAGGAACACTGAGATCTCTCGTTAAGTGTTTATTTAACGGATGGTGAATTTTAAAAGAAGTCTGAGAAGCGAACTTGTTTGTGACATGACGTCAGAAATCAAACTCGGTAGATAATCTTACTGAGATGTAACTGCAATGACCTCATTTAAAGATTAGCCAATCTTTCAAATCAAGTTTTTAAAACAGTGTGATTATTGATAGCTGATTTCTCCATCAGGAAAATAATATCTCTTTATTTCTTCCTCTAAAATGGACCCAGAGAGGTTACTACCACCCAGAAGGGGAAGGGACCACAGTAACAGTATTGATGCCAGAGAAGAGGTTTGGGAAACAAGGGTTCATCTTCAGAAGTCTCCCTCAGGAGATGGTAGGAGCCAACACCTGCCGCCAGTTCACTCTGGGGCACCCAGGAACTCCCCAGAAAGGTGCACAGTGAGCACCACCTCTGGAAGCGAGCAACCCCAGGAGGCAGAGACCACTGGACCCAATGTCGTCAACGTGAATACACTTACCTAGTTCGTCTTTTGATCTCCCTGATGCGAAGAATGACCTGCTCAGTTCATAGCCACCGAAGAAGAAGAAGTAGCCTGGTACTTCTCGAAGTAAAGTGCTTGAGAGCCCATGGTAGAAGCCCAAGGGGCCGTCCTTCCTAAAGATCTCCTTCACAACTGACCAAACTGTACTGGGGAGACAAAGCAGGAGGCACACTCAGAGCAGGCGGGAGAATGTGTGTGCATGCGATGAAGACAAAGCAGGAGGCACGTTCAGAGCAGGCGGGAGAATGTGTGTGCATGCGATGAGATTTTTGTATCCAGGATGACTTATGCTGCCAACTTTGCCCTAGCCATGTGGGTGGCTTTCCTGAGACCCTCCTTTTCTTCAAAGGACACCTGTTAGACTTCTTGGTACTTTTGTTCAACAAACCAACTGCTCACTTACTCAGGCCTAATCCAGCCTGGTAACCTGGTATACATTTCTCTTCAGTCACATTGACTGAGATGTAAATAATAAGGAATTAAAATAAAGAGCCATCCAAGTCTGGCAGTAGATAAACCATGCAATATTTGCCCAGTGCCTTCCTAATGCCAGGGAGGCCCATCTCCTAACCTTTCTAGTGTACTAGTTACTTGTTACAAAATATCTGACAAGATGCAAACTTAAGGGAGAAAGGGCTTAAATTCTGGCTCACAGTTCAGAGGGATACAGTCCACAGTGGGGGCAGCAGGAATCTGGAGCAGCTGGTCACACATTGTCTGCAGTCAGAAAGCCAGGTCAGTGACCACGGAAGGTGCAAAGTGGACTCTGTCGTTTTATGCAGTCTAGGACACAGGTGCAAGTAAGGGTACCACCTACTCATTAGGTGAGTCTTCCTACCCCAGGTTAAATAAAGATAATCCCTCACAGATGTGTCCTTACCTCCTCGGTGATTCTAGATTCTGTCAAGTTGACACTCAACAGTGACCATCACACTATCTATCGATCGATCGATCTATCTATCTATCTATCTATCTATCTATCTATCTATCTATCTATCTATCTATCTACACAGGGAGAGAAAGAAAGAGAGAGTGAGTAAGTTACTTGAAGGCAAGACAAGAAACTCTCAGGGTCAAGTCATAGCCCTTGGGATCCCAGGAATACCCAGAACTGAGTCTCTTAAGCAGGAGGGGCAAGGGGTGACTGCCGAGAAACTCCCTTTTACAGATAAGCCCTGCTCCTGGAGCAGCTTTAGTACTAGGCAGCCTGAGTCCACATCACCACAGTGTGCTGTGTGGTACGTTGTATCCATACAGAGTGCAAGCAGAAAGCCGCATGCTACATATGAACACTCCCTCTGTTCTTAGGTAGCAGGAGAGATGAAGCCTCATGTCCTAGAATGGCCAAGGCAATAAGGACCACCCCCTTCGGAGAGCTTTGTACGGGCAGCCATGCCCCTGCAACCGTGCCCCCACCGCAGTATAAACATACTAAGTGAATCCAACTCAATACAGCTGCCAGTGAGCCTGCATCCAGGCCTGGGGGGGGGGGGCAGTGGTGGTGTTAAAGTTCTACTTCTTACTCTAGGCACTGGCTACAAAGTTGCATCCGTTTAGACTGTGAGCTGAATGTATTCACAGCCTCATAGGGAGGAGGTTCTAGCTCTGAAATGACCCTTTAAAACATTGCAGGGAGCCGGGCGTGGTGGCGCAAGCCTTTAATCCCAGCACTTGGGAGGCAGAGGCAGGCGGATCTCTGAGTTCAGAGGCCAGCCTGGTCTACAGAGTGAGTTCCAGGACAGCTGGGCTACACAGAGAAACCCTGTCTCGAAAAACCAAAAAAAAAAAAAAAAAAAAAAAAAAAAAAAAAACAATGCAGGGAGATTCCCCGCCTGTGACTAGCACAGAGGGAACCAGTGACAGTGGTCAATTTGTGGATCACTTCACAGAAGATGTACAGACCTGGGGCGGCAGCGACACCCTTCACCCAATCTTCAACCTGATACATCAAAATAAATAGGCAAGATTTGTGATTAACATCAGTGACAGTTTTTCTATTCTAGAGACGTCGGGTGGCATATATATCCTCATGGTAATGGGCAGGTGCTTTCGAGTCTATGCTGAGCAGTGCTCTGACCACAGACACCAGATCTGCTTACAAGGTGTTGATGAATACTTTCAGAACCTGAACCCTTAGCAAGCAAACACACGTGAAGGTTTGGCAAGGGTAAGATTGGCACCAGATTGTGGCGAATATTCATGTGGAATTAGAGGAAGGGCATCAAACACTCACCTCAGAATCTACAGCCACACTTACCTTTTCTCTCAGATCCAGTTCAAAGCTGTCTCCCAAATAAGGCCATGCCTTATACACCCAGGAGGGGAGGACAAAGTGGGTAATTCAGCTCCTTGGTGTCTGCATTTCTGCACTATTATATATAACTGCCTAAGACGCCCTACAGGGGGAGTCCTCACACAAACAGTCCTTTCATAAAAGTGTCCCCTGCTGCCATATTTTAGAATAGAGAAAGCTGTTTCTACACTTACCACTTACTTTTAACAATGTAAGATAAAAAACACAGTACCCGGAGATGAACGACTTAACATCTATGAATGGACAGCACTTACTTCTGGCTGGCCGCTATCTTTCCTGATGTCTCCATTTCATACATGGTCTGCAGCCGGCACTTCACAAGCTCCGTGGGGCAGAGCACCAGCGCGGCAAAGGCGGAGGCAAAGGAGCCAGCAGCTGCATTCTGAAGGTCACTGAAAAGGCAAAGAAGGCTCACCATCGGCTTACCCGCCCCTTCAGCTCTCAGCAAACCGGAGAGACCACGGGGATGCGAGAAGGGAATCTAGGTGTGCTGTCCCGTCTAAGAATCCCAAGACCCTGAGGCAGACAGCAGTATCCCGGTTCCATATGAGGAATGGCACTTATGTCAGGCATCAAACCCAGATCTGCCTGACTGCCACATTTGTGCTTATGTCCCATCCCCAATTCCTATATTGAGTACTAGAGTGTGATAGTATTTAAAGCAAGGTTGCTTGTAGGGGTTGGGAGGAATATGTGACAGGGTTTCTTGGTCTAGCCTTGGCTGTCTGAGAACTCACTTTGTAAACCAGGCTGTCCTCCAATTTATACAAACCCACACTGCTTGTGTCTCCTGAGTGCTGGGTGTGTGAACGGGTGTGCCACCACCACCACCGGGCAAGCATGGGTTCTTAAGAGGCAGTTAGGAATAGCTGAGTTCCGGAGGATGAGGCCTTCATCTTGAGTTCAGTAGCCTAGTTCAGTAGCTCTCTCTGACAAGTGGGGACACAGTGACAAGCCATGACTGAGGGCATGGCAGTAGGAATTGAGCCTGCTGGCTTTGACTTTGCAGCCTTCAGAATTTTTGTTTAAGCTTCCTAATGGGTGGTGTTTTGTTTAGTAGCCCAAGCTAAGGCCCATAAAGAAAACAATGAGGAGGGACCATAGGAGAGAGAGGGAAAGCACCTACAGCCCTACCACCCCAAATATATTCTATTCATACCTTTGTTTACTTGTGGCAATATTCCTTTGGGCCTAAATCCAACCTGGAATAACCAGGTATGTCATATAACCACCACAGATAAAAAGTCTAGGTTTTTTGTGATCACAAAGATTTCCCAGTTCAGTTATGACCTCTGATGGGATTTGGCATGGTTTGCATGGTTGCTACCCAACAGTTTCTATGGTGGCAGCTTGGTCCCTGGTGTCTTCTGGTTAAGGTGATGGAAGCTTTAAGAGGTGGGGCCTACCCATGTAAACACCTAACCGTGACAAGCCATTGCCAATGTTATTGATTATGATCCACAACCTGATGGCTGCTGAAGATGACACTTAGTATGTCATCAAATAAAGAAGTCAAGCTGGTGCCTCAGCAGCAGCTTCAGCTCTCTTGACTGGCATTCGTGGTACTAGACGGGACTTTGCACACTACTAAAGGAGAAACTCAGTCATCGAAATCTCCCAGCTACAAACCCTGAGACCTACCACAGTGAGCCACCTACCAGACAGACGGGGGCAATATCGGCACAGATGTTAAGGAAATAACCAGCTGTCGGGAAATCCTGCTGCTAAGGTCAAACACTGACGCTACCAGACAGCCCCAAGCTTGGTACAAAAAGGTAGACTCCCTTTGTGAGCAGGGCTTCCTCTTCTCTGCAGAATCCCGGCCCCCACATTACCTACCTGAGATTCCTGGAATGCCACCCCGTGCTAATGAGGCAGCTCAGTATCTTAGCTTTCAGCCAATGACCTTTGCCCTGGATATTCCCACCTCCATTGGCTTAGGGGGAAACCTACATTGTAATCAAACCATTCCCAGTGACAGGCTGCAATCCTCATAGATCAGAACTTCTCGGCCCTCCTCAAGGAAGCTGCTTGGAGTGGAAAGACAATGCATAGAAATTTGGAGCACTTAATCCTAAATTCGATATCTCTATCAAACCCCTCCCCTCAAGACATCTGCGTGAGAGGGGAGGTGGCAAGACAGTAAGAGCCAGAGGGGATGGACGGCTCCAAGGAAGCTGTGTCTTGCAAACCCAGGAGAACTGATGGATTTGTAACCTCAGAGACTATGGCAGCATGCATGAGACTTGCACAGGTTCAAGCCATATCAGGTCCCAGCACCAAGAAAGGGGTGGTGGGCATAGGCTCCCTCCCTACGACCACCAAGAAGCTACCACCCTCTGACACCTGGCAGCAGAGGACAAATTCTCCAGTGGCGTGTCCCTGGGTATATTCACCATCCTTCCCTGTCAGAGTTGGGCAACACAGAGTGAACTAAGCAGCATTTCTGTAGACTTTTCATTTTGCTCTGTTTGCCTCATTGATCTTTTGCTTGTTTATTTTGACGTTCATGGGGGGGGGGTTGTGTTTGTCTTGTTTTGTTTTAGAGAGAGGAGAGAGGAAGAGGAAATGAATATAAAATTAGGTGGGTAGAGGGGTAAGAAGGATCTGGGAAGAATTAGGAGGGTGGGAAAACATGATCAAAATAACCTGTATGAGAAAAATTTCAATTAAAAGGAGGTGGGGCCTAGGGTGCTGCTATCCTTAGAGGGGACTAATATAGTTCTCACAGGACTGCGGTTAATTCCCACGAGAGCAGAGCTCCCTGGAATATCTGGTGATCTCTCCTCACACAGCCCTGCCATGATTCCATTGGCAAGGCTGTCACATAGCCAGAAGACACCCTTGAAGAGCCAAGCAGATATCAGCCCCAAGCTCTTATACCCCCCAGACTACTGTGAGCTAAACTTGCTTTTCTTGCTTCCAACGCTGGCCTTGATTTTCTGGGAGTCTCACCTCTGTGAGTCAAGCCACCAGCTGCTGTCCACATACTAAGCAGGTCTCTCTAACATTCCAGGCCTCGGGAGAGCAGGCTCACCATGGTGCTGTCAGAGTCAGGGCTGTTTGCTGGGTAGACTTCCTTTTGACCTTCGAGAATTAAGCCTACCGCCATGAACCAAGGAGAGTCAAACAGGCATACGGATGGATGTCCTCGTGTAGAGGCGTCCATGATGTGAAGCATGTGTCTGTGCTACTTAGTACTCTCCTTCACAGCACTCCTTAGAGCTTAGTACTCTCCTTCACAGCACTTCTTAGCACATTTATTAAAAGCTCAGGCTTCAAATGGTCTTTTGGCCAGCCTACAGACCATACTTGACCTTCTTCAGGGACTCTCTCTCAACCTGCTGACAGGCAACTCTCAATTAGCGTCATTACCTGGAATGTGCCAAGTTTGCTAGAAAAAAAAACATCAGTCGATAAACATGGAGGTCCACTCAACTTCAGGGTTTGGGATCAGTCCAGAATCTGAATGGACACAGAGCATCTTAGAGAGAGCAGGAAGAGGCCAAATCAACCGTTTCTATGGACTCTGGCTTTCCCATAAACACTTTCATCTTCCGGTGCACAAAATAAGGCCCACAGACAGACCTTCGGCTCTGCATGTCAGATGCCCTTGTACAACTGGGATTGAAAGGGCATGCAGTGTGGGATGGGGTTTCCTAAGAATCTGTGCAGATGTTTCTGTCTCTCTGGATATTTTTGCTGTGTTGGTCTGCTTATTTTGATTTCCACTTTCATGGTTTTGAATGTGTGTGTGCTTCTCACTCTCTTCATTTGTTTGTTTTAAAGAGGAAAAAGGAACATAAAGTTGGTAGGGAGGTGGGAAGATCTGGGATCATCCTGGGGAAGGATAAAATATGATCAAAAGATATTATATGAATTTTTTTCCAAAAAAGAAAACAGGAAAGAAAGAGAATGTCCTATTTGTCATCCAGTGAATAAGAATCATGACCTAAATGTCTCTACTGTGCAAGATCTCACGCAACCAGGTCAAAGCACATGCCACATTAAATTCAAATCAGGACATGTTTGTGCTGTGGTTGCAGAAATCCACAGCAAACGCTTACCAACCCCATCTCCCTTTGCTACTCTTGATAAATGTTCCTTCTAGATCTGACCTGTATCCTTGCTGCTCTAACAGAGGATAGGGCAAAAGGGGAACAGTGGGCTCAGATGACCCTGTCCTTGATCCGGCAACTGTGACAATTTCTCCGTCTGAAAGACAGGCGATGGCACCTCCCCATGATCACACTAAGGATTGTAAAGACAGAGCCAGCTTACATGCCAATGGACAGCAGACCAGAGGCTATATTCTCCCAGCAGGTAGAAATTAAAACTGTTCCCAAGAGAGAAAAGGAAGGACTCTGAGCTTAGAACAAGTTCACTATGCTGACTTCCTTACTGAAGAACTTGTATGGCTAAAAAGCTGCACACTGAGGGTATCGCATGACATAAATGAACTCAAAGATCCATACGAGAAACACAGTAAGGCACTTTCCAACCCTTTCTCACTGACCCTCTTGCTTCTGGAGAGAGGGTGTGGAGAACCACAACTCTAAATGTCCTATTGCGCACCACCAGGAAAGCGCTAAGCGAGCACAGTAACGCACACCCGTTGCCCCGTGTGGGACGCTGAGGCAGGATGATGGTGAATTTCAGGAGAGTCCAGGCGACACAGCGGGACCATGTCTCTAATAGGACACAAAGACAAAGCAATGTGCTCACACCAGTCTCTGTCCCTAGGTGGAGAAACAGGGAAAGTGAGGAGGGACACGTGGGCCAGATCCCCAAGAGATTCTGCCCATCAGCATCTCTGTCCTACAGCCAAAGAGGGTTATTCTGTCCCAAAGAGGACAGGGTTGTCTACCAGAACCTTCCCGAGGTACCCACTGCCTCTTTGGCTTCTCTCCCCCACTGTCCTTCCCTAAGGAAGCTGAGGAAGATGAACCCAGATGTCCTGAAGAATGGACGTCTCTGCTTCAGCTGGACAAAGCCAGCTGCCTACTGCTTTGCTTCTGTAAGATCTCCCCTGAGGGACGCTAATCTCTTAGCTCTCTGCCTGCTTCTGTCTTTGACTCAGCTTCCTGTTCTCTCTTCGCTGCAGGGCTAGGGGATTCTGTTCCATCCTCCTCCACCCTATACTGTCTCCTTGGGCTATCTTATCCAGTCCTCAGTTTTCAAACACAAGTTCTCCTCATCGTGATCAAACTCATGCCTATAAAATGGCACATCTGCATCTTGGAGATAGCTCCAGAGCACACGTCCATGTACAAGTTATCTACTTTAGTTGTGTGCAACCTATGACTGCAATAAAGGTTCCAATTCCAGGCTGGAGAGATGGCTCAGCAGTTAAGAACAGTGACTGCTCTTCCAGAGGTCCTGAGTTCAATCCCCAGCAACCACATGGTGCCTCACACCATCTGTAATGGGATCTGATGCCCTCTTCTGGTGTGGCTGAAGATAGCAACGGTGTACTTGTATAAATAATAAATATTTTTTTTTTAAAGTTCCAGTTCCTACTGACAGGGCAAACAAGCCTGCCTATGTAAGGATGTGCATGCGTGTGCCTGTGTGTGTATATATGCAGGTGTGCATGTGTGTGCCTGTGTATGTATGCAGGATGTGCATGCATGTGCTTGTATGTGTATGAATGCAAGATGTGCATGCATGTGCCTGTGTGTGTATATGTATGCAGGTGTGCATGAACATGGATTTCTTAGAAGCTATTCATCTGTTATTTGAAAAAGGATCTCTCACTGGGACTATCTCTGCCTTCCTTCCCTGTACGGGGACTATAAACATACACCAATTCCAGATTGCAATGTGGGTAACAGGGTTCTAACTCATGCCTTGTGTGGTGGTTTGAATATGCTTGGCCCAGGAAGTGGCACTATTAGGAGGTATAGCCTTGTTAGAGTCTGCCTGGCCTTGTTGGAGGAAGTGTGTCACTGTGGGGATGGGCTTTGAGACCCTCCTCCTAGCCATATGAGAAAGTTTTCCCCTGGTTCCCTTTTGAACAAAATGTAGAACTCCAAGCTCCTTCTCCACTCCCAAGCCTGTCTGGATGCTGCCAGGCTTCTCACCATGATGATAATGGACTGAACCTCTGAACCTGTAAGCCAGCCCCAGTTAAATGTTGTCCTTTATAAGCGTTGCTTTGGTCATGGTGTCTGCTCACAGCAATGGAAACCCTAACTAGGACACCTTGCAATCACTTTAGTAATTAAGCTTTTCCAAGCCCCTCCCCCAATTTAATTTTAAATCAGTCCAAATCAGTCAGCATTTGAAGGAAGGATGGCTAAGTACCCCCACAGCTTATGAAGGCTGTCTGGTCTTTGAATGACAGGTTCTGCAGAGGAGATCAGGCACAAACAGAGGGCTGGTAAACAGGGACAGGTCAGACAAAGGAAGCTGGGTCTACCTGTAGCTTCCTAAACTCTAAGTTTCTTGTCTAACATCGCGCAGGTAATCTCTTTCAATGCTCTCTGTGAATGAAAGGGAAACCTAACGCTTAAGCCCCACATTCTACACTTTTAGCCCAGCACTTCTGCTCACATGAAAAGCATCTTCCCAGGGGAACCAAAGCACACACTGGACTCTTAACACCATCCATTTGGCCGTCTCTGGTTTGCACCAGGAGACAGGATAGGACATCAGAATGGTTTTGAGAAGGAAACCTCTCTCCTGTCAATGTCACTGAAGTCAAGCGTTCTCTTATTTTAAGAACGAGTGCCAGCGTCCCGACTCACCTCAGTTTTGCCTGCTGATCCAATCCAACCACTTTACGGACCACCTGCTGGCAGAAGCCGTAACACATGAACAGCACCGAGTTCTCTGCTATATTGGCAATCAGTGCAGGGCTGGTGCCCTTGTAGAAGCCACGGAAGCCCACCTGGGAGTAGGTCTTGAGGCAGCAGTCTGTGAGGCCCCGGTAGAGGTCTGGAAAGGTCTGCATCTTCACCTTCATGGTGTCGAAGGGCTGCCCAGTCAGTACGCATGCTGTGCCCCCTAGAGGTACAACAGGAGTCTTTAGGATGGTCTGCAGCCACGGACAGGAAGGGGAGCAGCTTGCTGTCCGTGGTTAACCAGTACTTTAGTTCCGACTGACTGTCTTTGTCCCAAATCTCTAGCCAAGTTCAATAAACAACTTCTAGTGGGTACCTATGCTGGCCAGCACCAGAGTCCCATCCTAAAGAGAGCCATGCTTACCAAGAGAGACGTTTATGGTTCTACATGCCAAGCCCTGTACAAAGCCTATATTTGGGGACCAGCCATGGTGGAACTGGAGAGTCGTGGAGAGAGATGGACTGGAACCTTGTTTGAGGGAGCTGCCACAGACAGGAGATACACCTCTGAGCCTCTCTGTTCGTCATCGGTGCCATCTCACAGTGTTCACACAAGGTTAGCAAAAACTGGGCCTGACACAAACCTGGCACACAAGTGGTTACTGAACAGCAGCCACTAGAGACACAAGCGAGAAGCCATGCAGAAGGGACAGTGCTGTGGTGATGGAGACAAGCATTTCCTCTTGTCTGGTGCCCTACTGTGTGGCGACGATTAGAAAAACATCAGAGTCAAGTGCCGGATAAGGAAGACAAGAGCCTGCTAATTAATCTCCTGAGGGCCAAACATGTGACCCTGAAAAAAAGCATTTTAATTTTAACCCTATCAATTAATGATTTCTACGTGCTTAGGAATAGACTACAATTACCTTTGCTTAGTATAAATGGTCCGAAGTCTGCCAAGTAATTTTTTCTTCCCACAACGTAAGGATATCAAATGCCCTAAGTCTAGACTGCATTAGATTACTTCAGAGAGAATTCTGAACATAAGGATCACAGCAAGCTGTGATTGCCCCACAGTATCTGTAGACCCTGGACTAGGAACAAAGTTTTGGGCCGTGGTTAATATTTACCTCCCTCCTGAGACCTACAAGGCCCCACACTTCAGACACCCTTGCTTAGGTCAGGAAACATCTTGGCTCTGTGTCGAGGCCACAAAACCACCATCAAAATGGAAGGCTGACACAAAGTGTTTAAGAAATGAGATGTTACAGCTCTGATACTATATGTAGTCATTTCACCCATGTGGTGGGAGACAGAGGTGGCAGGCACCGGGGACGATTCATTTACTCACTGTTGTGCAAGGTGATATTTCCAAAGACTCTGACCTGGTCTGTTAATCAAAATGACACTGGGATATGATTCACTAAGCTGTTACAGCAGAGTGAGCAGTGTATGCCTGCAATACCAGTACTCAGGAGGTAGAAACAGAGGAACTGAAAGTTCTAGGCTAGCCTAGGCAACTTAGTGAGACTAAAGAAGCAACAACAAATTAAGATGCTTTTCCTATAATCAGAACTGCTCTCTCCTGCATACTGCTGGGCTGGTTATACGGTCTCAAATACAACAACATAATTTAATTATTCCAAAAAGCCATGTGACTTGTAGGACTTTTAGAGTGCACATTTTTGATGCAATGAATGAAGCCTGTAGTTGAGCACACTGACTGACATTTGAGCTGAGGAGTTCTCGAAGCCTGACTATACAGAGATATAGATAACAGTTACTATGACATATCTGCTGCATATGAGTAATGGTTCTGCATCCGTTCTAGAAGGCAAGAGGCTAATGCACGTTATGAATATAATGAAGCAGCCTCATCGCCTCATGAGAGTGGAGCTGAATCCCAGCAGTGTGCATCACAGGACTCCGTCTGGTGCCTAGCCCAGCCTCCACCAGCAAGCACAGGGCCACGCCAATTCTCAGGCTTGCATGTCAGTAATGCAAGAACAGTGGAGGTTTCTCCACTTGCAGAGAAGTTGATCACTGTCCTTCTCCTCAAAGGACAGACAAAAGGGCGTCTGTCTTCTTTAGGGGATACCACAGCCAGTCCCCTTCAGTCACTCTTTGGGGGAAGGTGCCAAGACCAGATTGTGCCATTTAACTAAAAGTCACCATGGGAGAGAATCCCGACTGTCATCAGCTTGGTTGCCTTGAAAAGCATCTAAAAGACCAATAAAGCAGACCTCTGGGTATGACTGAATTTCCAGAGAGCACTACAGGAAAAAGACCCACTCTGAATTACCACAGGCTGAGGTCCAGATAAAACAAACATGTTAGGAGGAAAGAAAAAGGACAAAAACAGAGCAGAGCTGCGTCTCTGGGCGCGCGCACTCTCTCTTCTCTCTCTCTCTCTCTCTCTCTCTCTCTCTCTCTCTCTCTCTCTCTCTGTATTTTTGATGCATGCATGCATGCATATACGTATGTATGTGTGTGTGTATATGTATATATATGTATGTATGTGTGTGTGTATATATATATATATGTATGTATAAGGATATATGTGTGTGCTATATGTATGTGTACATGTGTATGGATATATGTGTTTTTTTCTGTATGTTTGTATATATGTATCTTTGTATGCATATATGTATGAATATTTGTATGTGTACATGCACATGGGTATATGTGTGCGATTTCTGTATGTATGTATGTTTGTGTGTATGTAGTACATTTGTATACATACGCATAGATATATGTATGCTTTCTGTATGTATATATGCATGCATGTATGTTTCTACTTGTATATGTGTATAGATATAAGTGTGTGATTACTGCATGTATGTTCGTGTGTGTATGTATATATGTATGTATCTATGTGTACATGTGTATTAATGTATGGGTACATGCATAAGTAAGTATGTATGTAGGTATGTTTGTATGCATATATGGATGCATGTTTCTATGTGTACATGTATATAGACATGTGTGTGACTTTTGTATATATGTTTCTAAGTATGTTTGTGTATGTATGTATGTTTCTATGTGTACATGTGTATAAATATATGTGTGTGCTTTCTGGATGCCACCTCCTTCCACCATGATGAAGTGAAACCTCAAACTGGGAGCCAAAGATAAGTCCTCCCTCCCTTTGGCAGATCTCTTTAGATGTTTTATCAGAGCAACAAGAGTCTGTCCAGCAGGGTCATGCACAGACTGTCAGTTTTCAATACACAAGCGGTAAATCACACAGTGTTGAGGCCAGTTATCAGGGAAGGGATAGCTTACAGCCAGACAAGCAGGAGAGTCCCAAACATATATACATGCATGCATGCATACATACACACACACACATTTCCTCCTTTCCCAGACAGTGTGCCAGGTAATGAGACAGACACACTGCAAGGACTGCCAGGGGCTGTGTCTTCCCTGATGTGAGGGAGACACTAATCCAACCCGAGTCATCACCCAAACTTCCAAGGTTCAGCTTCTGTGATCCACACTGCCTTGCTTTAGTAACTAACCAATGCCCTAACCCTACTTTCTCCCCATCCTGGCTGCCCAGAGCTCCTCTCCTGGACTGTCGCCCACAGCAAGTGCAGGTCACACCAAAGACAACTCTGGGCACCTTAACAGAAATGAGCCGGTTGGGGAACTTGTCTGGTGGGAGCAGCTTTGCTTAAAGTCAAAAGGAGACAAGAAGAATATATTTATATTTACATTTACCTCCTGTCATGAGTCTGGACCACAGCTGACTCTGTGCTTGCAGATAAATCTCTTGCACCAGAGAGAGAGAGAGAGAGAGAGAGAGAGAGAGAGAGAGAGAGAGAGAGAGATGGTGGCCATGGAACACCGGGTTATTTCTCTCTCTGCACAAAATCCTAGGAGTTTGCCAGTCCAGAGAGTCAGAGTAGCAAAGATCCAAACTACCTCTGACCTCAGAGAAGGCTGCTGCCCTACTAGGCACACTATAACAAAGAGACACCAAAACATGGAGCCAAGAACTGGGAAGTTTTCTACATATATAGTGAACATCGCTGCAGTGCCATAGTTCTGTAAGGCCCCCGATCCACTAAACTTTGGGACTCTTAAAAGTGAGAGTACTCCTTCCTGACTGAATTCGGGGTACCTAACAATAGAATTCAGTCTTATATCACTAGTGAGCGCCTCCTTTGACCAGCCCCCCAAGAAAGTTGTGCTGAGAAACCACAAAACCCAGCGTCTCTAGGGGCAGCCTTTTTTTTCCCAAGCCCAAGGGCAGACCCTAACCACAGGCAACAGAACCAATTTAATGTCACTGTATAGACAGCTTATCATCATTTTAAAAAGAAATAGCCCACCAGTATGTCTTTTATAAAAGGCTCCCAACAATATTGTTATAATTTACATAAAAACTATACCATTAGTGCCTCTCAAATATTCAAATGTGCAGTCAGGAAGAGGCAAGCTTCCTTAAAAATTACTATCATAAAGCCTTGTTCTTAGACTGCCTTAAGAGCACAGAACATTGGCATTTGAGAATCTCTCCCACCTTCTTACTGCAGAAGCAAGACCTGTTTGTACCCACAGTGCTGTCTCCTTGCCAGACCTAGAGGATGTGTTTTGTCGTTTACAATCAGCAGCCTCCACAGTACGGCATCAGGACCATAGGGAGGGAATGGGGTCCATGGGATCACCCTGTCCTCCCTTCTACAGAGTAGGAGAGACTGACAGAAGACCCACAGCAGTTAGTAACTAACACATTGGGGTACAACTTTGCTAGTTGTTGGCCTGCCTATCAGCCTGGGACACTCCTTGTCTCTAACCTGCAGAGGTGCCGATGCCTGGTGATCCTTATCAGCCTTCCTCTAGAGCCAACTTTAGCTGACCTTTGGTTCATGGATTGGGGTGGAAAAGCTGGGGGAGGAACGAGAGAGGGGATTGTTGTCTGTACAAGGATTTTTTTTTACAAGTGGAAAAAGAACAGAGTGAGGAATGGTAGTCCCCTGACCCCATTTGATCTGTTGTTGATCCAAGAGGTCATACTGGATAAAAAGATCATCACACAACGTGGTGCTATGGCCTCCCTCATTTACACGAATTAATCTGAGGGGAGGGGCTGGGGGGGGAGGAGTAAGGCAGATCAAAGGTTCACTTGGGAAACATGCCTTCCAGTTGCCTCTGAGATGACACAGAACTCTGAAAACAAAAATGGCAGCTCTTTTTGTCCCAGGCTAAGCTTTTCCCAATGCCTGCAACAGTAACAAGGACGAACAGAACAAGTAACAAGGAAGCTGGGTAAATGGCTCAGCAGTGGCTCAGCAGTGAAGAGTGCTTGCTGACCATTTAGAGTGACCGACTCTGGTTCCCAGCACCCACATGGGTGTCCCACAATTACCTATGACTCCAGCTCCAGGGGATCTGATATCCCCCCTTCCACCCACCTCAGGCACCTGCACACATGTGGCAGATACACACACACACAAACGTACACACACATACATGTGAATAAAACAAAAATAAATCTTAAAAGCAAAAAAAAAATGAAAACAGTAGCTGGCATCGTGTACTACAAAGATCTTCAGACTGTCCAGCTTGGGGTACGGCTGCCACCTGTGTATCCCAGCATGTGACAGACGGTAGCCAAGTGAGCTCATTTTTGGAACGGAGATGTTTTCTAGCAATCCTAAGCACATTTCCATCCTTCACGCTGACTGGTGAAGCTTTAATAGAATTAAACACTACTGGGTCGTACTTGCTGACGTGCTCTGAACAAAATCACATTTCTGTTATATCGATTCATTCTGAGGTTAAAGGATATTACCTGTGGGGTAACAACGAGTGTATTTCTAAGCCACTCTGAGGAACTACTTCAGGGATACAGGAGGAAGAATATCCCCTTAACACCCCATCCCTTTACCTGCAGCCCCTGCTGTGAGGTCGATGGCAGCTTGGATGGCTGGATTGGATTTCATGACGTTACTGGTTTCTGTGGAAGGCGATTCTCTGGAGGGAAGGGAATGTACCACATATCCCTGGAAAGAAGCAAAAATCCAGTTAGCCCAGCCTCTGCAGTCCCCCATTCTATAAGCCTGCTACATTACTTAACTTCCAGGAGTGGGAACGTGGGTTCCTAAGGAGTCCTGATGTATCAACACAGCAACAAACACCAAATAAGGACAGAGCGAGGGATGGTAGTCCCCTGACCCCACTTGATCTGTTGATCCAAGAGATCATACTGGATAAAAGAATATCACACAGCATAGTGCTATGGCCTCCCTCATTACACAAATTATTACGGGGACAGGTATTAATCACAACTGGCCCAGACCACAGCAGTTTCAGAGGCCTGTGGTGAAAGTTCAGTCTACCAAGCTCAGTCTTAAGTACCATCAGCAGCCTGTGCTGCTCAGCATCAGAGCCTAGGAGCTCCACTGAGTCACATAGCTCCTAAGCTGGAGGTCTTCATCTAGACGAGGTGGGTTGTAAAATTACCATATACAGATGGCCATAAATGCCATGAGGCCCACAAGAGGGCCCTAGCCCTGTTCTTGTCACCTCCACTCTGTCACATCTCAGCAGTAAATGTGGAGATTTACTATACTGCTGTGTTGGTCTGAATCTCAGTTCAGATTCTGACTCAATGGGCCTCAAGTGGGACTAGAGAGTCTCGTAGAGTAAGCATCCAAGGAAGGCAGATCGATCATGTGAGCCAGCCACACTTTGGTGCAACATCTCGACTTCTGGGTTCCAATTTTGCTTGATGAGAATCCCAGGGATATGTCCCAAAGAATCAAACTGCTGCTGTTCTCTTACAGCAAGACTTGAAATGTTTGGGTTTTTTTAAAGGCTTTGGGGAAACAAAGTTTCCCTCTATCTTTAGACAAAAAAAAAAAAAGAAAAAAAACCTTTCTGAGAAATGAATTTAATATTAACTAGAAAGGAGAATGACTCAACATACAAGATCTAAGTTACCAATCATCCAAAACTATTCTGTATGCTCTCAAAATACAGAATTAATTTACACGTAACAGAGGACAATTTTACTCCTCATCACAATGAGGAGGCTGGTGCATTAGGCCAGGGTTCTTTCAAATACCAAAGCCATCCAAAAAGTCCAGAAAATAAGGGCAGAATAAAAAAAAAAAAAAAGTCAATGACCATATTCCAAGAACCTTTCTTTTAAAACTAGCAACCTGGTGATTGCAGAAACACCTGTGCCTACATTTTTGCAGGGAAAGTAAAAGACCAACCAGGTGGGGAGCATCCAAAGTGGTCTCAGAGGAACTTCAATGTGTTCATTTGTTTCCTCGGAACTAGCTTTGGAGGCATAGAAAAGTGTATCTAATTAGGCAGTCACTATAAATCCAACCCCTTCACATAGGCCAAATGAAAACATTTCAAGTCCTAGAGAAATAATATGTGCAGAATTAACCTTTAATTCCCCACTCCAAGAGCCAAAGGGACAGTAAGTTTGCTGTGAACTTGAGTCTCCTAGAAATGTTAGAAAGGCCATGAAGTCGCATCAACTTGGGGACAAGACCTACATGAGGATGAAAGCAATAGACACACTAACATGGATAAGGAAATCTCGGGGGAGGGGGTCTCAACCCTTGACAAAGAACTACAAACAAGTAAGGAAAGCTGGGAATGGGGGCATAGTCTTCCCCAGAGAACAATCCCCCAGTTGGTTATCCACCATATACAGACAAGTAGCATTGTATGTCCTGAGAAAATGAGGCCATGAATTTGGAAGGGGGTAGGGGATATGGTTACACGAAGGGGTTAGGAGTAGAAAAGGGAAGGGAGGAAATGATGTTAATTACAATTTTATATATATATATATATATATATATATATATATATATATATATATATATGCTTTCCCGTGCTGGGGATTAAACCTAGAAGACAGAAACGCTACTAACAGATGAACCCAGAAAGTATGCACAATGACCTGAGTATCACCTGTGGCTTGGGGGAAATGCAGGACCTGCAGAAACCAGACCGGTCTGCGCGGATTTAAACTAATTTAGGAGCTTGAGGTACCATTTGGAGTAGAAACCCCGAATCCTTTGAGCGTCTCACCCTCTTCCTTCAAACTACCCAGCAGTCCCAGAAACAACGCCGCCGACACTACCACTGGTTCCTAGGGTACCAGAAAGAACTTCCCGGGCGCTCAGCGCAGGTGAGGCTGCCTTTCGCTAAGGAGGGACCTGTCTGAAGCTGCAGCCGGGCGGCAGAAGGCCGCCTGCGGGCCACCACCACCACCATCAATCGAACCCCTCGGGCCGAGCCCGGGGCAACCGGGGTGCCAACTACTGCCGCAGCTCGGAGCGCCTCACCCGGCCTGACCCGGATTCCGCTCTGCTCCGCGCAGCGCGCGCACACTGGCCACCGCGCCCGCCCGACCCTCCGCGTCTCCCGGGACCCCGCAGCGAGCCTGGTGCGCGCGCCGGGAGCCGCGGCACGTGTGCGGCAGGGCGGGGACTGTCAGCCGCGTTCCCCAGCCCGGCCGGCCGCCCACTCGCTCGCTCCCGCCTGCTCCCGCAGCCTCACCGCCGAGCCTGACTGTGTCCGGCTCGCCCTCTGCCGCCCGCGCGCTCCGCTGGCGGCCGCGGGCCCCCGGGCAATTTTTAAGGTCGCCCTGTGGGTCCGGCCCTCGGGCCCTCCCTCCTGAGACCCCTCCACCAGCCCTCCCTCCGGAGGCCACGCCCCTACCGGCCCTCCCCTACGCGAGGCCCCTCCGCCACTCCCTCCCGAAGGCAGGCCAAGGAAACGGAAATCTGCTCTCCTCGCTGACTGCCGAGCTGGCAGCCTCCGGGAGGACTCACCTTGAGGTCTCCCAGCGTTATCCAGCCCCAGGAGGCTGTGGCTTTAACAGTAAATGGAAAGTACTAGAATGGTAATGGTGAAATATAAGTTCCCTTATGGGCAGCTTTTAAAATCATCTGTTTATTTATCTACAGACAGGGTCTCGCATAGCCCAGGCTTAACTTGCTATGTGGCTGAGGGTGGTCAGGAACTTCCTGATCTTCCTACCTCCCCCTTCCAAGAGAAGGAATTTCAGGTTTGTTCCACCAGGCTTGGATTTGTGAGGTGGCTGGGATGAAACGTGGGGCTTCGTGCATGCTAGGCAAGCGCTCTGCCAACAGAGCTACATCCCTAGGTTTTATTTAGTTGCTTGTCTGATTGCCTATTTTGTATCACTTTAGGTCTCATTCTTTCTCCCCTAAGGAAATCCATACCCAGGAACATTATGGAAAAGACAACAATATAAACTCCTGCTGCAGGTTTTGTAGTTCCCAACGATATATTCCTGAGGCTTTAATTAGAAGCTCAAATTGGCGCTGGAGTGAGGGCGCAGAGGTAAAGAACCCTTGATACTTACCAACTTGATTCAGCCTAGAATCAGTAGAGGGATTGCCTAAATCCAGTCGGTCTGAGGATGGATAGGTCCATAGCAGCAATGTCTTGATTAGTAATTGATGCTGGAGAGCCCAGCCCACTATGGGTGGCATCATTCCTCTGGCAGGAAGTCCTGGATTGGGGGGGGGGGGAGCATCAGGCCAGAGATCAACCAAGAAAGTGAGTCGGTAATCTGTATTCCTACATGGCTTCTGCTTTGACTTCCTGCCTCCCGTCAATCTGGAAGAGAATGCCAAATAAACCTTTTCCAAGCTGCAGTTTAGGCAACAGTGTTTCATTGCTGCAACAGAACAAAACTAGAATTCAGTTCTCAGCCCACATCTGGTAGTGCCCAAATCCAGCACTGTGTGTATCCAGCTCCCCCATCTGGCTTCTGTAAGCATTTGCAGGTTCCTTCAGGGGTATACACACACACACACACACACAAACAAACACACTACACATAAATAAAATAAATCTTTAAAAAAGAATCATAAAATCAAAAGGAGCAGGGAATACTTAAGAAAACTGTGGTTCACAGGAGTGATAAAACTATCTTTAACTCTAGCCCTATTCAATTGGAAGAGTCTCAGGGTCATGTGACCCCAAGCCCCCAGCTTCCCACTCGGCTTCAGCCTCCCTATGAGCCTTTTCACGTTTTTAAAGATTCCTTTAATTCTGAAATTGATGTGTATGTATGAAAACATGCATGCTGGCGCCCGTGGAGGCTGCAAGGGAAAGTTGTCCCTAGAACAACAAGAGGTACAGGTGGTGAGCAGCGTTCCTTGTGTGCTTCCTTTATAGTGATGTGTTTGTGTGTCAAGTTGACGAGGGGTCAATTGTACTGGCTGGTTTTGTGTATCAACTTGATCCAGGCTGGAGTTACCACAGAGAAAGGAGTTCAGTTGAGGAAATGCCTCCATGAGATCCAGCTGCAACGCATTCTCAATTAGTGATCAAGGGTAGGAGGGCCCCTTGTGGGTGGTGCCATCCCTGGGCTGGTAGTCTTGGGTTCTATAAGAAAGCAAGCTGAGCAAGCCAGGGGAAGCAAGCCAGTAAGTAACATCCCTCCATGGCCTCTACATCTGCTCCTGCTTCCTGACCTGCTTGAGTTCCAGTCCTGACTTCCTTTGGAGATGAACAGCAATGTGGAAAGTGTAAGCCGAATAAACCCTTTCCTCCCCAACTTGCTTCTTGGTCATGATGTTTGGGCAGGAATAGAAACTCTGACTAAGACAAGCGAGTGCTCTTAATTGCTGACCCACCTCTCTGTCCTCTTGAAAACAGCATGTCACAGGCAAAGAACACTGCTCTCATTGGACAACAAAGTGTATCTCAGGGCTGACTTCCAAATGAACAAACAGTCACACACAGGACTCTCTGCTCAAGGTAATGGTGACTACCCTTGGGATTATGCAAGATATCAGTGTGGCTGGCCAGGCAGCAGGTTTGACGCAGGTGAGAGGACAGACTGACTGAACACAGGAATCAAACCTTTGTCGGTGTACCAGAATTTCACAATGTGCAGGTTAATGACATCATGGGGCAGGGGGGTGGGAGGCAGATAACGCAGTGTGAAACTGGAGTTGCAAGCAAATCACAAACACAGAACATCTTGGATTCAAATGTGCACTTGGTGACCGAGGAGAAAGAAATTAATGCTCTAACTACCCACTGTCAATACCCACTAAGTATTCTTGACTACTGATAGAACTTCTGTTGCAAACTCCCTTGGGTCTTGTTTGGAGTCAGTACAACCAATATTTGACACTGAGAAAAACAAACATAGATTTGGATTTCTGTAAAACTATGTGAAAGAAAAGGAGAATGTTGCATCGGTGAAATAGTTGTTAGAACAATGTTTGAAAGGGGACATTTTCTTTTATGTGTTTTTTTTCCTTTGGGAATTATTATGGCATTTGCAGAAATGAGGGAAGGAAAGTCAAATCCTATGTGTATTTTATGAGTCTTAAATGTATATTTTTAAAGGATAAGTGTAATGGCAAAATAATTATGGATGAATCAATTACATTAGGAAACAGTAAGCCATAACTGGGAAAAAAAAAAACCTCTCCTCTCATATATTTTAAAGCAAATTTGGCTACAGGTAACAATCACTTTGTACATGAAAAGATATCTAAAAGTGGGAAAGGTCCCGGTCAGCCATGTCCGGGTCAGATTTTCCAGACTGCCTTTTCCCTAGTGAGTCTAAGAGAGTTGGTACTCTGCCGAGTATTGCAGCCTTACATGGGTTATCCAAGTAAGAAGGGACCATTTTCACACACCACCTCTTCATCAGAGGGAAACATATCTCTCCTCCCCGACAGTTCACTGTCAGACTTCAGAATGTGTTCCATTGGCCCAGTACTGGGATTCATGTCCTCTCTCAACAACAATAATAACGATTACAATAATAACAAATGGTGGGCAGAGAATAGAATTATTCATAATTCATGTAGAACAGGACCCAACAAACTCATGAAAAGGACTGGCTAGCAAACATTGGAGACTTTTCAGGACATGCTGTCTCTACTGTGCTTTGCCAGCATAGAGCTAGGCACACTGTGGATAAGTTAGCACAGCTGTATTCTGACAAGATGTAACCTTTGCATGTGGAAATCTCATCCCATATGTGTTAGATTGCTTCTGTGTGTGTGTGTGTGTGTGTGTGTGTGTGTGTGTGTGTGTGTACCAAAAGCAATTTTGTTGCATTTACACATCAGAGTCCATGTCTAAGTTTTCCTAAAAATTTTATAGCAGCAATCTTCTTTACTCAAAAACATTTTATGTGACCACAGGTATTTAGGGAGATAAAACATATATACAAATGTAACATTTACTTATAATAAGCCACAAGTATTTTTAAAATAATTCTTTGGTATGTATATAAGTTTAGCATTTATAAAAGATGAGCACAGCCGGTCAGTGGTGGCGCACGCCTTTAATCCTAGCACTTGGGAGGCAGAGGCAGGAGGATCTCTGAGTTCGAGGCCAGCTTGGTCTACAGAGTGAGTTCCAGGACAGCCAGGGCTACACAGAGAAACCCTGTCTCGAAAAACCAAAAAGAAAAAAAAGAAAGAGAAAGAGAAAAAGAAAAAGATGAGCACATGTTTACATATGAACGAGATGCATGTGCGTATGTATTTTTACATAAGGAATCTTCAGCTGCTCCCACTTCTTGTCCGGGGCGTTTCCTTTGCTCTTCTGCTCTGTCTGGTATTTCTCGGATGCTGCACTCAGGTACCAGAATGCAGCTATGCCTTCTGCACAAGCAGCTCTCATGAAAGGACTCCAGCATCTCATCCAGCTTTTTTGGGTTTTGGTCATCTGGAACAGGACATCTCTGAATTCCAAGGAGCCCTGACTATCGACGGCCAGATCCCCCATGTTTACCAAGTCACTGAAAAGACCTTTGGCAGTGGGAGTCACTCCTACCAGGACTTTCTAATACTATTCCACGTGGTGATGAAGTTGCAGAGGCTGCAGTTGAACTGACTCATTGTCTGTAGACACTTTCTGGAAAGTTGGTGTGTCTCCTGTGAGTGTGATAGCAATGTGGTCCTGAGTCCTGCCTGGGTCACAGAACCATTTGACAACCAGGGTTCTGAAATGTATAATAGTAAGAGGAGGAAAACTAGCTGAACAATAATTAGAAACAAGCAGACTTCTTGGATACATTTGCCTTTCCATTCTGTTGACCACAGATGTAGTGTGACCATCTGTCTCATTCTCCTGCCTCGGTGACTTCCCCACAAAATGGACTGTAGCCTGAAATTATAAGCCAAATAAACCCCTTTCTCCCTTAAGTTGCCGTTGCGCACAGTATTTGTCTTAAGTTTCATTCTGTTATTGTGATAAGATAATGTCAGCTTAGAGGGCTCATTATCATAGATCAGCAGATCTATGATAGATCACAGATCATATCATAGTTCAGGATCTTTGGGCTCTGTTCTTTGGAGGTCTGTGGTGATGGTCATCATGGTGGGCTGGGTTGTAGAATGCAGCTTCTCACCTCATGGTGGCCTGAGAGCAAACACTCCCTTCATCAAGATCAAGGCCCCAATGGGCTGCAAAGATATCTCAGCAACATAGACCATGTTTTGTTCTTGCAGAGGAACTGCACCCACATGGTGGCTCACAGCAGTTCATAATTCCATTTCTGAGGAACCAATGCCCTCTTCTGACATCTGTAGGTACCAGGAGTGCACTTTGCACAGACATACACGCAAGCAAAACAATCATACACACCACAAAATAAGTGACCCCAATGCCTTAACTTCCTCCCTCTAAGCCCGACCTCCCCAATGTTCCACCATGTCCCAGCACATGATTATCTGGGACAAGGCTTTCAACATGTGTGCCTATGGAAGACATTTAGGATCCAAATCATAGCCAATCTGATCGCACATACTTGTCATCCCAGGGTACCAATATAAATCCTACCTTCAAAACAAGCTTCAACCACAAAGCGAGACTTTATGTCAATAAAAAAAGAAAAGAAAAGAAAAGAAAAGAAAAGAAAAGAAAAGAAAAGAAAAGAAACAAACAAAAACCCTTGCAGATTGCAGCCCAAGAGGATGAGGGATGCAAAAGTGGGTGTCAGAGGAACCCCACAGCAGGATATGTTATGCAAGAAATATGGCCTCTTTCAATTGGTGTATTCATTGGGGCTCTTAAATAAAATCAACAGTAAATAACTCTATATTTGCTGAGGTGTAAAAAGGCCTCTGGTTAAAGGAACACTTTAACTTTTCTGATGGCTGGATGGAAGTTTTGGACTCTGTGAACACCTTCCTTGAACAAGGCCTCTCCCTATCCCACCACAGAGCTGGTCTGCCCTAGAAGCCCCTGCCGTAGCTCTGTAGAGCTCTGTATGTTAGTCTGTGCCACTCTCCATTTGTGTTTCTGTTCTTCCAAAGCTGGGCATGATCCTCACCATAATTGCATGATAAACCATCCCATGCCATCCCTGCCTGGTTTTGCTCATTGCCAAAGGTCAGGTTTTGAGAGACAGCTATAATGCCACACTCTTGGTCTCTAGCCTTAGCCATCTCTACATAGAAGCAGGCCAGGTTGGATTTTGCTTTCTTCCTCCAACATGCAAGACTCACTTCAGTGTTAAGAAAGTCCCCCCAAGACAAGTAAGGAGTTTAAACCATACTGAACAGCTATTGGTAAACTCTAGACTGGTCAGAGAAATAGACAAGGGAAACAGCAGGGATCTATGAACATCAGGGCACCTAGACAGGCTCCCTGGAGCTTGGTTTGAGCATAAGTTTCCCCAGTGTGCTTTGGCTGGAGGGAGTTCAAGATCCTGACTTAGATCACTGGGCAGTCACCACCTGTTGAACTCTCGTGACCTCGTGACTTCAACAAGGGCTGTTCTTACTGTGCCTACTGCATGTCTTGCTGAGGTCCAGGAGCTGTGATGTGTTCCTTGCCATGGCAGGCTTCCATCGCTTCTGTCAAAATGAGTCATAGCGATCAATTTGATAGATTACACCAGGACTTACAGAGCTCTCTCTGTCTCTGTCTGAGTCTCTACTCTAGCCCGACTTCCTTTATACATACCTGCATTGGATTATTCTCTAGCAGGTTTATCCAATCTGAGACCCATAGGCTACAAACATCCCAGGATAGCTATGAATATGATCTCCCCCCCGCCCACAAGAAAAACTGTCAATGACATCATGTCACAGTGTCAAAATGCTGGACACACCTACACGTCTCCTTGCTTTAAAAATGAAAGTACTAGTCATTGAGCCCCTTACATACCTAGGCCCATGCTTTTACTTAGACTTAACACCAAGACTACTTTGAATGTGTTAATAAGTACTGCTTGAGGAACAGAGTTAGCAGTAATCGTTGTCATAGTAAAAATACTGCCAGACAAGCCTGGTGTGGTAGAATTAGTTTTTGTTAGCATTCTGAAGAAGTGAGCTCTGTGTCTGGGTGTGTGCATAAGCCTGCACATCACATGCAATGCGTGCAGAGTCTATGAATGCCAGAAGAGGACATTGAATCCTCAGGAGCTGTGGTTACAAAAGGATATGAGTTCAGGGAATCAAACCTGGGTCCTCTGGAAGAGCAGCAAGTGCTCTCAACCACTGAGCCATCTCTCCAGCCCCTGACAACCTCTTTTAAAACATTATACATCTTGTTATCTGTTCTACTTTATATTCTCTATAGCACTGAGCATGCTCTGTATGTTCATTTCCTCATTTGTTTGTTGTTGGCGTGACTACCTCACTGCTACCCGCAGTTGTAAACTAACGAGAGCAGGGATTTAATGCTTTTTTTTTTTTTTAGATTTATTTATTGCTATATGTAAGTTCATTGTAGATGTCTTCAGACACACCAGAAGAGGGCGTCAGATCTCATTATGGATGGTTATGAGCCACCATGTAGTTGCTGGGATTTGAACTCAGGACCTTCGGAAGAGCAGTCAGTTCTCTTAACTGCTGAGCCATCTCTCCAGCAGGATTTAATGCTTTTAACTGACATTTCTCTACTTTTTGGTAGCTCTTAACGATGTGTAACTGCTTGATTTCCATATAGCGAAATGAATTTTAAAATCCAGACTCTCTGTTGCATTAGTCATGCCTAGCCACAACAGGAGCTGAGTAGCAGCTTGTAGCTTGTGGTTTGTGGCTTGTGGGCAGGACACACACAGAACCATTTCATCATCTCCATAAAGTCTATGAAATGTAATTGATCAAGAGCAGTAGTTGGTACACTGTGGCATTCTGAAAACATCTGCAGAAGGAAGTTTTCCATCGATTCTAATCGCAGGAAACAGCGGCACTGAGAGACACACACCGTTGTAGAAGAGCACTCCAACTTCCCCTGGAAATCTGCACCAATCACCTCTCCTTACACTGTTTTTCCTTTCCTTACTCTGTTGGCTTAAGGCAGTGGTTCTAAACCTGTGGGTCATGATGGGGGTCACATAAAAGATATCCTCCATATGAGATATTTACATTATGATCCATAACTAGCAAAATTAGTTATGAAATGGCAATGAAATCATTTCATAGTTGGGATGATCACAACATGAGGAATGGTATTAAAGGGCCTCATCATTAGTAAGGTTGATGTCTGGACTTCCAGTTCAATGGGATGTTTGTTGAAACATTTAATATTCCCAAAGATGTCATTTAATAGGTTATAAGAGTTTCTTTCATTTTCTAGAACTGCACGTTGAACCCTGGGAACCATGAGCAACTACAATGCGTCATTGGTGGGCCCAGCTCCTTGGGGTTTCCGGCTCCAAGGTGGCAAGGATTTCAACATGTCTCTGACAATTTCTAGTCTGAAGGATGGTGGCAAGGCATCTCAGGCACATGTCAGAATAGACGACGTGATTCTCAGCATCAATGGGATCAGTGCACAGGGAATGACGCATCTTGAAGCCCAGAACAAGATTAAGGCTTGTACGGGCTTCCTTGAATATGACTCTACAAAGAGCTTCAGCTACAGCCAAGACTGAGCTGGTTACCGTCCAGAAGGGTGAACTTAAGGAAGTAGTTAAGCCTGTGCCCATTACATCTCCTGCTGTATCCAAAGTCACTTCCACTACCAACATGGCCTACAGTAAAGCACCACGGCCCTTCGGTTCTGTGTCTTCACCAAAAATCACATCCATCCCACATTCACCCCAGCCCATGCGGCCACTTAATCACATGCTTCCCCACCACCTGTGGCCTCTGCCACTCCCCACCCGCCCCCACCTCTCTGCATCCGGACTGCATGTTAGTGCCAATCTTAGTGCTGACCAGTGTTCATCTCCACCGAACACTGGTAAACCTGCAGTTAATGTCCCATGGCAGCCCACAGTCACCAGCGTGTGTTCCGAGTCTGCTCAGGAGCCAGCAGAGGGACAGAGAAGAGGATCCCAGGGTGACATTAAGCAGCAGAATGGCCCACCAAGAAAACACATTGTGGAGTGCAGCACGGAGTTTTATCACATACCCACTCACAGTGATGCCAGCAAGAAACGGCTGATTGGGGACACCGAGGACTGGTGCCCCCGGACTGGAACGACTCAGTCTCGTTCTTTCCGGATCCTTGCCCAGATCACTGGGACTGAGCATCTGACAGAATCTGAAAATGACAATACGAAGAAGGCAAAGGAAAAGATACCCCTTCACATCTTTAGTCCCAAATACACAAAATTACGTGACTGGCACCATGAAGTTTCAGCACGTGCTCTTAACATACAGTGAGTCTGAGCCCTGCTCCCCCACCTAAGCAGCTAGCACATACCTTTCATTCACGTTTCCTTTCTTCCATCCATAGCAACATCTGTTTTACATTTGACTCGTGAAAACTAGAACAATTGGTGTGTTTTCCTAACAATTTCCGGTTGTGAACACGAGAAGACTGACCATGTTGTGTCCTAATTGGAAGCTCACAAATGCAAAGCCAAAGGATGGAAAGGAAATGACCTGACCCCTTCAATGTATTTACATCTATTCTCACTGCTTCAGTCATAGTCGTGGTACAGGAAGTCTTTTTGTAAGGTTGATTGGTTGAAGCAGAGGTGGATGAACAAATAATGTCCCTGTCTAATTAGGGAAGTGAGCCCCTTATGTTATCACAGTTCCTAAGTTTACTTTCAGGTTCATCATTAAGGAATGTTCAAAGTTGATTGTAAATTCTCCCATAGAGCAAACATGAGGAGGCAGATTCAGCAGAGATGAGTAGAGCTCATTGTAGACATAGGTGTCTTGAAAAGCTGGCACTGTTTAGGTGGCTACAACAACAAAACAAAACAAAACAAAACGAGATATTTTACCCTTGCTTGCAGTGGGGGAAACGGTATTCTTTTACTTTAGTTAATTTTAAAGATCCTTTTATCTACTAAAGGAAATTTTATATATATATATATAAATATATAAATTTTATATATATATATATATGGCAGTGGGTGTTTTCACGGAATACATAACTTTTTAGGTATCAACACTAAGACATGTAGAAGATAGCTTTGATGCATCTTTATGTTGGAGGGAAATGGCATAAAATAAGTTTCAATTTAATGTTTCTGATATTGGAGAAATATACTTGGAGTTATAAACTACTGTGTGTTGTTGCTCCTGTTCTTACAAAGATATATTTGGCCAGTACAGAGAAATGCAATATATCTGATTATAAATGCCTTCTGCCTTGTAATTAATACAGTATATTATACATTAGATCTAACCTCAGTAATAAATGCATTTTGAAGCTTGAAAAGAGTTGTAATAAAGTTGTCTGTACCGTTGCAAAAAAAAAAAAAATCCCTGAGAAAATAACACTAGCTGGTCTGGATTCAATGGGTCCATGCAGGTACTCAGTTTCCTCAGGGATCCATCCAGTGAAACCGGATCTGTCTTGGATCCCCATATCGTGGCGCTATAATTGTCCATGTTAAAAACAAACAAACAGAAACCCTGGTACTCGTATCCTAAATGGAATGAGAGATATTTTATTCTGGAGCCATTTTGAGAGACTGTGGCTCAGATACACAGATCTTGATTAACCCAAGTTCCCACATTCAAACATGGAAGTAGTTTCATTAAATTTTTATAGTTTTACAGAACAAGGTGAATTATAAATCAAGACAAGGTTAAAGTACATTGGTGGGTATATCAGAGGAGTAGATACAGCAAGATGGGGAAGCTTTTCTAATAGGTCTATAGGCCTAAGATTCAAAAGGTTAGTTCCAACAGAGGTGGCAAGGACTGGTTGTCCGGGTTGGGGAGATGCTAGAACCAGACCAAAACAAGATAATTAAATTAATTTCTGGACCTGCAACATTCCAATCTCTCTAAAGTACTACGGTTCTAATCAGCCGATCAGTCTCTGCAGCCACAACTTCTTTCCAGGAGTTCTCATCCACAGTCCCCATAAAATAAGGCTCCAGCAACAGTTACCACGATCCCTTAGCAATTTCCCTCATGTGCATCCATCAATATTGACAGCAAGTCCATCTTTAATTTGCACTATCGCTTGACTCAAATAAAATTATCTTGCTTATTTTGCAAATCCGTGGGATTGTTTCCTTTTAATTCATCGGAAAAGAGGTGAAGAACACCTAGCCCCAGACCTTGACCAGGACCAACTGTCACAGAGACAACCGCTGCGGACTCGCCCCGTCACTCACGGAAAAGCAGGACAGGGAGTTCTGTTAGTTCTCTAAGGCTCCAGTCAGCTCAGTTGTTCATCCTGTTCACTTTCTCCGGTCTGCATCTTTTTTTTTTTTTTTTTTTTTCCGAGACCAGGTTTCTCTGTGTAGCCTTGGCTGTCCTGGAACTCACTCTGTAGACCAGGCTGGCTTCGAACTCAGAAATCCGCCTGCCTCTGCCTCCCAAGTGCTGGGATTAAAGGCGTGCGCCACCACACCCGGCTTCCGGTCTGCATCTTTATGGAACCTCGATATCCACTCCATCCAAAAAGGAAGCAGCAGGCTCGAGCCAGCCAAAGACCCAGGAACGTAATGATTGGTCTCCGTTTCCTACCGGAATCCAAAAGGAGAGGAACAGTGCAGGCTGGAAGACATCTCGGAGGACATCTTTGGCAGAGGGACGAACCAGTTCAGCTGTGCACTTCTTTGCGCTTGTGCTTCCGGCTGTGCTCTGGCTTGAGTTTGTATTTACACGATGCTCCACAGAATCCCGGCATTTCTACGTCCTCGCCCTTTCTCGGGCCTCCCTTTGTCCTGTGGAAACCGGGACGTCTCGGTGGCTGTGCTACCCGCGGCTCAGTCCGGAGCTGTGAGGTAAGGCGGTTCAGAGCTGTTGGCCGCGCCGGGCTTCCAGGACTCGCTTGCCCTCTACTTGCCTTGCAGCGACATTTTTTTTTCCAGCCGCCGGGGGTGGATACTGTAAGCGTAGGCTCTTGGAAACGGTTGTTCGAAGTGTGGGCAGAAAGAAATCGTAGAACGACAAAGCAGTTTGTCCGATGCCGTGATGAGTGTGGCAAACAGCCATAACAACAAGTCTTGTTTCTTGTCCCGCGGTCTTTCTGCTGCAAATCTATCCCTCATCCTGCTTGCTGTTACTTCTCTTTGTACGGACTCCAAAAGAGAGGTCGTTTTCTTTCATCTTCTATGCTTCCCAAGAATTTTTATAGCCTCGTTAATGCGTCCCTCCTTTATTCCCTACTACATTATTTAAAGTGCGTTTATGTCAGCTACCGATGTTGAGTTCCGAATAAAACAGTCCTACCATTCTGGACAGTAGTATACTTCCATCGAGGAGGTATTCAAGTAGAGTGAAGATAGCATGGGTAAGCACAGAGTTCATTCTCTCCACAGATAACTAGAGGAGAGCAAATAGAGACATCTCGAAGTTGTAAGAGGTTCATGGTATTCTTTCTGGGCACGCCTGTCCTCAACGCCTACCTCAATGCTGAAGCAAGATAGCAGTGGAGATGGAAAGGATCAAGTCCGTGAAGGAGTCTGCACAAAATAAAGTGAACAGGATGTGACCTATGATGAAGTAACGGAGTGGTCAAAAGGAGTGACTATTTCTGCTGATTGCTCTAGAGAACTGCCAGAAGGAGAAAGATGTTTCAGAAAGATTCTAAAATGTCTCAGCATTTTAAAAATGCAAGACGAATTTTTATTGTAGGAGCCTACACTGAAGGGTGAAAAATGTGAAGTCAGTCTCTGAGGGAAGCCATGTGGTGGTTTTAGTTGGATGTTGGGGATTTGAATTCAGGGTTTCAAAATTAGTGGAAGCTCATGAGGTATTCTCAAAGAAAAGAAGCTCATATGAGCATTTAGGACAATAGTTTTATTATTTTATGCTAGGGAGCATTCATGGCTTTCCTGTAATACAGGTTGGGTTTTTTTGTTGTTGTTGTTGTTGTTGCTTTGTTTTTTGTTTTTTGTAGTGTCACAGCACTCTTGAAAGGAAACTAGGTTGTGCTAAATAAAGTTTATATGTGTGACTTGTTTTTCTGATTTTCCTATGTCAAGATACCTTTAACATTAACTTTCAGAAATAAAATAATAACTGTTTCCAAAATTGAATTGTACCATATTGATATCACAAGAGTTCTGTGTATTGGTCATGACAGTACTTCCCTTTGTAACTTATTTTTCACTCTCAAGTATCCTCCAGCATTTTCATAAGCAAATTATATAGTTTCAGAGTTTGGGAAAAATATTTTTTGCATTAAAGTGTTCCAAGCCTGGGGCTGCCAACTGCTAACTTTGACAATTTGATACATATTAATAACAAATTATTAATTTACTATAATAATAATAATACACTATTAATAATATGATGTAATCCAGAAAACAAATTGCAGCTGAGTTACCTTGGGTTTTAGTTAAAATGCAAATTCCCCCACTCCATTCCAAATGTGAAAACTCGTGAACCCATTGCCTGTGCACAGCAGCAGGTCAGAAGTCCTATGGCCTTTGGGGCACCAGCTTCTTTTTTTTATAAAATGAGAATGTATTTTTGTAAAATCATAAGGATTAAGTAGCATAGCTATTCAACAGAAGTCTTGTAACTACTGGTGCCATCATCACTTGAGAACTTGTTTAAAATGTAAAATGTTTAGCTCCTTCTTGAAGGTACTAAGTCAGGATTATATTGTGGGACCAAAGAATCTACGTTCTAGCAAGTAGGGTAGGTAATTTCTGTGTGTTTTAAAGACTAAGAAACAGTACTGTAGCCATTAGCATCCTAAAGGTAGAAACTGTTTACTGGGCCCCAGTCTGACTGCTCACCATACCACATGATAAACCAATTGAGCCATGGAACAGGATGTTGGAAGCAACTATAGTTGAAAAGCCAGGTAATGAAGAAGATGGAGTGTAAAAGTATTTTTTATTCGCTGATGTAATTGTCATCTTGGATGCTTCTGCTTCCATCTGCTAACCTAAGCCTAGTCCTGGAAGCTTCTAGCCTCCGTAAATCTTATCTAGGCCTAGAATGGATATGATTTGACTTGATTTTTTATTATGACACCTTTGGTCACCAAAGATTCTCAAAGAGTCTCAATCTTCACCAAAGATTCTCAGAGAGACTTTGGACTTTTAAACAATGTAGGCACCTGAGTGAAAGACTAAGGGAACTTTAAAAATTGGACTGAATATACTTTGCGTTGTAATACGGCCATGAGCCTGCAGGGCCCGAGGGTGGAGTATAGTGGTTTAGAATGAGAATCGCCCTCCCAGGCCCAAATATTTGAAGACTTGATCCCAGTTGGCTGCACTGTTTGGGGAGGAGTATGTCACTGGGGTGGGCTTTGAGAGATTAAAGGCCTGTGCTACTTCCAGTTTGCTCTCTCTGCCTTGTCCTGCATTTGAGGATGTCATTGCTCAGTTTTTTGCACCTGCTGGCAAGCCCGCCTCTTCTGATGGCTGTTCTCCCTCTGAAATCTTAAGTCCAAATCACTTCCTTCTTCCATTTATTGCTTTTAGTCGTGGTGTTTTATCTTAACCCCAGGAAAGTCTCTACACCCGGCATGGTTATTCCTATAGTTTTCTGTTTCCTTATCTGTAAGGGGAGGATAATACTGACCTTTGGAGTTGACATAGGTATGAAAAATTGCACACAACTGTTGTCCAAATGAGGTCCAAAGTATGTGCTAATATGTGATGAATGGCTTCCATTATGGTTGTTAATAATAGTGGGAAGCAAAAGGAAATGGAGAGGGTTTACATGAAATCCTTTTACATGTAGAAGCAGGTTTTTCTGTTACTACTTTATTATTTTTGAATTATATTTTTCTGTTCTTCCTTAATGTGTCATTTCAGGACAGAAAATAATATCCGAAGACATTTTTGCACTAGCAGATCGATATGTAGCAAGAAAGATGACCAGTCTTTTCCAGCCAATGAAATTTCCCAGAAGGCAGCAGAGAGCCAAGGCAGGGGAAAGGAGACTTTGAAAAAAGACCTGCTGGACATTATTAAGGACATGAAAGTTGACCTGAACACAGCAAATGTGAAAACAGCAAAGCCGCGTGGCAGAAAACCTTCTGCCAGTCTGGAGGCTACCATTGACAGGCTTCAGAAAGCTCGGGAAGACCCTCCAAAGAAGAGGTAAATGAATTCCAATTTAAATGTTCTTTGAGACTAATCCATGGTCCTCCAATAAGCCTTTTCATATAGTAAACAGTCTGTTAAGTTGTAGTACTCAAGAGACACTGAGGAAATAAAACAGCAGCGGAAGTAGACGGTCTCTAGAGTTACGTTAGATGTGTGTGTGTGTGTGTGTGTGTGTGTGTATTTATATATTTAAGGGACACAAAAGACATGGTGGCATATTCCTCTAATCCCAGCACTTGGGAATTCACTTCTGTTTCTGAACAGAGTATTGTGAATTTCAGGCCAGTTCAGGTTACATAGGAGACCTTATTTCAGAAAAACAATTAATAACAAAAAATCAAAAATATACATACCTATATAAGTTCTTATCATGGACTACATTTTGGCACACATATCTGTAATCCCAAACTCAGGTTGAATCCTCCAGTTGTGAGTGTTAGCGCGGCTTGGGCTACATAGGGAACTGTCTCAAAAACAGCAACAGGTAAGAGAGAAAGACTTTTTAAAAATCTAGATGTGTTTAACTTGTCACTGTCAATGTGCAATTGAAATAATTTAAATGACTGAAATGACAGAAACCGTTGGAAAGGTTCAGTAAGGTCACATTAATGTGATATTTTTATTAAGTCTGAAAATTTCGTATATGAGTACAGTGGATTTGTCTCCTGATCCTCTCCCTAACTCCTCCTAGATCTATCCGTATCTCCCCATCCCCTCCTAAGCTCACACCCTGCTTTTAAAATAACCCATGGAGTCCAATTTATGTGGCCCATATACTCTTGGGTGTGAGGCGTTCCACTGGAGCATGGTCAGTGTACCAAGGATGACACCCTTAAGACAAGTGACCTCCCTCCTCCAGCAGCCAGCAGCTGTCAGTAGCTTCTCACAGAGGCCCACAAGCCCTCTGTGCTGGGATGCTGGCGACCTTGATTGTGTGTGCAAGTGCCCACAGCTGTTGTGAGGTGATGAGGGCAGTGGTCCTTTCTTGTCCCAAGGATGCCGGTTTGACTCTGGTCCTTTCCACCCTCTGCTCTTCACAGTCTCTTCACCCACCCTCCAGTGGCCCCACGCTTTCTTTGCAGAGGGTGGTGATAGAGATGTCCACTTGGGTCCCTCCACAGATGCTTTCTCTGCACTTTGACCAGTTGTTTTTGTGCTAACCTCCTTCCATTCATAAAGAAACCTCTCTAATGAGGTTTGAAAGCTGCATTAACCTATGGCTGTAAAGATGCAAATTTAGAAGGCAGTTTGATGTTCTGTCCATTTTAGCAAAATAGTGGTACTAAATTTAACCTTAGGTATGAGCTGTCCAACATGGGTCCTTGGCTAGAGTTACAGCACCTGGATGAGGCCTTAAATCCTATCAGAAGGCAGTTGGTTACATCACTGTCACACCTCTGGTGGTTATTATCATAACCTCCAGGTTGACAGCCTGATAAGACTGCTGATTATCCATGCCCTCAGTAACCTGCATAGCGCCTCCCTCCCACTGCTGTGGACGCTAGTCATCAGTACCACGCGCCTCCTCGTCAGTCCTACTCTGTCTCCCAGTGTCACAGCTGAGACCCAGCTGGGCAGCCGTAAGGTCTCACCATCCAGTTCTGTGGAGCAACCAAAAGCAGGGGCAATGGCCATATTGTTTTAGAGCTCACCAGGATACTCCTACAATAATGAAATTTTAAAATTGTTTACCAGTCAGATAGGAAGAAGGCAAGCATGAAATGTAGATTGCTTCATAAGTCCTTTAAGAGTTTTGCTCTACTTTTCTACTTAATTTTCTAAATTTTGTTTTACTGTGTGTGTATATAAGAATTAATTCAAGGTATGCTCTGCCTTCCCAAGAATGTGGAGGTCAGGGGACAATTGGCTTTGGGGTTGGTTCTCTAGTTCCACTGTGTTTCTGAGGTAGGGTCTCCCTTATTTCTGCCTCTGTGCTAGTTACTGGCCTTCGAAGTTTTAGCCAGGTCTCCTGTCTCCTCTCCCTGGCCCTGGGAATGCTGGGATTGCTGATGTACATAGTCACGTCCAGCCTTTTCGTGGGTTCAGAAATCCAAAATTAGGGCATCAAGAGCTTTTGCCTCCTGAACCATCTCCCTGGCCTCTACTTTTCTGCATTAAAAAATAATAAATTATAATTGTTTTGATTTTAATAATTTAGGGGGACTTTTTGAGAGAATGTCTCAAGTAGCCCACACTGGCCTCAAACTTACTTTGTAACTGTAGTTAAGTTTGATCTCCTGCCTTCTGTGTCTGCCTCCTGCATGGTAGGCATGTGCAGCGTGCTTAACAACTTCTCTAAAGGGCCTGGAGTTAGAAGGATTGGGCCGGGTACTATCAATGTGGTTGGTGTCTGAAAGATGCATCTGGGAACCTTCTGAGGCTCGTTCCAGAGGACTGGAGAATGGAGTGCATGTGTCCTGAGTTTGAAGAAAAGCCTCTTGTAATAATTTTATTCACCCCCCGGCACTTGACTTTTTATTTTGAGAGTATCTCACTCTCTCATAGTTACCCATGTTAGCCTTGCAGTCACTTTGTAGCCCAAACACCTGACCAGGTCTCTCCCTCCCTCCTTTCTTCCATCGCTCATATTTGACTTACTCATTGTATTTGCCTCAGGATGCTCTTTAACAGTTGCTCTGTACATGACCGAACTTCCCTCCTTCCCTCCCTGTATATGTCAGAGTTCACTAATACGGCTATGATGGCTGCACTACAGACTACCCTAAAATAACCATTTCAGACTCACAGAGTGCAGGCCAGTAGACAAGACTAGTTTCGGCTGCGTGATGTCTGAGGCCAGGGAAGTCTCTTAAGTCATCTGAAGTTCACTCAGTGCCCTCAGACTCACTCATAGGTTGATGCTGGCTATCAGCTCAGACCTTAGCTGGAGCTAGAAGCAGAAATATCTACATGAGCTGATTGGTTGCTCTGGCATTTTTACCAACTAGCTGCTGGGGACCAGGGACAAGTGTCTCAAGAGAATGTAAGGAGAGGGAAGTTGTGGGGGGGTTTTGTTGTTGTGTTTTGTTTTTTAATGACCTAGCATTGGAGTTAGGTTGGCTGATGCCATCAGTTCACATTGATGTATATGTGTTTGCTTCATTTTCAAAAGCACAGAAACTGCTTTTTAAACAAACAAAAAAAGAACAGGACATGGACCTGAAGGTCCAAGTCTGGCTGTAGAGCTCTTGGGCCAGCACTTCCCAATGCTGAGTGAGCGTGCTGGGCTGGACCTCAGGTTCTCAGAGGAGTGGTGAAGCATCTCCATAGCTCTCAGTTCTTTGTCCTGAGACAAGCTCTCCCTGCGTGGCCTGGACTAGCCCTGAACTTGTGGGCCTCTTGCCTTAGCTTCTGAGTACAGAGGTTATAGTGTGAAACACCATGCCTGGCTGCCATGGGTGTGTATCAGCAGGTATGTATGAACTTAGAGTCTACTGTTCTGCAGTTTATATATTACCAGTGTCTAAAGCAGCGTTTTTTTATATGTGTGGTGTGTATAATGGATATAGAATCCTAGCAGTTCTGTGTACGTTATAGGCCAGCCTACTGAGATCCTGTTCAAAACAAACAAACAAACAACAAAGCTACCAAGAAAACAGAGTTGACTATTTGAAAAATCTTGCTTTTGTTGGAAACTGAATGCTTTTTACGTGGGTTTTCCTCCCCATGTCAGTTCTCTTTTCACTACACTAGTGATGTGCTAACCAGTGCTGCTTCTCCTTCGTTTCGTTTTCTTTTTCAGGAATGAGTTCCTGAGTCCTGAGTTGGTGGCCGCGGCGTCAGCCGTCGCAGATTCCCTACCTTTCGACAAGCAGACAACCAAGTCAGAGCTGCTCAGGCAGCTGCAGCAACACGAGGAGGAGTCGAGGGCTCAGAAGGACAGAGAGAAGCGCAGGATCAGGTCAATGAGTCAGAAGGGCAGCAGTGTTGCTTGGGGGCCATTTCACTTGGGCAGGCGAATGTTTGTTTTACATAAAATCCCCTCATGGGCCAACAAGATGGCACAGAAGTAAAAGGTGCTTAATGCCAAGCCTCGTGACCTTTTACCTCCAAGCCCTCAGGACTGAAGGAGAGAACTCACTCCACGAGCCGTCTGCTGACCTCACATACATGCGGGATCGTGCTTGTGCCTACACATGCACACCCCACATAACAATAATGTTTACAACATCCACCCCCTAACAGCCATCTCTCCAGCTCCTGTTTGAGCGAAGTGGATGGCTTAGCTTTTCTTTTAGGAAGTTACAGAGATTTTTACCCCTGAGAGAGAAATGACAAAGTCAGTCCTGTTATTTAAAAAGAAAATTAAAGTAAGTAATTGAGTAAGATGGTTTCTCTGAGAAAATTCATTTTTCTCAATTAGTCTGCTGGGTCTGCTCACAGGGTGATGTCTCCTTTTTTCTTAGGTTTGAGCTGAGCTTTGCATCATACTCTTTTCCTTTAAGAAAGCATTTTAGATGTTTGTGTGTTTAAGTGTATGCATCTGCACCGTGTGCATGCAGGACCCTGCAGAGGCAGAAGAGGGCATTGCACCCCCTGGAACTAGAGTTGTAGAGGTTTGAGTAGCTGTGTGGGTGCTGGGACCGAAGAACCCAGGTCTCCTTAGAAAGCAGCAAGTGTTCCTAACTGCTGAGCCATTTCTCCAGTCCCATGTATGTGACCTTTTCATCTCCTGGTTAACCTCTGCCACATTCCCTGTTTGCTGCCCTGAGGACTTGGAGAGTGGCGGCAGTGCTTCACTTGGGAGGACAGTCTGAATCTCCTGGTCCCGGGAGCACAGAGAGGATCTAAGCAATTCCACCCCAACTGTCACGTGTTGCATTCTGTACGACAGCAAATAGAGCTCATTTCCAATTTAATGTAACCGGCAATGTAGGTTGTGGGTACAAGTATACTGGCTTGTATTTTCCTGTCAGTTTCTGTGGATATCAATAATTTTCGAAACTAACGTCTTCATCTTTCAAATAAAGATTTCTTAAGAATACACTTAAAGAGTTGGAGACGTGCCTCTGACTGCCTCCGTCATATGAGTGTGAGCATGTGACTTTACTCACTCACAAAGCTTTATGCTCTCGTTGCAGCTCCAGTGCCGCTAAGATCCCTAACTCCTGACCTTGTCATTTCAGCTTCACTCACATAATATCAGATATGAAAATTGCCAAGTCTTCCGTGAGAGCTAGTACAAGGCCACAGCACCAGATTCAGTTTGACGAAGACATGGACAGTTCTCTTAACCAGGAGAAGCCAGCTGATTTCAGAAAAAGGTATTCAGGCTTTGTAATCTTCTGGGGTTTGTTTATTTCATTTTTATTTTAATCTTAATTTATTCTGCATATTATTACTGATAGATCCATGATCACTGTGGATACTTAGTTATGGTTTCTGTTGCTGTGATAAAATACCATGACCAAAAGCAACTTGGGGAGGTAAGGATTTATTTCATCTTACACTTCCAGGTTACAGAATCACTGAGGGAAGTCAGGGCAAGAACTCAGAGCAGGACCTGGAGGCAAGAACTGAAGCAGACACCATGGAGGAACGCTGCTCACTTGCTTGCTCCCCCTGCCCTGCTTTGTTTGCTCTGTTACTCAGCTCAGGACCACTTGCCCAGGGGCAGCACAGCCACAGTGAACTGGGCCCTCCCACAAAATGCACCGAGCTTTGCCCACTGGCCAATCAGGTTAGGGCACTCAGTTTAGGTTCCTTTTCCAAAATGACTCTAGCTTGGATTGGTTGACATAAAACAAGACAGCACAGGTTTCTTCTCTGAACTTGCACCTGAATCTCATCACTTAATCAGTTATCTTATATCTATGTATATTAGTGCGTGTGTGGGGTTCCCTGCAGGTACCACTGCAGGCAGTGATCTGCAAAGGGGTAAAAATGAAAACCTGGTGCAGACCAAGCCTGGATCAGACTTCAGGGACTGATGCCAGGCAGCTCATAGTTACATATGGAAAACACAGGACAATTTGGGAAAAGGTTTCTAGGCAACAATCAGTCTAATTCCAGGTGCACAATAAAGTTTGAGGTGTGACTACATAGAAACTCGGTTACAAAGTACATGTGACCACAAGGGTGTGTTCTATAGCTACAAGTCCTAGAATCTAGTGTGGTCTCTGACCCACAGCAGAGGTTAGCAGGCCATGAAGTACATGTGACATCTGCCCTAAGGATGGGTAAATGGTCTGGGGAGGACAGAGTCTGGGATAATCATTCCGGGGATTTGGGTGAGGTCTGTCCTTATAGCAAAAGGTAGCTGATGTCAGCCTCTACAGAGAGCAAATAGGTCACCAAGCCATTAACAGATCTGCTCTCAGCTCTCCATGTGGAATGTGGACATTTGATTTCATGTCCTGCACTGAGGAGACACCCCTATGTGACTAGCATTCCTGGGTCTCTTGGTGCTTCTCTGTGAGTGTAAGGCCCTCTGTGCCCACAGCAATGCAGTTTGCAGGATTGGGTGAAGAGGTAAACCCAGGCTGAACTGGAATTTACTGTGCATTTCCTGGAGAGGGATTTTTGGGTTCAGCAGTGCTACGTTTATCAGTACCATGAGCCAGCCTGAGTTTCGACTCACTTTACCCACCTGAGTAATGATCCTTTCATTGAGAATAAGTTGTGCTATGGAAATTCTGAACAAGTGAGGTTTTAAGAAGCATTCATTATCTTTTGTTCTGGATGTTGCTAACCCTGAACATCTATGTGCCCTTTGTATGTATAGTTATGGTTCCTTCTCTTCATACCTTCAGACAATAACTGGGTAAAAAGGCCAGGTATGATGGCTCGCACCTGCAATTCAGCACAGAGGAGGCTGAGGCAGGAGGAACACCAAGACTTTCAGGCCACTCTGAATTTTACAGTGAGTTCCAGTTCAGCCAAGGCTATTGTGAGACTGTCCCTAAAACAGTAAGACCAGCCCAGTGCTGCAAACCTGTAATCCCAGAACTTGGGAGGTTTAAGCAGTTGGCTCTTGAGTTGACACTGGCCTGGTCTATAGAGTAAGACTCTGTCTAAGAAAACACAAAGTGCACAGAGGCTTTAATGATTGTAGTTGAAGTCCCGATATTACCTTAAAGTGTTAAATTGTAGTTGCTCGAATTTGCTAATAAGACAACTTATCCAACGAGTTTGTTTGGGCTTATTAGCTCCATCATGACAGGGCAGAGTTATGGCAGCTGGAGCAGGAAGCTGAGGGGTCACAACTTGAATGGCAAAACCCCAAACCTAGAGAAGGAACTGAAACTGGGGCTAAGCTATTGCCAGCCCCCAGTGATGCACGTCCTCTAGGAAGGCTACACCACTTTCCCAAACAGCACCACCAGCTGGGCATCAAGTGTTAAAATACAGCAGCTGATGGGGACCATTCCCGTTCAGGCCACCCTGGGTGCTCTGGCTCAGAAAATACAGCACAAGAGAAACTTTAAAAAGTAAGAGAGGGTCAGAGGTTTCCCCATGCGGTGTGTTAGAGGGAGACAGAGGGAAGTAACAAAGGTAGCCAGGTTCTCCCTAACAGGACTGAACAGGCATTAAACTGCAGGTTGATTGCTTCATAAAGTGCAACCTTTTGTCTGTCTTCTAGCATTATAAATCATAATTAAACTTTTCACTGTTTTCTGTCTTCAGTCACAAGTGTTGGCTTTACTGGCTTCTGTTTTTGCATATTTTTATAACCTCCTACAACACTGAGTTTTCTAGAACTTTCAGTTGAGTATTTTGAAAATTAAACTTAGCTGGTTTGTTGTGTTATAAAGCAAAAATGTAAGAGCATATATTCTTTTTCTACTTCCAAGTCCCGAAATCACGGCAGTGCAGCTTAAAATGTCTGATGTGGTCAGCATGATTATCTTTAATTGATTGTCTCATACATATTTTTGCCTTAAACAGTTTTAACATTTTACAAATATATCATACTAAGATGTGTTTTTTAAATGTTTTTATCTTAGGAAATATTTATTCAAGGGGAAAAGACTTTCAGTTTTTGATGTTAAGGCGTTTGCTGATGAAGCACCTGAACCAGGTTTGTTAAGAGGAGAACAGCCCTTTTCTAAGGAGAGAAGTACTCTGTCTTTCAGAAAAGGTCCTGGTGCCTTGGCTGTATAACAGCTGGGTATTTGCATTTTATATTTCTTCCTGTCATTGTCCTAGATCTGCTTATGAATAAAACTGCTGATTTGGGTCATGCTTCCCCCGTTCTGTGGGACCCTGGGGGATCAGTACAGCCAGACGAGCAATCTACGGATTGCCTGCCGCTCTTGGTCAGAAAGTTCCTCACCCGCCATTGCAGTATAGCTCACTGCTCTTCATAAAGGCCACTAACCTATGGTGCCTGCTTGTAAGCAGCTTACTGCCCAGAGTAGGAGAGAGCACACACGCATTTATGAAATTAAAGACGCTCTTTTCCTTGACGTTCATTGGCTGCTTGGCAGTCTTTTACAAGGCTAACTCTTCGTCTCATTGATTCTTTATATTGTTTTTGTTCGTTTCTGAAGTATTGGCATCAGCTCTGATTTTGACTATCCCTCCCATCTGTTTTTGGGATGGTGTTGGTTCTCCAGTGCCTTTGGGTACATCAGTAAGTTGTTAGAGACTCAAGACTTTCTGTATAGGTACTTAGTTCTCTATTTCTCTGGATTGGCTTCAGTATGTCCTGTGTTTTTATATGTGTGTCTGCATTATCATTCACCTCTAGGAGTTTTTTTGATTTCCTTTTTGATGTCTTACATGACCCAATTATCGGTGAGTAGCACGTTGTTTAGTCTCTGTCTGTTTACGTGATTTCTGCACTTAGACAGCTTTACCCCATTGTGCTCAGATAGAATGAAGGATGTCATTCCAATTTCCCCATATTTTTTGAGATTTGTTTTGTGTCCTGATACAATTTCACTACATTTTTATCCACTTTGTGTTTATGTTAGTATGCGCGAGCGTGGGTTTGAGTGTGGAGGTCAGGGGAGACCTTTAAGAGTTTGTTTCTTCTACAGTGTAGGATGCTGGGATGCACACTTGCGTAGTTGGGCCAGCACCTTAACCCACCGAGCTAGTAATTACAGTTTTAAGAAAAATTTACATTTTTTTTTCTTTTAATCCCGTAGAAGCATCACCTTCTCTCTGGGAGATAGAGTTTGCTAAGCAGTTAGCCTCGATAACTGACCAGCCCTTTGGGAATGGATTTGAGGAGATGATACAGTGGACCAAGGAGGGGAAGCTGTGGGAGTTCCCAGTCAACAATGAAGCAGGTAAGTGCTACTTCAGACGCTCGGAGCAGTCCCCGCCAGAGGTCATGTGGGAAGGTATCCCGTGTTACAGGGAAGATAGGTGCCTATGTGGATCTCAGAACACTGTGATATCTGAGAAGACATCTAGCACGCTCTCTTAAGTTGTTTTAAAGACAGCTAGGATTTGGCTCAGCTCTAGTTACTTGATAATAGAAATAAAGTAGTAAAATTAGGTGTCAAAAATGTGTCATCGGGCTTGTAGGGTGTCTGTCTAGTACACATGAAGGCCTGGGCCAGACCCCCAGGACCTCATAGACTGGGCATGGTGGCACAAGGGTTTAATCCCTCAATGGGAGGTGGGAGAGTCAGAAGTCTGTAGTCGTCCTCAGCCACAGGGCTCACACTCAGAAGCTTGGGGACACCTTTGGATGTCCGTCTTCACCTTTCACCATGCTTTCAGACAGGTTCTGTCTTGTTTACTGCTGTGTGTCAGGCTAGCTGACCCAGGGGATTCCAGCAGTTCTCCTGTCTTGCCTCCCATCTCTGTAGGGGCTGCACTGGGATTATAGAGTTTGCTCTGTTTCATCTTGGTTCTGAGGGTCACGTCAGGCCATCAGACTTGTGCAGCCAAGCCATCTCCCCAATTGTGGACCTCATTTTTATATCCACTCCTCAGGCTATATTTGGATCATCCACATTTAGAGTAATTGTTGAGCCAGGTGTGGCAGTGCGCACCTGTATCCTGGCATTTGGGATATGGAGACAGGAGTGTCAGAAGGCAGTGAGCAGGCAGGGCTCTGTGAGCTCCTGTCTGGAAAACAGAATAAAATGAGAGGTCTATAGAAGTCAGAATGTAGTTGGGCCCTGTTTTCCTTTTTGTATTTATCATTCCTGTTTTCTTCCCTTGGGTTACTTAAACATCTTCATGGTTCTACCTTATCGTCATATAACTTTCTTAGTAGTCTCCTCAGATGTTAACAGTATTGGTGAATGGCAGTTGCTTCTGTCTTGAAAGCCCCTGAGATATCCAAGTCAGGGTGCGCTTCCATGTACTGTCCACAGCATCCTGGGAGGCGTTCCCTCAGTCCTCACGTTGTGTCTGGAAACTGACGCTCACAGTCACATCTGTTTGTTAAACTGCTGGCCAAACTAGGTCTCATCACACAGTTTATGCTTCTGCCGTGCTGTGATGCATCATTAATGCTAACTTTACGACATAGGCTTTCCATTCACAATCGTGTTACTCTTTTATTTTATTTCCCAGGTTTAGATGACGATGGCTCCGAATTCCATGAGCATATATTTTTGGATAAGTACCTGGAGAATTTCCCCAAGCAAGGACCAATCCGTCTGTTCATGGAGCTGGTGACCTGTGGCCTTTCCAAAAACCCATATCTGAGTGTTAAACAGAAGGTCGAGCACATAGAGTGGTTTAGAAATTATTTTAATGAAAAAAGAGATATTCTCAAAGAAAATAACATAGCGATCACTTAACATCACAAAGAAAAAAATTTTATTTAAACTTGAAGATGTATATTAAAGCTAAATAGAAATTTTATCAAAATTCTTTTGTGTTGATCATTGTACCTGATGTGACTAACATAACTGTGAAATTACTTTTAACCCGAAATACGTTCTTATTATATATCTGAGAATTAGGGATACATCTAAGACAATTCTAACTTTTTTTATTAGGTGACTTTGCTTCTTTGAGGTATATAATTTTAGTGGTAAAGCTGATTAACATCAAAATCCTTGTGTAATTTGCTTGTTTTAACTATAACAAAATACCACGCTAGGGCTAATGTTATAAAGAAAAAAAACTTATGTGATACAGCATAGTACAAACTTTGGTAAGGCCTCATCCCAGATGCAAATGCGTGCGAGGGAGGAAGAGCTCACAGCTGGAAACAAGCTGGAGATGAAGCCTCGCAGTCCCCTGGGGCAGCACCCAGTGACTGCTGACCTCCTACGAGCCCCACTGTTCCCCTGTACTGGGATTTTTTTACTTATTATCTGGCAGCTTTATACATGTATGTAATGTATCTTGATCATATCCACACACACACCCGGCTCCTTCTCCCACTGCTTCCTGACCCTCTTCCCTTCACACCCTTCCCCTCACTGAGTCCAAACAGAGCTGGCGGCAGGTGAATGCAAGACCCACTTGTTAAGGATCCATGCCTCCCACATCAAGGACCAAGCCTGCAGCACAGTAGAATGCAGGAAGCAGACAGCTGATTCTTCAGCCCCAGCTGACCAGCATCAATTATCTCAGCAAAGTATCATTTTTAGTGGTTCTCGTATCTTGTTAGTCATAATGGATTCTTCAGCCCCACTTAACCAGAACCACAGATTCTTAACTCAAATGGCCTGGTAATATCTTTGCTTCCCTTGGAAACATCACAAGCCAGGTCTCCATCCTCTGCGCTACTCTCAACACTCGTATCTCCCAAGCTCCCACACAACAGTTCACTGAGCTCTCAACACTCAATGACTTGTAACCCAAAGTTCCTCAAAACAGTGTGATCAGGTCTGTCACACCAGTAACCCACTCCTGACACCAGCTTGTCATAGGGTTTCTATTGCTATGATCAAACACCATGACCAAAGCAACTTTGGGAAGCAAGGATTTATTTGGCTTTCCCTTCCATATCAGTGTTCACTGAAGTCAGCACAGGAGGCCATGGAGGAGTGCTGCTGACTTGTGCTTTCCATGGCTTGCTCTGGCTGCTTTTTATAGAATGAAGAATCACCAGCCCAAGGACGGCCCCACCCACAAAGGACTGGACCCTTCCCCATCAATCATTGACTGAGAAAATGTCCTTAGGCTTGTGTGCAGCCAATCTTATGAAGGCATTTTCCTAATTGAGGTTCCCTCCTCTTGGATGACTTCAGCTTGTGTCAAGCTGACATAAAACCAGCCGGCACAGACAGGATTTGTGCTTCTGGGACGATGCAGCTTCTGCCACAGCACATCCAAGATGGTTCAAGATACAGCCCAAAGACAATTCAAGACAAGCCTCCTTTCCGTTAGGCCTTTGGCTCCTCCCACCCTGGCTCCTCCCCATGATTACTCTTTATCATCTTCTTAAACTTTTGCCTTCTCTTAAATGTTTCCCAGAGTTCTTCCTGGATCAAGTCGTCTCCATCACTGGGTCCACATTAGAGCAATGGCTGTCCTAGTGAGGTCCAGCTGGGCCCAATCTGCAGTCTCATCTAACTCAGTAAGAGCCCTTTGTCTAACTAATTGCCTTCAAAAAGCATCTCCAGGAGCTCTTGATCACAATCACACAATCCACTGCAGACCGTCCAGTTAAAACATTCCCTCTTACATAAGGCCAACTTGACCCGTGCACCCTCAGAGCCTGGCACAGAGTCTAGCCTCATAGTCCTCTCCAGCAGGAAGCCCCCAGTGAAAGAAAACATCACCCCTTCTTCTTACCTGTCCTCGTCTGGAATGAAGAGTTAGTTCTCGAAGGCCTCAAGCAGGCTGAGATACTCCAAACAGGAAAGTTTACTTGACTGAAAACACCTGTGGGCTGGCAGGAGGATCCCGGAAGTTTTTGATAAGGTGCCGGGCAACTGCCTGCACAAAGTTTCCCCTTTCCACCTTCTAAAGCCCCAAGCCTGCTGTGCCACGTGTGCAGACTCCATATCCACGGGAGACAGATGTCCCTCAGTTGTTCTGACTAAAGGACAATTCTGTCTTTGAAGAGGCTGGTTTCTGCTTTCCTTTCTTCCCGTGGCTCCTCCATCAGTTTTGAGCTAACACTCACAGCCTCAGGTAAACACATCCAGGACCAGCCTTGACCATGTCTGAGCAGTGTGGGCTAGTGGAGGACAGTAGGGTGAGGAAACAGCTGAAAGTTTGGCATCTCCCTTGTCTTCTATATAGGGTTTCTCTCCCTGTTGGTCAGCTTACCTTTCTCAGAGATCTGTCATGATCATCGTCCTTTATTCTGTCAAACTACTGAAGATTACAGATGGAAAAACTGAAGGATAGAGTGGGTGTCCAAGGCTGTTGTACTCGCTCCTCCTGGGGAGACCAAACATCTGTTCACCCTGATCAGTCACCAATACCGAGGAAAGGTCCTGGGTTTTTGCTTTATTTTATTTATATATATTTAGTTAGATAGCTATTTGTTTTCCGCTGAAAGAAAGAAAGGAAGGAAGGAAGGAAGGAAGGAAGAAAGAAAGAAAGAAAGAAAGAAAGAAAGAAAGAAAGAAAGAAAGAAAGAAAGAAAGGAAGGAAGAAAGGTTGTGGATTTTGGTCAGTGAGGAAACAGGGAGAATCTGAGAGGAGTTGGGGTGTGGGAAACCATCAGAATATAAAGTATGAAAAATTCTATTTCCAATTTAAAAAATAATAATAAGCTATTCTTTTTTTTTTTATCCCAGGAGGGGAGAACCAGGCAGGGCACAGTTGAATAAGAAAAAGAAAACAATAGGTTTTCATATTAATTGTGATTAGCAAGCTTACTAGAGAAATATTTGGTTACACAGGAATAAGAAAAGGCGAGAAGGGCTGGTGAGATGGCTCAGTGGTTAAGAACACTAACTGCTCTTCTGGAGGTCATGAGTTCAAATCCCAGCAACCACATGATGGCTCACAACCATCCTTAATGAGAAACAAATAAAAGACCTATGGGAGAGCGGGGCCAGAGTGAGCGGGGCAGAGCGAGGGGGCGGGAGAAAATAGAAAAGAAAAGATAAGGAAGTGTCCCTGGCCCGGGACATCAGAGCTAACGCTGCTCTACTGACGGCTTCTCTCTGTGAACCTGCTCGCCCTGCCTCTTTTCTGCAGAGTGTAACACCTGCTCTTCTGTAAGCAGGGACTGCCACCAATATCTGTCTAGACAACAAACCTGCTTGCTAAAGGCAAAACTAACTGTCTTAATTAAAAACCTTTCCATTTCAGGCTCACACTCCCTGCTTGTGTCCCAGGAGGGCCACTTGGCCACCTGGGCATGCTCGTGCACATGTCCTGACTGGGCTGCCACTTTCACCTGGGCACATCTTTTCACACACATACCTTGCCCCAGCTCTGGAACATGGTGGCCCAGCATACCTGTTTGCACACTTGCCACATCCCAGAGTCACTAAGTGGTGTCCTGGACACACTAGTCTGAAGGCCTTCTTTGTCCCTGGAGTGCAATGTGGCAGGCTGGGCATGGCTGTCTGCACCCGTACCCTGTTAAGGCAGTGTAGCCTCATGTTTACAGGAACACTGTGTCCCAGCATTCTGACATGTCTATTCACACACACGCTATTTCCCAGAGCTGCCACATGGTGGCGCTGTTCCAGCACCTACACATGGTAGAGTAGGCTTGCTTGTTCACAAGCCTACCGTGTCCCAGCACTATCTTTGGTGGCTAGGACATTTGGTGCCTGTTCTGAGCTTGGTTAACTGAGGGGTGTTGGTGGTGGGGTTATGATCACAGACATGCCTTATCCGAGCACCACCTCATGGTGGCCTGGGCACACCTATTCATCTATTTACCATGCCCTAGTGCCACCATGTGATGGCTTCAGCAAGCCTGCTTACACACTTGCCAGGTCACACCACCATCATGTCATCTCCTGGGCATGACAGTTACATGCCCAGGGTTATCAGATGCTTGCTGTGTCCCAGGGCCACTACACAGCAGCCTGGACATGCCTGTTCACATATGTACCATATCCCAACACCACCACAATGCAGGCTGGTTTCACCTGTGTGCATGCAACTGTGTTCAAGCACTGCCAAGCAGTAGCCTGGGTGTGCCCGCTTGTATGCATGCCATGTCCCAGCCATGCCACATAGCTGCCAGGGCACACCAGTTTGCATGATTTCTGTGTCCTAGTACCAGCATGTGACTGCCTGAGAATAACTACCTATTCACAGCCTACTATGTCCCAGGGCTGCCAAGTTATGGTTTGTGCACACTTCTTTGCCTGCTTACCATGTTCCAGGACCTCCATGTGGCAGACTTGGCACACCTTTTCACATGGCTGCTTGGACATGGCAGTTCATATGTATATCATGTTCCAGCACTGCCTGGGCATGCCAGTTCATGTGTATGTCATGTTCCAGCACTGCCTGGGCATGCCAGTTCATATGTATGTCATGTTCCAGCACTGCCTGGGCATGCCAGTTCATATGTATGTTATATTCCAGCACTGCCTGCACATGCCTGTTCACATGCCTGCTATGTTCCAGTGCCAACACATGAGCCTGTGCTCACCTGTCTGCACATATATTGTGTCCCAGAGCCTCAAATCACTAGCCAGATCATACCTGCTAGCACACCTGCTGTGTCTTAGCCCTGCCAGCCAGCAGCCAGGACATATCTGCCATATGGAGCACCATTGTGGAGTGGCTTGGACACACACATTTGCACACCTACCATATGCCAATGCTGCCAAGTGGTGGCCAGGCACGCCTATTCTCACCTGCCACATCTCTAGGTAGCTGTAGGGCACACACATTCTGTGTGCCTACATCATGGCGTGACAGCCTGAGCTCTCCTGTTCACACACATACCATGTCCCCGCATTGCTACCTGGTGGTCTGGGCGTGCCTATTGAGCACTCTTTCCATTCCCTAGGGCTGCCACATGGTGGCCTATCACATCCCAGGGCTGCCAGGTGGCAGACTTGTCAGAGCCGTTTACTAAATGCCTGCCATGTCCCAGATTTGCCACTTGGTGGAGTATTGCCTGTTTGCCTGTCCCAGCACCAACACTTAGGAGCCTGGGCATGCCTTTATTTGCCTGGGAACATTTGTTCACACCTGCCGCTGTGCCTGCTATGTTCCAGTGCCACTGCCTCCTAGCCTGGGCACACCTGTTGGCACACTTGCCAAGTCTGACCACCACGACACGACAGCCTGGGCATGCCTGTTTGCATGCTCACCATGTCTGAGCAATGGTACATGTCTGAACATGTCCACATGCTTGCCGTGTCCCAGGACCTCCAAGTGGTGGCCCGGCCACATAGTTCACAGTTCTGCTGTGACCCAGAGCCACCATGTGGTGGCCTGATCTCTCCTAGTCTCACATGTATGGTGTCCCAGCAGTGCCCATGGTAACCTGGTTCCACCTCTTTGGACTCAGTCCCTGTCCCACTGACACCAGGAGGCAAGCTTGGTCGTGCCTGTTTGCATGCCTGCCATTTCCCAGAGCTGCTATGTGGTGACCTGGGCATGCCTATTCACATGTATTCTACGTCCCAACACCACCCCATGGAGTCCTAGGCCTAGGTATGGTGGAGTTTGTGAAAGAGAGGGAGACTGGACCTGGTGTGGGCTTTCGGAACCTCAAAGCCCCCACCCCCAAGGACACACCTCCTCCAACAAGGCCACACCTCCTAATGGTTCCCAAACGTGTTCACTAATTGGGAACCAAATACTCAAACATATGAGCTTATGAAGGCCTTTTCATTTAAATCACCACACCTAACTTCAACAGGGCTATAAATTTTGTGTGTGTGTGTGTGTGTCTATACATATAACCCTAATTACGACAGAGCTAGGGAAGATGTATATAAGAAAAACTACTCCACACAGCTTTCCAGTTACGACAGGGATAGGAAATACATGTGTGTGCACCAGCATATACAGAACTACCTGACAGAAGAAATACAAGTTCGTGACTCTCCACATAAACACCTGTCTGTAATAGATCTTGGGAATACGTGTGTGTGACTCTGCTACTCCTGTTATGTGACAAGATTGTTCCCAGAGAGATACAACACACCCATCTACTCACCCACTGGGAGTAGATTGGGAGCCCATGACGGACCAACGTACAGATTCTGTCAACGTCCAACTTGGTAAACTTATGAGTTGTATTTGGGTTATTTCCAGGAATATAGGTGAGGGGTTACTTACAGGAGCAGAAGTGAACAGGGACATCACCAAAGCCCACCCTGGCACGGATGGCATCTCACCAACGCTGAAGCTGTCTGCATGATTTGGTCATACCTAGGTCTTTATTTATGCTTCATAATCCATTTATACCCGTAAATCAGAGGTATGGGTGTGTGCATAAGGTATGGACACACACATACACACACACAGGATGTTGAAACAAGTAGGCACAAAGAACTAACATCTGACTGTGGCTTTATGTGGTGGTTCAAGTCAATAAGACCAGAAAAACGGCCGGGCAGTGGTGGCACACACCTTTAATCCTAACACTTGAGAGGCAGAGGCAGGCAGATTTCTGAGTTCGAGGCCAACCTGATCTACAGAGTGAGTTCCAGGATAGCTAGGGCTATACAGAGAAACTCTGTCTCAAACAATGAAAAAGGAAAAAAAAGACCCCAGAAAAACGAAATGCCCACCTTGCAAGACTTTTGTAAAAGATAGATTAAACCTCATTCTTTCAATGCCAAGGTTTTTGTTGTTGTTGTTGTTGTTGTTGTTTGCCGTGCTCTTCAAATGGGTAAATAACATCAAGAATCAGCCCTGTCTCTTTCATTTGGAGTTCCCTCAGAATCACCACCACAGTCCACAGCAGAGCCATCTTCATTGCCAGCGAAACATACTCTTAGGGATATCATAAGAAACACTAGTGCTCTGCTACACACTGATCAATCCACAGTCTGTCACCAAAAATCGGTGTCACCTTCTCTCCACTTTCCCGTAAGTGGATCTATGCAGTTCATAGTCTTGCATCTCTAGAGTATTTCACTTAGCACGATTATTTAAAGATCACCAATGGCCTGCATGTGTTGGTACTTTCTTCGTTCACTACTTTCTATTGCTGCGTTGTATCCCATCCTACGGACACACCACAGTTACTTATTCTCTGGCTGATTGGCACTTGGAATATTTCCAGTTTTAAATTATTAAGAATAAAGCAAAACAACTCTACACTTGCAGTGTGTGTGTTTGTGTGTGTGATTGTAAAGCATTTTAGATGAAAAATTATCTGACTTCTCAAGCCAAAGGAGGGAGGAGGGGAGGGAGGAGGGAGGGATCGAGAGAGGCAGGTGAAATATCAAAAGATCAAAGTTTGGAGCCAGACAGGAATGGGTTTGAAGCCTGGCTCTGATTATCTGCTTGGTTATCATCTTCCAGGATAAGTGAGCATGTTTTTTATGTGTTCTTTTTTGTTTTTTAAATGAGTACACTACCACATGGGGTAATTGAGAAGATTAAATTCTATGACATCACCAGCGTAAAGTGCACCGCTAGCACATAACAAGCAGTTATGTGCTCCCGACTCTTCACTGCTTGCTGTGGAGAAGCTTCCAGCCCATGGTGTGCTCTATGGACCAATAATGTCCAGTGAGTGTTACTGAGGGCTGCTTGCAAGATAAGGACAATTTAGTTCCTGTGTATCATCTACCTCAAGCCATGTTCTACCAGTGTTTTGGTTATGTTTAATCGTGTTCTAAATAACACTTTACAAATTATTGACCTTTCAAAGCTCTCAAATATTTGAGTTCATCTTTATCTTTGCTGGAGATAGTAAGTAATAGAAAAAGAACCTTGAGTCTGAAGACTGATTAACAGTGGACAGTTGCCATTAGCTGACATCTAGAAGTTTATATATAAGCAGGCTCATTAGTTTTGGAAGTAGACCTTCTGAGATTTTTTTTTTCATCCAGCAGACATCTATAGAAAGGGCAGCAGCTGGTGTGAGCCCTGAGCTACAGATCTGAAAGTCCGGTCCCATCAATCATCCCTCTGTGGGAGTCACAGGAAAAAAGATACTGAAGCATGCCGCAACTTGGATACGTTGTCAGATAACTGGAACACATGGGCAAACAAAGAGGCTTAGGAAGGTCACCTCATGACCAATGAGGACAGGGGTTTCTCAGCCAGGAATTGAGAAGACAGGAGTCTTATGATTGCCCTGCCTCTTTCTGCACAAATCCCTTTCTGGGCTTGGTTTCTTTCTTTTAATGAGTGGGGTTAAACATGGTTGCTTCAGCTCTGACATCCTATAATTTTGTAATACTGATTAATCTGTGGATGTTGGGTACTGGAAACTTGACTACCTGGTCAATTTTCTGCTGCTCACCAGCAGAAATGGAGATTGAGAAAAAAGCATTGAAGGGAGAGAATAACACAAGAAAAAAATGGGGGAAAGAAGGAAGGAGGGAAGAGAAAGGTAACCCAAGTGAGCATTGTTACCTGTGACTGAGGAGTTCCCACACTCATAGTAAGCAAGATGCTTGACTACACTATGGAAAATAATGTTAAGACTAGTGAGAATAAAGCAAACTTAGCAGTTTATTGAGTATAAAAATAGATATCGTACACAGTTCAAATTTAAGTACAGGCGTATATAGAAAGGAGAAAATAAGACCCTCATGTGTCTTCATAAGACACATAAATAATACATACATACATACATGCGTACATACATACATAAATATATATGTGCATGTAGAGAGAGATTGATTGTGTGGCTTTCTAAGTTACATTTCTCAAATGACATACTTTACAGCAAAGTGTGAAGACAAAGTTTTAAAAATTAAGTACAAAGGTACAGAAACTAAAAAGTACAAAACTGTTGTACTTTATTCTTACATAAAGAATATCCTCCTGGACTACAGACTTGAACTAGGACACAGGTCCTGCACACCACCTTGGTCTCCTCTGTCCACCTGGCTTTATTCCACTGAAGTCATTTCCAACCTCTAGTCCCAACCCACCCAGAAATGCTTTCTTCTGCCCCAACCAGTTTTGTCCACGTGAGACACAAAACTAACCAAAGAAGCCCACACGCTCAGATCTTATTACATAAATACAAACAAAATGAAAGATCAAGTCCTAGGTGAATCTTGGGACACACAAGTTAAAAGAAAAGTCATAAACTTCATCAAAATAGCCAAGGAATTCAAGGAAGATTCAAAGCAGCAGCCCAGTGAAGTTAAACAGAGAGAGCTTAATGAGAGCAAATGGGCGAGTGACTCCCAAGGAGACACAAACATAAGGCTGAAGGAAATAATGAATACTCTCACTGAAAGCAGAATTCAGTAAAGCGATAAAAACATGATAAGAGGAACTGGAGAGGTGGCTCAGTGGTTTAGAGCACTGACTGCTCTTTCAGAGGTCCTGAGTTCAATTCCCAGCAACTACATGGTGGCTCATAACTATCTATTTTACCATCTGTTGTAATGGGATCTGATGCCATCTTCTGGTATAGAAGATATGACAGTGTACTCATATACATTAAATAAATAAATAAATAAATAAATAAATAAATAAATAACCATGACAAGAACTCAATCTGAAGGGAAAATGGAATAGTGCAACAGCCCAACTAGAAAACCCAGATGAAAGCTTTACAAGTCAATAAATCAAGCATGCAATTTCAGGAGTAGAAGATAGAGGATCTGGGCAAAAATAAGCAAAGAATATGAACATACAGGGAGTGTGGAACACTATGAAAAGGCCAAACCATTATAGGCAGAGATGGGGAGAAGAAACTGATATCAGTGGCATAGACCAGATCTTCAACAAGATCATAGAAGAAAATTTCCCCAAACTAAGGAAAGGCACAGCCATACAGATACAAGTCTCAAATATAAAATAGAGGACCTGGACCAAATAAGAAAAGAACCTAAGGAACACCCAGAAAATATGGGACACCATGACAAAACCAAACCTTCAAATTATAGACATAGATGAGGGAGAAAGTCAATGGCATAGAAGATGATCATAGAAAGAAATTTTCCCAAACTAAAGAAAGACACACCCATACAATTACCAGAAGCACACAGAACACCAAGCAGACAAGACCAGAAGAGAAAATTCCTATAACATATAGTTAAAACAGTGAGTATACATAACAATGTAAGTATATTAAAAGCTACAAGAAAAGAAACCAAGTCAAGTATAGAGGAAAACCTATTAGGAGAAGAGTGTGATCTGTGAAAGCAAGAATATCCTAAAACAATGTACTCCAATTCCTAAAGCACTATGACAACCAACCTAAAATAATATACCCAGCAAAACTATCTGATATGATTGAAGAAGAAGAAAAAATATCTATGACACAAACAGCCTAAAACCTAACAAACCACACCTAAAGAAAACATAAGACACATTATTTCTGGTTAAAGTGAGGAATGAACATAGCAAGAGAGACTTTGGAAAGAAATATTAAACTCACAATTATTAAAAGACAAAATATCACTTAGCATGCAACAGCATCAAAAGTTAACACAATCACCACAATTAACACACACATTTAAATAATAACTTTAAATGTCAATAGAATCAATTCTCCAATCAAAAGACACCAAATGACCAAATAGATTAAGAAACAAAATCCATCTGTCGCCTACAAGAAACACATCTTAGTTTTAAAGCTAGGCACTTTCTTAATGAGTAAAAAGATGGACAAAATCATTGAAATAAAATGGAACCACAAGGGCTGGAGAGATGGTTCAGAGGTTGAGAGCACTGTCTGCTCTTTCAGAGGCCCTGAGTTCAATTCCCAGCAACCACATAACCACATAACTCTATAGTGAGATCTGGTGCCCTCTTCTGGACAGCAGGTATACATGCAGGAAGAACATTGTATAATAAATAAATAAGCAAATAAACATTTAAAAATATATATGTATATGTGTATATATATATATATATAAATGAGACCATGAGACAAGCAGATGTTGTTATCCTAATATCTGAAAAATAGACTTCAAACTGAAACTAATCAGAAGTGGAAAAGATGGAGCATTTCCTAATGAGAACAGTTAACCAAAACCACTTTACTATCCTACACATATTTACATCAAACCCAGAGTGGCACAACTTCACTTTTAAAAATCTATTATTGGAACTAAAGACTACGTATTTTTCAATACATTTTCTTTGTTGTGTATACTTAGTGTTTAAAAGCTCTGGGGATTTTCTGTGCTGGTTTTGTCTATTTGGTGTCTCTTATGTTCCTTGTATCTGTATAGGTGTGCCTTTCCTTTGAGTTTTCTAGTTGGGCTATTGGGCTTCTCAATTCCATCTTCATTTCAGATTGAGTCCTCTTCAATGTTTCTATCTCCTGAATTCTGTCTTCAAGCTCTGGGTCATCTTCATCATTTCCATCAACTGCATATAATGTTTTCTTAGCCATCACTCAAGTGTTTCTTCTCCTTAGATCTTTCTCTTTGACTTAACTGAGCTGCTTCTTTATGTCTTCTTTCATAGAGTCCTTTGTGGAGGTTTATGATTTTTTTCTTTTAACTCCTGTGTCCTGGAGTTCATATAGATAATTCCATTGGCAAGAATTTCTATAGGACTGGTAGGTTTTAGAAAAGAGATACCGGATTGATCTTTCATAGTGCTATTTTTGTGATGAGATATGAGCATGTAGACTTCGTTGGTTCTGAGTCCGTTGTGGATGCACCATTGGTTGGGAGGGAAGATGTGGGGGCAGATGGGGCCTAGAGGCTGGAGATGGCTTGGGTGGAATGAAGTCAGGTGGGCAGAGGGGACTGGGCTGTGATACAGGATGTGCATCCTGTTTCAAGCCAGGAGGGTGGGGGTGAATAGGTCTGAGTGGAAATGTTGGATATGACATGGGGAATCCAGAGGATAGGTAGGAAGGTTACCCTCTCAAGGCTGGAGCTCCTTTTCAGTGAAGGTAGGACAGAGCAGACGAGGTTGGTGCACTGGTTGTAGGACCCAAGATAAACCCAAGAGATTTCAGAAGATGTGTGGATGAGGAGGTCAGTGGTACTCACCAGGCTAGACCCTGGAGGAGGATGTGGGATATCTAGGTGGTGGAGGCAGAGAAACGAGTCCTGTGGGTGGATGCAGCTAGGGACCAGGTTCTCATGGAAGCATAGATGATGGCTGCTGAGGAGGAGGAGCTGGGACTAAGCCAGGGTTCAGGATGAAGGACCTAGTGGAAGCCTAGAAGTCGGTGGCTACAGGTCACAGGCAGTCAAAGGTTGGGGCACTGGCTATGGGATCCAGGCTCAATCTAGATTATAGAAATAAGCACTGGGTGGTAGAGGGCATTCTCCAGGCTATACCTTGGACCTGGGAAGTCTGAACATGGAGTTGGGAGGTAGAGGTAGCACAAAGTATTCCAGTCCAATGGGACAGTGAAACAGGCAGGTGTTAGGATCCTGATACATGGCAAAATAGTCATGTATTCAAACTATAATCAGAAGAGACAATGAGGTATGCTACATCCTAATCAAAGAAGCAGTTAACCGAGAAGACAATACTATCTCAGACATATCCACCATACTCTGTTATACCCAATTTTATAACAGGACAAAACAAAACAAAACCATACTACTAGATAGACATGAACTTAAAGACATAGACTGACATCAATCCATCAATACTAGCTGATTTCAATAACCCACTTTCTCCAACAGGCAAGTCATCTGCACAAACAAATAAATAAACAGAGAAACATAGGAAACAATTGGCATTATACATCAAATGGCCTCAGCAGACATCTTCAGAATAGTTTATCCAAACACCAGTCAATATACATTCTACTCAGCAGCAGAGAAAAGCTTTTCCAAAGTAGATCACATCCCGGAACATAAACAACAATCTTTGTAAGTCCTAAAAGACTGAACTCATTCTCTGTGTACTATCCAACCACAATGAAATAAAGCTTGAAAAAGACAACAAACATCCCAGTAAATGCTCAAACTCATGGAGGTTAAACAACTCATCGCTGAACAATGAATGGGTCAAAGATGAAATCAAGGAAAAAATAAATAAGAAATTTCCTAGAAGAAATTGAAAACACCTTACACCAACCTGCTGGGGACAATGGGAGCGTTATCATCAGTACTCCCACTGCTCCTTTTATTACTTTATCCTAAGGACAATGAATTCTTTTCAGTGTGCCATCTGTTTCCTGCCTGGATCCGGACAGATACAGTATTAATCCTCCTTATGCACTGCCAGTCTCCACAACAGTCTTCAGAGGCAATGTTTACAGATAGAAGGAAGCAGGAGGAGACTAAGAAATGTGCTATGGCCAAACCAGGAAGTTCTCTGGTATTCATGCTTCCAGCCTATCTGTCCCAGCTTCCTGGCTCATCTTTTGCAGGGCATCTGTGGAGGTGTAAATACAAAATCAGGGAACATGAACAGCCACTGTGGTTTCACTATTGTAGAGATGGCAGCTCCTTTGGACTCACAGACAACTTGCCCAGGTGAGCTACAAACCTTTGCGTGTCAGGCCAGGGTCTGTGTCATTTTCCTGACCCACCGGAAGGTCACTTACCTAGTAAGTGGGGAGAAAGAGTCAAACAGGATTACAGGGCTTTGGCTTCCTGTGTTTTCAGCAAGAAATTAATTAGAAGGGAGGAAACAAAAGAAAACTAGGTCAAGTGAACCAGAACCTGTGGCATTTTCTCTCACCCTGAGGACTTAACCCTGTGCCAAGAAATGTACTAAAATGTGTCACCTTGTCTTAGTGAGCCCTTGATTAACTCTTCAGCTTCTGGAGATGCAACGGTAAAACAGTTTGTGAAAGCATTGTATGTGACACAGTCTAAAGGCTCTTTTCTTAAATGTGAAATTATATTTTGGGAGAAATGGAAAATTCGCAAGAGTTAAAAAAATTTGAAGAGACTCACTAAGTTGTCCAGGGTGGCCTTGAACTACCAACACAAACAAAACAAACCTTAAACTTAGGCTCCTTCTGCCTCAGCCTCTCAAGAAGCTGGGGCTACAGGCCTGCACCGTGAGACTTAACATGTTTCCTTTTAGATTTTTCCTCTTAATGTTTAAAGATGTTTACACAGGTGCTGGGGATCCGAGCTGAGGTGTTCATGTTTGCATATTACAGGACGTGATCAGACACGTCCCCCTTGAGCCCCTCCACCCCATGTACCCCACAACACTTCTCCCTCCTAACCTCATGTCTTCTTTTCTGCTAATCCACTAAGTACAATTAGACTGTCTACAAGTGTACAGGTGTAGAGCCATCCACTGGAGAATAGGACAACGACCACTCTCAAAGAAGAATGCTTCTCCCTTCCCCAGCAGCAATCAACTGACAATAGCACCTCAACAGGGGGTAAAGCCTGGAGATCATCTACTGTATTTATTGTATTGTATTTATTGTATTGTATTTATTGCAGGAATTTTGGCTAGCTTAATTTTGTGTAGGCCTTGTGGTGGTGACCATAACCTCTGTGAGTTTATGAGTATAGCGGCCACATCATATTCAGGAGAACATTTTACAATGCTCCTCCCCACCCTACAGCCCTTACATTCTCTATTGTTATTATTATTATTATCTATGAGTGCTAGAATACATGCATGTATGTGGACCATATGCATGCTTGGTATGTATGAAAGCCAGAAGAAGGTATTGGCTCCCGTGAAAGTGCTGGAGTTACAGTTGTTATTGAACCAAACTCAGGTCCTCTGCAAGAACAGCAAGTGCTATTAACCACTGAGCAAACTCTCTAGCCCCTTGCTCTTACATGTCCTCAGTCTAAGTGCTTGCTTCCTGAGCCTTGTCATGGGTAGCAGGGGATTAATGGGTTAAGAGCATTTCTAGAGGATCCAATTTCAATTCTTAGCCCCCACATAGGCAGCTCACAACCATGCAGAATTCCAAATGCAGGGGATCTAATGCCATTTTCTAGCCTCCATGGGCGCGCGCGCACACACACACACATACACACATGGAGACACACAATCACACACACAACGGAGGCACACGCAATAAAAATAAGTACTCTTTGAATACAAATAAGCACTTGAATGTTTGTGTTATAACTGGTATTACAATCCAGGATAAGAAGGGGAAGATGGAGATTGAAAGAAATAATTTTTACACTAAGACTTCCTATAGAAAGGATGGGAAGTAGTATGAATAGAAATATACCCAAAGATCTTACCCAGAATTCAACACAGAGAGACAAAGAGGTGAAAGATATAGAAAAGAAAACAGACACAATAAAGGAAAAAATGAGGAAATACAAAGCACAAAGAATGAGAGGAAAAATAATTATTAAATATTCAGTGGCATGACATTTTTAGGAGTTGGTAAAAGATTCAAATGCCCAGATTTGGGAATTAAATGAATCTCAAGTGAAATAACCAGAAATGCAGAAATGAATTACAAGTCACATCGTTCTGAAACTTGTTCAGGGCCGGGCAGATGGTTCAACGGACAAAAGGCTAACTATGCAAACATGAACACCTCAGCTCAGATCCCCAGCACCTGTGTAAAAGGAAGTCAGAGGCAGAGAGTTCCCAGGGGCTCAATCCCCAGCCAGTCAAGCTGAGTCAGCGAGCTCCAGGATCAGTTAGGGACCTTGCCTCAAAAACAGGAGGTTGGGGAAGTGATAGAGGAAACCATCCAACTTTGACCTCTGGCCTCCACATGCACACGCACACATGCTCATACACATGCACAATGCATACTCAGGGAGAGAGAGGAGGGCAAGCCGCAAGAGGTGGAATTCCGTGCAGGCTAGGGGAGATGCTGATCACACGTGGTATGAGGAGTTAGTCTTCAATAAAGGAAGAGCCCACACTGTTACACAATCATTTTCCAGCATCAATGCCATTTTGATACATTTCAATACTTTACTTGAGCATCCTAAATATTAAGTTTTGCTTCTAAAAGCAGTAGTCCTGTATTCTATCATAATCAATATAATTGATGAGTCTTAGACTCTCCATTTGAAAGGTGATTTTTGTTGTTGTTGTTGTTGCTGCTGCTGCTGCTGTTTAATATGAAACCCAGAGGATTCCATACAGCACTGTGTCTTTTTTTTAATTTTTAATATTTTTATTACGTATTTTCCTCAATTACATTTCCAATGCTATCCCAAAAGTCCCCATACCCTCCCCACCCCTCCCCTACCCACCCATTCCCAATTTTTTGGCCCTGGCGTTCCCCTGTACTGGGGCATATAAAGTTTGCAAGTCCAATGGGCCTCTCTTTCCAGTGATGGCCGACTAGGCCATCTTTTGATACATATGCAGCTAGAGACAAGAGCTCCGGGGTACTGGTTAGTTCGTATTGTTGTTGCACCTACAGGGTTGCAGACACCTTCAGCTCCTTGGGTGCTTTCTTTAGCTCCTCCATTGGGAGCCCTGTGATCCATCCAATAGCTGACTGTGAGCATCCACTTCTGTGTCACTGTGTCTTAATTCAAGTAAACCTATGTGAAGTCTCTGATGCTTTTTGGTGATGTGGAAATAAGAATAGGATCTCAGGCGGTTGGATGAAGGACCGGTGGAAGGAAATTGTTGAGGGGTTAACAGGAGGGAGAGAGGGATGAGTCATGAGAATGTCTCTTGCATGGGATTCCAGCAAAATCTGAACAAAGGGGGAAAAAGGCCAACAGAATCAAAGATCTCTAGCCTTAGAGCCGACAGAATGAGGCAGGAGAGGGGGAATTATTCCAGAGCTATAATTTACTAAAGAAGTTTTCTGGGATTCCAGTGGTGTTGAAATAAGTTATGGCCTGGTAGGGAGTTCGTGGGAAAGAGACAGAGAGAACATTAACTTACACTTGATAAGAAGCACATAGTCTGTGGTATTCACAATAGTAAATTATATGCAAGAGGGGACATTTTCCAAAGAACTTCCTTTTCGCCACTAATGAATACGTACGGTTAGATAACGTACTGTTCTCTTTGTTTTTAGTAAATAATCAACAACTACTGATGCCTATAATCTAGTGTTTAGCTGTCTATACTTGTGATTTAAGTTGAGGTCAGATAAACATTACCACAATCCCTAGGAATTGCATAATGTTGGCTTTTTTTCCCCCCCTCAACGCTTAGTTCCTTGTCTTCAGTATAATACAGGATCCAAAACATACCATGGGAGAGCCTGGGACTAGGAGAAGTCTTCAGCCTTAGGGAGAACCGTGCTCATGTGAGCCAACAAGAATGCCAACCAAAGATCAAAAGCTACCGCTGACTGGGACGGTACATGGGAGGTGATGGGAACCCAGGTTGGTCTAGCTATATGTCCCGGTTTTGTCACCACCACCCCTAACCCCCTTACACACCCCTACTTCACCCTGGGACACCGGGCAGCTGTGAAGTACTAAGCCTCCAACCTTCCAAAGCCCACCTGGTGGGACACTGAAGAGAACAGGAAGCCTGCAGACAGCAGCCTCCCAGCGAGTGTGAGAAGCACTGCAGCTCGCTCTTGATTTTCTTCCTTTCCCGTTTTCCCTCTCGTGGCGCTTTGCTCCAGCCATATGGGAACAGTGAGGAGACACTGGGGTGAGCATTCCAGTTACACAACGAAATGAGTACGGTGGCTACAAGGGGCCCTTTAAAGAGGAATAAAACACAGTCGTATACGCCACTCTTCAAAGCAGACCCGTAGGTCTGTCAGTCAAGTTCGGTGTCCTCACTTAAGGAAAAAGGGACTAAAGAAATGAAGTCAATAGCAAATCAGGGGATGGTTTCCAAGTCTCACACATCCGCACTTACTTAAGGATGAGTTCCATTAAGGCTTGAGGTTATAAGGGCATTGATTAACAGGTATGGTTAAACAAAGGTCGGGAGGTTAGTATCTAATATGAATGACTTCCTCTTCCATTACACTCAGATAAGCTGATATCTACAAGTGACTACCTAATTTAAGCAGTGATAAGAAATGATCATTGGGTGTCCACATCTCAACCAGTTAGATGGAGTTAGAGGAAGCGGTCAACAAGGGCTTCTTGACACACACTGGGAAATCTTCATGAAAACATTGCAACAGGAAAGGCACTTCTAAGGATGCATAAGCCAATGGTTCTCAACCTGGGGGTTGTGACCCCTTTGGGAGTCAAATGACCTTTTCACAGGGGTTACCTCAGACCATTGAAAAACAGATATTTATATTGTAATTCATAACAGTAGTAAAATTACAGTTATGAAGTAGCAACAAAAATAATTTTATGTTTTGGGGGGGTCACCACGACATGAGGAACTGTATTAAAGGGTCGCAGCCTAAGGAAAATTGAGAATCACATGTCTAACCCACAACTTAAATCTACCAGCTGGGAGTTTCTCTAGCAATTTCAATCCTTTTTCCTAGTTCAGGGCTGTAAATAGCCCTGAATGTTTGATATGTTATGCTGAAGCAAAAATCTTTGACACTTCAGGTCTCGTCAGTATCATCACAAACAACTCTAATCACAAAGAAACCCTTCTGGTTGTCACACAAAGTCTTATCCAAAGCAGACTATGCAATAATGTCTTGAATGTCAGCTTAAAAAGAGTGAAAAGGGGACACATGGGGAAGAAAGAGACCACAAAATTCTCTCAACAGTTGGCTCTGCAAAACTCCTCCTTACCCACAGACACTATTGGCATTCAGCCCTGTGGCTCTGTGAGTATGTGGTGAACTTCTCACCTCACAGCTGGGAAGCAAGAGACCTGGCTCTCACCATCTGCTTTGAGGTACACACTCCTAGTGAGCTAAAGACGTCTCACTATAGCAGAATACAAGACTAGCTAAGAGCTAGCCAGCTCCTGCGGGTCTGTAAAAGGAGCCTATGAAAATGACCCAATGTCATCTTTCCATCATAACTGAGTTAAGGAGGAAGAAAGGGAGTCTAAGGTTTGACAGCTCATAACATCTTATGGTGAAACATCTCTTCTAAAACAGTCTGAGATTCCACCCATCAGAGCTAGTGAAATGCAAAGAACTAGTTATTTAGAGAAAAGAAGTCATTAAGAATAAACTCTAGGCCAGGTCAACAAACCCCAGGGTATGACCCAGCCTAGGGAATCTACCTTCTTATTCCTGAGCCTTCAACACTCACCCCAATTCTCACATGAAGCTGAGTCACACACCTCGTAATCGGACCCTACTGAGCAACCTAACCTACGATTAGCTAATCATTTCTTTTAAAAGGAGAAAAACATTAAACAAATTTAGATGAATTTTCTATACAAATTAAATGGTTTACTTGGCATTGAGGAGCTATAGAAACCATCAGGAAGGTTTGCAGACTAGGTAGACATGTGATTGTACTCAGCTATGTACCTATCCATAGGCTGTCCAACACAAACCACATGGAATTAGAGGAAGCAGTCAACAAGGGCTTCCCAATGCACTGGGAAATCTTCAGGGAAACATTGCAATAGGAAAGGCTCTAAGAACGCATCAGCCTCTAAGCCTGTGGGTTGAGGCCCCTTTGGGGGAAGGGGGTGCATCAAATGATCCTTTCACAGGGGTCACCTAAGATCATTGAAAAACACAGATATTTATATTATGATTCATAACAGTAACAAAATTATAGTTGTGAAGTAGCAATAAACAGCATTTTATGGTTAGGGGGGTCACCACAACATGAGGAACTATATTACAGGGTCACAGCCTAGGAAGGTTGAGAACCACTGCTCTAAGCTAATTCCCATGGGTAGAAACCAATTTAGTCCCTATCTGTTTGACTTGTAGCAAAATTGTATCCAGAATCAATATTGCTAAAACCACCTAATATGTTAGGATCCTAGAATATGATAACATCCAACTTTCCCAGGTGAGTCTTAAGCAAGTGAGTATCCTAAACTCTTTATTTTATACACACACACACACACACACACACACTTTGGTGATTGTATTAGTCATGTTCTTGAAGGGAATAGAACAGACAGGATGAATATTTGTGACTAGAAGCCATATTAGATTTGCTTACACAGCACAGTTTGGGTAGCAAATGGATATCTTTACAGAGGTCAAGAGCCGCTTGTGGAGCTGCTCAGACCATAAGGCTGGGTGCCTTTGTAGTTCCAATCTAGCACCAAACGTTTGGAGGGTTCCTAGAAAGCCACTGGCCTTTAATCTGTATTGGAAGCCTGGTAAAGCTGAGTTCTGAAATCAGGGAACGACTGCAGCAGCAGCAGCAGCAGCAATAGAATGGATGAACTTGCCAGCAAGCAGGCAAAAAAAGTAAACAAGAACAACAAAACAGGTTTGTTTGTTTTTTTGTTTTTTTTTTTTTTTTATACCTCCAGAAGGTGCCTCTCACATATATGGAATGTCTTTCCATTCTCAACAACCTGATCGAGCCGCCCAAGTTTGCCCCAGGGGTTTCCCTTAATTGATTCCAGATTCAGTCAGGTAGACAACTAAGATTATCATCATAGGTCTAACCTTTGTGAACTTGATACCCAACCATGTCTTCTTATAACATGCTTGGGTTTCAAAGTCATAGTTCTGCCCAATATGATGTACCTATCCCACACGCAATGCAAACAGGGTATCTTCTTCTTAGAAGAGTAGCAAACTCTTTTGAGGAATGCTTAGTCTTTTTTTGTTCTCTAATTTAAAGGTCAGAATGTATATTTACAACACTTACCACTCAAAACATCTAAGTTGGTGTTACATCACACGGCACAGAAGCAGAGGAAGGAAACATATATTTTTGCTTAATATATGTGTATATATGCACAGGTATATTTTTCTAATATTTTATTAATTTTTGGAAAATTTCATACATACATACAATGTCTTTGGATCATATTACCTTCCACCAAGATCCACTGCCCAGTCCCAACCCCTCACAACTTCATGTCTTCCCCCGCTAATTCCACTTTGTGATGCTTACATGCTCACAGGTTTGAGGCCATCGACTAGAACATGGTCAACTTACTGGAGCCAAACCCTAAAGAAATGTGACTATTTCTGCCCCAGAAGCCATCAATGGTCTATGGCTCCTCAGCTAGGTGTATAATGCTGACTGGTTTGAGCTTGTGCAGTATTGTAGAGGCAAAGGCAGCTCCCTTGAGTCCATGAGTTGCAGAGGTCACCTGGTGTCCAACGATGCTGTTTTGCTCTTGTCCTCCTTACAATATTTCTGTTCCCTTTTCTGCAATAGGCCCCAAGCCTTGGGCTAAAGTGTGTGATGCAGCTATCCCATGTCTGGCTGAGCACTGCACAGACCCCCATTCCTGCACTTTTACCAGGTACTGTTCTCTTCCTTAACCTCTGTTCATTGCACAAAGAAATGTCTCTGGTGATCTCCAAGAGAGCTGCACCAACGTACTGGTAGAGTCATGAATTTAGGGTCTGGAACTTAGAGGTCAGTTTGATATATTGGCCTATGGCAGAGATCAGAGTCAACATTCATCTGCGCGGTCTGGACCATCTAGAGTTTAAGAGACTGGTCAGAAAGACACAAAGTGAACTAGAATTTTTTTTTAAAGATTTATTTATTATATGTAAGTACACTGTAGCTGTCTTCAGACACACTAGAAGACGGCATCAGATCTCGTTACGGATGGTTGTGAGCCACCATGTGGTTGCTGGGATTTGAACTCCGGACCTTTGGAAGAGTAGTCAGGTCCTCTTACCCACTGAGCCATCTCACCAGCCGGTGAACTAGAATATTAAACGATCAGGAACCAAAGATTGAAAGTTAACAAAATCAGAATGGGAATAATAGGTGACAGAAAGAATCTGATTCAATGTATTTCTCCTGCCGGGATTGGGAATACTAGGTGAAAGAAAGACTCCCATGCAATGCATCTCTCCTCCCGGGATCTGATCCAGCCATTCTTCACTATTCTTTCAGAAGGCTGTTCTCCATTTCTCCATCAGGTTTAGTGTATCTGGTTTTACATTGATGCCTTTGGTTCATTTTGGAGTTGAGTTACAGGAAGGATGATATTTGGATTCATCTATATGCAGACAATTCAGATTGACTGGCACCATTTTTTGAAGATGTTGTTTTCCCCCAGTATGTGCTTTTGGTCTCTTTATCAAAAACCAGGTGTCCCTAGGCATGTGGGTTTATGTCTGGGTCTTCAGTTCTATTCCATTGATCAATGTCTGAGTTTTTTGTCAGTTCCATGTGTCTTTTTATTATGATGATAGCTCTGTAGTACAGCTCAAAATGAAGGATAGTGTACAGGTTAGTTTTGTGTCAACTTGACACAGCTGGAGTTATCACAGAGAAAGGACCTTCAGTTGAGGAAATGCCTCCATGAGATCCAACTGTAAGGCATTTTCTCAATTAGTGATCAAGGGGGAAAGGCCCCTTGTGGGTGGGACCATCTCTGGGCTGGTAGTCTTGGTTCTATAAGAGAGTAGGCTGAGCAAGCCAGGGGAAGCAAGCCAGTAAAGAACATCCCTCCGTGGCCTCTGCTCAGCTCCTGCTTCCTGACCTGCTTGAGTTCCAGTCCTGGCTTCCTTTGGTGATGAACAGCAGTGTGGAAGTGGAAGCTGAATAAACCCTTTCCTCCCCAACTTGCTTCTTGGTCATGATGTTTGTGCAGGAATAGAAACCCTGACTAAGACAGATAGTGATACCTCTCACGATCTTACGCTATTCAAGATTGTTCTAGCTATCCTGGGATTTCTGTGTTTCCAGTGTGTCGCCAACGTATGTACCTAGCAATGAGACATAACCTCACTGTTCTAGAGAGTGATACCACACCCAAGATGTGACTTTAAGGTGCCCTCAGTCAACAGTCATTGTTTCTTATCCCTGAGCAAATTATCAGATTAAGCTAATGCTATATATGAAATATGAAGCATATTATGAAATATGAAGAAAAAATTCAAGTTTCTGCAATTCAACACTATCGTTTGGAAGTTGAGACTGAAAAACCACACATATAATCCCATTTCTTGAGTCCTTTAATTACATTTTTTTTTTTTTTTGGTTTTTTGAGACAGGGTTTCTCTGTATAGCCCAGGCTGTCCTGGAACTCACTTTGTAGACCAGGCTGGCCTCGAACTCAAAAATCCGCCTGCCTCTGCCTCCCGAGTGCTGGGATCAAAGGCGTGCGCCACCACGCCCGGCTCACATTTTTATTTCTTAAAATATATCAATATCAACATATATTCCAGGACCTTTGCTTGCCATGTTGTAAATACAGCAGGTCATCACACTTAAACAGGAGTACCAATGAGTCCTTGCTGGGATAGGAGCAGCATAGTGTGGCTACTTGTCTTGGAAATAGTTACTGGTATATTAGTTACTTCTCTGTTGTTGGGATAAAGTACCATGGCCGACTACAAACTGGAGGGAAAAAACCGTTTGTGTTAGTATAGGGTTCCAGCGGGAGAGTTCCTAAGAGGAGGAGAGGGGTCATGAAGCAGGAGGGAACAGCAGAAAAGTGGGGGATTACATTTCTATTCTTGTGCAGGAAGTTGATACTGAGCAGCAGGTGGGGGGAAGCCTATTTCCAGTGACTCTCCAGCAAGGCTGCACCTCCAAAGTACTCCATACCCTCCCCCAACAGAAGCCCTGAGTGGGGACTGAGTGCTCAACCACACGAGCCTATAGTGGACACTTCTCATTCAAACCACAACACTTGGGAACCAGAAAGACAAATTTGGATTATTTATCATTCGGTGCATATTTTAGATATTTTAAAAGATCATTTATAGAAAGGCTCTGCTAAAAAAAAAAAAAAAAAAAAAACATAAGTGCATGTGTCCGGAGATTATTAAATAAAGCATTGATACAAAAACATAACTCTCACCTCAAAGGGAATAAGACATTTTTTTTTTTCTGGAGTCAAATATGATCGACCGTGGCCAGGGAACACAAAATCACAAAATTGTATGTTCAATGTGGAAGCAGTTTCACAAAGTTTTTTATAGCAATGGAACAGAGACAGCCGTGAATCGAGATCCTTTTCAAACTCATTGGTGGAAACACTGTGTAGTCAGGTCAAAGAACAGTGGGGATGCCTCTGCCTCAGGTCTCAGTTGCCATCTGCCCGCACTCTCAGCTTTCTGGTTGGTAGGAAAGTAGCTCTCTGTACATTCCAAAGGATTTACTTAACGGTCACAAAGCTGTTAGGGCAGATCCTGGAGAGGGTAATGCACGGTCATTAAGAGGGATAAGGTTCCCCCGGGAAAATTTGTCTCTGGACTTGCGGCATTCCAAAGGTCAATAAAACTTTTAATCAGCCAATCAGCCTTGCCAAACCTTCAGTGGAAAGTTTGGCTTCCTTCTGGCAGCTTCCATTCCCCAAGGCAAGGCCAAATGTGTGGCTGTGGAGCGCATCATGGATGCTGTGTAGAGGGGACCTACCTGACCCAATGAGAGAAGGTGAGGGACCCTCCTAGAAAGGATGTGCACCCACACTGTGTACGCCGAAGATTAGCTTAGCAGTGAGCCAGAAAAAGTCAGGAAGATAGGCTGGGGGAGGGTACTTCCGGTTTGTGTAACAGAAAAAAAAAAGCCTGAAGGCTGTGTGATACATTTCTCGCGCTAACATCCCACCTCGGTGGAATAAAAGAGTTAAATCGAGAAGATGGAGAAATCAGACTCAAATACCCTCACTGCTGCCCTAAAAGAGCTTGGAACTTATTCCTATGGGCAAAGAGGAACCATCGGGCAGATGGAGTCTGCTCCGAACCAGCCCAAGGCTGGGATAGTGAACAAGGGAGGAGGCATGGGGAGGCATTCTCCATGGGGAGAATGAAGCCAGAAACATTCATGAGAATGAATGCCAGGAAGAGCTACTCATAGGTAGCCATATGCAGCCTTTGAATGGGACTGCAAACAGGAAGCACGGGGCTGAGAAGCAGGCTGTTGAACCTGAGCTGCCGGAGGGGTGATTCCAGTGGGACTACCCAAAGTGTTTGTGCAGTAGGGAGGACAGATCCAGGTTAGTGACCCAATCTAGGAAAAGTGCCCAGGGCTCAGGTAAACGGTGCACACCACCAGGTGGTGTTCCACCGGGCATGGGGCCTGAGTTCAGCCAGCTGACTCCACTGTAAAGCCAACAGCACATGGAAGAGATGCCTGGCGCAGGATTCGAGATCTTTCTAATGAACTGTGAACCTAACATTTGTGGAAAACATTACACAATTTCTACAGTTTGTGGGCAGATGGCCTCATCCACAGCGCAATTGTAAGTGTAGGCCCTTAAGAACTAGATTATAGCTTTGCAGAAGCTGTTGACTGCTTGTTGAAAACCAACGGACAGCTAAGGCTGCCGTGCATTGGCAGCTCTGTGCTTTCGCAGCGGCGGTAATGAGTTTTTTCTTTGAACTACCCTCTTGGTGTGTAATTTCCTCTGATGAGTACCTACAAGGTCTATGTTTCACATAAAACAGGACTTGGCTTTTCCCATGAACTTGACCCTGTGCGTTGGATGGAGACAATAGAGCTCTCTCACGTCTTTCGTGGATCTTTTTCAAAGCCTCAAATATTTTTGACCTTTGGACAATAATCACATCTCTCAGCCTTTGAGTTCTTTATCCCTGAAATCAAATCCTCATCCCCTGGGGAAAATGATAGCTTCGACGATTAGCATTTCCTGAGACATTCCACAGAATGCTCTCATTTTAAAATCTCTTTCATGTAAAATAATTTTTTGGATTTCTCCATGTTTAAAAAAAGTATTATCTACTTATACTGAGAGAAATTAAAGTACATGACTGGAGGTGGAACCTAAAGCCTAAAGGTGCCTTTGTGTGGGTCAGGGATGTACAGAGGGGGCGCACCTAACCCAATAAGGTCATTCCCCTTTGTGTCTAGCCTCAGCTACTACTGACTGGAGATAGTAGGATATAACCATAGAGAAGTTTTGTTTGTTTTCTGTGAATGAAAGAAACTCTTTATAGTAGGATAAGGCGTCATGTCCCACATCCACGTTGGACTCTTTTGTGTCAATCATGTGTTTGAAGACTGTCAGCTAATGTCTTCTCAAAGTTAACTGTGCAGTTCTCTAGAAACTTGAGTCCAGCATGAAATCATCCACAGTTTCTCATCACAAAATCATATCCCATGAGAAGATCTGGGGCATGAAGTTATGCAATTCATAGCTGTATGTCCAGCATAGTAAGTATGGAGAAAGGTCTAGACAAAGATAGACATTTTAATCATGGTTCACCACTAATTATGTTGTATTCCTGTTTTCTCATCAATAAAATAAAGAGAGAAGTAAATTAATATTTCTCATTGTCTAGGGTTTTACTGCTGTGAGCAGACACTATGACCAAGGCAACTCATAAGGACAACATTTAACTGTTTACAGTTAACATTTGACTGGCTTACAGGTTCAGAGGTTCAGTCCATTATCATCATGGTGGGAGCATGGTAGCTTCTAGGCAGGCATGGCGCAGGCAGAGCTGAGAGTTCTACATCTTCATCTGAAGGCTGCTAGGAGAATACTGGCTTCTAGGCAGCTAGAATGAGGGTCTTAAAGTCCACACCCACAGTGACATACCTACTCCAAAAAGGCCACACCTACTCCAACAGGGCCACACCTTCTAATAGTGCCCCTCCCTGGGCCGATCATATATAAACCATCACTCATACTGGGGGTATAAACATAGTCGTGAAAGCTATGAATGCTCTCTCCCAGGTCCAGGGAACATTTCAGAAGGGTCAGTGTAGAAAGACTACAAATGTCAGAGAATCAAGAAGAAGTGCTAGGAAACACTGTCTCCTATATATGACATGGCTGTTACAATCACGAACACACCACGGTTATAGCCATAACCTATACAAGGCTTACATGTGCGTGCTATTTAGAGTTGAGTATTCAAGAGTCACATATTCTCCACACTCTGACAGGCTATGAGTCTGTGCACTAACTGTCACCCAGTTCAAAAAGTGGCTTCTCTAACCAAAGCTAAATGCACTACTAGTCTATGGATAAAAGCAAAAATATTTAGAAGGTAGATGGACTACATGTCCACTTAACCAAACATCCACAGCAGGATTCCCCACCACCCCAGGACTGTTTCCTCAACTATAGGCTTTTGTCCAGGTTCACAGCGCTTGACTTGCATTCTTTCCTGTGTAGCAGCTCGCAAATACAATGGAAAGCAGTTGATTATCCCCCCACCCCAATACCTGTGCTACCGTTACACCACTGGTCTCATTTGCCTGGCAGGTACCTGTTGCAGCATCTATATCTGGGCCCACATCTACATAAGACCTTTGACGGCTTTTCTCCTCTGGCTCCTACATAGCACCCTCTGCATTGATGACCACCAGCAAGCAAGAAACCAGAGGACAGTTACATTTTGTTTCCTGTGTCCTGTGTCCAGAGTGTGCAGTAACTTCAGCAATGACATTTTACCATGTAGTTCTTATGGAAACCAAGGATTATGACTATAGCCAGTATTTTGGAAGCTTCTGTGGTCTCTCTGGCCAAGAAGAATACACAGGAAAAGATGGGATTTTTCATTTAAAAATCCCTTAGTGTCTGGAAGAAGCATTGTCCAACCATGCAGGATACCTCTCTACAAACTATTTAAATTAGTTTTCTATTTTCTGGTTAGCTACAAGTATAAAATAACACATTTCTATATGACTTCTGCATACATCTTTAGGTTTGTTTAATCCTTTGCCTGGCCCCCACTTTTCACTCACTGTAGCAGACAATTTTTATGTCAACTTGACACAAGTTAGAGTCATCTGAGAGGAAGGAATTTCAATGAAGACAACACCTCCATAACACTGGGCTGTGTGCAAGCCTATCAGATATTTTCTTAATTAGTGTTTGGTGGGAGATGGCCCAACTCAACTCATTGTGGTTGGGACCATCCCTATGCTGGTGGTCCTGGGTTCTCAAAGAAGGCAGCAAGAAGGAGCAAGCCAGTAAGCAGCACCCACCACGGCCTCTGCACCAGCTTCTCCCTCCAGACACATGCCCTGTTTGAGTTCCTGCTCTGACTTCCCTCATTGATAAGCTTTAATTTTCAAAAATTACCTTTTAGTAACAACTAAGAGTATTTTATAAGGCATTATTTGTGAGAATTTTATTTTCCAGAGTGTGGGAATATGCATGTAATTTATAGTATTTTGAGTTTAAAGTCTATTTTCTCATGTGTGTGTGTACTTGTAAAAGGATTTGTGCAAGTTTGTGATAAAAGTACCCTAAAGTTGTCTTTTAAAAGTCTGTATTTAAAAAGAGTGAAGGTATTTAAGAGTTATTCTTAATTTTGCCCTTGTCATTCCATATCTCCACCCAACCAAACCATGTTACTCCTTCCACAGAACGCAAGGGATCTGGGGTCCATTTAATCAAAATAGTGTCCAGGCAAGCCTCTTATTTTCCCCAAGATTTATTTATTTATCATGTGTCTGAATGTTTTGCCTACATGGATATTTGTGTACATGTGTGCCTGGGGCCCGGAGGAGACCAGAAGACAGTGTCAGATGCCCTGGAACTGGAGTTATAGATAATCGAGGGTGACCCCTACAGGTACTGGGAATTGAATCTGGGTCCTCTGCAGGAGCAGCCAGTGCTCTTAAGTTAAGAACAGTACTATCTCTTACAGCTCAGAAGGGGCTGTTTTGTTTTGTTTTGTTTTGCTTTTTTTTGTTTGTTTGTTTTTTCGAGACAGGGTTTCTCTGTGTAGCCCTGGCTGTCCTGGAACTCACTTTGTAGACCAGGCTGTCCTGGAACTCAGAAATCTGCCTGCCTCTGCCTCCCGAGTGCTGGGATTAAAGGTGTGTGCCACCGTGTGGGCAGCCAGGAGGGGCTTTTTTTTTTTTTAATTTATTTTTTTAGTAGGTATTTTCCTCGTTTACATTTTCAATGCTATCCCAAACAGAAGGGGCTTTTTAAAAGCACATTCTTTTAAAAATTAAAAAGCAGATTTGAGCCGGGCATGGTGGCACACGCCTTTAATCCCAGCACTCGGGAGGCGGAGGCAGAGGCAGGCGGATTTCTGAGTTTGAGGCCAGCCTGGTCTACAAAGTGAGTTCCAGGACAGTCAGAGCTATACAGAGAAACCCTGTCTCAAACAAAACAAAACCAAAACCAAAAAAAACAAAGCAGATTTGAACAACTCGGTTAAATCACATCAGTACTGCCATGTTCCCACCTTGATCATAATGAACCTTTGAACCTGTAAACCAGCCTCAATTAAATGTTGTCCTTTACAAATAGAGTTGCCTTGGTCATGGTGTCTGTTCACAGCAACGGAAACCCTAACTAAGACAGGGCCCTGACCATTTGACCCTGTAATTTTGCATGGGATAGGAACACTTCCTGATTAGTGCACAACTGAGAACAAGAAAGAGAGCAGGGACCCACAATCTTCTTTCGGGAAAACTCAGAATGAAGTAAAACCTCCCACCAAACCCCACCACTTGAAGTTCCCCCATCTGCCAACAGCATGAAGCTAGGGCAAGGCCTTTATTTAACATATGGACCTTCAATAGACAGGTTAGATCCAGCCTACAGCAGACTCTGTGAAGTCTGACCTCCAGGCTAGGAAATGTTAAGACTAGAATGTTAGCCCGGTGGTGGTGGTGGTGGTGGTGGCGCACAGCTTTAATTCCAGCACTTGGGAGGCAGAGGCAGGCAGATTTCTGAGTTCAAGGCCAGCCTGGTCTACAGAGTGATTTCCAGGACAGCCAGGGCTATACAGAGAAACCCTGTCTCGTAAAAAAAAAAAAAAAAAGAGAGAGACTAGACTATTAGTGAAGACTCTTCCCACTAATGCCTCTCTACTGTGCACTGTGATGGAGAGAGCCATGCTCAGACTCTCCTCTGTTCTTTCTCTTCCATTTTTCCCCATTACAAGCAGTAGAAAATGTACTTTATGCATTGTATGTGTGTTTGTATGGTTGTCCATGCACAGGTATGTGCAGATGCACATGTTTGTGTACTTACAGGCATGGGAGGCTAGGGGAAGAGGTCAGGTGACCCGCTATTTCACCCTTTATTCCTTTGAGACAGGGTCTCTCACTGAACGTGAAACTGCATTGGCAGCCAGTTAGCTACAACAGTTCTCTTGTCTCTGCCCCCCAAGAGCAATAGGGTACAGCCAGCAAGTCTACACTCGGTTTTTCACATGGTTGCAAGGGATTTAACTCCATACTTCACGTTTGCAGGTCAAGTACTCTTCCATTTCCCCAGCCCTTGTTCACCTTTTTAAAAATATTATCACTGCCATTGAATCGCTGAGTCAGGGTAATGTTATAGAGAAGGAGGTTATTTGGCTCGCAGGCTGGCTGCTCATGTCATGGGGGCCTAATGGTGAGTATCAGGAAGAAGTAGGAGAAAGAGTTTATGTCTTCAAACAGGAAGCCCCAAAGAGGCTGTCCCTTTCCTTACAAGGGCATGGCCTCAGTTTATCTAAGACATTTCCACTAGGCTCCACACCTTTAAAAAAAATCTGACCACTTCCTAATTCCTCCAATGTAGAGACCAACACTTCAGCATGTGAACCTTGGGGAGACACGCTTAAGCCATATCCAAAGCATAGCATGTGCCAAGTGAGGGTCTGTGGTGGTTTGAATGAAAACTGTCTCTGTAGACTCCATTTTTATGTCCATGTCATTTGTCTTTAGTGACTGTGCTGCAAGTTTTATGTCAACTTGACAGAGCTAGAGTCATCAGAGAGGAGGGAGACTCAGTTGAGAAAACACCCCCACAGGCAAGCTTCTAAGGCATTTTCTTAATTGGTGATTGATGGGGGAGGTCTCAGCCCATTGTGGGTGGTGCTGTGATGGTGGTCCTGGGTTCTATAAGAAAGCAAACCAAGAGAAACAAGCCTATGGGGTGCAGGGAGTGGAATGCGGAGGTTTGAATGAGAATGCCCCCCACCTCAGGCTCATATATTTGAATGTTTGGTTCCCAGTTGGTGAGCTGATAGGGTGATAGGGTGTGACCTTGTTGGAAGAGATGTGCCACTGGGGATGGGCTTTGAGCTTTCAAAAGCCCAGGCCAGATCTCACCCTACCCCCAACTCTGTCTCCTGCTTGTAGATCAAATATAAGCTTTCAACTACTGCTCAGGCACCATGCTTGCTCGATGCCATGGTCTCCACCATGATGATCACAGACTTAACTTCTGAAACTGTAAGCCAGTCCCCAATTAAACACTTTATTTCATGAACTGCCTTGGATGTGGTGTCTTTCCACAACAGGGGAGTAACTAAGACGGGTCCATTTGCTTGGAATACCCTTTTCTACACTTTTACTTGAGGTGATGTCTATTAAGGATGGCAAAATGTGTTTCTTGAATGCAGCAGAATGTAGTCCAGAAAGATGGACTCAGCTGTCTAGTCCAATATGCTAGTCTGTCTTTTTTTTTTTTTTTTTTTTTTTTGAGACAGGGTTTCTCTATGTAGCCCTGGCTGTCCTGGAACTCACTCTGTAGACCAGGCTGGCCTTGAACTCAGAAATCCACCTGCCTCTGGCTACCAAGTGCTGGGCTTAAAGGCATGCACCACCACTGCCTGGTGTTAGTCTGTCTTCTTACTGGGGTAATTGAGATCATTAATATTGAAAGTTATGAATGAGCACTGTTTATTAATTTCTGTGTTTTGTTATGATGTGTATCCCAGCTTTTGATTTATTGGTCTGAGATTCTTTACCTATTGTGTTTTCCTGGCTGTGGCCAACCTCTTCAGATTAATGTTTTTCTTTTAGTTCCTTCTGTAGAATTTGATCGGTAGAGATACTGCTTAAATTTGGTTTTATCATGGAATGTTTCTCTTTCTCCATTTATTATGATTGATAGCTTTTCTGGCAGAGTAGTCTAGGCTTCCATAGTCTCTCAGTTTGTAGGACACCAGGCCAGTCCCTTCTGGTTTTGAGTTTCCACTGAGAAGTGTTATTTAAATGGGCCTACCCTTATATGTTACTTGGTCTTTTTTCCTTATGACATTTAAGTCTTTCCCTGTTCTGAACATTTAGTGTTTTATTATGTGTTGTTGTTTTATTATGTTTTCTGGTCCTGTGTATTGGATGTGCTGTATGTTTCTTGTACCTTGATAGGTACCTCTTTCTTGACATTTTTCTTCTATGAATTTGTTGAAAATATTTTCTGGGACTTTGACCTAGATTTGGGGTGTGTGTGTTGTTGTTGTTTTGTCCTTCCTCTATTCTCTGTAGATTTGATCTTTTCATAGTGTCTCAGATTTCCTGTATCTTTTGTATCTGGATTATTTTAGATTTAACATTTTCTTTGCCTAACCTATCAGGTGTCTCCAATGCCTGTTTCTCTCTTCCATGTTTTGTAAAATGTTCATGAGGCTTCCTATCTCTAACAGTTTCATCTCTAGTTTTATGTCAGTGTGCTTTTTCTTTCGTGATTACGATGGCTAGATTTAGGCCAACTTGACACAAGCTATTGTCTTTATAGAGGAGGGAGTCTCAATTGAGACGATGCCTCCATAAGACTGGGTTGTAGGCAGGCCATTGTGGTTGTAGGGCATTTTCTTAATTAGTAATTGATGTGGGAGTGCCTAGCCCATGTGGGTGGTGCTGTCCCTCAGCTGGTGGTCCTGGTTCTAGAAGACAGCAGGTTGGGCAAACCAAGAGAAACAAGCCAGTAAGCAGCACCCCTCCAAGGCCTCCGCATCAGCTCCTGCCTCTAGGTTCCTGCCCTGCTTGAGTTCCTGACTTGGCTCCCCAAGTGTTGATGGACTGTGGTATGTAACCCAAATCCCTTTCTCCCCAAGTTGCTTTTATCACAGTGGACATCACAGCAATAGAAACCCTAAGACAGTGATTCTGTTTCTACTTTCACGTCTTAAACTGTTTTATTTTGTTCAACGATTTGTGTTTTCGTAGTTAGCACTGGGGCATTCATTCACACCCTCTATAAGGTTTGGGCCATATTCATAATTGCTATTTTGAAACCTGTCTTATGCTTCAGCTATATAGTATTTCTCAGGGCCTATTGGGTTCTGGTGGAGGCAAATGGTCTTGGCTGTTTATGGTTTTTGCAGAGTCTAGGCATCTGAAGTTATGAGGCGTTTTTTGGTGTTACTACTGGGTCTTGTCTTTGCTGGGTGGCTGTTCTGTTCATGGTTCCTCTTGCCCTCTCTGAAGCTGAGGCAAGTGTGGTGATTGAGTGATCCTTGGCGGAGAGCTTCTGCAAGTGGCAGAAAGCAATGGAGAGGAGAAAGGAGAAAGGGCTGAGAGAGGCTGTGGAAATGTGTTAGAAGGATTGTGTCTGCACCAGGACTCAGTCTCAAGGCAGCAGAGGTGTGGTGTGAGGAGAGATTCCTGCAAGCACACTGAAATAGGAAAAAGAGAAGCCTGGAGACAGACACGGGAATGAAAGGGCTATAGGGACCTTGAATGTGCACCAAGAGGTGGAGTTGCCAGTGAATGGAGTTGGGGTGGGAGGGGAGCTCCACCAAGCCGACTGCACAGGACTGAGAGAGCTGAGATATCATAATGGAAGGCAGGGAGGCTAGTGAAAATCGTCTACCAGCGTATCAGCACAGGCGGCTCCTGGTACAAGTGTTCCTGTGAAGCTATGGCTGACATAAAGGATGGAGACAGGCTAGAAGGGAAGGCTGAGATGGCTCGGTGTTTGGTGTGGTTTAGAGACATAGTTCTGGTACTTTGTGTTATTTAAAGAACTTCTGTCTTTTAATTATGGCACATATTTCTCTCCTATGACCTGTATCCTAGTAATGTTTTTGACATAAATCATATACATTAACTATAAGAAAATTTTAAAATAACAGAAACCACCCTTGTGGGGCCTGTGTCTTGTCAGCCCTCCCCGAGTGGTTAATACTGGTGGTAGTTTCTCAAGGTGAACCGTGAGACGCAGTCTATCTGGATGAGATCAGTGGTATTTAGACAGACATCTATCTGGTCCCAGCTCCTGCTCTCGAATCTTCCATGAACCTACAGACCTCTGGGTCCCTGAGTATACCAGAAGCTCTAGGTCTTTTTATTTAACTTGGGTTTTTTTTTTTAAAGAACTGCTTTTCTAATCTTGTGTATCTGTGTGTGCACACCTATGGTGTATGTACATGTGTGTGCAGGTGTTGAGACTGCTTCTGTCCCAAATCTTCCTCTATTTGAACTTGAAATTATGCTAAGACCCTTGAAGGTGGGACTCACTAATACCATTAGATTTCTTAAATTCCTGGGCTGTTACTCTAATCCTACTCCTCCCGTGCGAGTAGCAGCTACTTTTAGGTCCCTGCCTGTTGATTTCACATATGGGACATTCTGAGATCCCATTCATACTGACTGCTTTTCCTCTTGAGCATGGGTCTCATCCTCCTGTTCTGATTCTTCCTCCTTGTTTTATCTAGGCCACGGAGAACAATATAGTGCAGAGTCCCTTGGCTCTGTTAACATCTGCTGGAGTGTTGACTTTTGTTCTATTGGACAATCAGATTGGCAGGAATCAAACTATAATGTTGTGGGCCACAGCTGCAGGCTGCTCAGTGAGTGCTTGTCCTCTAGCTGTTTGCTTTCTAACGGGCTGCAGGTGGTCTGCCTTCTAGATTCATAGTTCAGGGATCACACTTAAAGCAGACTGGCCGTGTGCCCTCCTGGGCTTCACTTCTTTCTGTGCTTCCTCTCTCTGGCCTGGTTTCTCTAGAGGCCATTGGATTCATCAAGGCAGTAGGACTGGGTCTTTCAAGTTTCAACTTGCTTCTACCATTACCTCCAACCAGCTTTTACAAGACTAAATGTGAAACACTAGATTTTCCATTGTATAGTACAAAATGATGCAAGGCAGCTGGGTTTTCAGCAAAGCTTTAAGCAGCAGAAGACACTGCTGTAACCATCCACAGCAACAGGGAGCAAGACAGAGATGTCTCCTTGTCTAACAGCATGGCCTCCAGGAACCCTATGGAGGCAAGGGAAATGAGGGATCCGAAACAAAATAACAACTTTTGGGAATGCAATTAAAGGGAGACAAACCCAGCTACAGAAAGTACCCACAAGAAGCAGATGGGATAACCTTCATGACACTGAAGAGCCTAAAAGGTCCTTGTGTGTCATACAAGTCTTGAAGTAAAGTTGACTCAAAGAGCCAGGAACAATTGTGGAAGCAACACAAATTAGTCTACTACAATTGTTAAATATCATTATAGACCACGTCCTAAGAGCAAACTACCCCAACAGCTAGGATTTCATGTTTTAATGCTGTAAAAATATTCTGAAGAGACATTAACTCTAGGATTCTTGCTTCCAAAGATGTGCTTGTATTTTTCACTGTATCCTGGAGTCATCGTTGATCTTCTAAAGGGCAAGTCCCCATCTCCAGTCACTAAGCATTTTCTTTCTAAGCATTTTTGCACTTATGCAGGAAGTCCCAGAAGAAGCAACACAAGCAGGCTTGGGGGAGGGGCACAACTGGGCTGAGCTTATAGAGGGTCGAGGAACGTGTTTCTCGTACTTCATCACATTCACTTCTGTTGCTCAGTCTGAAGTTTTATTCCAATGAGAGCTGCACACTGTCGGCCTGGCTTTGTGGCTGTTGATACTCATACTTCCTTGCTATGAGAAAATAATAAGGAGAAAGATGAAGCATAAAATAATTATGAGCTAATGTCATTAAGTCACATTAAATCATGATACTTGGTAAGAAATTAGTTAGAATTAAACATCTGCTTTTCTCCACAGGAAGTTAATTATATTCTAAGACCTTCCAATTTCAATACTTTATATAGATCTTATTTTTATAATTATTATTTAAATATCAGGATCATTCTAAACTTTAAAATATAAAAAATAATTGAATAAGCTATCACAATTTTTAATTTTCTTTCTTACTACACATTGCTACTTTTAAATATATTTTTCTTTGTACTTTGAGACTTCATCCATCCATCCATCCATATGCATGTATACAGTATATTCTGATCACAGCTTTTGTTCTTCCACCCGTCTTCTCCCAGATGCTTTCATCACTGCACATTTTCCTTTCCAACTGTGTGGTTTTTTTTTTTTTTTAAACTCACAAAGTCCAACTAGTGCTTTCAGTGTGTGCATGGTAGTGGGGCCACCCGCTGTAACCTACCAGGGGCCATTTCCCTAAAAGAAACTAACTCTACCTCAGCAACCAGTAGCTGTCACTATCTCCTCTGCCAGGGCTTCATGCATCCTTTACCCATCCAGCCTGGAATCTGACTGGCTTGATCTTGTACAAGCAACCCCAGTTGCTGTGAGTGCACCTGTGCAGCATCCTGTCACATCTGGAAAACACCATTTTGCAGTTCTTCTTTAACCTCTGGCTCTTATCATCTTTCCAGCCCTCTTCCTTCCTCAATGGTCGCTGTCCCCACAGGACTGAGTTCTCAATAATAACTTATCTCAGCACTTTGATATCAACACCTGCTTGTTTTTTACTGTATTTAACTTAGAAGCCTACAGACTTATTGAACATAAAGGTCACCACTATTCACTAGAAGCCAAAACAAATACACAATTCTTCTTACTAAAAACTATTTAGTAAAGAAAATCTATCTTAAGGTGAGCCCGGAGATGATAAAGCTAAAAAGATTTGTGAATGTCATTAAATTATTTAGCTTTAAAACTTGCAACTTCTTCCTTTAAGTTGTATCTAGCTAAGAGAGACATTATTCTTATTTATGCTACAGATTCTTAAGCCATACAGCTTACATGTTGGGAGTTCAAAACCAGTCCTGAACAAAAAAAAGAATACTACAGGACATATTACAGTATCTAATTTCAAACTAAGCTAGGGTCGTAGTAATAAAAACAGTGTGCTATACTGGCACAAAAACAGATGCATAGACCAAGGGAACAGAACTGAGGACCCAGCTACCAGTCCGCACACCTATAACCACTGAATTTTTGACAATGCCAAAAACATGTAACAGCTGTGGTGGTTTGAATATGCTTGGCCCAGCAAGTGGCACTATTAGGAGGTGTGGCCTTGTTGGAGGAAGTGTGTCACTATGGGGGTGGGCTTTGAGACCCTCCCCCTAGCTTCCTGGAATCCAGTCTTCTCCTGTTTGCCTTTGGAACATCTCGGATGTAGAACTCTCAGCTCCTCCTGCACCATGCCTGCATAGACAGTGCTGTGCTTCCCACCATGATGATAATGGACTGAACCTCTGAACCTGTAAGCCAGCCTCAGGTAAATGTTGTCCTTTATAAGAGTTGCCTTGTTTACGCTGTCTGTTCACAGCAATGGCAACCCTACCTAAGACAATGGGATTAAAAAAAATAAAACAATAGCATCTTCAACAAATGATGCTGAAAAAACTGGCTTTCAATGTGGAGACAAGTAAAACCAGTTCCTTAATTCCCACCCTGCACAAAACTCGACTTCAAGGTCCTCAACATATGACATGATGCCCAGAAACTGCTAGAGGAAAAAGAAGTGTGCGTCAGCTTACAGACACAGATGACAATGCTGAATCAGACTCCTACGGCACAAGGAAGATCAACAATGGACAAATGGGGCCTCATGAGACTTTTATACAGCAAAGGAAACTGCCAAGCAAGTGCAGAGGCAGCCCACAGAGTGTAAGTAAACAACTGCTATCTATTCATCTGACAGGATTAGTGGCTAAAACACACAAAGAACATAGAAAAGAAAACATTAAGAAAATCAATAATCCAATGTAAAAATAGGGTGTGAGGCTGAGCAGAACTCATAACAGAATTACAAATAGCTAGTAAATGCTTTAAAAGTGCTCAAAATTAAGGAATTGCAAGTTCAAATTACTTTAAGATTCTGACTCATGTCAGTCCGAGTGGCCACTGTCAGGGGTACAAATGACAAATGGATGTGGCTAAAGGACTCTTATACACAGTTGGCGGGAGCATAAACTATGGCCACGACTCTCAAAGAAGCTAGAAATAGAACTGTCATAGGACCCGGTTACAGCTCTCCTGGGCATGCACCCAAGGACTTCATATCCTACTACAGACACACTAGCCCATCCATGCTCACTGCCCCTCTGCTGAGAATAGCTATGGAACACAATCTACCTACATGTCCATCAACAGATCGACAGTGGGAATGTGGGACACTTACAAGACTGCATGTTAGTAATGAAGAAAAACAAAATCATGAACTCTTTAGGGAAATGGAAAAAAAGTTATAGTGAGAGAACTCAGGCACAGTAAGACAAACATCACATATTCGCTGTCATATGTGTAGTCCAGTTTCAAATGTTTTGCTTTGTGTGTTTAGCTTGGGGCACAGGTAGAAGCAGTGAACTACAAAGTCTCTTCTGGGGACGATGCATTAGGAGTGGCAGTAAGCAGGGCTGAGAGGAGAAGCAGAATGGATGGAGAAGGGTTAGCATAAAGAAGGAGAATAGGAAAAGCTGCACGGAAACCTCGAGTCTCAGTCCAACCAGAACTATGACTGGACAGAAAGCAGAGCACGCATGAAAGGAGGCAGGGACGAGAGCAGAGCAGTGGATGAAAGAAGGGGTCAGTGGGCGGGCTGACCAACACTAAGGATGTGTCTCAGTTAGGGTTTACTGCTGTGAACAGACACCATGACTAAGGCAACTCTTATTAAGGACAACATTCAATTGGTACTGGCTTATAGGTTCAGAGGTTTAGTCCATTATCATCAAGGTGGGAACATGCAGCATCCAGGCAGGCATGGGCCTGGAGGAGCTGAGAGTTCTACATTGTTGTTCCAAAGGCAAACAGGAGAAGACTGGCTTCCAAAGCCCACCCCACAGTGATATGTTTCCTCCAGCAAGGCCACACCTATTCCAACAAGGCCACACCTCCTAAAAATGCCACTCCCTGGGCCAAGCATATTTAAACTACCACAGGATTATGAAATAGTCTTATAAAAAGCACACTAGTTAGTAAGATAATTTCAAAATATGATTGTAAAAAAGAAAAAGTTTGAACGGAGGTACCCCACATGGGAAGACAATGATGCCCCCAGAATATATGAGTTATTAAACAAAAACTGCAGTGTAGGGCATCAGATACCCCTCACAGGGTAATTCGCCCCAGATGGCTCCAAAGCATGGGTTGTTGCTGATGTCCCTGGCTACTCAATGTGACCACACACAAAACAAAACAAAACAAAACAACTCAGTTGCTAAAACACCACACTCAGGCTGCAAGATACAGAGATGAGTCTCAAACTGACTGGAGTGAATTTCCCCTACTAGTTAGCTCTCATAGTGCTCGAAGACATTATACATGCTGCTGGGGCAGAAAAGTCATCAATGTTCTTACCCCTTGTTGGACCCTGCATGCTAACATACTGACATGCCAGGCAAGATGTATCCACCGGTGCACTAGGGGCCTGGCTAGTATGAGTGACCAACCACTTTCTGGTTGGATGTGAGGTCTACGTGACAGGTGGCTATTTTATGACTGGTGCTGTAAACCTGATCAAAAGTCCATGGTTGAGGAGACCATAGGCCCTGAGATAGAACCTGATTCTGTTTTTGCTAACTGGTCAGGGTGTCACATTGCATTTTAACAACTTATGCTTACAGTCAGCCTTGGTTACAGAATCTTCACGTGGCAGCAGTCAATGAAGGAAGTCATAACTGCCCCAAAGAACTGAGAATAATTAACTAGTGCTTAAATGGGACATCTAGAATATTTATTAATTTAATATGTATGAGTATTTTATCTGCGTATGTGTGTGTGAACTATGTGTGTGTAAGGCCAAAAGAAGAAAATGGATCCCCTGAAATGGAGTTAGAGATGGTTATGAACCACCATATGGGTCCTGGGATTCAAACCTGAGTCTTCTAGAAAGAGCAGCTAGTGCTCATAACCACTGAGCTGTCTCTCTGGCCCCATCCTTATGAAAGGACACATCTCCCTTCGCTGCCAAGGCTCAGAGAACATCAGAGAGGAGAAGACAGAAAGAACGTAAGAACAGAGGGTGGGGAAAAGCGCTATGCGATATTGTCTTCTGGAAATAACATGGCTGTTGAACTCATGAACTCAGTGGCAGGGATTACCTGCCCAGAAGGCACACAAGACAAGTCAACTAAAACTCAAGCACACATGGGGCAGGAGTTCTCAAGGGCAGTTAAGCTGGTTGGCCGAGGGAAAATCAATTACTCTTTGAGAGACTAGCCCCTGCAGGGTTACCTATGCTCTAATGGAGAGCCCATACCCATGTTGGCAGTGACTTAACTTAGTGGCTTTGTTGGGCTTTTGTACTTTAGAAGAGAACTTGAGGCTGTGGGAGGCGGTACTGACGGTGTTGGAGAGGAATAGAGGTACACAAAGAGAGGAACTAGTTATGGTCCATTGTCAGTCTGAGGTGTGGTCAGATCTCACCAGAGAATCCAGATAAGCAGGAGGCACCAACAGCTTACCTTTCCTGGATGGCGGCTTGCACCTGCATGTGTAGGGTTGAAAAGTTAACAGGGAGATTGCCACTTGACTGAGCCCATATACAAAGAGAGGAGAGGATTAAGAATGCCTCAAGATGGGGGTTGGAGAGATGGCTCAGCAGTTAAGAGCATTGACTGTTCTTCAAGAGGTCCTGAGTTCAATTCCCAGCAACCACATGGTGGCTCACAACCATCTGTAATGGGACCTGATGCCCTCTTCTGGTGTGTCTGAAGATAGTGACAGTGTACTCACATACATGAAATAAATAAATCTTTTTTTTTTTTTTTTAAAGAATGCCTCAAGATATTCATTGGATAAGGCTGTGTCTGGAACCAGTCTGATGGGGAAGTGGGGTAGAGAGCAATACTAAGGCACTAGGAACATTGTATTTCTCTAAAGAGCTCAGCCAATGAGAATTAAAAGGGCAAAGAACTGCGACATGGGACACACAAGCCACTGTTTTGTGCCGAATAGGAAGCACAGCCACTTTTGCCTTCTGTGCTGGCTGGATCCTATTTCTGCAAACTGAAAATCGAGTGTCTTGCTTTTGCTGCTCCTGAGACTCCACTGCTCTTATTATGAAGCAAGGAGACTGTTCCTCACAGTCTGGGAGGTGGTCCGTATCCCAGGACTGCTCTATTTGGAGAGGGAAGCCTCTGAGAGTCGAAGCCGCACCCTGCCCCACCTCTGGGTGGACTTCTGCCATTCCCTGGCCTCTCCTCAGCACTTCAAAAAGTCCTAAGGGGACTACTAGACAAAGGAATGGTATTCTTCAGTTTAGTCTACAGTCTATCACTGAGGAAGTCAAGGCGGGATCCTGGAGTCAGCAGAGACCAGCGAAGTTAATTACCCTTGCCGAAGAATTAACAAAAAGCTCAGAAATTGATGGTCCATTCCAGACTATAGAGATAGAAAGGGCTGAAGGCTTCATTTCCAACTTCCCTTTGTAACTGTAACTATAGCCATGATCAACTAATTATAGTTAGTATGCATGAAGAAATACTAACTACAGTACAGTGATAACATTTCCTGTGTGTGAGTGCTAACAAAAACCCATTAAAACAACAATTATCAAACACATGCCCCAAACACAGCAACATAATCTAATGCTTTTACACACCAGACCAGACCATCAACACTATGAGAGAGTCAAAAATGTCAGAGCAATTTACAGAGTTAAAATAAACCTAAAAATAAGACCAATAAACTTTTTAAAAGGAGAATAGAATTTAAGAAATGAATCATTACAGTCCATTTTCAGCAGGAGCTGCACTTAGAGCTCATCAGAGAACAGAGAGGCCCAAGGCCCACGGCCCACCTTCCTCCTTAGCAGCTGGCGCCAGCTTGTCTAGGAGCTCTGGGCCATCTAAGAGCTGACATATTTCATGGCCTGCTACATAATGGAGCCATGAATCAAAAGACAGGGAACCTTGAGCCCCAGATATTAGATATGGCTGTACGTCCTGACCCAACGGGATGGGGAATTTGGTGAGGGTAAATACTCTATACTGGGAAGTTTGTACCTCCCTAAAGAATTCATCCAATAAAAAATAAAATAAAATAAAATAAAATAAAAACTAAAAACACACAACTGGAGAGATGGGCATCTCTGCTTTGTGACAAGCCAGTATGCCAGCCTTCTTCCCCATCTGCTCAGCCTACTACCATGCCTCCGCGATGCCAAAATAAGCCTGTCTCAATTTCCGGACCTACTCTGCGGTCCCAATACTCTTATTATGAAGTGAGGACTACTGTGTCTCATAATATGATCTCATTTTATTGTACACATGAATAAAATCCTCAAGAAAGAATTTTTTAAACTAAAATAAAAAAAAAGAACAAAATAAAAACCGCAATACACCATCTCAATGGAAAACAAAAACGCAACTCCCAGTCCTTCTACGTGAAACTCCACATGGCAATCAACAGGTATGTGAGCTCAGTAAGCTGGCACACGTCTCTGTGCCTCTATCACCCCTCGGAGCACGTACATCATGCATGTATGCATACACTTGGGCTATATATAGAAAATAAAAGAAGTGCTGCTTGCTTGGCTTTACCACAATGTAGCACTTCCTTACTGCCACAGCAAATACCTGACCAAACTGACTTAAGACAAGCGGAGTTTACTGTGGCTCACAGTTACAGGACACAGTCCATCAAGGCAGGGACACACAGTGGTACCGACGAGCAGCAAGCACACTGCGTCCTCAGTCTAAAACCGATGGACCCAGCCAGCTTTCTCCTTTCTCACCCTGTCCTTGACTTTAGCCCAGGCCATGATGCCGTCCTACCTTTAGACTACATCCTCCCACCTCAGTTAGCCTAATCTAGAAAGTCCCCCAAGACCTGCCCAGAGTTCTGTTTCCTTTGTGACTCTAAACTCCATCAGGTGGACAGCTGAGATGAACCTGGCGTTCTAAGATGAACACCATCTTGCTTGTCCTCCCTAATGTGCCATGGAAGCCACGCCTTCATCTCTCAGATATCACAAACGGCTTCAATGTACAGACAGTTGACTCTGGACCTATACTGCTTAACGTTTGCTTCTTTGTTCTGTGTACATGAGGAAGATTTTCCATTTCTTCCAGTGATTAGAACCATAGGGTGTATTAATATTGTTCAAATATAACTTCTGGCCTTGCACCTTGATCTCAGAGTTCCTGAAAGCCATTTGTATACTTCTTTGGTGTTCAGTTGTTTGACCATTTCAGTGTCATCCCAAGTGAGCACAAAGGGGGAGAAATAAGAAGAGGAAGAAATGGAGGTATCGACTGGTGGTTACAGTCTCCATCACTGCAAACCCTGTAAGAGTATGATCATTCTCAAGGCCACAGAGAGGCCTCTCACAACAGGAAGGCAAAGGATCAAACAGCCATGATGTTGAGATAAATCTGTGTTGGAAAAGGTCTAAGTTCTTCTAAATAGCCATATTTTATTACCTTTTGTTAACTAAGTGCAACAGAAAATCTGCGTTCAATACATTATGTGTACAACTTGGCACAGAATGCACTTACAAACGGGATGCGCCTCCACTTGTTGTCTTAAGCGAATTCTGCTCACTGTGTCATAAAAGCTTGGCTCTGACAACATCCCTTCTGTGGGAGGCACACTAAATATTCTCATAATTTTCCTTTTATTCCTAAAACACAAAAACAATGCAGGTTTGTTTTAATACATGTATGTTTATCTCATGATCCATTAAAACTGTGAATTAAAAACTCCCCTGTAAAGTACCCTGATCTCCACAAACATAGAAAGCTTTCTGTGTAGAGCTATCACGCCACAAAGGAAGGGACCACAAAATGAGGACCTTTCCTTGTGATTCCCCTCAGCTCCTAGGGAAAATGGTGTATTAAAGCCACAGTATACAGACGAGGAAGATACCATTCTTCTTCCTTCCACGACACCCAGACAGAGACAAGTCACTGCAGTGGGGAAGAGCCCTGATCTGAGCAGACCTGAGTTTGGAAAATTCGTGAATAAAACTGTTCCTTAATGACACAGTCTCTTGGGATATTGTTTTAGAAACAAGAGCATGCATCTCTGTTTTTAAAAGAGAAGTGGGAAGGAGGCGGTAGCTCTTTTGAGAGAAAAGTTGTCACATGCAAGTGGATCCGTGATGACGTGTGGCGCCTTCTTCCACCCACGACATGCCCACAGTCCAGCCACTGAGAGACAGCTACCAGGCAACAAGGGCAAGCACAAATAGGAGAGGGATATCCAAGGCCAAACAGAAACGATTTCTGGAGTATTCATTATTATGAATTACTTAATGACTTTTTAAACCTCAGTAGAGAATGTCCCAAAGTATATACCTACAAGCAGAATACTGATTTTTCCTCTTTATAATACACCTTAGTCACTTCTGCCTTCATCATAATCTTCTTCATCATCTTCATCACCACTGCCACCACATTATCATCATCACCACACCAGAACCACCACCACCACCACCACCACCACCATCATAATTACTTCTATTATTGTTTGCTGGATTGAGGGGAACGAAGCCAGGAAGAGTTAAAACAGTATTTAAATTAAGCTACACTAGAAATTAAGACAGAAAAAATTATCTCTTAAGAATTTGGACCAAGTGGCTTATCAATGACACAAAGATAAAAGCCCCATTTCTTGTTCTCAAGGAACTGGCAATTTTATAAATAAAGACCAGAGAAGTAGTGAGCTGTTTTCCTGTCAACTTGTTATACAGCTGGGTCACCGGGAAGACAGGACCTTAGTGGAGGAATGGCTGCTATCAGACTGGCCGGTATGTAAGTCTGTGGGGCATTCTCCTGGCCAATAATTGCTGTAGGAGGGCCCAGCTCACTATGGGTGGGCGGTCTCAGGGTGCAGAAGACAGCAAACTGGGCAAGTCATGGAGAACAAGCCATAAGCACTGTCTCTCCATGCTCTCTGCTTCAGTCCCTGACTCTAGGTTCCTGTCTGGGGTTCCTGTCCTGACTGCCCTCACGGACTGTGGCCTGTAAGCTGAAACAAACGCTCTCCTCTGCAAGCTGCTTTCCATCCTGGTCTTAATCAAAGCAATTAGGATGCGAATTAGTACAAGTGCTGTGTGTAAGAAGCAAGGGATAGGTCAAACGGGTAAGGAGAGGTCTGCTAACTACTACGTGGGCGTCAGAGTACCTTTGCATTTCAGACACTTGGGTGAAAAAATACTTTAAAGTGTGCTCGTTCCAAGGAGACAGTGTATCAAAGCTGGTGACAGAGACAGGTATTTTAGAAGTGCTAGCATCAAACTTTAGAGCAACGGGTCTGTCACCCAGAACTGAGTGTGGGGTTTTCAAATCAAACCCCAGTCACCAGCACCCACATGGCCAGCACCTCTCCATCCAGGAACAATATTTCTGAAGAGACATGTTTAATACACTTAATTCTGCTAAAACAAAACAAAACAAAACAACAACCACCAGACTGCTTTGATAAGCAGTATCTTATTTACCTCTTGGCATACATGAAGAGACCAAAGCTAACAAGGATAACTATCAAGTAAACATTGGTGGCTTCGTTCCAGGCTTCATGGACTGTGTAATCAATAGAACCGTCGTCAGCCATCACACCATAACTTCCGGCCATGGGATCTGTAAGGAAGAAGAGAAGGCAGGGTTGGCTAAGCTGTGGTCACTAACTGTTGCATTCCCTAGAGCTAAGAATGACTTTACATTTTGAAGTAGATGCATGCCTTTCATTCCTTGCATGTATTTTTGGGGTGCTGGGGGGTCAAACTCAGGTTATACATGTACTAAGCACGCTCTCTACCCTAAGCTAGCCTGCAGTTCCTAAATTGGTACACTATGACCCTGCTTCAATTTTCCTCAGTATTTATAGAGTCTAAGTCTATTCTAGAGTCTAAGGCTGGTGAGATGGCTCAGCAGGTAAGAGCACTGACAGCTTTTCCAAAGGTCCTGAGTTCAAATCCCAGAAACCACATGGTGGCTAATAACCACCTGTAATGAGATCTGACGCCCTCTTCTGGTGTGTCAGAAGTCAGCTATAGTGTACTTATGTTTAATAATAAAATAAATCTTTGGGCCGGAGCCAGCAGGGACTGAGCCAGCGGAGTTGACCCGAGCGAGCAGAGGCCCTAAAAATTCAATTCCCAACAACTACATGAAGGCTCACAACCATCTGTACAGCTACAGTGTACTCACATACATAAATAAAATAAATAAATCTTTAAAAGGCACAGAACACACTATTATCCCTGTTTGTTAAGATACAAAAGTATTGCTAAAAGAACCGATTTTGAAATGCTACTGAAGTTTCCAAACTGTAGCTGTCATTCAGATGAAAACAACGGGACCCTTCCAAATATAGACCCAGACAAGGGCTGGGATTCTGAGGGCAGCCTCTCCCATGACATCAACCTAGAAGAGAACAGGCACACACTAGCTGCTCATCCTGTACCTTCCAACATGCCTGTCCATCGGGAGCTGGACCAAGCTTGGCCGGTTTACTGAATCTGGCTAAAAAGAAGTAATGAGATTAAAAGTGACTTTGCTCCGTAGTCATAATCACACATTCTTTGGAGAAATTCCCACAGAGAGCAGGGGTGATAAACACAAGTGTAGCAAAAGAATAAAGGTTTCTTATTCTAGTTTGAGAGCTGAATTTTTCCCTGAGGGCAAAGTTCTTCCCCGTGTTGAACACAAAAGGGATGTCTGGAAGTAATTCAGACAGTTTTAGGCAGGCTACAGGTATTGGTATAAACACTGGTCTTGTAAAAATATTTTGGTCAAGGAACAATGAACAGAATTTAACTGTAAAAGACTTAAAACTTTACTATCTAGATATTAGGGTAGACCTAACTCCCAAATATTAATGGCCGTAGCGATGGGCTTTTGGTTGTGTGGGAAGAACAGGATAGTTGGCAGAGTCACGTGTTCAAATCTTATCTTTTACCTCCAATTTCAGGGGCTCTCTGACTTTTTTTGATTTATAGTAATCAGACTATTTTAGACGGGGACTTCCGGAAGACCAAACGCTAGAACTGCCTTTAACCTGTGGCACTTTAGACCGTTGTAAATGCCATGATCCTAAAATGGCAATAGCCATGATCATATTTGGTAAAACCCAAGTGTCTGACTGGAGATGGTACCGAGAGCACAGACCATAAAGCGTTAACAGTCATCGCCCTCAGAACTACGAGTTAACCAATCAGGAAAGAATCAGTGATCAATAAGGCAGGGGCCACTAGGATCCGGAGTGAGTGCCAATTATTTACCTGACAAATTAACACAATGTTTCCTTATGCCAAGTGGATCTGAACCGGGTTATTTTCTTGCTCAGGCTTTTGACACAACCCTGTCAACCTGCCACTGTGTGAATAATATACTTCTACCCAGAGCTTGATGGCTTCCTACTATATTACACTTTAATCATACTTAGTAAAAGCTTTTCTAACCATTGCTGACCCAGGACGGCAAAACAGATTCTATAAAACCATCCATAGTATGCAATAACACTGCTGCTCCACAGGTCCTGGGTGAATGAGTTTCCTTAGACCCACAGTTTAAAGGATCTGCACTGAAGCTAGGCCTCTCCTGCTAGTCCTGACACCATCAAGGCCACGCTTTGTAAGAGTCAGGAATGGAGAGTTCAGAGTCCACAGTGCAGACATGGTGGTACTTTAACCACACCTCCCACGCACTTTGTGTAACCTAACCAAGTGTGAGGATATGCACCTTTCCCCTTCAGTCTAAAGTAAAATGTCCAGGGGTTGGTTCATTTCAGGCGGTTAATGCTCTAGTAGATTGATGCTGGCAGTGACATTCTGGGCTCTTATGGGAAAACTGACATCTTCCCTCAGCTGTCCAGTGATGTAATGTTTAAACTATTATTGCATTAGAAAGATGCTAGCTAGATGGAGCTGATTTAAACTGCAGGTAAACACGCTTATTAAGAGATCACACCATCAAAAACGCATCCATCGGGATTTAGTTTAAGGCTGACCTCCTTTTAGGTGACAAAATCCTTTTCAGGTAATCATGAGACATTATCCTAAGTTTTAAAGTTTGTCCACTCCGTTCTAGAACCTGCCACCTCGCTTGGAATGCTATTTTCTGCCTCTCACGTGGGACTTTTGTTACTCTCTCACGGAAATTCAGTCTACACATAATTTCTAACAACGGAACCCAAACACCATCAGGGGATGATTCATTCTCCTGACTCTCTGAAGCACTGCGACGTTTGAGGTCCTAAAACAGACGGGAACAAGGTCACAGGCTTTCACCCCATCCTAGAGGACGGAGCATAGCTGAGGCCTGTGGACTGCGCAGTACACGTTCGAGTAATTTTTTTTTTTTTTCTTTTTGCACCCATCCTGCTTTGACGCACTGCAACTCAATAACAGGTGACAGTGGTGGCTCTGAGATCCCAAGGCCACAGGGACCCGGGAACGGGAGGCGCAGAGGTGGCACACAGATCTGACGCCCAAACCTGGCCTCCTCCAGCCGCCGCCCACCTCCCCCGAGCCTGTGCAATCTGCTCCAGGTGACATACTAGACAGTCCTCCCGCGACAGGACGCCGCACGCTCCCGCCGGCGTCTCTGCGGGCTCCGGGGACCCTAGGCACGCTGCAGCCGCCCCGCTCACTCCGCCCGCAGAGACACCCAGGCCGGGATCTGACCCGCAGCAGCTCGCAGCCCGCGGTTGGGCCCGGACAGGACGGGACGGGGCGGGGCCGGGACGGGGGCGGGGCGGTGACGCAGCCGCGCGCGGGCGGGCGGGCGGGCGGGCGAGCGAGCGGGAGAGCGGGCGGGCGGGCGCTCGGCGGCTGCTGAGGTGCGGAGGCCGCCGCGCCGCTCCGCTCCGCTCCGCTCGGGCTGTTCCGGGAGTCGGGCGGGGAGCGCGGGCCGAGACCCAGCGGACCGGACGACCTCGCCTTCGTCACTTCCTGCCGGCCCGCGGTTTCCGGAGGGAACGAGAAGCCAGGTTTTGTTATTGGTTTTTCTTCCTTCCCTCTGTGCGGGATCGGAGCCCGACGCCGCGGCGGCACCGCGTGCCGCGTGTGGCGGGAGCCGAGCGCAGCGCGGTGCAGCGCGGCGCTGCGTCTCTCCGCGCGCCGTGGCCCGGGTCGGCGCGGGCGGGAAGCGGCGGGCTCGGGCCGGAGGGCGCCGAGGCTCCTCCGCGGTGGGGCGGTCTCGGGGTGTCTGCGCGTGCTCCCGGGACGAAGCTGGCTGGCTGGGTTCTCGGTCTCCTCATCTTCCCGGCTGCGAGGCCGAGGCGACTGCTCTCTCGCATCTTTGCTTGAATGGCTAGGGTGTTTTTAAAAGAAAAAGAAAAAAAAAGAAAAAGAAAGAAAAACACCATTTGTGTGGGGGGACTTGAATAAGGTTACGTTTTCCAGCGTGAGGCAAGTGGTGATCGTTAATGTGTGAGTGCACTTTCGCCATTAAACCGATCAGTCGGTCCCCCCAGGTTAGTGCGGCCATGCAAATAAAGCGGCCCATTGTCCACGTGCTTAAGGGCTTAGCAATTCCAGCAGGGCAAGTTCTCCGGGATCATCTGACTTCTTGTTACCATTCTTGCTCGCAGTGTAGCGGTTCTCTTGAGTTGGTGTGCAGAGATAAGAGCAAATAATTAGACTAACTTTTCACAAGTTGTCTTGCCTATTACAAACTCACCTTCCCTTAGGGACAGTAACATGTTTTTGTAGTATCAGTGTATGTGCGTTTACGTATATTATACACACAATCATTTATATAATTTTTAAACCATTTAGTTTGAGTTTAAAGTTAGAGAATTAGAAAGAGTAGTACATGTGGTGTTTGCTGCCTGTTTGCCGGGACAGTGCCAGATGTTCATAGATGTTTTATATCAGTTCATTGTCAAGGGGAATTTCTTACATAGGCGTAGATTGTTCAGTTTCTCAATACTTAAGTTTGATTTGCATGCACCACTATGTAGAACGTTGGCGTTAAATAGTTGTTTCTCTTCTGAAAATAAGGGTGCTGATCACAGAATAACTCAGCAAATTAGTGTGGTTTTAGAAGTTCATAGACGTGCGTTTAAATCCATTTGAGTGTTTAAGAGTTTTAAAAGCCTTGTGGCTCTTTTCTTACTCCTAAGTGCCCATTATATAACATGGTCAGAAGTTGATCTAGATAGGGTGGGCACCAGGCAAAGGTACAGAGCCATTACTCAAATTTGGGGTCCTTCTTTGTATTTCTTACTACACTTCCTAACTGAAGGCAAACAAACATGTGAAATGATTTTTTTTTAAACACTAAACTAAGAAAATTAAACAAAAACAAGCAGTAGGCTGTTAGATTTTAGATGTTGATAGAGTGTACCCCCACCCCCACCCCCTTCTTTTTCTTTTAGATAGGGTCTCACTGTGTATCTCTGACTGGCCTGGATTTATGTAGATCAGGATATCTCTGAACTCAAGAGACCTGCCTGCCTCTGCTTTCTGAGTGCTGGGATCAAAAGTGTTCCCTCCTACACTCAGCTAGGAGTTTTGGGTTTCGCTGAGCATTTGAATATTAAGACTGTTAGGTTTTTATTGTGCATACTTGTGCCTAACTTTTAAATTAGGATTTAAGTATTTTAAACACATATTCACTTATTATATCCAGTGTAAGATTAAACTATAAAAACACCATTTAATGGTTTAGGTAGCCATAACAGTTCAAAAGCTGATTTGTGAGGGTGATGGTAGAGAGAGTAGAAGTGGCTGGAAAGCTTTGACAGACTCGGGGAGGAGCTGGGAAGCTTGTACTTGTGGGTAAATTAGCAGATTGGAACTTACATATCAGGTAGCTCTAATGGTTGGTCACTGGGAAGAATTAAAAGTTGACAGAGCTTTGTGAGTTGACATTTACCAAAGGGTTTCTCTCTTTACTTGAGGACACGGCCTTTGGGGGAGGGAGGCAAATAGAGAAGAGAAAGTTGCAAATTGTCTTCCAGAGTGAATTCTCTGTGTGACTAGCTCTTGCTACCACTTACATGCCTTGTCAAGCACTTTGCAAGCTTTGAGATTTGTGGGTAGGTGTGGGTAGTTGAAAGACAAGAGAAAGGGAAGAGAGAGTAGTGGTAGGAATTCCCTCACTCCCCTTTGGGCAAAGTTTGGAACTGAACAGAGTCTATCTATCCCAATAATAGTGACAACAAACTTATAAATCACACCACTTGTATCAAGAAATATGGAAACTATTCCCTTAATATGTAATCTGTACCCAACTGAGTAGATTTAAAATAACCTGCAACATATGAAAAAAATTACTAAATAATTCATATGTGCCATTTCTACATTTGTGACAGCTGTAGTGAGCACAGCACAGTCTTAGCTCCTGTCTGTAAGTCATCCAAGTGATGATAGGAAGGGGAGCCTGTCTCATTCTTCACTTCAGAACTGGACTCCTGGGCTGGGGATGCAGCTTAGTGGAAGCATTCACCTAGAATGCTTGGAGCCCTGGGTACTATCCCCATAGTGCGAAAGCTGAAATGGAAACCTTGTCTCTGGGGTGAGTGCCCTTCAGCCCACAGACTACAAGTCAGTTTGTGCTAAGCATGAGTTGTTGCTTATCCCCAGGGCCTAGTGTAGAGCCTGGCCAGGAAAAGTATTTATGGAATGAACAATGTAGCAAGTGCCTCTGTTTCTTTTAGTTTAGCTCCGTCTTTCTTGCCTTTGAGTGTAGGGCTGTTCCAGGCTCACTTCTATAATTGAATCCTACATTAGGTTTTCATGGAGTTTGTTTCCTCACTTCGGATACAATGTTGGTTAAGGCCGTAGCTATTTATTCAGTACTATTTTTGAGAATTGCTTTGGCATTTATATACTGTTGTCTTGTATGTACCTATCGAATAAATACTACTTATCATGGGAAAACATCAAGTGTATTTTAAGCTATAGGTAATAATATTATTTAGGCAAGTTTTGTATACATTTATGAAACAATGTAAAAACTGAGTGCCAAAAAAAAGGTAATACTTACGTAGCACATAAAATATGCCAGCCACTGTGCCCTTTACATGTTCCTATATTTGTGTCTCAACTTTTTTTTTTAAAGATTTAAGCTAATTATATGTGTACACTGTAGCTGTTTTCATGATGCACCAGATGACGGCATCGGATCCCATTATAGATGGTTGTGAGCCACCATGTGGTTGCTGGGAATTGAACTCAGGACCTCTGGAAGAGCAGTCAGTGCTCTTAACTGCTGATACATCTCTCCAGCCCCAAAATTTCATTCTTAAATGGTGTGTATGTCTCTGTGTGTGTCTGTGTGTCTGTGTAAGGGATAGGGTGAGGGTGGAGGGGGTGGAGATGGCAGGGGTAGGGGTGGCTGCAAGTACACAGAGGCCAAAGGAAGATGTCATATATCCTGCCCTGTCACTGCCTGACTTATTCCTGGAGACAGGGACTCTCACCGAGCCTGGAGCTGTGTTGGTGACTAGCAAGCCCCAGTGATCCCACAGAACAGGGACTTTTATGTTGGTATTGGGGAATCATAACTCACGTTTGTGTAGCAATTGCTTGTGCTGTGTAACTCTGAGCCACCTCTCCAGCTTAGGAATATTGTTTTATAATTTGAAAGATCTAAAAATGCATTTTTTTTTTTTGTAGTTATAAAAGGTGCTCTTGGCTAGAGTGGAGGAGGGTGGCTAGGTGACTCAGTGGTTAAAGCACTTGCTGCTCTGGCAGAAGACCTGAGTTTGGTTCTCAGCACCTGCTTGGCAGCTTATAACCGTCCACAGTATCTCCAGTTCCAGGAGATCTGAGGTCCTCTTCTGTTCTCCATGACCATGCATGCATGTGGTGCATATTCACACATGCATGTAAACAACCATGTACATAAAAGAAAGAGAAGAAAAAACAGATGGTCCGTTTATTATTTATTTAATTGTGGTGCTAGTGGTCAGAGCCTCGTGCATGACAAATGAATGGCTTGTCACATGTCCATCCCAACCCTAAGGATGCTCTTTTTAAAGTTTCAGAGTGGGGCTAGCAAGATGGCCCAGTAGGTAAATAAATGGTGGTTATCACCAAGCCTGTTGACCGACCCAAGTTCCATTTCTAGGACTCATGGTGGAAAGAGAGAGCCAGCTCCCAAGGAAAAAAAAAATTTTTTTAATCCTTAAAAAGTTCAGGGTAGCAAGAACAAAGTACAGTGACTGTGCTACACTTGTGAGTTTCCCAGGGAGAAGAGGGTGGTTTTGAAATGGGCAAAGACCATTGCAGAGACGGAAGAGGGGGGTGGAGAAACTGAATTTTGACTCACGACTGAGTAAAGTTTTGGTGCTGGCTGTTGGATTCTCGGATAATGATTTACCAGGACAGGGACTTGTTAGGTCTTGCTTCAGGTGTTAGACCACTTTTGCCAAATTAGGCAGTGCTGAGTGGCACATGACAGTTTGCTGGCCACTTTTCATAAGCACTTACTAGATCTAAAGCATTGTGGGAATCTACAGTGGTGTGGGTATTACTGATGCACGTTACCCTTGGGTTGTCATCCCTCTGGTGGAACGCTGATCCCACGTTGTCAATCTGCGTTGAGCAATAGATAACACTCCGCTAGAAAAGGTCAGGCGTCCTCTTCTGACCAAGTATTCATTCTTTCCTTTCCTTCTCTTCTTTCTTTCTTTCTTTCTTTCTTTCTTTCTTTCTTTCTTTCTTTCTTTCTTTCTTTCTTTCTTTCTTTCTTTCTTCCTTTCTTTTCAATGGTGGACCAAGATGTAAAATTGTATGTTGATCTGGTAGAGCCCTGGAATAGAGTCAGACGTGTGGGGTTAAATGAGGACCTAACTAACTAATCCAGCAACGTAAAGAAGAATTGTATTCTCCCAAGGCCTAGACACTTTCCCTTTCTGTCAGCACTTCATGATGGTATTTCGGGAGCACCGGACATCAACATCTTTGAATGTTAGTTACAGCACAGATAGGGGACTGTACATCCCCTGACAGTTCTCTAGGAACCACGAAGACATCCCTTTAAATGAAGCCTGGGCCACCAACCTGGTTAGCAGCCAGGGTGCACATACCCTATGAAGGTACAGTATACTGTGTTATTAGGGATCATTTTCATGGGACGGATGTCACTGTCATTGATCTCGGGATTGCTTTGTGAGGCAGTGAGGAAGCACCGTGTGCTGCTACTGTTTTGCTCTCCTTTACTTGGAGAGATCCTGGGTAGTGACTTACACATTTTGCATCACAGCTCATGTTCTATTTAAATATTTCAGAAACTAACTTGGAACGTTTGAGTTGAAATAGTCTGTATTGAAGTGCTTGTCAAGGGGCTGGAGAAATGGCTCAGAGGTTAAGAGAACCCGGGTTCGTTCCCAGCACCCACATGGCAGCTCACTACTCGCTGTCTGTTAACTCCACTGCAGTGCTTCTAATGTGCAGCGCTCCGCTCTGCTCTCCACGGGTGCCGGCGCACTCATGGTGCACAGACAAACACTCATCAACGACCAAAAGAAATGTTTATCCAACTGGTGTGTTAGACTTAATTTTAAACTCTTCGCTAAATGGTTTTAGTGTAAGAAGTTCTGATGCACTGAGTCATTTAGTGAACCTAGGACACGTAAAACTTAAAAAGTCATTAGAACGTCCATCTAGGATTTTTATTTCAAGAAATTATAGTTACAATATTGTTATAGCGAAAAATTAAAATTTCCTATTGACATTACTTTTGACTTTTAGCTAAAATATCATTTTGTATGAGAATTTGCACTATGTTAAGAACTTGGGGTTTTAACCTGGTTGATTTTTAACTTTTTTTTTAAGGAACCTTACCTTGAAAGCAGCGTGATTGGCTTCCATATCATCTTTGAATATAAATTGATATTCCTAGTTTCAGCATGTCCTCATAGAGACCAACAGACCAGGGTTATTCTTTCAGGAAGTTTTTCAACGCCGGAAGTTATGTGTTATCTGCACATGGACTGGATTGCCCGCTGACTCACAAACATCGGAAAAAGGACTGAAGAAAGGCGGGTTTCAGGAAGCAACTCCAGCCCACTTACGGCTTTTGAGCAGCTTGAAAGAAGATAATTCTAGAAATGAGTGACGAGATCCTAGTCATTTCTCCATTTGTCTGTAGACATTCATCGTCTTTATTAACCCGTCTGCTTGGGGAATCACGGTAGCAGCTAGTAATCTACTTGTGGTCAGAGTTTTTACCTGTGGGTACAGAAATCACATCAGTAGTAGATGAAAAGAAACCACTCATCAGGACAGTGATGCCCCACACACCCACAGAAGTTGACTTTCATTAAACAGTCACTAAAGAGTGTGGTACCCACCAATGAGTGTCAGTTGTTTCTTTATAATCCACACTGTTTCATCGGGAGTTCTCTTCTTCTTTTTCTACTCAAGGCATTCTCGAATAAGTTTTAGCACAGAAGATCTGATAGTCATATTTGGGGGTGTTAAAAATAAGAATTGAGCTGGGCGTGGTGGGGCACACCTTTAATCTCAACATTCAGGAGGCAGAGACAGGTGGATCTCTGAGTTCAAGGCCAGCCTGGTCTACAGAGTGAGTTCCAGGACAGCTGGGGCTACACAGAGAAACCCTGTCGGGTGGAGGGGACAGGGCTTCCGTCTTTGTAAATAGAACTTTAATAGACTTGCTATTTTACCCAATGTTTTCCAGAATCAGCAACAATTTCTAATGACTCTGACACACACCAGGAATATTAGCGCCTGGGAGGGTGAGGCAGGAGAATCAAGAATTTAAATCATCTTCAGCTTTGTAGTTAGCTAAATAAGACCCCGCCTCATAAAGTTAGGAAGGGAAAAAAAGAGTAACTTCCATTCTTTTCAGTATTGGTTGTTTTTTTTTTTTTTTTTCTTGTCCAAGGTTTCGTTACTCTCATTCATTGGTGATGTCTTTGTTCTCCTTCCAGTAACCTGAATATCCCCAAAGAAGCAGACAGTAGAATTTTCTAATCTTTTAAACTTCATGTTACAGTTCAGACTAGTTTTGAGTCTGATGCAATGATGTCATATTCTTACCCTTCCCACTTAGTGTGTTGGGAAAGGCGTACAAAGGAAAGAGAAGACATTTATGTAGATACCCTAAGTGAAAGTCTTAAGGTCATTCATGTCCCGTATGCATTCAGATAGGAATTAGTTTGTTGTTTAGAATTAAGACACTTGGCACTGTAAATTGTATTTTCAGTTCTTTCTATCGTAACTGAAGGTGACTTGATTTTTTTCAATACATTTCTGTAACTTAAGGAACTTTTTTGAGCTTACAATTCATGTTTTACCCAACAAGGACAAATACAAGAAAAAGAACAAGTTTTTAATTTAGTGAAGCAAAATTCCGTAAAGCATTTGGTTAACTTTAATGTTTTCCCCTGTAGGAGGCCTGCTTTCCTTTCCCTTCTTCCCCTTCTGTGTGATCTACTTCAACCACTTGTTCTCAGTTGTGCATTTCTTTGTACTGTCTGTCAGGAATTTAATTTCTAGGTATTTTGCCTCTCCCATGGGTCAACTCCGCCCCCCCCCCCCCAGGGTTTCTCTGTGCAGTCCTGGCTGTCCTGGAACTCACTCTGAAGATCAGGCTGGCCTTGAACTCAGAAATCCGCCTGCCTCTGCCTCCCAAGTGCTGGGATTACAGGCGTGCACCACCACCGCCCTCTTTGTGTCTTTATATATATCAATTAGATGTGTAGATGTATCTGTGTGTATGCGCATGTGAGTGCAGTACTCTCAGAGGCCAGAAGAGGGCAGCAGATCCCGCTGGAGCTGGAGTCATGGGCTGTTAGGAACCAAACCTCTGAAAGAGCAGTAGTATATGCTACTTAGGATCTCCAGCCCCTTTTTCTGTTCTCTCTCTCTTCACCTGGCGGTGCCTTCCTCATAGTCTGCCACTAGCAGACTAGCTTCATCTCTTGTCCATCTTGTCAGTATTTTGGTCCAGACTCCGAGTTTTGGCACTTGGTCTATTTTTTGGCTACAAACGACTGCTGTTTCTGTGATGTTCTCTCTGCTCCAGGGGCCCTTGCTTCCTTTGTCCTTAGGAGACAGGTATTACTAGATGCATTTGATACCAGGCATTGCCTAGAACCCAGCTCCTTTTTATGCGTTTTCTGAGTATTTAAGAAAAATAGTTATTGACTTTTCCTGGGAACATTGAGGTTTCTGTGTTTTCCGAGTCCAAGAATTAAGATTGGTGCTCTAGACAACTAACACTACTTCAGAATCAGTCAAGGTAGCTGTATGGCACTGTGACTAACTAGCCAAGAGGTGGTGGCATGTATTACTCCTTTGTCTTAAAGATTTTGTCATAAGCACACCACGTCAGAACCATAGACAAACATGCCCTGTCTTTTCCACCATGACAGAATTAATTTCCATCTCGGGCAGCGGTTTCCCAGATGATCCCATTTTCCTTGGTAATCTGGCTGAGGTGAACATGGGTTCCTTTTTTCTTATCTTTTTTTAAGGTTGACTCATTTATGAGTAAATAAAAATGAATTTATGTGCTCTGTGCATAGAATCCCTTACACTCTTGTACAGATGAGTCAAAATGCCTGAAATTCCTAGTACAGGCAGGTGTAAGCCCCCAGTGCAGGTGCGGGGAGCCAAACCCAGGTCCCCTGCGGGATCAGTGTTCCTAAGCCCTGAGCCACCTCTCCCATCTTAGTCTAACCTTTACTAATATTAACTGTCATCATTACAGACGTTAGAACAAAAACCACAGGGTTGGGAAAAGAGCTGACACGAAATTCTTCTTCGGGAAGAGCTTTACTAGGAGAGAGGAGAGCACGACCGAGCGAGTGCTTCACAACCATGGGGAAGCGGCTGCACATCAGGCCTTGAAGTGAAACAGCAATTAGGACATTCATGATGGGCCCTGGAGAGAGGGTGGGAGGAGATGGATCCGAGGGGGAAGAGCAAGCCTTCAGGCCTGGAACAGTTACTGTAGGAGAGATAGCTGCCTTATATAGTAAGAAGGAAAACCTTCACTCCCTCAGCAGTCTCAAAACAAAGTTTGTGAGTTACAGCTTTTCAAGAGGGGAGGGCGTGGGCAGTTCCCTACCACCCTATTCTTTAGACCCTTGGCAGAGAGCCAAGCACTAGATAGGACCATAATCTTAACAATTGTGTGTGTGTGTTGGGGGCCGGGGGGAGCTCTAGTCATCATAGCAGGGACTTGTCAGCTCTTCTATCCCACAGTAGGGCAGAGGTATTGGCCTAGTAGACTGGAAGACAAAGAGGCTGGCAGAGAGGTTCGCACAGTAAATCCGTCTCTACAGATGACAGAATGGATACAAAAGGCTGATGCCGAGTTCTGGAGATGTCAAAAGTAAACTGATAGGAGTGCAAGCCGGTCTGGTCTGTACGATAATAAGAGACCCAAACCAGCTGCAGAGAGGAGTTGCTACTGTGGAGTCGGACCTCTGGCTCGTGGATGGGGGTGGGGGGGTGTGGGGGCAGGTGGGGGCTGCAGAGTTGAGTCCAGGAAAGAGTAAGTCTAGGCACAAGAAAGGTCAGAAGGGTAGAAGTCCCTGCAGTTGGTAGGCTGTGCTGAGCTAAGTGGAAGCCACAGAGACAATCGGTCCCCTGAATCTTGATTTGTACACGAGGTGCCAGGTCATGCTAGAGGTCATGGTCGTCACATGCTGACCTCTCAGGGGTCCGGATGAAGGACTTAGACCAGTTCCTCAGTCTGGTATATATAAGAAGTTCTTGGACCTGTTAGTGGGTGGGAGTTGGGTTTTTTTTTGTTTGTTTTTGAGTCAGGGTTTGTCTGTGTATAGCCTTGCCACCCTGGAACTCTGATACTTAAACCAGGCTGGCCTCGAGATCTGCCTGCCTCCGCCTCCGCCCCCGTCCCCGCCTCCGCCTCCGCCTCCGTCCCCGCCTCCTGAGTGCTGGGATTAAAGGAGTGCACCTGGCTTCCTAGTAGGGTTTAAAAAAGAGCCCTATAGTCACAATTCACTCAGGGTGGCATGGGTCTTCAGCAGTAAGACATTTTGTCAGTCTGGGCAACTTGGGTGGTACTGGACCGACTGAAGTTTGTGAAGCCAGCCAGGAGTTGCCAAGGAAACTGAATTTTCCTACTGGGGCTCTTAGTCTCATTAATAAAACAAATTAGAAATGGGAGGTAATTTGAGAACAGTTTTACTGAGGTTTAAAGGAAAAGCATGGTGGAAGGCAGGTGACAATCCTGGTAGCCACAGGGAGGAGAGGTGGAGAAAGTTCAGCACGGAATAGAAATTGGGATAGCTCTTTACGAAAGGAGAAAGCATCCCATAGAATGGAAGAATACGGCTTATCTGTAAGATATTGAAGCTCCCAGTTACACAGGGTTTTGTAGGCCTCTCTGCCCAGTTCTTGTTGGTATCTCACGGTTTGCATCTTGTGTATTCTGTTCACACAGGAAGAGGTGGCTTTCTAGGCTTGCTCTTGATGTATCTTTTTCCAGTTGTTACTCTGTCACATAGGTAAAATAGAGTCTCTCAGAGCAAGGCCCAGTCTAAAGATTTATCATATCACACACTAGGGAGTAAGCTAGAGCAAGGCACAGCATGATCTCAACATTTTCTCCGCAAAAACATGAGTGGTGAAGTCCACACGGGGCCAGGGAGAGAAAGTGAAGACTATTGAAAAGGACTTGTATGGACAGTTAGTTTCTAGAAATGGAGCGAGTGAACTCGGCAGATTTTAGCATTTATTAGATAGAAGCCTCTGCCCCAAATAAAAGTAACGGTAATTCTAGTAACTAGATTTACAAGTGCATTTGCCACACATTGTGGGTATTTTTTCATTTCCTTTTTAAATCTCTAAAACTATGTTGTAGCTTTTTAAACTTATTGGTTCTTTGTGAATTTCACATCATGTGCCCCAATCCCACTCATCTCTCCCTTCTCTCATACCCACCCTCCACCCTTGCAACCTCCCCTCCTAAAGAAAAGAAAAAAAAAAGCTTATAGTGGAGGCTGTAGTGTGTCACAGTGTGTCCCAGAGTACACCCTTTTGTCCACACTTCTTTGCTTACAAGTGTTCATTGTAGTGACTCCTTGGTCTGGTACAAGGCCTCTGGCTTCTGCTGCTCTATCAGTACTGGAACCTCACTGGGACTCTTCTAGAATATTCTGTTGTTACCCTGTGTCGTGGAAATCCTGCAGCTTTGGCTCTGTAGGACCAGCCCCTTCATGCACTCCAATAGTTCATCTATTGACAGGGTGGATGTTGGGGTTAGCCAACACAAAAGCCCTGGGATCTGGACCTGAGAGATATCTATAAGCATTTTATTTTGAAAGACTGCTGTCTCCTTAAAATTAACCTATGTCAGTTTGTAACTACACTGTAACATTCTGCAAATGCTTTGAACAATTGGCTCATTAGTTTCTTACATAAGAAAGTTTATAGATTGTGTGGTCTGCAACTCTAGTTGCTTTATAACAGAATCGTGGCTTATAGCTAGCTAGACTTTTATCTTAAATGCCAGGCACACCCCATTAATCCCAGCACTCAGGAGGCAGAGGCTGTTTATGATATCCAGGCCAGCCTGGTCTACAGAGTGAGTTCCAGGTAAGCCAGGAACAAGACAAGACCCTGTCTCAAAATGAAAGAAAGGAAAAGGAGGGAGGGCGGGAGGGAGGGAGGGAGGGAGAAGAAAGGAAAGGGAAGAAAGACTTTGTTGTTATTAATTACAAAAGAAAATAGGTTTCATTATGATGTTTTTATACAGGCATAGAATGTACAGGAAATGCCCATGTGGAAATTAACTTACGGTGGTGTTGAGCTATGAAGAACAACCCTATAATGTGGGATTCACCTCACTGAATAGTTTTCTGCCTGAGCCCTTTCTAACCACACTAAGTGATTGTTGGGCATCTTAGACTGAAGAAATTTTAATAGTCACTAGTGAAAAGTACTCTCAAAGCTATAATTGGGCTGCTAACAAGGAATTTATATAAATATGCTATGTCATAGTTGAGTGGGGAAATTTAGTAAGTAAAGAATTATAATACATTGTGGCAAATGGCAAAATTTATTAAGCATGAGACAGAGAACATGGACTGTTGAAACCTCAAAGCCACACCCAGCAACACACTTGCTCCAACAAGGCCACACCTAATCCTTCCCAAACAGTTCTGCTAACTGAGGATCAAGCATTCAAATATATTATTAGCCTTTGGAGGCAATTCTCATTAAAACTACCACATAGTTCTTTAGACTGGGGGGGGGGGGGGATGGGATTTAGAAACGTTATAGGAATATATATATATATATATATATATAAAATGTGTAAATTCTAACTATGGTAATTTCTCTCTTTTCAACCTATATAAACTGGGCAAGTTATAAGACATTCAGCAGCCTTGGCTTCTTTGTCTATGAAATGTTAATAAAATCTAGTGGTGTTTATATAAATTAAATTTATTACTATATAAGATTCCAGTATGTCCTTGTTTTTTATTGTTTTTTAGTTTTTGAGACAGATTGGCCTTTGAACTCATAAGAGATCTGCCCCGTCTTCCAAGTGCAGGGATTAAAGGCACAAACCATCACAACCCAATAGCTTTTTACTCGGTAGGAGAAATGAGAGTTTATTTGGAGTACAGCTTCAGGCTACAGTCAGTCTTTTATTGTGGGACTGACATTTTCCATTCTGAAAGATAATGTTGACAAGTATAATATTCTTGCTTCGTGCTTATTTATTTTCAGGGTTTAAAATATTTCATTCCGTGTTTTTCTGGCTTTGTATATGTGTGGACATTTTCTCATGCTCCTTCTAGTGCTGGGCAAAAGTCTTTACTTTGTGTTTTTAACCTCCTGACCGATGTATTATGGAAAACTTCTTCTCTGGTCATATCTATTTGTAGTTCTGTATGCCTCTGGTGTTTGGGGTGTCCAGATTGAATCTAGATCCTCTGGAAGAGCAGCACTGATCATTAATTCTTTTCAAAACTACAACTGTGAATTCTTTTCAGACCTTTCAGCACTTCTGATTTTGGATTCCGTTGTAGGGGAGTCAGCCAGTTGTGTTTGGGTCATAGCTGATAGCTACGTCATTGTCTTTGAGTTACTTTGTCAGGGTTCATACTGAGGTTGAAATGAACTTGCTTTCAGGTTTGACTTTCCCTCCCAATTCCACTTGCATGCCTTGTTTCCTCTGAGTGTTTCTGTTGGGTTGTCTGCATGAAGTTCAGCCTTGGGGACTTGTGAGGATTAGAGTGGATTGTAAAGTAAAATCATCGAGTTGATCTGTAGTAGGCAGGAACAGAACTTAAAGAATGAATAGATACATGTACATATACATTTACATATACGCGGTGGATTTATTAGAATGGATTAAAGGCTGTGGATTAAATGGTCCAGCTAGTCCATCCATGGCTGTCACCAACTGAAGGTATAAGAATCCAGTATTGTATGTCAGAATCCAGTGAAGGAATAGACTTGCCAGTGAGTACCAGCAGGTAGGCAAAGAACAAGCTGCTTCTTGCACACCCTTTCTATAGGCTACCAGCAGAAAGTGTGGCCCAGTTTAAAGCTGGCTCTTCCCACCTCAAAAGATCTGGACTAAAGGTGGGTCTTCCTATTTCAAATGATTTAATTAAGAAATCTGCTGAGCGGTGGTGGTGGCACACACCTTTAATCCCAGCACTCAGGAGGTAGAGACAAGTGGATATCTGAGTTCGAGACTAGCCTGTTTTACAGAGTTCCAGGACAGCCAGGGCTACACAGAGAAAACCCTGTCTCAACCTCCCACCACCATCCCCCAGAAAAAGAAAAGAAAAGGAAAGGAAAGGAAAGGAAAGGAAAGGGAGGGAGAGAGAGAGAGAGAGAGAGAGAGAGAGAGAGAGAGAGAGAGAGAGAGAGAGAGAGAGAGACCCCTCATAGGCATATCTGCTTGCTTAGGTTTTAGTTACCTCCAGATATAGTAAGTTGTCAACCAAAAATATCCATCACAAGTCCATCCCTTGCCACCTTGTCGCACAATCATATCTCCTTAGATCATTTCTCATTTCCCAATGGAAATCATAACTGGGCCATAATTACACCTTACATATTATAGCTATCCCATCTATAATCACAAACATTATATATTTAAGCAAGTCATAATTATGCCTTACATAATATAACACTCATACAACCACGAATGCATTATAAATTTTAGAATAGATGGCAATATCCCTAGAGGGACATTCTTTTAGTATCTCAGACTTGAATATGATAGCCACTGATACTCTCTTAATTGATGTCACAGTACATGAAAAGGATATCAAGGAAAGAAACCACAAATATCCATGCCAGTGCATTCTTGCCAAAATATGACAGAAATACTCATGTCAACTGTAAGCCTTGTTTCAGTAACTGGTCATGTGGCCTTAGCTGGTATTTATAACTATCTTCCTCTATTACCCATTCTGTATTTGATCCACCCTCAGCAAGCACTTAATTAAGCAGGTCTTGGGTTTTTTTCCCGGAGGAGTGACTCATACCTTCATTCCTGAAGGATCTGTTGCCCTTTGTCATCCTGACTGGATTAGGATGTGGTAGTTTCCTGTTGACTAATACAGGACTTGGTAACACCAAGAGACTGCACTAAAAGATCTCCTGCATTCCAGATGTAGTCTTTCTTAACCTCCATTGTAAGCAGCAATCTAATTTCCCCTGGCAATTTGGACCAGTAACTCCTCCTAACACAGTTATTCCTTTCTTAACCTATTAGCTTAAGGGCGTCAGAAGCCCAAAGTGGCCTGGGGGTGAGTCTGAGCTTCCAGCTCAATGTAATGTGTGTTGTGACTCCAGACAGGAGCATTCCCCTCTCTGGGAACCAAACAGCAAAAATTAAGATCATGGAAACAGGAAGCAAAACTTTTCCTAATGGATCACTAGGGGTGATCATGAGTGGAACCATTTGATCCTTTTCCACCCCTTGATCCTGTTAGGCTACCTGCTTCTGGATAAAAGCACTTGTTAATTCCATGTGCAATGGATTCCATGATCGTGGGCCCACTGTCGCACTTCTCAGGCTGTGAAGTGAGTTACTTGGCTAGAAGCAATGCTGTGTGGAAAACCATCACAATGGATACAGCATTTTCCAAGTCCGTAGTCTTGCAGAAACATGTTCAGGAAAGGCAAAACCACAAGCAGAGTAACTGTCTACTTGAGTAAGGCTGAAGTCAGCCTGCCACCAGGTCACTGGCAGGTCACCCCAGGAATGATGCCATATATGGGGCTCAGTGTCATTCTCTGCTGTTGGAAGATCTTGCACTCACCAACAACTGTAGCCAAGTGGAAGTCCATGTTGTCCAGCCCATGTCTAACCCCATCTCTGCCATCATGGCCCATTGGGCAATGACAGGAATGGCTGGCAAAAGAGACAGACCTGTCCACAGAACAGTTCATCCTGTCTACTTAGTTATTGAACTCTCCTCTGCTGGTCACTTTTTGATGAGCATTTTCATGGGACAATGGTATCTTAACATCCTTTGCCCATTTGCAGAAACCTGCCAACACTCCTTCCCCAGAAGTCTTTCTCACCAATCATACTTATTTCACGTCCCTGATCATCCAGCCAGTCCATTGGCTTCAGCCCATGAACCAGTGAACAACTGTATTATCTCCCCTTGAGAATGAAACGCATGTCTGTGTGTACTGCCTGAAATTCTGCCCACTGTGATGGTTTCCCTTCACTGGTGTTTTTCAGGGTTGCCCCTGAAACGGGTTGCAATGCTGCAACTCTCCACTTCTGGGTGGTGTCTGTAGAACATGCAGAACCATTGGTGAAGCAAGCCCTAGTCTTCTCTTCCAATCATAATGTATACACCAAGAGGCTATAGGCACAGGCTTAGCAGCAGATGGCATTGTAACAGGAGTAGAAACCATACAAATTTGAGCAATTTCTTCATGTAACTTGATTCTGCCTTCAGGACCTGCTCTGGCCTAATTATGTATATCCCACTTCCCTTTGATAATGGATAGCTACTGTGTACATAGTACTTGATTTGGTGGGTCAGAGAACACTTAGCTCGTGATGAGCAGCCCAGGTCACATGATAACTTGGTGGCCTGTTGTCAAACATTTAGTTTCCACTGAGGCTCAAGAGTCGGCCAAGAGCTGTCTGTTAAAGGGAGAATAATTGTCTGCAGATGATGGTAGAGCTTTCCTGCAAAATCCCAAAGGTCTTTGTGATTCGCCTACAGGGGCCTGCCAGAGGCTCCGAACAGCATTCCTCTCTGCTACTGACACCTCGGGTATCATTGGGTCTGCTAGGTCATGTAGTCCAAGTGTTAGAGCAGCCTGCTTATCAGCTGGGACTTGTTGAAGAGCCTTCTCCTGTTCCTGGCTCCACTTAAACCTAACAGCTTTCCAAGTCACTTGGTATATGGGCTGGAGTAAGACACTAAAGAATGTGCTGTTTCCATAGTCTAAATCAGCCTACTAAAATATGTATTGTGCTTCTTTCCTGGTGGTGGGAGGGGTCAAATGCAATAACTTATCTTTCACATTAAAAGGAATATCTTTGCGTATTCCATACTAACCAAGAATTTTATGGAGGTAGCTTGAGTTTTGGTTGTATTTATTTCCCATCTCTGGGTTACAAGTTACATGGTAACATACAAGTTGCCAACAAGTCAAGAGTGGTTGCTGTCTCCTGCTAACTCAATCCAATCAGCATAATGTCATCAATATAGTGGACCAATGTGATATTCTGTGGAAGAGACATGATCAAGATCCCTTCAAACTAAGTTATGACAGAGTGCTGGAGACCTGATACATACTTATACATTTCTCTAGAAGTGTGTCTGGTCTCAAAATGTATAAAGTCAGGGTTCTCTAGAGGACTAAACCCCCCCCCACACACACACACAGAATGAATATAGGGCAATCTACCAACCTACCTATCTATATATCTGTTTATTTATTAGAATAGCTTATAGGTTAAAAAGATCTGGATTAAAGGTATATCTTACCACCTCAGAAGATCCAGATTAAAAGTTGATCTCCCTGGTTGGAAGGTTGGCCCAGTGGTTAAGAGCACTGACTGTTCTTCCAGAGGTCCTGAGTTCAATTCCCAGCAACCACATGGTGGTTCACAACCATCTGTAATGGGATCCAGTGCCCTCTTCTGGTGTGTCTGAAAACAGCTACAGTGTACTCATATACATAAAATAATAATTTAAAAAATTATTTTAAAAAAGTTGGTTTTCCCACTTCAAATGATTTAAGAAAACCCTCATAAGTGTACCTAGCAGCTTGGGTTTTAGTTAATTGTAGATGTAATCAAGTCGACAACCAAGAACAGCCGTCATAGGATTCCGTCATGGCTAGGCCAGACACCAAAAGCACCAAGAGTGAGCAGCACAGAGTACAAAGGTAACCAGGTGGAGAAAAGGCCTGCTCACATTTTGAATTGTGCGATTCTGCTGGAGCCAGGACTTGGACTGCCAAGGGCTGTGGTCAGAATCTCTGGTCTCAGATGACCCGCGGGAACACTGGAGTATAACATGTTGGCCCTGCAGAAACCAGAGTCAGAGCCTGGTATCAAGGTACCCTCTGAATCTGCCACTGATTTCTGTGTATCCCGGCCTTCAAGGAAGGTATTTTCAGACTTCAGAGTTCTCTGGTCAGTCTTTAAGGTCTCTCGTCTGTCCAGTCATAACATCTACAAATAAAGACCCGTGGACTTCTTTTCCTGTCTGTGTTCCACTTGCTGCTCACGTCTTACTGCCCCAGCTAAGACTATACCGAGTAGCGCTGAGGAAAGTGGACACCGTTCATGTCTCTATTTTAGTGGAAATGCTTTGAATTTTGCCTTCTGCAGTGTGGTATTGGCTATAGGTTTGTGATGTGAAACCTTCGTTATGCTGAGATGTGCTCTTACAGTTTTTTAGTGTCTTCAAGGGTTTTTGTCAAAAGCCTTGTCACATCTGTTAAGATGATCATGTGATTTCTGTTCTTGAGTCCACTTAATCAGATGTATTATTTACTGATTTGCTTATATTGAACTGTCCCTGAATCAAAGTTGGCGAGCATTTTATTGATTTTTTTTTTTTTTTGGTGGTAATGTTATGTGGTGTGTATGTGTGTGTATGTGTGTGGTCATGAGAAAGATTGCTCTATACTTTTCTTTTTGTTATTCTTTTATCTGGCTTAGATATCAGGGTAATAAATATTAGCTAAATAAGAGAAGTTTGGTAACATTGTTTCCTTTCTGTTTTATAGAACTGTTTTAGAGAGTGTCTTAGTCAGGGTTTCTATTCCTGCACAAACATCATGACCAAGAAGCAAGTTGGGGAGGAAAGGGTTTATTCGGCTTACACTTCCATGCTGCTGTTCATCACCAAAGGAAGTCAGGACTGGAACTCAGACAGGTCAGGGAGCAGGAGCTGATACAGAGGCCATGGAGGGATGTTCTTTACTGGCTTGCCTCCCCTGGCTTGCTCAGCCTACTCTCTTATAGAACCCAAGACTACCAGCCCAGGGATGGTCCCACCCACAAGGGGCCTTTCCCCCTTGATCACTAATTGAGAAAATGCCTTACAGTTGGATCTCATGGAGGCATTTCCTCAACTACAGCTCCTTTCTCTGTGATAACTCCAGCTGTGTCAAGTTGACACAAAAATAGCCAGTACAATTGACCCCTTGTCAACTTGACACACAAACACATCACTAGTAAGTCTCAACCCTTACATTCTTATTCATCCCCAAGATCTAAATAACTTTAAAAGTCCCACAGTCTTTACATATTCTTAAAATTTCAATCTCTTTAAAATATCCATCTCTTTTAAAATCCAAAGTCTTTTTACAATTAAAAGTCTCTTAACTGTGGGCTCCACTAAAACAGTTTCTTCCTTTAAGAGGGAAAATATCAGGGCACAGTCACAATCAAAGCAAAAATCAATCTCCAACTGTCCAACGTCTGGGATCCAACTCACGATCTTCTGGGCTCCTCCAAGGGCTTGGGTCACTTCTCCAGCCATGCCCTTTGTAGCACACACGTCGTCCTCTGGGCTCCAGATGCCTGTACTCCACTGCTGCTGCTGCTCTTGGTGGTCATCTCGTGGTACTGGCATCTCCAAAACACTGCGTGACCCCTTCAGTCCTGTGCCTTCAATTACAACTGGGGCTGCACCTTCACCAATGGCCTTCCATGGCCTCTCACAGTGCCGAGCCTGAGCTGCTGTGTGACCCCTTCATGCCTTCAAAACCAGTACCACCTGGGTGACCCTTACACATTACCAAGTCCCACTGCAGAAGGAGTACAACCTTGCCTATCTCTGGAACACAGCCTCTTTGTGCTTTCAGAAAACACTTCCCAGAAGATGTCACCTCAACGATGCTGGTCTCTTCTTAATCACCGCTAATTTCTTAGCTCCAGCTAACCAGCATCAATAGTCCCAGTAATGCAAAGTTTTTGCTTTAGTAGTTTTGGTATCTTGTTAATCACAGCTGATTCTTCAGCCCCAGCTAACCAGAACTACAAAATCTTCACAATAAAAAACAGCAATGGCCCTGAAGAGAGTCTTTAATTTTCCCTCTGAAATTTCACAAACCAGGCCTCCATCTTCTGCACTGTTCTCAGCATTATCTTCCAAGCTCCTACACAACATCTGAGAGAGCTCTTAACAACGAATGGATCTTCAAGCCCAAAGTTCCAAAGTCCTTCCACAGTCCTCCCCAAAACATGGTCAGGTTGTCACAGGAATACCCCACTCTGCTGGTACCAATTTGTCTTAGTCAGGGTTTCTATTCCTGCACAAACATCATGACCAAGAAGCAAGTTGGGGAGGAAAGGGTTTATTCGGCTTACACTTCCATGCTGCTGTTCATCACCAAAGGAAGTCAGGACTGGAACTCAGACAGGTCAGGGAGCAGGAGCTGATACAGAGGCCATGGAGGGATGTTCTTTACTGGCTTGCCTCCCCTGGCTTGCTCAGCCTACTCTCTTATAGAACCCAAGACTACCAGCCCAAGGATGGTCCCACCCACAAGGGGCCTTTCCCCCTTGATCACTAATTGAGAAAATGCCTTACAGTTGGATCTCATGGAGGCATTTCCTCAACTACAGCTCCTTTCTCTGTGATAACTCCAGCTGTGTCAAGTTGACACAAAAATAGCCAGTACAGAGAGAGATTGATGTTAACTCATCTCAAAAGGCATCACTTCAGACAAGGGACAAATACCTAGAATTTACAAAGAATTTCAGAAATTAAATACCAAGGGAATAAAGCCACTAATCAACAAATGGACTGTTGTATTGAAATAGGCAGTTTTCAAAAAGCCAAAGCACAAGTGGCTGATAACTGTTTTGAAGGTGTGTGCTATCCCTAGACACCAGGGAAATGCAAAATTAACACTACTTCAAGATGCTACCTTACCCCACTCTGAATGGCTGTCATCAAGAAATCTGCCATGGATGTCAGAGAGGATAGGAAGAGAAAGGAACTTTATGGTTGTAGGAGGTACAACTTAATACCACAGTGGACTTCAGTTTGGGGATTTCCTCAAAAATTCAAATTAGAACTACTATGTGCCCCAGCTGTTTCCCTCTAGGGCAGGAACCCAGAGATCTCCATTTCCTACCATAGAGATATTTGGACCTCTATGATTGTTGCCATAGTCACTGTAGCAAACAGTTGGGATCAACCGTTTGAAAATGAAGTTTTGGTGTGTGTATGAGTACTGCTCAGCTCTTAGGAGGAATGAAGTTTGAAATTTGTAGTAAAATGGACAGGCTTAGACTTATAACATGGAGGCCAAACTCTTTTAGTCGTAGGTTTCCAAAAGGCTTTGGGTGTTAACTGTCCCTTGCCGTATTCTCTCCTTCCCCTTCCCCCACCCCTCCCTATGTTTCTACTTTCCCCCTTATATTCTAGTTTCCCTTTCTTGGTAAGACCTCCACCCCCAAGTGCCTTTACTAGGTACTTTAATAGCTACCTCTGTAGCTATTTGGATTGTAGTACAACTAAAAGCTTAAAAGCTAACATCCACATATAAGAGAAAAAGTACATATTTGTCTTAGGGGATCTCACCTCATTCAGGATTGATTGTTTCTAATTCCATCTGTTTGCTTGCAAACTGAATAATCTCATTGTTAACAGCTGAATAATGTTCCATTGTGTAGATGCACCACATTTTTGTTATGCATTCATCTTTTGATGGACATCTAGGCTGTTGCCAGTTTCTGGCTGTTATGATGACAGTAAGAAAGTATCTCTGGAGGAGGATGGTCCTTTGCTATATCCCTGACTTAGTCGGGGTTCTGTTGCTGTGAAAAGACTCTGTGACCAAGGCAACTCTTTTAAAAGGAAGTATTTAATGGGGGCTGGCTTACTGTTCGAGAGGCTTAGTCCATTGTCATCATGGTGGGAAGCATGGTGGCCTGAAGATAGGTGTTAGAGCAGCAACAGGCAGAGGCAGAGGCAGAGGCAGAGGCAGAGGCAGAGGCAGAGGCAGAGGCAGAGGCAGAGGCAGAGGCAGCGAGAGCGAGAGCGAGCGAGCGAGAGAGAGAGAGAGAGAGAGAGAGAGAGAGAGAAGAAGTAGAAGAAGGAGGAGGAGGAGGAGGAGGAAGAGGAGGAAGGAGGATGGAGGGACAGAGGGGAGGGGGAGGAGGGAGAGAGAGTGGGGAGGGAAAGTGTGAGCCTAGGCCAGGGCTTTTAAAACTTCAAAGCCAACCCTAAATGACACTTCCTCCAACAAAGCCACACCTACTTCAACAAGACCACACCTCCTCATCTTTCTAATCTTTTCACTTTCTCTCCTAGTGGACTGTTCATCTAAATAGATGAATGAGCCTATGGGGGCCGTTCTTATTCAAACCACTGCAGTGCCCAAGAGTGCTCTAGCTGGATCTTGAGGCAAATCAAGTTTCAGTTTTGTGAGGGAACTCCACACTGATTTCCCTGTAATAGTTGAACCAGTTTACACTCCCCCCAGCAATGAATAAGTGTCCTCTTTCACTGTGTCCTCACCAGCACCTGCTCTGTCCTTCATTTTATTGATCTTGGCCATGAGTAGTTTAGTTTGTAATTCCCTGTTGGCTAAGAATTTCTTTTAAGTGTTTCTCCACCATTTGTGTTTACACTTTTGAAAGCTCTGTCTGGATCAGTACCCCTATTTTTAATTAAGTTGTTTTCTTTCTTTCTTTCTTTCTTTCTTTCTTTCTTTCTTTTTAGTTCTTTAGGTACAAACACTTATATCAATAAGTAGCCGTGTTCATTGCCTAAATTATACTGTCCTTTGCCGTCTAAAAGGTTTTCAACTTTGTGAAGTCATATTTATTAATTGTTAGCCTTAGTGCCTCTTGTGTGTCAAATGAGTTGAAGCCTTTCCCGCACTTATTCGGGTTTTATGTTAAGGTCCTTGGTCCATTTGTAATTGAGTTTTGTGCAGGATGATAGATACTGTGGAGCTATAGAAGATGGAATGGTGGGCTGGTGAGATGGCTCAGTGGGTAAGAGCACCCGGCTGCTCTTCTGAAGGTCCAGAGTTCAAATCCCAGCAACCACATGGTGGCTCACAACCATCCGTAATGAGATCTGATGCCCTCTTCTGGTGTGTCTGAAGACAGCTATAGTGTACTTACATATAATAAATAAATAAATCTTAAAAAAAAAAAAAAGAAGATGGAATGGCAGTGGAAGGCGAGGTAGGTAGACAGGCTCATCGTGAGGACTGCTGTAGTGTACGCTTGCCCAGCTAATAAGCCAGTCCTTTATCGTGTGGCTCTGAGACAATACACTCCTGGGAAGCTATTCCCAGAATACAGTCTCCTGCCTCAGTCTTTATCCATACTAATAGCTCTTTCAGAATGCCTTCCACTTTTTCCTCTACCTGGGCGTTTCTGATGCCTTCTCCACACTATGGAGAGAGATGTATGTACCCCTTACTTTGGCTCTGTATTAACAATTACTCATAGATCTCTTTTCCAGAACACCCTGACATCCAAATCTCATTTCCCAGGTGGACGTATAAGTGAGAACGATCAGGCAGCATCCTGAGTGAGGAGTGGAGGAAGGGTCAGAAAGTGTGTGTGTGTGTGTGTGTGTGTGTGAGTAAATACAGCCCTGAGCTGATTAGGAAGTGTAGCAGGCTTGTAGTCTTCTGTTGTTATTCATACTGCAAAAAAAAAAAATAGGAAGACCAGAGCAGTTAAGGTGACTCAGAGGGCGGGAGTGCCAGCGCCTGTGGCAGCCTCACGACCTGCTCTCTAGCACCAGCTCCTTATTGTCCTCTGACCACACACATGCGTGCACACACACATTCGAATAAATAATTATTGTAATAATAATAAATTTTCAATTAGGAAAGAACAAAGTATATGAAGTTTATTATCTGCGACTAAAAAAATTAAGACAATATCCCAAGGGTTGTGTATCAATGAGTCTTAAAGCATAGTCGTGCTCCCTGAGATTCCCCAGAGGGCTTGAATGTGATTGGCAATCGGGAGACTGCCAGCTGTTTCCTGGGCTCAGCAGATTATTCCAATTTAGCTACTGAGATAGTGAAATATAGACAGACGTGTGTTGGTAATTTTGATCTCATTCCCAGCCTTTGTGTTGTGGCTGTTGTCTAACCCTTGGCTATTTCTAGTACCCCTTTTCTATGTATTCTAAAGAATAGTAGCTTAAATGTGATTTTTTTTTCCTCCTAATTTTTTTTTCAGAACCCATGATTAATTTAAGTTGATTTTGAGAGAAATTGGCTTCTTCTGTAAACGATCTCAGAGAGACTCTTGGATATTGATGTGGGATGTCTGGAGTTGTTATGTTCCCATCATCGGAATTCTTTGTCATGAACACTAACCACCAGAAGAGGCTCAGGAGAGGCGATATTGATTCAGAACCGATACAGCAGTGGCTTCTGGTTTGATCTTCACCCCCACAGCTTGGAGGGGGCTCTTAAGCAACTATCTTACTTGTTGCCATCGAAGTCGCTGCTTATTTTTTAATAATCGTGAATAAGAAGGACAGAATTCCCCCCCTTTTAGTTCATTTTTATTTTTATGATTTATTTTTTTATTTTATGTGAGTGCACTGTCACTGTCTTCAGACACACCATAAGAGGGCATCGGATCCCGTTACAGATGGTTGTGAGCCACCATGGGGTTGCTGGGACTGGAAATCAGGACCTCTGGAAGAGCAGTCAGGCTCTTAACCGCTGAGCCAGCTCTCCAGCCCTGTAAATTTTTCCTTTTTAAAAACCAAAATAATGGTTGAAATTTATGGGTGTTACTCTTACATTTCCATCTAGCCTTTAAACATAGAATTTTTTCTTAGCTTTAAAGGAATCTAGTTTTTTAAAAAGCCTCCTTTTTCAACACAATCTACACGAAAGAATCTCAATGGAGGAGATCAGAAGGGATAGTTTTCAGTCATTGTCGAAGAGCTTTCTGATGGTGGAATCAAACAACTGGGAAATGTGTCTTCGCCCGGCAATTTGAGGAATGTGATGTCAAAGAAAGATAGGAACCAACTCTTCTAATGAAAACAATAAGGTCTAAGATAGATAATTGTCTATTCTTTTGTAGTATACAGCAACCAAGCCTGTCCCAGGACTCTTTGTCCATCTTCTTGAGAACCAGTGCTTGTTAGAGAATCCATTTCTCTGTTTATGAGAACAACCTCCTGGGTTATTATAATCATTGAGTTATTATAGTTCTTAGAGCTAAGTTGCTTATCCTTCTGATTTGGGGTTTTTATTGCTTTGTTTTTGTCTCTTGTTATTGCTTTAAGAAATGAGTAGTGGAGTAGTCCTTGGAGTACTTTCGAAACGAAGTATATTATATCTAAGGATACACTCAAGTACGTCCCTGGCGTCAGCCATCTGTTGGGTTATAGCCAGATATAACCAGAACAGTCCATCTCCATGATTTCAAGTTAGTTTTAAACTGCCTTCCCTAAACTTCTCAGATTATCTGGTTGGAAACAGATCATGTCTGATCACAACAAAAAGAAGGAGAAAATTAGAAATTAAATGCTTAGCTGGGCCTGTTAGTAAGTAACACCGTTAATCCCAGCATTTGAGAGGCAGAGGAAGGTGGATCTCTGTGAGTTTTAGCTCAGTCTGATCTACAAAGTAAAGTTCCAGGACAGCCAGAGCTACATAGAGAGGACAGAAAAAGGAACATTCTCAAAAACAAACAAACAAACAAACCTTGGGAAATCAGGTTTTTTTGTTGCCTGGTTCTTAAGTTTTCCTGTGTTTGGATAAGGTAAACTGAGAAACGGACACATGATTCTCAATCTAGCATAACTCATTAATTCAACAGAAAATAAGCAGTGAAGTTTGATTTGTGATCAGTAAAGTTTTATTTTTCCATGTTTCTGAAAAAGAAGTTTTCTAAGCAAATAAGTGACACAGATACGATTACAAGAAAATATTTATTTCATCATGGTGGGGCAGGGCTGGGTTCAAGGGCTTTTAGCAGATTCTTAGTATAACTTGGTAACTGTATTTAGTTTATTCATTTTCAAAACAGAGACTGATTCAGGTAATAAAACTACATTTAAAATTATTTTCAAGGCAGGAAAATAAAAGTATTTTCAGGGCTGGGGTTGTACTGTGGCGCCAGGCACTTTACTAGCATGCATGATGTCCTGTGTTCAATTTCTAGCACTACATATGCACACGAACACGCACACATACACACTCACACAGTAATTTTAGTTGGAAGCTATAACTAAAGTAAAATTAACCTAAAACTAACAAGCCTTTGTTAATCTACTTTTTGAATTACTGTGACTTTAAATCTAATATCTGACTTTGCTTCTGATTCTCAAATTAGAGTTCATTTAAGATTTCTTGTTTTACATTAGCTTAAACAACAATAAATTATAAAAATGAAGATTGCGTATAATAAGCCTATGTTTGTTTTTCCATTCATTAACACTCCTTCCTTTGAAGCTGGTGGCCATGCTGTGTCTGTGTAGCAGTGTTAGGCACAGTGACTTGTATTACCAGCTACAGAACTGTTGCCTGAAAGAAAGGAGGAAACCTTGTCTGAGACGAGAGCAGTCACAGCCTCACTTCTCGTAATTGAAGGAGCTGGTGTTGAGAAACAGGAAGACATGGCTGAGCCTTGTACTCCAATATAAGGAGTATCTATGAGTGCAAGGCAAAAGAGAAGAGGGGAATTTTAAAGTGTATTCAGCACCTTCTACTCCATGGTAATATTCTGATAAAATTGTATCAGGATGAGGCTAGAGAGAAGGCTCAGTGGCTAAGAACACTTGCTTTATCAGGGAACCCAGGTTCCATCCCCTGCGTCATTTAATGGAGGCTCACAGCTGCATGTGATTCCAGCTCCAGGGGATCTCATGCCCTTCCTGGCCCTCTGGATTCCTACACATACATGATACACATACATACCCTCAACCACACATACATACATTCAGGCATACACACACTCACACACACACACACACACACACACACACTAAAATAAAATAAATATTTAAAAATCTGTATCCACATATCTAGATCCATGTTTATCTCTATCTGTCTACAACTACGGACGTAACTCAGTGGTAGAACCTTTGCCTAGCATGCACAAAGCCTTGGATTCATGCCCTGATATTACACACGCACGCACGCACACACACACACACACACGAGGAGAATGGAGAACGTATCCATCTATCCATAGTCCATACCTTCATCTGTCTCCTCTCCATCTCATTGTGCGTGTGTAAGCATGTATTTAACAAAATGCTTATACCAGGCACTCTTCTGCACACACAGACAGCTCATTCCACCTTCATAATCACACTGTAGGCGTCTCTAATTATGATCCTCATTTAGAGACCATGGGACTGAGGCACTCAGTGTGGACCCCATCCTCTAATTGGATGCTTCATGGCGTAGATTTGGAGACCTCAGGTGACATCAGTGGTCCAGAGAACATTAGTTCACAAGCTGAAGCTGAGTCTAGCTGTCATTGCCCCCTCTTTGTTGTCTCTGTGGTTCCAACTTCTGTGTAATGCTCCTTATTACTTTGCTGCTGAAAACTTGGATCTGCTTGCAGAAACCTCAATTCAAATGTTGTTTCCTCCAAAATGCCTTTTTTAGTTAACATCTCTGGAAGCTTCTTTCCCTACGTTCCTGTAAGAGTGAATTCTTAGTTAGCCCTTTGGACGATTGCTTCTTCATCAGGGAAAGGTTCATGTACACTGCCCTGACTCAGACTGTACAACTCTTACAGGAAGGCTGCCATAGGCCTCTTGCTGTTCTTACCTAAGCTGCTTGCAAATGCTTGGACGTTTAAAGTAGCAAGAGTCAATGGCTTAAAAATATCAAGTGCATGACTATTTGTAGTATAAAGTTCCTAACTGGGGACTGGCGAGATGGCTCAGCAGGTAAGAGCACTGACTGCTCTACCGAAGATTCTGAGTTCAATTCCCAGCATCTACATGAGATCTGACGCCCTCTTCTGGTGTGTCTGAAGACAGCTACAGTGTACTTAATTATAATAATAAATAAATCTTTAAAGAAAAAATAAAGTTCCTAACTGTATTCTAGTATACTTAAAAAAATTTAACCTATATATGAGATATTTTATTATATACATATGAAATTCTCAAGGAATAGGAAAATTTTTAAATATCCATAATGAAAATATTTTCATAGCATGTAGTTTTGTAGAGAAAACAGGGAGCAAACTAAACCTTTTCATCAGTTGCTAGAAAGTTTTACTAACAACAGATGAAACAACTATTCAAGTACAGCAGTAATGATAACACTACTGCCTTCACTCTCAAAACCCCGATGCAAATTACATCAAAGAATTATGATGAAGTAGCTAATTACCAGAGGCTTTTAAAAAATGTTTTGAGTTTGCTAGTTATTTACATTTTTTTTTTAAATGACAGGAAATAAGTAGTGAAGAGAGGCTATTTAATCTTTTGGAGTTCTGCATTTGTGTGGTAATACAAAGTCTTCTATGGGTAATTTCAGTGTGATCCTTTGGAAGCTAAGATGAAGGCACGTGTGTTAGTGAGTGTTTGCTGTATGAGGAGACACCTAATACACTGGTGCTAGTGATATGTGCTGGTGATTCACCACTTGGGAGACTGAGACACCAGGATTATGAGTTCGAGGCTATCCTAGACTACAGAGTGATATTGCATCTCAACAGCAAGGTTCTGGGTACTGTTTACCACTGTCCTTATGACCAAGCCAGAGTCAGCATAGGAAGGGACTGCCCAGTGGTTAGGCTAGAATCAATGGAGACACTGTGGCAATAGTCTACAGCTTGGTGTCCCTAGGAATTCCTTAGCCAGCATCCCAAATTCTAATCCCTCCCAACAGTAGGCATGTTAGGTGATATAATAGAGGAAAATTAAAAAGATCACTGCAATAACACGGTTTTAAGAGCGTTTGCACACCCAGTTTCTTTGGAATGCTTAGCAATCGTTTGAAATTCCTTTCAACTTTTCATATTTTGAAGCTCTGAGCTTTGAAAGAGGATCTTTTGATCCTCACTCATTAAATGCCCAATTGATCTTCGCCAGGTGCTGTATTGCTGTGACACAATCCCGACAGCACAGCCATTTATTGAGAGCACCCTAAGACCAGTGTGAAAGCCATCTCGTGGAGCTCTCTGCTGTCCTTTGATGTCAGCATTATTGTTACCATTTAACACGAGGAAGCAGACACACAGAGAGGCCAGCAAAGCCCCTGATGTCACATAGTCCATAGGTGGTGTCTTATGTCTAAGCCTACAGCTTCCATCTGATGAATTTCCTCCCGAATGGGTTGCTACATTTGTTTTTTTCTTTTTCTTTTTCTTTTTTTTTTTTTTTAAGCATTCACTTTGTTAAGGATTTGAATGTTTTGTATAATCCTCTAAAAAACTGGGGACCCTTGTAAACCCTGAAGTTTCCCCCAGTTCTACCGCTTCCAATATTTAGATCAACTATAAAGAGCTCAGAATCGACTCCTTGTTGCTGTGTCTAGGTGCAATTTTTAGATATTTTGGACTATTTCATCTCTCTCTTCACCATGAGAAGTCCATGACTCTTTGAGGACTCCAAAGTAAAATATGGAATGTTCATTTATTCTGGATCCTAAATGTCAACTTCATCAGCAAACAATCTTCATTTAAGAGCGAAGGTTTGTGTGCTCCTGACTCTCTGCAGCATCACTTGATAACTAAGATGAACTCCTTCACTACCTAGGCGCTGGGTCTCATCCCTGCCCTTTTCCCTGGTGTGGGAACTGGAGCTCCCCAGGGCTGCGCCACAGGCTTGTAACTGAGTACCACACCTCAGAGAGACCCTTCCTCTGGCTCGTTTGTTGCAATGAACACAAGCCATTTTGTTTATTTTAGAGGTTGAGGATGCAAAGTCTTTAGTCTTTGAATCCCAGAGGTCAAATGTACTCTAAGGATCTCTATGACTATGACCCAATAAATTTATTAAAATAGGAGTTTTTTTATGGAAAAAATATAACTCGATCGCACATTGTCCAGGTTGAACTTTGCAGTATCAGGGGTTCGATACACCTATTCTAGATCTAGAAGATCAGTCTTTTCACCTACAAAGAGGGGGTGGCCAAGTATCTGAAGTATGTTAGGGGTGCACTGTTTTCCCTGTAGGTTTTGGTTCCTCCATTTTCAGGCAGGTGTGGCTGCTGTTAAGTAAGCATTAGACTCACACTTCGTGTGTTTGACGTAAGAGGAACTCGAGAATGCTCTCAGAGTTTCTTGCTTCAAAGTAGACCTTCCAGTGTAGTCTGGATCATCTGTGGTGCAAACCGATGCAAAGGTCAGTTCACCTTTCCGTGCCAGATTAGAACAGAGAAAACGTTTTGCTATTAGATGCAGGCATTTGGGGGTAATAATTCTGTCAAAATCAACCTCACAAATGTCCTCTTCTGGCATGAAGGATTCTAGCGTAAGTTTGCTGAAAATGCTTATTAATTAGAGTTTAGCCTTCTGATTATCATAACTTACTCTCTTTCATCACGGGATGACAGTGCCCATGTCCAGGAACTTTGGTTGCAGTGACATAGAGCACATACCAGTGGCTGTTACAGAGAGGCATATGTGCACTCTCTGGAGAACCTAAGTTGGACATGGGACAGATGTGCAGCCAGCAGTCGTTATGAACAGCGTGAGGAGTTACCAGTTTCTGCCAGTGAGAGTACGGCAACAGCAATGTTTGGCATGCTTAGCACAGACAGGCTGTGCTTCTTAAGAGTATGGTTGTGTTTCAATGGTCCATGCAGTAGATGCAATGCTATAGAGCAATGATTCTCAACCTGTGGGTCGCAGCCCTTTGTGGGGCCATATATCAGATACCCCGACGATTCATAACAGTAGCACAATTATAGTTATGAAGTAGAAACAAGTAATTTTATGGTTGGAGGTCACCATGATATGGTGAACTGTCTGAGTAGCGGCCAGGAAGGTTAAGAACCATTGCTGTAGAGGGACATGCTGAAGACCATGAACTCAGATCTAGTAAATCCCCTGAAGTCTAAGTCTAATAAATCCCCATGGCGTTTTTAAATTAGGAAAACAAGTAGCTCTGAGAAGATAGATATGAGGATTTTAGGTGTGCTGTTAATACGGAGTCATGTCATAGAGGGTTTTGGAGAAAGATGGTGCAATCCAGTTGCTTTTGAGCCATTGAGTTACTTTGTATCCTTTGTGGGGGGAGTGACTGTGTGACTGGAGGTTTGATTGATGAAGTGTCCACTCAGGGCAAAGTTTGCCATCAGAACTGAAATGCCTAAAGTAAACCAGTCTGAATCATCCATGTTAGATGCTGCAGACTGCGCCTTTGTTCTACGTTGTAGTTAGTGAGAGCATTGGTGGTTTTTAAACAATGCATTGTGTTCTGGTTTTCTTTTAAATATTGGCTGCGTTCTTGGAGTCTTGAACTGTTTGCTTGGGTTTCAGTATGCTTTGAGAATGTTCATTTGTTCCAATAGAGGATCTCCTTTCCAGTTGTAGCCAGCCACACAGTGAGATGCGCTGTAAAGCGTATTTGGTAAGTTGGAGATGTTAGTTCTCAGTGGTGGGTTTTGTTTTTTAAGTGAACGTGTGTCCTCACAGCACCTCCTTGGGAAGTACAGAAGAAAAGCCGAAAGCTGGTGGGTAATCTCACAGATGTGCTGCGAAGAGCAGGCACCACTGCCACCTGGTTGCCAAAGTTGTCTGATATGAATGTGCTTGAACATCAAGTGCTTGCCTGTTCTGGAGAAGACCGGAGAAGACTGTATTACTCTTTCTCTGTTGGTACTTGCAGAACCGACTTAAAGTAAGTTAGTACTATTCAACTGAGTTCAGTAATTAGAGTACTCATGATGCCGTGCATTGTTCGGCAGGGCACGCCCCTTGGCGGGGTTCCCATTAAAGAGGACACCAGTGTTGTCCTAGTGAATAAATCCCAGCCCACATGATGCAAACCAGCGTGTTCCTGCCTGCTGCTCGGCTGTAGTTAATTTTAGCCAGCGTTTGTTCTATGAGTTGTAAAACTGTTTACCCAAGTAGAAGTTAGTAAGCTGAAGTGTGACTTCTGGGCCTGTGCGATAGCTATCTATTTCAGACTTCAGGTTGTATGAGCCGGAGAGCAGACATCTGAAGAGTTGTGGTTCAGATCTCTTTCCGAACTACTTGTGAGTACTCTGAGAATTTTTAAGACGTTTCTTTGTTCTTCATACCTTAAATCTTCCTAAAGTGACTGTCATGGTAATTTTATCTGCCTTGGGAAGACTGGCGTTGATCTACACCCCGGCCGTGTCAGAACGGTGGTATAGTGTTTTCTTTACATGTGCAGGGCCGTGAGCGTCTCAGAGTATTCAGATTTTCCTGCAGAGAGTATTTGATTCTTAATTTTTATTTTTATCTTTAAAAATGTAGCTTAGTTCTTATTTTGCATGTTAAAATGTTAGATTAGTAGAAATGGTTACAGTGTGTCTCTAACTTTATTTTCTGGGGTAGTTACTGTTGGGGGAAACATGTAAAAAGTTAATACCCTTCTCAAGTGGATACATTGCAGAAACAAGAGGCTAGCAAGTGTTAACTTGCTGAGCCTATACATGGAAAGCATCTTTTAAAAGGAAAAGTTTATACTTAGAAAATAGACCTTTATTCTCCAAAAGAAAAAAACTTTTTAAGGAAGGTTTCAGAGGGTGGCTTAAAGGGTGTTCCAGTTGACTGAGTTATCGACCGTATCGAAAGCACCTGACTGACTGCCTTTCAGTTTGGTCAGTCCCAACTTATATCTAGACTGAACCAAACGGAATTTCAGTATTACTTTCAGTATTACTTTAAACTAAACCCGTCACCTTGCTTAGTTTGAACTATGTTTACACTTAAAGTAGAACGACTTCAAGTCAAGCAACTTGTTTCTATCAGAACCAGAAAGAAACCCCCTTATCAGTTAGCGTGTAAAGCACACCCGCTTTAGGACTGCTGATCTTTAATGAAGCAGTTGTGCGCCCATTGCTCCATCTACAAGCAAAGACAGAGACACACCCAGGGTTAGTGTCCTGAATGCCAAACTGTATGTAAAGACTTCTTTGAGGTTATGAGTTGCCTGATTTTTAAATACAAATGACATAAGGTGTCAACAATGAGAGAAAAATTTCAGTGGTGCATTCAGTAGGAAAAATATGTAAGAATTGAAAATAGAACTGAATTCCTAGGCTATTTTTAGAGAGAAACATTTTTTGAAGCTTAGCTTTCTGAGCAGGAGAGAAATCTGTAAGTATAACAGAGAAGTCACTCATGTCACCCTGAGCAGAAGGGATTCTGTCCCAGCAGATGCTTCGGGATAAACAGGTCCTCACAGGCATGTTACAGCCCTGTCCTTACCCGAGGCCCCCGGGAGGTGTTTGTAATGGCGTACTATAGTTGTGCTGGTTTTCAAGCTAAAATTAAGTTGACCATTGTAGTTTTTAATCCTGCCTGCCCCGAAGAAAAGCTGATTAGAATTTATCCATTTTTAATGTAACAGAAAGAGGTTTATCTATGAGTGGGAAGCATGTGTTCCTGGGCAAATTGTTAAGATGCTCATCAACACTTGCAGAGTGTGCGTTAGTGGTTTCTGTGCGGTGAAAGGATGTAGGAGAGTGGGAGAGGAGTTCTTCAGCGTGGACTTCCTGGCCCTCAGTGTGGCCAGTTCTGTGACTCTCTGCAGTTCTCCTCTGTGCCCCATGACACAAGGGACACTTGTCAGAGGCCTCTCATGAGTGGAAGCTCTGTTGGCTTGCTGTGCCTTAGAATGTAATCGGTCACAAGGGGCTCAGCTACATGGTCACAGATTCGAGGTCACATGCTAAGAAACTCAGGTGTCTCCATACAGCAGGAAGAGCCCAGCTGTGACCCGTGTGTGTGTGTGTGTGTGTGTGTGTGTGTGTGTGTGTGGCCGCCTTTCTACTCTACCTCCACCCTCTGGTCCTGTAGGCGCTGCTCTCTGGCTGCCTGCCTGACCTCTTACCTTCCTCCTTCTTGCTTCTTTAGATCTAGCTCTCCAGAGGCTTTGACCTGACAGCGGCCCAGGCAGTAGGTATACTTTGATTCTTTTAATTACAGAGTACAACCTTCTGTTCTGAGGAGCCCAGCAGGAAGCCTGTTGCCTGCCTCCCCTTTATTCACAGCCTGTCTGTTTAGCTGGTCCGTCAGTTGGTCAGTCTGTGTGGGGCTGTGAACGGAATCTAAGACCTCAGCTACTCACAACTGAGTTACTTCTCCAGAGCCGTCAGAGGGCTCTGTCAGTATGGATACAAGCAGCTACGGTCTGTAGCAGGCTGCCTTTGCTCAGCGATCACATCCCTGGAACGTTCTTTGTAAAGGCAATCCGGCAGAAAGAGCTTGCTCTGTACCTGTTTCAGCTGTGTTAGGTGAGATGTGAGGGGAATGGGCCGGATGATCGAAGCCTTCTGCAGCGCCTGTGTTGACTGCCCTGCAGTCAATAGCTGACTGATGGGAAGAATGCTGATGTTTCTGGGAAATACTGGGCCTGCTGTTGTTATTCAGCATGTGCTAAGCACCTCCACAGCACACACAATACACAAAGAGAGCATAGTTCCCACTCGCAAAGAACTCACGTGCTAAACAGCCGCAGCATGGAAAAAGGGGGGCCCTGACATGCAGTAAACAAACCAGCAAGAAGACAATGCTGGGGGAGACGTGGGAGGTGAGAGCATGGGGCGCGTGGAGGGCACGGCGGAGTTCTGTTTATCCCTGCATTTGCAACCCGGGATTGGGACTGGCTCTTTGCCCTAGGCAGCAACTGTGGGTAAGTGGGGCAGCCCAGAGCCCACTCCCAGGCCTTGTCACCTTCCTGCCACAAAGGAGCCTCTGAAGGTTCACTTCACCTGAAGCTGTTGCCGGGTGGGAGCAGCAGACCCACCGGAGAAGTGGGAAGCAGCCTCCTCAACGAAACTGTTTAAATAGACCTTGATTTCTGGGTTATATTTTCTCTCTTGGATGCCGCCTGGCCCTGCTCTGTCTTAAAATGATGGGTCATCTGTCTGATATTTTAAGACAGCGTCTTGAGTTTCTCAGAAGATAAGCGTTAAGAAGGTCTGTGAAACATTACTGCAGCTCACAAAGAGTCAGAAGCACCTGACGCAGGAAAGTTCCCCGGGCAGGCGTGGATACAAGCGGGTGATGCGTGCAAATACGAAAAATTGGTCTGAATCGTTCGGTTCTTGACATCGGCTGTGGCGGCTCACCGACTCAGGTTCTGGGTCTTGTTTATGGCTCTTCATCTGAAAGAAACTTGGAGGGACTCCGAAAAAAAAACTCAAGAAAGGGGGGAAATCACATGTTAGAAATTATAACTACAAATAAGAGGTTGGAGGACTTCTGTTATATAGCCTAGAAGAGACTTGCATTTTCGTTCAGATACGTGTGCCCATCCCAGGGATAATGATGGACAGCTGGTGTGTGCTCCCTTTGGAGTGTAAAGGGTCAGGTACCATGATTGCCAAGGTGCGCCTGTGACCTATCAGCATTGCCTGGGAACAGATTCTCAGGCCCACCAAGACCCGCTGATTCCAAGTGGGAAGGCTGGAGTGCAAGGCTGTTTTAACAGTGCTGTAAGGTGATTCTGATGTCCCATGCATGGGGTATTAGGAAGAAAATTATCACAAAAGGGGAACACAGATGCTGGGAACTTTTCTTCTTGGAGTCATATGAACCTGGGTTTAAATTTATTTGCAATATTTTTAGTATTCTCTCTGAAGTCCGGAGATAAATGATCTCCCAAAGTCCCTCTAACCCTGCCTTGACTCCGGATTTCTTTCGGTCACTTAATATTTAACCTGGGAAATACTGCGTTGACTTACCTGGATTCGTTAATTAAGACAGTGCCTATCTTTGTTTACTTGTTCGTTTGTTTGGGGTTTTGGTTTCTGTGCTAGAAGTGGAACCCAGGACCTCACACCATACTAAAAGTAAGTACTCCCCATTGAAGCACATCCTTGCCTTGATAGTATTTTTTTTAAAAAGGTTTTAATTTTATTCATATGTACATATGTATGTGTGAGTGTGTGCCATGTGGGTGCTAGGGATAGAATCCAGGTGCCCTAGAAGAATAACCAGTGTAGCTGCTAAGCTGTTGCTTCAGCTCCAGCAGCAGCAGTTTAAAATGGAGATACAAAGAGATGAGAAATGAGTGGTAGTGTGGGCTATACAGTATATCAGGCATACAGCAATGGTTTAAGTAGTGTTGCTAAAGCTATTGGGCATACAGTAGTGGGTTTAAGCAGTGTTGCTAAAGCTGTCAGGTGTACAGTAATGGGTTTAGGTAGTGTTGCTAAATAGATGTCCCCCCTTCCCAGTTGACTCCACCAGTAGCCCATGGTCACTGTGTCACAGACAGTTGACTAGATCATTCATGGTCTTCATGAAGTCTCTGTCAGAAGAGAGGTAGCTGCAGACAAAGTTTGACTTTAACTGATTCCCCAACTCTTCCACCTCCACTGGAAAAGACAAGTCAGTGGGTAGCATGCTGCAGTCAGAAGTAGATGGCCACCTAGAAAGACCTGAAGAGGGTGTGAGCAGAGTATGACGCACCCTGCCTCCTTTGAAGACTCAGGATAGGGACTTGTTTCAGCTGACACTCCCTTCTGGAGCAAATTATCCAGTGGTGCACATAGCAGGCACGTGGAGTTGGATTATTTGGTCAGCATGTCCAGAGCCAGCTAGGCTCTGCCCTCTTGGATTTCATGCGTTCTGCTGACTTGAGCAAGTAGCAATTGGTACCTTGCCCAAGCCAATTATTGTGTCCTAGAAGTCCCCCATGCTGACCCCTGACTTTTTTATAGGTCATGTAAATGCATCTTAATCTAGTGATGTCTTTGCCTTTTCTTACATCCTCCTTTGTAGCTTTTGCTTGAGGGAATGGTTTCTGGTTGAAAACATAACCACCCTGTCTAGCCTTTAGTACAAAGCTTTTGTGGCTTTAATGAAGAAAGGGCTTTGTGAGGGCATGGTTTTTCAGTGTTGTTTTAAAAGTATCAGATGAGCAACACCACCATAGCCAAAAGAACATCCACTCCCTTTGCCAGGGAACGATGGCCTTAGGATTTTAGCACTTGAAAGAGGAGAGGTAGAATCTTTGGCTTTTATAGATAGAATTAATTACATATTTTTAGACCATTAAAATGTCCTTAAAGTGAAAAGGACAGGTACAGACACTTTAGCTCAAACTCTACTTTTCCCTGTGAAGGGACAGAGAGGGACAGCAGGAAGTGTGTATATTGATAGTTGCTTTGGTCTGGGCTCTTATTATATGTGGGAAAGCCTCAGGCACCAGGCTGCAAAAGTTGTTTGGTTTCGTTTGGTACATCTGTGTCAGTTTCAGAATATATGAAATCCTGGGAGCATGGTAATCGCTCACCAATCCAGAAGTCATCAAGAACTGATTTCTAGAATCCTGCATGAGTCTTAGCTGTCTCCTTTAAACACACAAAATCTCAACTGCATACCCAGCATGTTTAAAAAATCCAAATATATCATTAACTTCTTAATGATAGAACTCAAAAGACTGTTATTGGAACGAGGGGCTCAGAGTACAGCATATGATTACGAAGTGTGTCTCCAGATCTGGTCCAATCATGCCTCCCTCAAAACAAGGCTATTTTCATTACTGAACAGGCATTCTTCTTTGGAATTTCTTTCTTGGAAAAATAAAGTTGTTTCAAAAACCAGTTTAAAGCCAGTTCCTGATGTGCCATTAGAAGTAACAGTGTGGCTTGGAATAGCAAGCCCTGCCTCCTTCCATGTAGTTGTTTCTAAAGGCCTTAGAGCAGGACACAGAGCCTGGGGAGAAGCAAGGCCTTAGAGCAGGACACAGAGGCTGGGGAGAAGCAAGGCCTTAGAGCAGGACACAGAGGCTGGGGAGAAGCAAGGCCTTAGAGCAGGACACAGAGGCTGGGGAGAAGCAAGGCCTTAGAGCAGGACACAGAGGCTGGGGAGAAGCAAGGCCTTAGAGCAGGACACAGAGGCTGGGGAGAAGCAAGGCCTTAGAGCAGGACACAGAGGCTGGGGAGAAGCAAGGCCTTAGAGCAGGACACAGAGGCTGGGGAGAAGCAAGGCCTTAGAGCAGGACACAGAGGCTGGGGAGAAGCAAGGCCTTAGAGCAGGACACAGAGGCTGGGGAGAAGCAAGGCCTTAGAGCAGGACACAGAGGCTGGGGAGAAGCAAGGCCTTAGAGCAGGACACAGAGCCTGGGGAGAAGCAAGGCCTTAGAGCAGGACACAGAGGCTCGGGAGAAGCAAGGCCTTAGAGCAGGACACAGAGCCTGGGGAGAAGCAAGGCCTTAGAGCAGGACACAGAGGCTGGGGAGAAGCAAGGCCTTAGAGCAGGACACAGAGGCTGGGGAGAAGCAAGGCCTTAGAGCAGGACACAGAGGCTGGGGAGAAGCAAGGCCTTAGAGCAGGACACAGAGGCTGGGGAGAAGCAAGGCCTTAGAGCAGGACACAGAGGCTGGGGAGAAGCAAGGCCTTAGAGCAGGACACAGAGGCTCGGGGGAAGCTTCTCACTTATTATTAGAAAATGTAAGAATTACCTATTAATTCAATAAAATTCTGCCAAAAATATAAAGGTTGATCTATAGTAACTCACAGTAGTGCAAAACTGTATAGCATTTGAAATGGTGATATTCTATGTGTAGTGACTAAATTAGGTTATAAAGTACTGTTTATTTATGACCCTGTTCCTGTACAGGTGACTCCTAACAGTACCCCACACTGACCCCCTGACTTTATTTTGCAGGTCGTGTAAATGCATCTTAAGTTAGTGATGCCTTTGCCCTTTCTGGCTTGAACCTGTGCAGGCGCTATGCATACTGCCACAGTCTCTATGAGTTCACATGGGCGTCGGTCCCGTTTATCTAGAAAACATTTCTACATATATGTCTGGGAACAGGATGCTATATACCACATGTAAGCAGTCCTTCTCTCTAGTCAACGTTTCTAATTGAAGATACTTTTTCATTCAGTAGATTCAGATCCGTGCTTTCTCCTCCCATCTACCCAGCTCCATGCCTTCTCTCTTTATAGAAAACAAAGATTGTTTTAAAATAAGGAACAAGCACAAGAAACACACTCACACAACAGAAAATAACACACAAGCAAAATTAGTAAGAGTTTTTTAAATGTCAAAACAAAGCACTACAGAAAGCAATCTATAAAAACACCATCGTTCTTCTCTGTTGGCTCTGTTGTGTTGGTGTACTGGCCTTTTACTTTGGGGCATGGGCTTATATACCCAGTGAGACTCCATTGGAGGAAACGTAATTTTTCCTGTGCTAGTGGTTTGCAGTTGGTTAGGGACGGGAGGTCATTTCCGCTTGGCTTGAGCCTGTGAAGGCTCTGTTCTTGCTGCTGTGAGTTGAGTTCATATGCGCCTTGTTCAGCTGATTCAGAGGACCTTCTTTTCCTGGTATCACCCATCCACTGTAGCTCTTAGAATCTTTCTGCCTCCTCTTTCACAGAGATCCCTGAGGTGGGAGGGGTTTGAAGACGATACTACATTAGGATTGAGTGTTCCAAGGCCACTCACTCTCTGCATATTGTCCAGTTGTGGGTCACTGTGTTAGTTACACCTACTTCCAGAGGAAGCGCTTCTCCGATGGCTGCTGAGTGAGACACTGATCTCTGGCTGTGGCAGAATGTCATTTGCAGTCATTTTATTACAATGTATCTTTAGCAAAACACTAGTGTTTGGGTTTCCTCTAGGTCTATGACTTAGCTAGTCTCAGGTTCTCAGCCACTTGAGCAGTGCCAGACATGGGTTCTGTTTCATGAGGTGTGTCTTAAATCACTTAGAGCAGACAGTGGTTGGTCACTCCCACAGCGTTTGTGCCACCATTGGACCCGTGTATCGTGCAGGCAGGTCACTGTTGTAGACTGAAGAGTTTGTAGTTGGTTTGATGTTTACCCTTCTCCTCAGGCAGCATGCAGAGTACTTTGCAGCACATGGACACCAGGCAACAGCAGGGGTGAGGGGTGGGGGTGGGGTGAAGGTTCTAGTTAGGCACCAGCGTTACTTTGTGTTCAATGAGATATGTAATTGTTATCTTCAGCAATGGGCCTTACCATCAGTTTATGGGGAATGACCAATAATTTTGGCAATCGCCTGAGTTGTTTAGGGGTTTCCATGGCACCTCTTTGGCCAACAGCTTTCTGTTACTGGAGGTTTTACTTGGGGGTGGGGGGTGAGAGATGTCTAGTTGTGGTTTTGTCTCCCCTATTTTTGAGATTTCATTTATATTTTCTTTTTATATATATATATATATACATATATACATATATATATATATATTTTTTTTTAAGAAGCTTCTACTGGGGTAGGTTTCCACATGGCCCCCAGATAGCCCGTTGTGCTACCTGGCCCTTTTTATATCCCTCCCTTAGTGCCTGCCTTCCCTGATTGACTCCCCTGCTTCAGTTCCCGCCCACCCCCACCTTAACTGTATGTTCTGTTCCCCCTTCCTTGGGCGAGCCTCCCGCACCCCTACTCCCTTACGTTGCAGCTAACCTCTATGGTTATACAGATTGGAGTCTGTCTAGGCAGCTATTGGAAGCTTATGTAAGTAGGGCCTCAGCCAGCGGACAAAGCAGGCTGAGCACAAACTTTAGTGATAAGTAGCGAGCTAGAAACAGTCTTCGTTGTTCTCTTTTCTATAAGTACATATTATTTTCATCATCAAAAATTTGACCTACTTTTAAATTTTTTTATATTTGAGGTTATAATTTAATTACAGTATTTCCCCTTGTCTTTTCTCCTTCCAAATCCTCCCAAATTCCTCTCATCGCTCTCCTTCAAATTCTTGACCTACTTTTTAAGGCATGCGCTTCGCTGACCCCTGAGAAGAGGCCTACCGTAGCAACACAGATGGGTGTGCGGCCGGGACTGATCAAGTGTAACCCTGTTACCTGTGCCACACTAGAGGTGGTTAGCAAGAGTCTGACTCATGGCTGCAACTCCAGTCCCACCTCACATAGTCCGGGATGTCACATTCAGTACAAGAGGAAGAAGGTGGGACTCAACATATTTTAAACCAGACAAAACAGTTGTTCTGTTATTAGGTTATCCATTTAAATTTGGCAGAGCACTATACATAGTTCAGGGTAACGATTAAAGTAAGAAATGGTGGAACCATGTGCTGTGGACCTCAGGAAAGAGCCAAGTGGCAGGGAGAAAGGGGATGGCATCGATAAGCTGCCTAGACACTATTGCCAACGTGATGATCCTTGTATGGGCCTGTCTCACCAGTGCTTACCAAGAGCCCCAGCAGTTTCAGAGAGTACTGCTTCCCCCCAGTCATCCTGATGCCGCTAGGAGCACCACTGCAGACAGTTCCAGAACCCACCTGTGTCTGCAAACACAGCTACATGTGTTACCCTGAGGTGCAATGAATAGTTGTTTAAAATTTGATAAGAGAATTCTTTGCAAGTGCAGTAGCTCAAAGTAAAATGACAGTGGAGAGGAAGGAGAGAGAGAGAGTGAGAGCGAGAGAGAGCATTTTTACCTCTTCAAGATGGCCAGAGCAGCCAAGCAAGCTTGGGAACTGTCAAGTGAAAAAGGGTGGCATTTGGGGGAGGGGAGGCAGAGGGGGAGGCAGGGGAGGAGGAGGGGAATGGAATAGATCTTAGTTTGGGCTTTTTTTTTTCCTTCTTTATCTGTTCATTTGAGTTTTGTTTTTCCTGCCTCACTCTGAGGACTAGAAAGCAGGAGTGAGAGCTGTGAATGTAGTAAGCCTACGTCCAGTTAGGAGTTTCAGCCGAGCCCGTCTAGTACAGAGGTGTGTACAAAGTGTTTACTGTAGACCTGACCTGAAATTTAAGTGGCGAGTGGAGCAGGGACAGAGACTCTCTCAAGCCATGTTGCTTTCTTCAGGCTGGGCAGAGCTGGGCTGAGAAGGAAGAACACGCAGCTAAATGCCTCCCGGGCCTGTTTCGGCCGTCTCCTCTGTTGACTGCGTTGCTTTGGAGTTTCCTTGTTCTTTATGTCATAGCAACCTGCTAGACTTGCCAGTAATTGATAAACCTAAAATGTTGCTTAAAGAAAATGCTCCATAGCCTAAGCTACGATCAAGCATGAGAGTTTGGCTTTACTGTATTCAGTGCTAAGCTTTAGAATAATTTTTAAGTTAACTGTCGTGTTCTGAAGAGGCAGAGGTGTAATAACAGGAAAGGTTTTGTTGTCTACTTCCCTGGGGAATATTAAATACTCAGCTTCTGGGAATTCAGTAATGAACTGAATCTAACTCTTATGAGCAGCACAGTTCAAACATCTCTCTAAATGTAAATACTGACAACTTTTTTTTTTTTAAAGATTTATTTATTATATGTAAGTACACTGTAGCTGTCTTCAGACACTCCAGAAGAGGGCGTCAGATCTCGTTGTGGATGGTTGTGAGCCACCATATGGTTGCTGGGATTTGAACTCTGGACCTTCGGAAGAGCAGTCGGGTGCTCTTACCCACTGAGCCATCTCACCAGCCCCTGACAACTTTTTCACTTGAAAAAAAATCCCTTTTCCTGGTATATATCTGTAAACTTTTACACACGCAGGCTTTTAGATCCATTACCACAGATAGACTACATAGTAGCTCCGTCCCCCAAAGAATGCCATTGTGCTGACCTTCAAATGTGGCATTTTAGATTTACTTCTATTTTATGTGTATCAGTGTTTTGCTTTCGTGTGTTTCTAAGCACTATGTGTATGCCGGGTGCCCCCAACGTCGAGGCCTGGAGCTACAGGTGCTGGTTAGCTGCCATGTGGGCACTGAGAATGAAGCCTGGGTCTTCTGAAACAGCAGTGGTGCTGTTGACCACTGAGCCGGCTCTCCAGCTTTGTGATGTCCTTGGTTGTCAGGCATCTCATGTACCCTGGGTCCCTAAGCCAAGCCTTGAGAGCCATCTGCAAGTCACATACACCATGGTGAAGGGTGGACTTTTGAGTCTTTGAGAGGGTAGTATTGTGCGACAAGAGTTCTTGGGGAGACGCTACACAGATATCTACTCAGATCCCCCATTTCTGAGTCCACGCAGACCAGAGTACAGAATCTACCAAAGTCCAACTCTAAGACAGCTGCGCTACTAAAGCCCACCCCAGCATGGGTGACAGCTTACAAAGTTGAAAACCTGGAACACACAGTACAACCCTGCAGACACTCAGGTTAGAGTCCTCCTTTCCAAGTGACTCAGATGGGATAAGCCTCTTCAGGCAGCTCAGCTCGTTTCTGCTTCTTGCAGCCAGTGGTAGGGTGTTAGAGGCTTCTTTACACCTTGGCTTGTCTAAGAGTGGCCCTCAGCTGTCTTTTCTGCTTATCCTGGGAGCAAGGGGCCTGGTTAATCTGTTCAGTTTCATGGACTTCCTGAAGCTATTTTGAGTTGTTTACCTTCCTGATCAAGAAGCTTCCCTGTTGGATGGAATATTTCAGTCTCAGAGGAAACAGCTACACAGTAGGTCTTAACCAACCTTTGACCAATAAGTGTATTTGGATGCCCCACAACAATACAAAAGTAAAGGACAGAACGCAAGCAGAGATGTCAGTGGGTATATACTGTGGGGAGTAGGTTTCACAGAAGTAGTTCAGTCAAATACACAAAAAAACCCAAGGACCTTGGTACCCAGAGTTGAAATTCATATTATCTGAAAGGGCCAGTTTTCAACAAAAAAATATTGTGAGATATAAGGAATTTGGACAGTGTAATGCATGTCTAGGTTCAGTAAAGACTGTTTTTGAGGGAGCTCTAAAACTAAATTTTGTAGACAAGACTTTCTAAAACACACTATAAATGTGTTTTTAACAAAATAAAATTATGTAGGAAGAGTTCTTTTATAGATAGGGTTACATTGGCATGCCATACACACACACACACACACACACACACACACACACACACTGAAGGGAGGGTATCAGCTCAGGACCCCCAGGACCACATTCTTAGCCCAAAGGAGGTTTATTTGCCCCAGAGGGACAAAGAGCAGGGACTAAGAGACAAAGGCAGGAGATAGAGGACAGGGAGAAGAGTACTAGTGGGGAGTTGGGCACAGTGACAGTGACAAAGGACCACCTCTGGATAGAGAGCAGACAGATGTGGCAGATAGGAAAATGGCAGTTCATAAAGATAAAAGGGAAAGCCCCGTGTTCAATGAGGTGTTTAAGTTTAGTTGGGCATGTTAAGTATGTGAGCCAAAGGGAGCTTTTGATTGCTGAGCTTCCATTCTTTGATAGCCAGACCTTGGTGGTCAGCCTCAGGAGGAGGAAGGAGCCAAATAAAGAGAACAGACCATGGTGGCTAGCTTTAGGAATGTAATCTACTGGATTAGCAAGGCAGAGGGAACGGGGGAGAAGGGCAAGGTCTGCCAGAGCCATAAGTGCCATGCTTGGGCTGGAAACTGAGGGTTCTCTTCCTAAGCCACAGTAGGAAGCACTAGGAATGACTCACAGAGCCCACCCCTGGTGGCACACTTCTCCAGCAAACCTTGTAAACTCATCCAAACAGTGCCACCAAAGGGGACCAAGTCGTTCTATTGGGGGGGGGCTTCTCATTTAAACCACAATTCCAAGTATTTATATATACACTATATATACAAATATATGAACCAAATGGAGATATGAGACTAACTGCACAGGCAACGTTGTTAGACTATATGAAAATTAAAAACTTCTATACATCAAAGGGCACAATAAAGAGACACCCTATAGAATGGAAGAGAATATTGCCAATCATATATCTGATAATGAGGTTACTTACTATACAGAATATATTATTTTTAAAATACAATTCAACCATTAAATGACTTGACTTTGAAACAGGCAAAGGACCTGATCAGAGATCTCTCCAAGTAAACAAATGGCCAGCCAGTGTGGAAACTTCTCCATCACTGAGCATCGGGGAGATGAGAATTAAAGCCACAGTAATGTGTTTCCTCAATCTATCAGGATGGCTGGGTTTATAAAAAAAGGGGAACTGGAGGGAAAGTAGCCAGTATCGGCGAGGATCTGGAGAAGCTGGTGTGTAAGGTTGCTAGCAAACAGCATGGCAGGTTCTCAAAAACAGAAAAGTAGGGCTGGTAAGTCATTCCTGTGCCTGAGAAAGCCTGGTACCAAACAAGCATTTGTAACACCCATTTTAATAGCAATAGTGTTCATAATGTCTCAGAGGCAAAGCAGCATAGGTGTCCCTTGGTAAGTGACTAGATGCATAAAGTTGGTATACAATGCAAGGGATTGTTCAGTCTTAGGAAGGAGACCCTGCCGTGTGCTCTGAAGCACATGTGGCCGAGCTCTGAGGATCCTGCAGTGAGCAAAGCAGTATGGCCACAGGGGAGAGGTATGGGCCTTATACCAGCTGCATAGCAGAGCCATTGAGAAATGTGAGCCTCTATGAAATACAGCAATCATAACGTCTGAAGTAGAAACAGTCCCAGTTATTAAAGAACTTGCCTTGTAAAGGTGATTTCCCTAAGTCAGATGCACATAAGAAGCCAGGTATGGTAGCCTGTGTGTGATGTCCCAGTGAAAGCACAGTGGGGGCTGTGGGGACAGGGGCAGATTCATGGAACCTGCTGGCTGGCCGGCACAGCCTGCCTGGGAAAGTTCTGGAGCAACCCGAGGGAGGCACTGTCTCAGAGTCAGGGTGGGCCGTGACTCTGACACCCCCCCCCATCCCTCCCCACAACACATGCACTCACAGTGCAGGGGCAGAAAACTTTTCAAAAATAATTAATGATAACTTAAAATAGTTTGTCCTTTCACATTTGAAAAATACTAACCTATACATTAGATAACGCAAAGAGATCTACATCCAGACATGCGACTTCAGTCGGAAGACTGAAAAACAAAAGAGCAAATCTTGAAAGGACCAGGAGGAAAGCAGCCATTGCATACAGTAGAACTTCAGTAAGGCCAACTGGTCACGTTTTCAAAAACACCAGGTCCACAAGGCAGGAGGCAAGACAACAGAAAGTATCCATAGCCAGCAGAACTATCCTTTAAAAGTGGTAATGGCAAAATAAAGTGTCCAAGTCAAACAAACCGAGAGAATTCATTGCTGGCAGACTTGCCTTACAAGAAATGATGAGGTATCTCAGGCTAAAACGGTGACTGTAGGCAGGGATCCGAGTCTCTCTGCTCAGGCTTGAATGGATGCTCTGGCATAGGCCACGAAAAGAATCAAAATAGTTATATATTCCTTTGCCTTTCCTTTTTTTGAACTTACATAAGATGTCATGAAAACATGGCTTATATCTGGCTACTTCCTAATTATGTTTTCATCACAGCATTCTCCCTTGGTCCAACTCGGCCAAAGAGAAGATGAAGCCACAGGGCTAGTTCTTGATCATGTCTGAAGATCCTCTCAAAGAAATGGTCCTCAAAGACATCTTATCAATTGTCCGATCGCTTTTGTGTCTTCAGCTGGTGTGTTAGGTCTGTGTTTCTTTGAAGGCACTATCAAAAGGCTCTTAGGATTTCTTAATATAAAAAAATATATATCTCTGTGAAAGAAGTGAAGAACTACTAAATTTCCAACCAATCTCTCCATCAAAAGAGCAACATTACAAAAACTATTGTGCTGTTTAAGCTGTTGCACTGCTAGCTTGGCACATTACTGGTGACATTTGATGAAGACTCCACACTCTAATGATGTGCTTCTGAAACTTGGCCAGACTCTTCCCTGGGCTACCAAGGAAGACACCACACGAATCCACATCATATTGCTTGTCCTCTCTTACCTGTTCTGCTGCCTAGCAACCTGTGCTCAAGGAGCTCGGGAATGGGCTGGAGGGATGGCTCAGTGGAACATTGGTTTCTCTTCTAGAGGACCTGGGTTCATTTCCCAGCACCCACATGACAGCTCACGACCATCTGTAACTCCACGTCCATCACCCTCTTCTGGCTTCTGTAGGCACTGGACACACATGGTGCAGAAACACACGTGCAGATGAAACACCTATACGTATAATTAATAAACCATTATAAAGGGAACTAATCTCAGGAGTCAGAGCAACAAACAGAGAGCTATAAATTAAACATGAAATATAGAGAATTATTTGTCAACTCTATTCACATTGTGTTTGTGGTGTCTTAGGAACCCAGAGTGTCTGTGTGCGTGTCTGTGTCTGTGAGGGTACCCACAGTGGCTAGAAGCAGAACTGGAAGATACGGGCATCTGTGAGTTCCCTAGCATAGATGCTGGGATCCAATACCAGTTTTCTGAAAAAGCAGTGAGAACCCCTAACTACCCATCCTCCCCCCCAACAGCTGCAGGTCACAGTCGTGTAAGTACCATCCATATTTTTTGAGCCCCCTGAACCCATCAGAACAGAACTAGCAAATAAATATGTAAGAGCCAAGATATCTATTTATATACAAGGTTCCATTTTAAATGCAGCTGGAGGACGGTACTTCCTTAATATAGTTCTTGGAACCTGGCCAGCAGTCCAACACTTCAGGCACAGAATTAGAGCAAGCCATCCCAGGACTGCCAGTTGATAAAAATTTCGTGTGATAAGTGATTTATTTCCTCACAAAAATATTTATATCTATATAAAAAACCCAGGCCCTGGGGGTTTCATCCCCGTACACACAGAAAGCATGCATGGGAGATGCCTAGACCTTTTTCGTCTTCAGTAGGAATGAATACATAAAGTCCTGCCATTTGTTCTTGTCCTACCTTTCAAATAGCACTGGACCTAAGATACTCTGCTGCAGCTGGTAATCGATCTATAAAGCTCCACTACAGATGTTTCCGCATTTCCAGTGGGAGCTGGTTGCGGGGTACACAGCATCCACTCAGAGTTTTACCACCCGCCCAGCTGTGGTCTCTCTTAGATGAAAGGTGGCTGCTTCCTTATGCTCCAGTTTCTTCAGATTTTAATCGATGATGCTTCTTTACTGTAATAACTTTTTATAGGTCCACTGAGATATAAACTCAAGCTTATTTATAATAACCCACCATATAGTTTTCTGTAAAGAAATAACGGCTACCCTTTTCTCTTGACTTTTAACTTCTCTGTGGGACTCACATAGTACCTTGTAAATTCTGCCATCTCGCCTTAACTTCTTGAATTTTATCCCATCTTAATTGTCTTTGCTGTTTGTTTGTTTATTTATCCTTTAAGAATTGCTTGGCTAGGCATGATGGCACATGCCTTTGATTCCAGCATGGAGAAAGGGCAAAGACAGGGAGGGGGATCTGAGTCCAGAACCGCCCTAGTCTACATAGTGAGACCCTGTTTCAAAATACAGTTGTGTATGTGTGTGTGTGTGTTATGTATGTATATATGTATGTATGTATGTATTCAGAGAGATTAAGTTAGGTTTATATAATGCTTTCACAGAGAGAAAAGTCCATGCAGGAATCATTGAAATAGCAACAACAACAAAAACCTGGAAAGGAATGAAAATGTCAATAGAGAAAACTGTAAGAGCGAGAAATAAAGCAGGAATGGGGGGACATCTTGGGGACAAAGGGTAGAGAAAGCCAGAGCCTCAGCTCAGAAGTGGAAGCGTTAGGTGGAGCAAAAGTAAGCTGGCTCATGTTCCACAAGCTCAGAAAGACTCTGTCTTGTCCTGCTGGGGATGGGTCTGAAGGCTCCACCCACCTCTTCCCACAAAATGATCCTGTGGCTCTCAGTTCTAGGCAAAACTGCCTCTTTCCAATCCTGCGGTCTCTGAATTATAGAGTTGAACAAGGCTTGGAGGGATCACGTGACCTAGACACCTTCCTAGGACAAAGCCTTGGTTGCATGCCTTGGAGTGGATATGCTTCCCTGGCCTGTCCTCACCCCGGCTCCTCTTCCAGGACCACAGGGACCAACCGTGCCCCAGATGGAGTGATGGCCACCAAGGAGGCCCAGTAAGTGTGGCCCAGCACCTCCACTCCATAGGATCTTTGTACTGTTGCACTTGAGTGTCTCCTGCTGTAGCATTGACTCCCACCAGGTAGTGTGTTTAGGGACTCCTCATTTACAGACTCTCTCTCTTATGCCAGCTATATCTTCACAGTGGCAAAGGCTGGGTGAGGTGGCTCTGAAGTCCTGAGATTCTCCAGCTCTGGAATTCAGTGCAGGAGTAAATGAGTAGTTTAAGCTATTTTGTGTAAACATTCACCTCCAGGACTAATGCAGTGAAAACACGGGCAGAGAGCTTGCCCTGGGAGCACAGTGTTGTCAGTTCAGCCTGGATGGGCAAACGAAGCACACGGAAGATAAAGGAAGGATGTGAGAGGGGACCAGGGTAACAAGTCTACACAAATCCTGTAGAGCATAGAGTGGCATCCAAGACTAGGGGCCCCTCCTACTAAGTCCCCAGCCACCAGAATGACAGATACCCTTGAAAATAAAGTAGAACCGAATGAAGGAATGAAAGAAGTGTTTTATATCTTGTGGTACAATAGACAGCCTGAGCCCAAACTGTTTGAGAGTCATCAGACAATTTTTATAGTCACAGTAAATTCATTTTGTCTATTAAAGAGAAACAAGTGTATGCTGGTGGTGCATTTAAAAATAATTGCCTTGTGGTATTTTGAAGTTTTCCAGTGATAGAAAGGATAATTGCTTACAGTAGAAAATTCTGATGATATCAGAAGGGGTGAGGGTGAAGAAGGGCTGGGGTTGTAGCTCCCTAACAGAGTGCTTATCTAGTGCCCTTTTGCAGGGTCTACACTTGCTGGGTTGGAGGAATAAATGCCGCCTAGAGCGCTCAGTGTAGACAGCAGGCATGCTTCTCCAGTCTTACCACGGGTTGACTTCAGGTAGATAGAACCGTCGCATACACTGGGTCACTTAGCTATCACGTGTGCCAGCGTCGGGGAAACTCTTCATCATTTTAGTGACAACAGTAGTCGTTCATTCAGCTCCACAAGTTGCTGGGATTTTCTCACACAGCCCCGCCCTAAGGACATTAAACCCTTTCTTCTCTTCCATGTGTATAATACATGACTCTATGTCAATAAACCCATGTCACTGTTTTTCTCATATTTAAGATGACTTAAATTCTCAAACATTTGAAGTTAGCGTCATAAATTCCTGGGTAGTTTTCGTTCAGAATAGAGTCCTGAGACGGCCTTGCATCTGCCCAGCCTGGCAAGTTCAGGACAGTCATTTTCTACATGAATAGAAGGGCTGTGAGGATGGTCCACAGGAGCAGATGCGTGCTTAGTCTGTAGATACGGCCAAGGCCCATCGCTGCGGTTCTCATAGTTCCCATAGGTGATGTCACTACTTTTCCTTTGCTAAATGGACATAGTACAGTATCTCTAAACCCAGAGAATAGTATGGCTATCACCCTTCATCAGAAAAGTTCCTTTGTATGCCAGATGTTGGGTAACACAAAAAATTGCAACCTGTCAGAACACAGTGAATAAGTGTCTATGGAATGCTCCACCATAAATAGAACATGCAGCATATCGCATTAATTCCCCCACACATACACACCTACCCACCCAGGGTATACTTGGGGAATATGGAAGAAGAGGGGGCAGAAAGACTGTAGAGCCAGAGGTTAGAGTGGACCAGAGCAAAGCAGTATCTTTTAACCATGACAAGATACTGCCCTCGTGAACTAACAGTAGCAGTGGCTACCTGCACAAAATCAAGCCAGTCAACATTTCCAACATGGAGTAGGGAGGAGGTCATGGACTCCCCTCCCTCCTAGGCGA